>NC_136061.1:1917400507-1918000507 GCF_964261635.1 Lissotriton helveticus | reverse complement strand
CCTAAATATTTAAAGCCATCTGAGACTATTGGAATCGGGCAATTTTGAGGTAGAGGGGGGGAGTTTCCCCAGAGGACATAAAGAAGCGATTTTTGCCAATTGACACGATATCCGGAATATCTGCCAAAAGTATCCAATATATCAACGACTCCTATAAGGGATCTCTTCGGGGACGTGAGATAGAGCAGCATACCGTCCGCGTACAAGCATATACGGGCCTCCCAGTCCGACGACCAACGAATGCCGCAGATCATTACATCCTTGCGGATCCACGCCACAAGAGGTTCGAGGGTCAAGGCGAACAGTAACGGAGAAAGGGGGCACCCCTGACGGGTCCCTCAGCTAAGTGTAAAAGGCTCTGATTTATTGTTGTTCACAACTATCTGAGCCATCGACGCACTGTATAACAGACGCACCCAGCGGCAAAAAATTAGGCCCAAACCCTAGTTTGGCAAGTACTGCAAAAATATATGGCCATTCCAGTGTATCAAAGGCCATAGTGGCATCAAGGGAGACTATAATGGCATCCTCACGTATCTTTGGTACCCTGCCCAGAACCCCGTGCAATCTGCGCAGATTAAGAGCTGTGTTTCTTTTGTACATGAATCCTGATTGATCTGGGTGGATGAATAGATATTTTAATAATTGAAGTCTTATTTACATTGTGCTATAAGTTCTGCACAGGCTACAAGGTACTTGAGACAGAGGGATTGGCTTAGTATGGATACAGAATAAATAATAGAAAATGTGTGCTCACAACATCAAAGCTTGACCAACCAGGCTGGTCAGCAAAGCACTTTTGAAACACAAATCTTACAGTGCGGGTAAGGTAAGACAGAAAAATCCAGAGCAATGGCCTAGGCACAGTACAGACATGCATGTGAATCAACATATGATGCCAGACTGAATTTCTATTGGCTGTTACTGACGCAAACTTGTAAACTAAAACAACTATGGCAGACAAAATGGCAATGTTGATGTATGCAGAAAGGTCTTACAAATCCCATTCTTTTATTCTTTGTGAGCAAATTTAGGTCCTGATTTATATTTGGCAAAAAGAGTACTCTGTGGCTACAGTGACGTAGTTCCCTCTCTGGCAAACTGAATGTCTGTATGCATCATTTTGAGCTGGGCCGACTTTTAACAGTGGCGTCGCCCTACTGCTTTCAAGCAGTGCGAGAAGCAAAAACATTAAATCATAATAAGTGAGTTATTATCATTTTCTGTTTGTGCTGCTTTACGGGCGGGTGGGTGGGTGGGGGGTGCTGCGCTGCTTTGCCAGTAGGGCAGTGGAGGAGTGGTTTGTCCACACCTAAGTGCTCAATGACTGTTTGGTCGGCCCTCTCAGGCCACCCAAACCAGTCATGCGCACTTTCCCACTTCTCCATACAGGCTGTATTACAGCCTACATAGAAAACATGCCCACTCCTCCAGCCCCTGGCTGAGCACCATGTCACAGTGCTCAGATCGATCACAACGCTGCATTGCAGTGTTGTGATTGGCTTAGGGGAGGGAGCCTGGCTGCCTGCTTCCTGTTCCTGAAGTCGGGGCTGGAGAGCAGGAGTAGAGACGTGGGACCCGGTGGCAGCAAGGTAAGGGATGTATTTTTATTTTTCTCACTCCCTCCTGCATTCGCGACTCCCTGCTGGACCCTCCCCGCGACTCCCCGCATCCGCTCCCCCAACCGTGAGCCATGCAGGCTGCCACTGACTTTTAGAATGTCAACAGCAGAGACTATGCCATCTCCATCACCAAAATACACCTCTGACGGCTCTTCAGAGTAAGTGCTTTTGGACGTTTAGCCACTTGTCCTCCCCCCCCAATTTAGAGTGAGCAGACAAATTACTAGTTTTCACTGTCCAGCACTGCTGGTAAGGGCCAGGGAAAACTGTAAGATGACCTCCATGCCATGGAAGAAAACTCCCTTGGCAACAAGATCATTGTTTTATTTTTATTCTCAAAAAGAACATTTTTGAAAATAAAAAAACATTGTCAGGTTCCTGCACAGCTTCATTATGTTGACCGAGCTGTCCATCAAACATTCAATGCGTTTAATGGAACTGCTGTGACAGCGGTTCCTGTTAATACATATAATGTCCTCTGGGCTGGCGGACATCTCAAAATTTGGCAAGCGGGTACTCCCTCAGGGTGACAGAGTACTTTACTCTGTCAACCTGATGGAGTAAATGCCCATCCACCACACTCTAATTCAGGCCCCTAGTGAAAAACTTAAATGTCTGTGCATTACAATCATTTCTAATTAATATTTTTTATTTTACATGCATCTCTCAGGACGCTGGTTTGCCTTTCTCTCTGTTTCCTCTTAGGGCTGTATAACGGAAAGTGCCCCGGAGACTTAATAGGCTTCTGTGCTTGCTTTGTGCACCCACGGGGTATTTTGGAATTTCAGAAGGGGCCTGACCCTTCTGTAATACTGAGAGTGCTGGTGCACATGTAGTCACATTATGGACACGGGTTCAAAGGCAAATAAGCTGTCAGGAGATGCACTGACAATGCACCACAAAAAAGCGATGCACTGTCAGTGTGCCCGCTGAGGGCAGCCCTCTGGAGGGAGTAAAGAGCATCCTATGGATCACCCAGACATCCCCCTGCAGGTGGGTGTAGTCAGTCACTGTCCATTAAGACACAAAAAGGGGCATGATACCCTCTGGTTATGTTTGGGGCGAAATCCCTCTTATATTTATTTGCGTGATCCTTTCATCCTACTGCTAGTGTCCCTACGAAAGTGTGGGCAATTCCACAAATTGGATGAGATAGACTCACTTACGTAATGTGACAAACTTCCTTTGCCACCTTATCCCACCCTGGTGAGATGGTACTACCAGGGCCGACTCGACCCCAGGTGAGGGATGACCTGTGGGAGATTTTAGAAATATTTTTTTTTTCTCTGGATAAAATACTTTTAGATCCAGTGCAATATCTAAAAAAAAGCCTTAGGATATACCGTAAATGATCCTTTATTCAGGTGGTATCCTAGGCTGCACTAAAATACCAAACGGTAATCTCAGAGGATGTTATGGGTTACCCTTATGTACCCCTGAGTTTTCATGCCAACATGTTTCTGCCCTTATCTTTAAAAGCCTAAATAAGCTCTTGGGCATTCGTTAGGCTAGGAATATGTATCCCTACACTTAAAACTATAGTGGAGGGTACAGACAAAGAATCAGAGAGGACGCAATCACCAGGAATTGATAAATAGTGCCAATGGGCCTTTTGCCTCATGGTCTGTTCTGGGTAGGTGTCTCCTGTAGTCACACTTTCTACAAGGTAGAGCGCCTGCCGCGATCCTACTGTACCTCAGGAGAACAGCTGATGAGCACCAGTTGGATGTTTTTCCTGGTATACTGTCATGTATACTGTGCTCCTGAAGAAGGCTACTCTGCTCCCATGGAATAAATGCAGGAGTGGATCTGGTTGGTAGAGAGGATAATGATGGGTGACTGCTCTATCCACTTGATTACAAATCTCATTCCTCCTCCTGTAAGCTTTAGTGTTATGACAGCCTACTCTCTCAAGTCCTTGGTCATCTGATGCAAACATGATGCTTGTCGTCATAGGCTCCTTCCACAACCTGTATCCAGCACTATGCCTTACTCAAGAGTCACTCAGGAGTAGACCCGTACAGAAGAGTTATACTTATTGTCATAATCGTTCACCCACCACTATGGTGCTGTTGCAAAGCATTTTGTTGGGTAGATGCAGAGTAAGTAGGGAATATATGGAGAGGATTGATTAGCAATCTCCATGTCGGTTACCAGCTCATCTCCCCAAGTAATTCCTAATTGACAATGGAAATGAGTCCTTGCAGGGAGTTCACACTCGCCACTTCACATTGCTACATTACTTTGTGTGTGTGACCTTTTCAGATCACCTAGTTTGATTGCACAAAAGTTTTAGTTTGAAATATCCCCTCATCCTTTTCTGAAAGAAATCAAGGCTCAATGTATGCCAGCCTGCATGTATGCAATTATCATGAAATATGAATCTGTGAGAGAAACAGCTAGCATGTAACTGTTTCCTGTATCAAGGGTGTTTAGAAACACCTAGGTTGTCCAGTTTGCATTATACAAACATAAGAGAAATTAACATATTTCATCTGACTCGAAGTGGTGTATTTGGTTCTTTGAGGAACAAGCCAATAGGCTTATGGGAATTGGAATCGCAAGTCTCCTATGAACAGCTAGGACTTTTGCTTTACTTCATACCGAGCTTTAATAATGTGTATTTCATCGAATTCTAGATATCTCTGATGCAAACTCAAATTTTATGTTTCTAATGCCAGATCTAATTATATCCATAGCTTCACAGGGCATCTGGCATAGTACTGACGTGTCAAATGAGAAGAAGAGCTCTAAATCATATTTTTGGGACTTATTTATGTGGGGAATTGCAGCTAGTTTCAGATGGTGCTTCCTAGTGGATTCACTGGCTTCAGACGCTTGAAAAACACCAGACTGTCTATAGTTTTATGTACTAAGAAAATATTTAATAACAGGTACGCTATAAGCATTCATAGCCCCTACTGAATTGCAGATCAGTCCCAGTTTGAAGATAGGCGCAATGCTGAAATGTGTGTAGGATTCCTATAACCTCATAGTGAAATTGGAGATACTTCTGTCCTTGGAGCATTTACCAGAAAATGTGAGCAGAACAGGCCGAACACTTCACTGGGTGCCTTGGTAAGGATGTATTATTCTGAACAGGGAACCCGCCTTTAAAGTTCTCAGGTACTGTGTCAATAGAAAAGGAATTGTTTACATTATCTTGGATGATGTGCACAATATTTGCTACTTTGTTCTTACATTTGAAGATAAAGCTGATATCCAGACATTAAAATTATGCATAGGGGAGATATTTTTGGTTGGCCCAGTTCAATCAATCAATCAATCAATCAATCGTTGGTAAAGCACAACTACTTACCCGTAATGGTCTCAAGGTGCTATAGGAAGTAGGGAGCAGATCCGTCTAAGTGCTGTGGTCATTCGAAGAGCAAGGTCTTGATGTCCTTCCTGAACCGGGGTAGTGTAAAAGATAGTCTCAGATGGAAGGGTAGAGTGTACCAGGTCTTGGCAGTGATGAAAAAGAAGGATTTTCCTCCGATTCTGGTCTTGCGGTTCCATGGGACGGTGGCCAGGATGAGCTGGGTGGAGTGGAGATGTCTTTTGGGTGCGTGGAAGGAGAGGTGGCTGTTCAGGTATGCTGGTCCGGTATTGTGGAGGGTTTTGTACAATGAATAATAATGGAATAAAAACGCACAATGGCAATACTTTTGTAAGAAAGAGGAATGCACAAAATTTAGAACTGTTAAAAATTCCTAAAAATGATATATTCACATATCAATGTCTTCTTTTCTGTTGCAAATATAAACATTGAATGTGTTTAATTGTGTAGGAGTTTCTTTTTCCGCTTGCATTATCCTCTTTCTTACAAAAGTATTGCCATTGTGTGTTTTTATTCCATTATTATTTATTGTGTCTACAAGAACCACTGTCTCTTTAGTATAATACAATTACCCTGGTTCTTAGTAAGTAGGGTTCCCCTGTAATCTTAGTGGAGGGTTTTGTACGCATGGGTGAGGAGTTTGAAGGTTATTCTTCTGTCTGCCGAGAGCCAGTGGAGTTCATGGAGGTGTTGAGTGATGTGGCTGTGCCGGGGGAAGGCAAGGACCAGTATGGCTGTGGCGTTCTGGACATTCTATAGCTTGCGGAGGTTTTTCTGGGTAAAGCCGACGTAGAGTGCGTTGCCGTAGTCGAGTCTGCTGATGATGAGCGTGTGAGTGACGGTATTTCTGGATTCAGTGGGGATCCATCGGAGGGTCTTTTTCAGCAGGCAGAGGGTATTGAAACAGACAGAGGATACTGAGTTGATCTGGTGGTCCATAGTGAGCGATGCGTCTAATATATTGCTAATGTTTTGTGCATGGTCCGTTGAGTGGGGGCCACCAGGTATCATTCCATGTGGAGGGGTGGATCCCAGGATGAGGACTTCTGCCTTGTCTGAGTTGAGCTTAATGCAGCTGTTCTTTATCCAGGTGGCAATGGTTTTTGTCCCTTCTTGGAAGTTGTGCCTGGTGACGTTGGGTTCGTTGGTGAGGGAGAGGATCATTTGAGTGTCATCAGCATAGGAGACTGTCCTGGCGAGGCTGGGACGTGAGGTTTCGCCCTGAGGACCGAGGAGTCTACTGGGGAAGGGGGCTCAAAGAGAAAGACAGGCGCCTTCAGTAAAGGTTTTAACGAAGGCTTTATTGGAATGTAAGTCTTCTTCATTAAACTCAAGATAAACGAAACAGAGAAATAAAGGTGTCCGGTGGGAGGATCTTCGGGAAGAACTGAAGTCCTGAGGTTCGGGCTGCTCCGGGCGTTGTCTCTGGGTTCCGCTCCGGTACCGGTAAATGAAAGGAAACCAAATGTCAGGACACCATACGTAATAGACGTACTCAAAGGGGTCGGGAGTGAGGGATGAACAGTCCGTGCAGTCTTACACTACCCCGGGGTTGGTGGAGTGCTCGTGCAGGGACAGGAGGGGAGGGGAGGATAGGCTGGTTTGGGAAAACGGTCACTGATGTTTCCTCCGCCCGACCCAGCCCGCTACCCGGCCCCGTACCTCTTGGAGCCACGCTCCTCCCGTGGGAACGTGGCAGGGCGCAGCGTGGAAACGGTGGCCTCCTGGCTTGTCGTCCTCCTGGTTCACGGCTTCCAGATGCTTCTCGTCAGCTTCCTCCGGATTCTCCGCCCTGCTCCAAGCGCCTTCCATCTCCTTTCCAGGTGTGTCGGCTTTTGACGCCCTTGCGTCCTCAGGGGGTGGAGTCTCGGTACCATACTCAATCGTCTTAAAGGGACCGTCGTCCGTATATTCTGGGAACCAGACCGAGCTCTCCTCTTCGGTCCATGCCGCCGGCGAATGCTGTGGGGACAAGGAGCACGGTAAAAGGGGTGTGGCCATCCACCATTCTTCCTTATTCTGAGTGTCCGGCTCCCCAGCCCCGTCACACACCTCCCCCCCTGGCTTCTCCCGTTCGGGGAGAGGGAAGACCCTAGACAGAAAGTCCGCGTTACCGTTGTTCTTTCCCTTACGGTGTTGAATGGTAAAGGCGTAGGGTTGGAGAGACAGGAACCATCTCAATACTCGGGGATTAGTGCTCCGGTTTTGATGTATCCATCGCAGGGGTGCGTGGTCAGTATGAAGGATGAATGGTTTTCCCTCGAGATAATATCTCAACTTCTCTACTGCCCATTTTATCGCTAAAGCCTCCCTCTCGATAGTGGAATATTTGCACTCCCTAGGAAATAGCTTCCGACTCACATATAGTACGGGATGTTCCACCCCATCGCTCCCTATTTGAGACAGAACGGCCCCGATACCCACATTGGAGGCGTCCGTCGCTAAGAGAAAGGGTTTCGTATGATCAGGAGAAGTCAGCAGAGGGGCCGTGGTCAGGATGGATTTTAAAGTCTGAAATGCATGCAGGGTCTCAGGAGGGGGCTGCCTGAAATCGCTAGGCCTTGCGTTCTTTTTCAGGAGGTCCGTCAATGGGGCTGCTCTCTCAGCAAACTGAGGGATGAACCTACGGTAATACCCCACCAGTCCTAGAAAAGCGCGTACCTCTCTTTTGTTGGATGGAAAGGGAACCGCAGTGATCGCTCGTACCTTTTCACTTTGGGGGGCTATCGACCCTTCACCCAGGACGTACCCCAGGTAGTTCACTGTCTTAAAGGCCGCTCGGGATTTGTTTGCGTTTACATGCAGTCCTGCTCTTTCCAAAGCAGACAAAATGGTAGACAGGTGCATCAGATGGTCCTTCCAGTCTCGGCTGTAAATCACTATATCATCCAAATAGGCCGAGCTGAAGGAAGTGAAGGGTTGCAGCACTAGATTCATTAAACGTTGAAAGGTGGCAGGAGCCCCATGTAACCCAAAGGGAAGAACCGTAAATTCATAGGCCCCGTCATCAGTGACGAAGGCCGTTTTTTTTCTGTCTTCTTCACGAAGAGGCACCTGCCAATACCCCTTGGTGAGGTCTATAGTGGTTATGTAACGGGCATCCCCTATTTTTTCTATCAAGTCATCTACCCTGGGGATGGGGTATGTATCGAATTGGGACACCGCATTAAGTGCCCGGAAGTCCATACAAAAACGTTTGGACCCGTCTGGTTTGGGGATCATCACAATGGGCGACGACCACGGGCTTTGGGAGGGCCGTATGACCCCTAGTTTTAGCATATCCTGGACTTCCTTGCGGACCGTCTCCTTTCGGGCCGCTGGGATTCGGTAAGGCCTTTGCTTCACCACATGACCCGGTAGGGTTTCTATGCGGTGTTCTGCTATGTTGGTCCTTCCGGGCAAGTCCGAGAATACGCCGGAAAAGGGGTTCAGGGTCTCGGCTAACTCCTCTTTTTCCTGAGGGCTCAGCTCGGGGTTTACCACTAGGTGCTCGAGAGTGGATGACGGGGCCAGACCCGTCTGGGCAACCAATGGGGTGTCCCCGGGGTTAGGGCCGAGCCATTCCTTGAGCATGTTAATGTGAAAGATTTGTGTTTTAGAGGGGGACAGGCGTAACCGGTAAGTAGTACGACCAATGGTATCGATTATCTGATACGGACCTTGCCATTCCTGTTTCTGTTTAGTTACCCCAGAGGGAAAGAGCACCAAGGCCCAGCTACCTCTCTTCAAGGTCCTTAACCTCTTTCCTTTGTCGTATGTTTTTTTGTATTTGTTCTGCTGCACTTCCAGGTTAGCATATGCTAACTCTTGCAGTTTTCCCAGGGTGGACCGCAAGTGACTGGTGTAGTCCAACATGGACTTCTGTTCTTCGACTTCTTCGTTCTCCCACATATCCTTGGTTATTTCAAGCAAGGAACGAGGCACCCTTCCATACAGGAGTTCGAAGGAGGAACATCCCAGACTGCTTTGCTTTTGGGCCCTAATAACATAGAGGGCGAGGGGTAAGAGCCTGTCCCAGGAGGGTCCCTCGGCTGATAACATTTTCTTCAGGGTTGTTTTCAGGGTTTGGTTGTACCTCTCCACCAGACCGTCGGTCTGGGGATGGTACACCGATGTTTTCAGGTGTTTTATGTCAAGGGAGGCACAGACCTCTTTCATTAACTTGGATGTGAACGGAGTTCCCTGATCGGTTAGGACTTCCCGAGGAAACCCAACCCTAGAAAACAATTCTACAAACTTTTCTGCAATATTTGCGGTGGTGAGGGTTCTCAGTGGAAAGGCCTCTATAAACCTGGTGGCGTAATCCACTATGACTAGGGCATACAAGTTCCCTCGACTAGACTTTGGCAATGGCCCGATAATGTCCATGCCGACCCGTTCGAATGGGACTCCTATGATTGGCATCTTTTGTAAGGGGGCCATGGGAGGTCGGCGAGTGTTTTGCCGTTGACATACTTCACACTTGGCACAATAGTCCTGCACGTCTTTATGTATCCCTGGCCAGAAGAAATGTCGGATAATGCTATCCGTAGTCTTTTCTTTTCCAGCATGTCCCGCCGTCAGGTGGGCATGAGCAAAGAAAAGGACCTGCTCTCGAAACGACTGGGGTACCAGTAGTTGTTCGTCTCCATCCGCTCTGTTTTGTCTATACAGAAGCTGGTTTTTTATCCTAAAGTGCGGATAAGTGTGAGGGGGATGGTTATCGGAGTCGTGGGCTGCTTCCCATGCATTGGCTAAGGTCCGGTCCTCGGTCTGGGCAAAACGGAAACTGCGGTCTATAACCCAGGGTTCGGGGGACAGGTAGGCGGGAAGGGCGTTGGCATGTGAGGTACGGGAAAGGTGTTCTTTGAAGAGAGAAAGGAATTCGGGATTGTCTGTTCCCAAGATCAGGTCTTCAGGAAGGGAGTCCACCACCCCTACCCACACCCGACATGGTTCCCTGTTTGGAAGGTGGATCGTGATGGAAGCAACCGGGTACGGTTTAACATCCCCATGGACACATCTTATATACACCGGCCCCTTAGGATTCAACTGGTCTGGTTTAACGAATCTAGTTTGGATAACTGATTGCCTGCACCCAGAATCTAGCAAGGCCTGGACTGTGTAACCATTCATCCTCATACTCACATAGAAGGTGCTACCCATTTCGGCTGAGTACAGCACAGTCCTCGGAATATAGCCAACTTCCATGGGCTCCTCTGGTGGTTTCCTTTTTGGGCACATTCTTGCGATATGGCCCCATTCACCGCAATCGAAGCATTGAGGCCCTTTGTTGGGGGGTTGAAAGACCATGCTCGGCGGACGAAGAGGTCTAGGCGGTTCAAGCCCGCCTTTGAATTTTTTTTCCAGTTTGGGAGGCGGGAGGTGTTTCGGCGTTTTGTCCGGTTCCCACGTGAGAGACTTGGGTTGCGCTCTCGCATACTGGGAGGCCATTTCAATGGCGTGTTCTACTGTGAGTCCCACGTGTTGTCGCAACCAACGCTGAGTAGCGTAAGGCAGGGCTTCCATGAACTGTTCCAAATATATTTTTTTCAGGATGTCTTCTTTATTACAGATGTCAGGGCGTAGCCATTTGTCGGCTGACATTTTTAACCGGTAAAATAGCGTCTTTGGGTTTTCCCCAGGTATACCCCGTTCTTTCCGAAACCTCACCCTATAGGCTTCCTGATCCAAACCCAAATGGTCGAGTATTACCATTTTAATGGTAGCGTACGGGGTGGTACCAAGGGGATTAGCCGCCTGATAGGCCGACTGTGCTTCTCCAGTGAGAAGAGGGGCTAAGAAGAAGGGCCATTTTTCCTCCGGCCAACTCAGAGCTCGTGCTGCTCTTTCGAAGTTCACCAGGAAGGCGTCGGGGTCGTCTCCTGTCACGTATTTCTGGAGAGACACCCCGGGGGGATGTGGTGCGTGCACTCTCACCTCGCCTTGAGCGACTAGGGGAGCAGGGTTTATGTTTTTAAGCGTTTCCAGCTGAGCCGTTATCGTGTGGGTGAACAAATCCCTATCGGCCTGGGCGGACGATAGTTGGCTTTCCATGGCTTTTTCCAGTTTATCCTGTCCTTTGATTATATGATCGATTAGGGCCTCCATCTTTTCGGGACAGACGGATGTTGATCCCACTTCTGACACCAGTTGTCCTGGCGAGGCTGGGACGTGAGGTTTCGCCCTGAGGACCGAGGAGTCTACTGGGGAAGGGGGCTCAAAGAGAAAGACAGGCGCCTTCAGTAAAGGTTTTAACGAAGGCTTTATTGGAATGTAAGTCTTCTTCATTAAACTCAAGATAAACGAAACAGAGAAATAAAGGTGTCCGGTGGGAGGATCTTCGGGAAGAACTGAAGTCCTGAGGTTCGGGCTGCTCCGGGCGTTGTCTCTGGGTTCCGCTCCGGTACCGGTAAATGAAAGGAAACCAAATGTCAGGACACCATACGTAATAGACGTACTCAAAGGGGTCGGGAGTGAGGGATGAACAGTCCGTGCAGTCTTACACTACCCCGGGGTTGGTGGAGTGCTCGTGCAGGGACAGGAGGGGAGGGGAGGATAGGCTGGTTTGGGAAAACGGTCACTGATGTTTCCTCCGCCCGACCCTGCCCGCTACCCGGCCCCGTACCTCTTGGAGCCACGCTCCTCCCGTGGGAACGTGGCAGGGCGCAGCGTGGAAACGGTGGCCTCCTGGCTTGTCGTCCTCCTGGTTCACGGCTTCCAGATGCTTCTCGTCAGCTTCCTCCGGATTCTCCGCCCTGCTCCAAGCGCCTTCCATCTCCTTTCCAGGTGTGTCGGCTTTTGACGCCCTTGCGTCCTCAGGGGGTGGAGTCTCGGTACCATACTCAATCGTCTTAAAGGGACCGTCGTCCGTATATTCTGGGAACCAGACCGAGCTCTCCTCTTCGGTCCATGCCGCCGGCGAATGCTGTGGGGACAAGGAGCACGGTAAAAGGGGTGTGGCCATCCACCATTCTTCCTTATTCTGAGTGTCCGGCTCCCCAGCCCCGTCACAGAGACGATGTTGAGTCCATGGGTCCTGACGATGGTTGCAAGGGAGCCCGTGTAGACGTTGAAGAGGGTGGGGCTGAGAGAAGAGACCTGGGGCACTACGCAGTTGGTCTCTGTCAAGAGATTTCCCTTTGAAGCAAAAAGAGAGTTAGAAAGCAGTGTGAAATTTAGGTCGGAATGGCGAAACCAATGTACAATTCCCTTCCGGATGCAACTAAAATGATTTTAAAACGAAAATGACAGGTTTCAAAATGGACACCATATGATGTTACGAAGGGATTGTGTGTATGCTCCATCACAACTTTAGAATCCAGACTGCTAATAGCCACAATTACTAGTCATGGGTACCAGGTCCACAGGATAACTTAGAAGAAATCGCTTTCACTAACTCTGAAGGTGGGCTCGACCAATGAGTTCCTATGATACCTCACCCTGTCCCAATTTAATGCAATATCAATGCTACCTTTGGCCACAGGTAGTGGCAGACATGGCAAGGTCACTTCATGTGTCAAAGAGGGCATGCGGTGAACTGTAGGCGTGCTATACTATAGGGAAGGGGAGTGGGCACGTTGTTTCAAGGAATCTCTGGATTCATAACGTTTTTGGGAAAGGATGAAAAATGAGTGATTTTCTTCTGAATTCACTGGAATCTACCATTGGAGATGTAGAGCTCTCCAGCTTACCATACTATTGTGTGATGAGCAAGTGAACACCAGCAATGGCTCCTCAGTTATGGTGGAGGAGTGTCACCCCACTGCTGGCAGTCAGCAGAGGCAAACATGAAAAATAAAATGATAAAAAACTATTTTATCATCATTTAATTTTTCACGGAGCCAGCCGAGTCTGAGAGCAGGGGTGGGGCCATCGCGATGAGAGTCAGCAGCAGGAAGGAGGAGCGGTGGACACTGTCAGTGCACATGTCAGTTTGGTCAGCTGTCTTAGCACAGCTAAACCGAAATGCACACTACTCCAACCCGAGCTGTGTTGCACAGCTGGGTGGAGAACTGACACAGGCTCCTAGGCCCTGTCTGAACACTAAACACAGCTGCTCAGACCTATACCAGCGCTTCTCTCATGCTGAGTAATAGTATTTTCTGAATAAGACCAGTATCTGGATTGGCATCTGGGAGCCTGTGAAGTGTGCACCAGTTCGAGGACATCAGGGAGGCGAGGATTGGGACAGGAGCAGAGGAGCAAGGTGGCATCTAGCAGCGGCAGGTATGTGCTCTTTTAATTTTTTTTGCCATTTTTTCAGTGTCCTTTTTTTAGGTATTTCCCTTGTGCTGCCCACCACTTGGGTCTGAGAACAGCCGCTACTGGTACACACACTGAGAATGTGCCAAAATGATTCATGAAATAATATCATGATTTAATCTGTAATTACCACTCAACAAAAGTAGATAAAGATCAGAGAACTGCATATGCCTGGAAATCCATGCTATTGATTGAATGCAGAGAACTAAAGCAGTCAAAGTTGACATGTTGCTTCAGTCTTATTTCCAGGCTATTATTGAAAGAAATTGAAGTATTATTTGTGGCAGGCAAGTGCCCTCTTCAAGCAATAATTACCGCTTTTGTTATGCTGAAACCTCAAAGTCACTAAATTAACCTGACGTCAACCCCTTGGTATCTATGTTGGTAGACATGGCACAAAATTGACATGCTTAAAATAATAATTAGTAAAATAAAGACAAATTTAATAAACAAGATGACTTCCGATATGAGGAATGATAACATTTTAAGTAGAAATACCAACAAAAAGCACTAAGCACCATCATAGTCTATGGATGCAGTAGACCGTAACCTAGCTGTGATTTGGGGCCAACCAGGATGGAATCTTGGTGGGCTACAACAAGCAGATTGGTCCAGATGAAAATCTGGAACTGAAAAAGATCAAAAAAGTTTTTAAACTCCAGTCTAGAAAGAGGCTTAGTAACCTTTCTGAAGAAAATTTTTGCAAATTCTTCTGAGACCCATACAAGCACAGGAGTACACTTGTAGGTCCCCCAGGACCTCAGGGGAGGGCATTTCGAGATTCTGAAAGTATCAGGCAGAGGCCAACAGGAAAGCTCAGTCCAAGTCCAGTTGCAAGTCCAGTCCGTCAGTACTCCTCTCAGATCACAGACATCGGCTCCACTCCTCTTCTGTACTTTTTTGATGTGGCTGTGCCAGGGGAGGTCGAGGACCAGCCTGGCTGTGGCGTTCTGCGTTGCCGTCGTCAAGTCTGCTGCTGATGAGCGCGTGTATTGCTTCACACTCCCAAATAATAGAAAATACAGCTCCTCCACATAGAGGCACATACACGGCAAAGCAAGAAAACACCTGGAAAGGGATTTCATCCTCATAAAATGAGGTACATCAAAAGACAGTTTTCAGAATAAAGCGTGGGGTTTTATTTGTGCAACTCCCTCTAACAGAAAGGCTTTCCCAGATGTCAACTAAAACAACATATACATGAATATAGAAATATATATATATATATATATATATATATATATATATATATATATATATATATATCCACACGAAAAAGGTTGCCCCTTCGGAAGCGCCCCAAACAAGGTGAGATTTGCTTTTTTTTCCTTTGGTTTATTCAAGAGACTGCCGCATGGAATCGGAAAATATCACAGCAAGAAAGTCAAGCCTTACGCGTTTCGGGCCAGCGCCCTTTGTCAAAGGCTATGTCCATATGCACACACACGGCGTAATCAGCTTTCAAATACGCAAATGGTACCCGCCTGTGTGGGCGTGGCTGTTCGCACAGCCCCGTGGTACCTGAAGTCTTGTTCCTCGAGTGAGGCGCTGTGTGATGCAAAATCAAGGAAAATGAAAATGGAAACCCCAGTGGGTTGCTCTGACCAGTTCCAATATCCCATGCTGGCGTTTCGTAGTCTCTTGCTAGCTCCTTGTCCTGAAAAATAGCGTACGCCGGTTGGCGTCACCACAGGTCCGCAGTGGCGGCTGAGCTGCTTCCACGACCGGGCCGGCCGTAAATACATCCACACGAAAAAGGTTGCCCCTTCGGAAGCGCCCCAAACAAGGTGAGATTTGCTTTTTTTTCCTTTGGTTTATTCAAGAGACTGCCGCATGGAATCGGAAAATATCACAGCAAGAAAGTCAAGCCGTACGCGTTTCGGGCCAGCGCCCTTTGTCAAAGGCTATGTCCATATGCACACACACGGCGTAATCAGCTTTCAAATACGCAAATGGTACCCGCCTGTGTGGGCGTGGCTGTTCGCACAGCCCCGTGGTACCTGAAGTCTTGTTCCTCGAGTGAGGCGCTGTGTGATGCAAAATCAAGGAAAATGAAAATGGAAACCCCAGTGGGTTGCTCTGACCAGTTCCAATATCCCATGGGAGCTGAGCTGGGATATCCCATGGGATATTGGAACTGGTCAGAGCAACCCACTGGGGTTTCCATTTTCATTTTCCTTGATTTTGCATCACACATCGCCTCACTCGAGGAACAAGACTTCAGGTACCACGGGGCTGTGCGAACAGCCACGCCCACACAGGCGGGTATCATTTGCGTATTTGAAAGCTGATTACGCCGTGTGTGTGCATATGGACATAGCCTTTGACAAAGGGCGCTGGCCCGAAACGCGTACGGCTTGACTTTCTTGCTGTGATATTTTCCGATTCCATGCGGCAGTCTCTTGAATAAACCAAAGGAAAAAAAAGCAAATCTCACCTTGTTTGGGGCGCTTCCGAAGGGGCAACCTTTTTCGTGTGGATGTATTTACGGCCGGCCCGGTCGTGGAAGCAGCTCAGCCGCCACTGCGGACCTGTGGTGACGCCAACCGGCGTACGCTATTTTTTAGGACAAGGAGCTAGCAAGAGACTACGAAACGCCAGCATGGGATATTGGAACTGGTCAGAGCAACCCACTGGGGTTTCCATTTTCATTTTCCTTGATTTTGCATCACACAGCGCCTCACTCGAGGAACAAGACTTCAGGTACCACGGGGCTGTGCGAACAGCCACGCCCACACAGGCGGGTACCATTTGCATATTTGAAAGCTGATTACGCCGTGTGTGTGCATATGGACACAGCCTTTGACAAAGGGCGCTGGCCCGAAACGCGTAAGGCTTGACTTTCTTGCTGTGATATTTTCCGATTCCATGCGGCAGTCTCTTGAATAAACCAAATGAAAAAAAAGCAAATCTCACCTTGTATGGGGCGCTTCCGAAGGGGCAACCTTTTTCGTGTGGATATATATATATATATATATATATATATATATATATATATATATATATGTGTGTGTGTAAGCAATATTGACACACTTACAAGTAAGCAAATAAAACTGTAAATGCATAGAATAAAATACATGGAATAACATAATGATAATAATACTGGATGTACACTGCAAGAAATAAACACTGTTAAATGCAAGTAATCAGAGAAAATGAACCAAAGGAAAGCATGAAAAGATATAGAGATATATACACTAAATACATCAGATGTTTATAACCACTGGAGACTTGAATGTGCACACAGGCACACTCACACATCACAATGCCAATAATCAGAAAAAAGACATCACCGGCTGCAATAACTTAATTTTAGCCCACCCCAGACTTATGGATTCCCAGACTCAGCAAGCTGGGAACTGCTACACTGAATTAGACGGGTCCTTCGTTCATTTAGATCCCAAAATCCCAGTTTCCAAGTCAACAAACCCCAGTTTTATAATCTCAATGTACTAGAGGTTTCCGAGAGGACCTTCTCTGCACCAAGGAAAAGGAGTTCTCATGTATTCTACGCTCGCACATGTTCCAGCCCCTCATCTTAGTGAAGCTTGAGAAAGTACAAAACATCTCCAAAAGTACAGAAAACAATCTTGAACGTGAATAGCCTAAACAACTTGAGTGATCTGGGGCCTGCCTGTGTGCGCAAAGCTCAAGCTAGACAGAGTCAGAATTCAAGATGGCATGAGGGCATGTCAAAGCCAATAGTAAAAACTTCATAAAACTTCCCAATGTACAACACAATGCACATTTGTACACCACTGTCTATAGCATCACACACTTAAATTCCAAATGTACAACAAAATACATATTTGATTACCACTGCATATAACACTACACCCCGAGACAGAGAAGTACATTCCACACCTTTCTCTCTCTCTCATGCTTTCAAATGCGCATCCCACACCTGGCAAATCTGTACGCTCTGTGAAAAAACTCCCACGCTGCAGCTTTAAGGAGACACAAAATGCAAGTGCAAAGGGGAAATAAAACACATAAAATCAATAAAAACAATGGTAGTCAAAGATCATGTGGTCCCAATACATGGGAGTGCCTCTGGCAGTATAGCGGGTGAGTGACGCTCTTTCTGGATTCGGTGGGATTCCATCTCAGGGTCTCAGATCCAGAAGGTGTTCTGATGGGGTGCCTTGGGTTGGCACATTTATGAATGGAACTAACTAGTGGGTGGGGATGACTCCTAGACACTCCCTTACCAATGGGGTAAAACTAACCTGGTGTAGTCATGCAAACTTTTTCGGTAGGTCCTGTTTACCGTACTGAAAACAAGCTCAAAATGTTATGTGCCAGGGCATTTTCAAGATGGCGAATGTTTTGACCACACTAAACCTGAGTCCTGAGTGTTGTAAGTATTGAGGGGAGTGCACTATGGTAATCAATATGGTCATCAATAGTGTCATCCCACATCTAACACAAATCTAGTTTGAAGCAGGCCCTTTACCCACAACAAAATAGGAGCTAGATGTGTGGTAGGACAAAGGCAGGATCCAACTGCAACTCCTGGATATACATGGACAGCACACATCAATTCCTGTTGACTGCTCCAGACCTTGGCTCAACTGACAAGATCTCGTACACTCAGCTGGAACGATGGCACCATGGTTCCAAACCAGAATAGAACTTGCACCCAGACAATGGATACACAAGAATTGCCATGGCATCCTCCCTGTTCAGAATATTAGCTACTGCAGGCCAAAGCCAACATACCTTTTTTTAGCCAAAACACATTTTAGATGAAACACATAGACCCTTCCAGCTATCGACTGTCTAGAATAAATCTCCTAGAATCACTAATTGTCAGGTTCTAACTAATTGCTTGAAACTGAGAACTCCAAACATCTGGGAAGCTTATACCTTTACCCAAGAGAGGTTGTAGAGGGGTTTCACATTAGCACCAAACCTGCCAAAAACAATTTAGCTACAAAGCCGCCAAAATCAGCGCTACATGCCATCAAGTTTATGTACATCAGTCTCACATCAAACGGAAGTCTAACACTGATTCAGAAATTCCACTATTATCCCTCAAGTCATATCCTACATTTGGTGTGAATAATGTACTAATCACTTCAAATCAAATGATGGTATTAGCTCAGCACCAGTTAAAACAGAAAGAAACAGTGCTCTTTTAATTTTATATAAACGAACACAAATTACCAACGCTGCGAAATTATTTCACAATGAATGGAGAAGTCTGCTAATTATTTCTAAGCTAATTAACAGCCACACAGCGATTTTAAGAACTGCTATCCTAAATTAACAGGGAGTGAGAACATTGCAATGCCTTGAAAATCGTACAGACATTCTTTCATTGATGCACAGCCTAACATCAGCAAGTAATTAACACACCTCTGACATAGACCACCCAAAAAACATGCATCGCAGGGACATGAACGTCTCATCACGTGCATCTGCTTTCACCAAGAGAACTGGCCATGGGGGCCAAATATAAGAAACACATCTTACTGCAACTCGCATCCATCGGCGCTGCTGGATTGAGACACTGGTCTTGGGAAGAGATTAGGTCGATCAGGTTAAAAGAAACCAAATGGACATTAAACTAGGCCTGACCACAAAAGCTCTGAATAGTCCCGAAAAGCCCCAACTACACTGTTTCTAAACAAGGCATGGTTCCCTGAAGCCTCGATGTCACAAAAGACTCCCTCATGCCCTTAAACTGGCCAGAGCACCGAAGTAACAGGACTTGTCACCATTGCTAGCCATGAGCAACATCTCCTTGGATTACAATCATCACTAGACAGCCATCTCACCCCCTTTTTATGTGCTCTTTTATTTAGTTTGTTTGTGTCTGGGGGCGTGGCTTGGTCGCTGCGAGGAATGGACGCGTGAGCTCTGCGCTCCTCACCGGCCTTCCCAATTATCCTGTTCTGAATCCCCTCCGCGGACACCGCTGGCAGGGGCTGGACCACATCTCCACCCGCGCACCATCGGATCCTCGTTGGGACGGAGGAGCGGTCCCAGAGACAGCAGAGAGACGCGCTGGCCCTAGGGTCTCCGGCGCGGCGCTGGCCATTTTGAGCGGCCTGGGCGTTCGGTGGGATCCCCGGCCTCGCGTGAACGGGTGGCCGACCCGCGGTGCGAGCTGCCCGGCCACCGATCACCACGCGAACCGGATCAGCGGCGGTGAGACCGGAGCCTCGGCGGCGGAGGACGGGCCGCCCCGCGGAGGCGCTGGGGCAGGAACAGCTGGCGGGGCCTATCGACGGGGAGACTGGGCCGTCACGGGTGGCGGCGGGGGCTTCTGGAGCCCGGACCCGGTGACACACAGCACACTCCCAGGAGAGGAAGTCTGGCGGTAGGTGCCCCCTCCCCCCCCCCTCCTGCCTACTTTCATCAGATCCCTGGCAGTGGGAGCCTCGGGGACGCGGCGAAGGGGGGACCACCGAGGTGCCTGAGACCTGGGGCACTCTGCTGGGCACTGCCGGCCTGGGCGCTGCTGTACTGAGGAGGCCTCTGGACTGTGAGCTCCAACCCCCGGGACTAGTGCTGGTCGGACACGCGCTGGAGTTGACCCCCTCACCCAGGGACAGGGACCCGTCCCATTAGAGGGGCACATGCACGCACTACCGACTACCGGATTCCTGGCTGTGGGGTGCTGGGCCCGGAGCCCCCCTGTGCTGCAGTGAGAGACTCGTGGGAGGTGACCCTGGGACTGGGGGCCCTGCTGCGCACCTTGCATCCTCCGAGCCGCAGTGATTGAGGAGACGCCTTACGCCTGGGGCCGGCTGCCACCATGGGGCGTCGCCAAAAGCCCTCAACAGATGCGGAGGAGGGGACGGCGTGCAGCCAGGGTTCTACAGTGGACGAAGGCTCGAAACCGGGTCTTCCGCAAAGCCAACTGGAACAGATTTTACAGGCCATTGCCGACACCAGGGAAGCACTTCGACTGGACATCGGCCAGGTGTCCACGGGCCTGGGGCTCCTGCGGGCGGACCACGGCAAGTTAACGGACCGGGTCAAGCAGGCGGAGATTCGACTGGACAAACTGGAACCAATGACCAAGGCGAATGAGGTTGCGATGGGGGAGCTGCAGCACAGGGTGCACCTACTGGAACAGAGAGCGGAGGATGCGGAGGGGCGCAACCGCCGCAACAACATCCGCGTGGTTGGCCTGCCTGAGAAAATTGAAGGGGCGGACATGCTGGGCTACCTGGAGCCTTGGCTGCGCGACGTGGTGGCACCGGAGGGTCTGACCCCGTTCTACACTTTGGAGCGCGCTCACCGGGTGCCGGCTCGGCCTCCGGCTGAGGGCCGGCCTCCACGACCAGTGGTGGCGCGCTTGCTGCACTACAAAGACCGTGACTTTATCCTACAGAGGGCGAGAGCACTAGGGCCCTACCGGGTGGCAATGCTCAGGTCTCCATATACCCGGATTACTCTTTCGAGGTACAGAGGCAGCGCTCCACCTTTCTAGCAGTCAAGAGAGCACTACGGGAGGAGGGAATCCGCTATTCACTTCTTTTTCCTGCACGCCTGCGGATCATGTTGGATGGTAAATCTTCCTTCTACAATTCTCCGGACGAAGTGTGGGATTGGCTGGAGCTCTACAAGGCTGGAACGGATGCTCGCCCTGCGACTGAGGAACAGCGGAGGAAGACACAGAAGTCCAAGCGGTCCAGAAGACCCAGGAGGCGACCGCCGAAGGCCGGGACACCCTCTGTCTCGCAGACCGAGCTAGAACGCAAGGAGGCCCTTCGGGCGGTCTCTACTATTTCCAAGGCGGTGACAGCGACGTCGGCAGCGGAGACGGGCTCCCGGGAGGGCTCGGAGTAGGCAGTGTCGGAGGAGTCGGGCGCTGGTGGTATGGGGCCGCCTCATGTCACGCCTGGGACAGCTGATGGCTTATTGGACGAATGACCCTCAGAACCCGTCGTGCTGGTATTGTATTTGCAGCTGGACCCTTGTTTGGGCCTGGGGCGGAGGCATTTGACTGGGATGTGCAGAGTGCTGCGGGGTTGCGGAGGGGTTCCCTTCCGCTGCTGATGGTTTATGCCACTGCGGGGGTGGGGATGTGGGGCAACTGGGGCGCGCAAGGAGGGCCGACCTGGTGGCATGGTTAGCTCGAGACCTGCTGGGTGTAGCGACAGGCTGCCCCCCCTTTCTCACACCTATTGTGGGACTCTGGTAGTTACCGGAGACTGTTGTACTAAGGTTATTGACTTTTGGATGGGTCTGAGCTGTTTGGGGCCTATTCTGGGGGTGGGTGGGACATGGGGTTGTTGGGGGGTGTTCAAGGGATGGTTCTGGGGGGTTGTCAGTGTGCCTAGACTTTTATCTTTCGTCAGGACTGCAATTGTTACTGTGAATGGGGACCATACCTGACCTAAAGTGTGTAACCTGAAATGTGCGGGGACTGAACTCTATGCTGAAGCGCCACAAGGTGCATGCATATCTTGTTCGTAGGGGGATACAAATAGCCTTTCTACAGGAGACACATATTGACCAACGTGAAGGGCGGGCTTTACAGCGCAGATGGCGGGGTCAGCTATTCCACACAAGCTATTCGGCCTTTGCGAGGGGGGTCTTGATCTGGGTGCGGGCGGGGGTCCCCTTTCAACCATTGCAGACAGTGCTCGACCCTGAGGGGAGGTTCGTAGCAGTACAGGGCCGCCTGGACGGGAGGGATGTGACGCTTTGCAGCATCTACGCCCCCAATGTGGACCAACCTGCCTTTTTTGCGCGCCTGTCGGGGAAACTGGCATCAGTGCTAGCCAACACGGTCTTACTGGGGGGAGACTTTAATTCTGTACTTGATGTAGGGTTGGATAGGTCTCACCCTCCACTGGCGCAAGCAGCGGCGCACAGGCTTGCGCAGAGCAGGCGAGAATGGCAGAGTAGCTGGGGCCTGGTTGATGCATGGCGAACCCAACACCCGACGGAGAAAGATTTCTCGTTCTATTCCCCTCCGCACGAGCTTCATGTTCGCCTTGACAGCATTCTATGCACGCCGGATGTTCAATGCTTGGTCCGCCACAGTGAATACCTGGCTAAGACAATTTCTGACCATAACCCTTGCCTGGTGGCGGTCCAATGGACGCGGCAACGCCAAGCTATACCGACGTGGCGATTGAACCCGTTGGCACTGGAGGACGCGGTGTTTAGGGCCGAGGTAGGCAATGGGGTGGATGGCTATTTTAGCGCTAACGCGGGCACGGCTTCCAGTAGGGCAATGGAATGGGACGCCTTTAAGGCAGTGGTTCGGGGAGTCTGCATTTCAGCCACCGCGGGAGTCCGCAGGACTCTCCTGCAGGACCTTATGCGGAACGAGGATCGCTTACGCGAGGAGGAGAGGCGTTACCACGCGACCCCGGAAGCTCGCGAGGCGGTTTCGGCGGCGGGGGAGGAAGTGGCAGCGGCAACGGAGAAGTTGCGCTGCTTCGATTATAAGGAGCTCCTGGTTCGGGCTCATGCTGAACGCGACAAAGTGGGCTCACTCTTAGCCTGGCTGGCCGCTCCGGGAGCCCGCGGCACCCCGATTGTAGCTCTAACTACTCCGGACGGGAACGAGGTTTACACTCAATCGGAGATCAATGGCCAATTTTTCACGTATTACGCGCACCTCTATAGGAGCGCGATGCCGTGTGTGCCAGAGGAGTTGGATGAGTTCCTCCGGGTGGCGCGGCTCCCCCGGCTTGACCCTGAGCACGTAGCTCGCTTGGGCGGGGACATCTCTGAGGGTGAGGTTCGGGTGGCCATTAAACAGATGGCGCGCCGCAAGACTCCTGGCACAGATGGGCTGCCGATCGAATTTTATGCAGCCTATGCAGATATATTGGTACCGCGATTGCTTGCGGTATACCGAGAGGCCTGGGAAACTGGGACCCTCCCGGTGACTACCCGAGAAGCCTTGGTAATCCCCTTACTGAAGCGGGATGGCGACGCTACCTCACGCTCAGCCTACCGACCACTGTCCATGCTTACGACAGACTATAAGATCTTGAGCAGGGTTCTTGCGACGCGGCTGCTGGCTCACATGCGCGCCTTAGTGCATCCAGACCAAGCAGGGTTTATCCCCCAACGCACTACTGCCACCTGTGTGCGTCGACTGCTTCGGATCATGGGGGGCTATGTTGATGGTCTACCAGGTGCCGCTGTCCTGTCGACCGATACTGAGAAAGCGTTCGACAGCGTTGCGTGGCCGTATTTGCTTCGCGTGCTGGAGACCTTCGGCCTGGGCGAGCGGTTTGTGAAGTGGACCACTTTGCTTTATGCTGCGGCCACGGCCCGAGTCAAGACCGGGGCTACTATCTCATCCCCATATAGGGTAGGGCGAGGGACCAGGCAGGGATGCTCCCTGTCCCCCCTCCTATTTGCGTTAGCTATAGAGCCCCTGGCGGCTCACGCCCACCTGGGCCATGCATATGAGGGCCTTCAACTGAGAGGCGACACCCACTACATATCCCTTTATGCCGACGATTGCCTACTGTTTTTGGCTGACGCGGACGTCACCCTGCGCGGGGCTAGATGCCTGCTGTTAGATTTTTGCCGCTTCTCGGGACTGAGGGTCAACTGGGGGAAGTCCTGCCTCTTCCCGTTGGTGCCAGGAACAGACGACTCCCAGCCGGAGGATGAGCTGAGATGGGAATATCATTGTCTCCCTTATCTAGGCACGTACATATACCGGTCACCGTTGGACCTCCTGGAGGGTAACATTGAGAGAGCGATTCGAAGCCTGCGGGGCTGCATGGGGTTCTGGCGGACGCTACCGCTGTCGGTCGCAGGGCGAGTGGCGTTACTAAAAATGGTGGCGCTGCCCCGCCTAATGTACTTGTTTCGCACGCTACCGGTCTGGATCCCGGCATCGGTGTTCACCAGGCTACGCTCCTTGCTCACCGAGTTCATTTGGGGAACGGGCAGGAGGCGAGTGGCGCTGGCCACTTTGACGCGCCCCAGATCGGACGGGGGACTAGCTGCCCCTGATTTCGAATGGTACTACATAGCGGCCCAGTTGCAGTGGCTTACCCAAGCGATGACTTTAGAATTCAGAGGCCCGGAGGGGACTGCAGGCGGACTCCTTCCGAGACACATCATGTCTTTAATAATTCTGGACCAGAAATTGGACCTTTCCCTGCTCACGGGGGAAGAGCGGACGATTCGCAACTGCTGGCTGCGGTGCCATAGGCGATCTGGCGTCGCTCGCCCATATGCCCCCGAGATCCCACTAGGGATGTGCACCGCCTTCCCGCATGGGGGGGATTGGTCGGCGCTGGCGACTTGGGAAGCACTAGGCCTGCAAATGGTCGGTGATTTGTATAAGGAGGGATCGCTGCTTTCGTTTCAGGAGCTGCGCGACGTTTTTCGGCCTCCCGAGGGGGGATTACCTGTTGCACGCCTCGCTAGTGGCTAGTATCCAGAATCACTGGAAGAAGGGCCTTTCTGAACCACCGACGTCTGAGAGCTGTCAGTATGTGGTTATGGCGGCTGGTACCTACAAGGCCGTCACCTGTCTCTATCGGAGGCTGTCGACGGAAACGCTGCAGCCCCTGGACGGGTTGAAAACCAAATGGGAAGGGGATATCGGGCGACCGATCCCTGAATTGACTTGGCCGCAGCTTTTGCGGCGAGTATGGAAAGGCACTAGGAATGCCAGGTTCCAGATGGTCCAATTTTTCACTCTCCACCGCGCTTACTTGACGCCGGTTAGGATCTCGCAGTATTTTGAGGGCGCGTCTTCACTCTGCCCTAGATGTGGAATGGAAGGTGCGGATTTTGCCCATATGTTATGGTCTTGTGTGAAGCTAACTGATTATTGGGAGGCGGTGGTGGCCTGCCTGAATGCTGTCACAGATCGGCAAATTGAAGCGGATATGGGCGTTTGTTTATTATTGTGGTTCCCTCACACCCCCCGCACTCGCGTCACCAGCAAATTTTATGACTTGGGCCTGATATTGGCCAAACGGGAAATCACCATGCATTGGAAATCCAGCCAGGGCCCCAGCTACTCACGCTGGAGATCTACCCTGGAGCGGTGGGCGAAAGCAGAGAGCGCGTTGCGGCTGCAACAGGCCAGGCGATTAGATAATGACAGGGCGCTAGAGACGGCCAGGGCGTGGGAGGCCCTTGTGACCGAGCTGCAACTGCCTGAGGGTCACCAAAGCGAGGATGGTGAGGCAGCGACGCCGTAGGGTGTTTTGGCTGTGAGGTTCCCCATTCCCGGTACGGAACACAACTGACACGAGTACCGACGGAGGTTCTGGGAGTTTAGGTCCCCCGATGGAATGCATCACCTACTTCCTCCTTTCGACTGCTTTGAGGGAGGGACAGATTGTTGCTTATTGGCTGATGAGAGAGAGGACACTGGCGCACTGACAAGGGGGGTGGGATATGGGGAGGGACTGGTTGTGGGAATGTTATCATAAAAGGCATATATTCAGAAAAGAACTGTTATTCCACATTTTCGGATATGAATGTATGTATTGCTTATTATACTGCAATGCTCTACTCTGAAATGCCCAAAAAAATTGTTTTTACAAAAAAAAATAGTTTGTTTGTGTCTAGTGCTGGGGACCAAGTGAGTGGTACATCACACTTTTCCAGGAAATACAGTAATTGCAGCCTAACTGAACTCATTGACTGACAGTGGTGCTGGAACACCCACCTTATGTGATCAACAGAAAAAGAGATTTAAGAAGCTATACTGGGAAAGGGGCTTTGGCTCCGCCCAGATGTTGGTTTTCCGCTCAACGGTAAAAAGTGTGCTTGTATTGAACTGTTAATGCACAATCCAGTAGGCCTGAGGCAGTTATGGTCTCAAGCCAATAATCAGGCAGCAGGTCTGATTGGTTCACGTCTAAATGTTATATCCGGTGATCGCTTTATTTTCAAACGTTATAAGAAAAGTGGAAGGCCTGAATTATTTTTTTTGTAAAAACATATTCCCCGGAGCCAATAAATGACTCAGGGAGGAGGTCCTCCCTCCCTTAAAGGAATCAGCCCAAGGGGTGAGCACCGTGGGTCTTTTTAGGCTTGGGGAAGGGGACCACATGGCCCACACCCCATTTCATAATGTTTCAGCCCCAGTGGTGGGTTCCCAAGGCCTCTCAAGGCTTGGGGAGGGTGGCCACATGCCCCCCAAACAAATGTAATTGGTGCCTTGGGTTGGACTCCCCATGCCCTCTAATTGCACATATAGGGAGCTGCGCTGTCCCCACCAATAAAACTATTTTCGGGCCCGGGGTAGGGCTCCCTAGGGCCTCTGGAGGCTTGGTAGTTGAGCCTCATAGCCCTCCTCCCCTATATAAGCACAGGCCCGGGATAGGCTCCCCAAGACTTATAATAAATAAAAGCGGCCCGGCCGCCATTTAAAAAATATTAGATCCCAGGAGACTCCCAGCAGAGGGGGTGTCTCTGGGTCCCCGTCATCGGGCTAGGGGATTAGCATATCCCTACCCTGCTGCCATATAGCTCTTTTTTTAGAACTTGAGGATAGGGAGCTAAGTCCCCGAGTCCTATAATGGCTGCCAGCAACATTTTTCTCATGTTGCGGGCTGCCAATCAGAGCTCTCGCTCTTACAGGAGTCTGACTCCCCTGGGAGTGAGATGGCTCACGTGAAATTAAGCTCAATGGGCCATTCAGAACGCCTTATTGTTAAATTGGTGCTCCTTCAAAAGCCTTGGTGACTCGCGCGAGCCCAGCTGTCCAAATATCTATATGTTTTTACCCCAAATTGCCCAAAAACTACTGAACAGATTTACACCAAATCACAAAAAGCACAATCTGCAGACCAAGATCTAGCTTCCTGCTGAATTTGGAGTAATTCTGTTGAGCAGGTTTTTCTTTAGCCTTGTCCAAATAAGTCTATGAAAAATGTATGAGGATTTTGCATTTTGGAACCCCCTTTTTTCTCGTCTCCTGCTTGATGGATCACCCCAAAACCTTCCAAGAAGGAGCTCTGGTGGATTTCCTTTTTTTGGAAAGTTTTGTAAAGATTTGTCAAATAGGGCCAGAGTTATTAGCAAACCAAAAATGTCCTGGTTATGGAAAAGCAGACCTAACTATAACTACCCAGTGGCGATCGCTACTAGACAGACCCCCCAGGATATAGCGGCATGGATTAGCAAATTTAGCGGCACAAAAATGGAAATTTAGCGGCACAAATATGGAAATTTGGCGGCAATTTAGCAGCATTTTATTTGGCGGTTTTTCCTACAACAAACACAGATATCTTAGTTTTTGTGTTTGTTGTCTGTGTATGTTGGTTCCTGCTGTGTTTGTGGTCTGTGTGTGTTGGTCCCTGGTGTGTCTGTGGTCTGTGTGTGTTGGTCCCTGGTGTGTTTGTGGTCTGCGTGTGTTGGTCCCTGGTGTGTCTGTGGTATGTGTGTGTTTGTGGTCTGTGTGTGTTGGTCCCTGGTGTGTTTGTGGTCTGTGTGTGTTTGTGGTCTGTGTGTGTTGGTCCCTGGTGTGTTTGTGGTCTGTGTGTGTTGGTCCCTGGTGTGTTTGTGGTCTGTGTGTGTTGGTCCCTGTGGTCTGTGTGTGTTGGTCCCTGGTGTGTTTGTGGTCTGCGTGTGTTGGTCCCTGGTGTGTTTGTGGTATGTGTGTGTTTGTGGTCTGTGTGTTGGTCCCTGGTGTGTTTGTGGTCTGTGTGCATTTGTGGTCTGTGTGTGTTGGTTCCTGGTGTGTTTGTGGTCTGTGTGTGTTCGTCGTCTGTGTGTTTGATGCCTGTGTGTGTTGGTCCCTGGTGTGTTTGTGGTCTGTGTGTGTTGGTCCCTGGTGTGTCTGTGGTCTGTGTGTGTTGGTCCCTGGTGTGTTTGTGGGCTGCGTGTGTTGGTCCCTGGGGTGTTTGTGGTATGTGTGTGTTTGTGGTCTGTGTGTGTTGGTCCCTGGTGTGTTTGTGGTCTGTGTGCATTTGTGGTCTGTGTGTGTTGGTCCCTGGTGTGTTTGTGGTCTGTGTGTGTTCGTGATCTGTGTGTTTGATGCCTGTGTGTGTTGGTCTGTAGTGCGTCTGACTACATGAGAGCTATATCTGAGGCATATTGTAGTGATTGTCGTATATTGTCTTGTTCCATTCTAAATTCAAATAAAAATGAATATATTTTCTGTAGTGCCTCACCTCTCCTTCAAGATGACTTTACACTGTATAAAATGCATAACACACAAAAGAGAGCTTGATATTCCAGATACTCAAATCTATGCAACGTGTGCATTAACCCACCACACTATAGCTAATATTGTAAACTATGACCTGAATGTTCGTCATAGATTACAGCAGCAGACACTCAACCTCCTAAACTTTGTCACTTAGACTAGGGCTTGTATTGTTAATGTTTCCATGACGTTTGTTATAGACATCGATTTATAGGATGCATTTCTCAATATATTTTTGTGCAACACGGTAACTTCTTTAGATAGATACAAAGGGCTTCCAAAATGTATTTTTTTTTTTAAACTTTTCATAATTTCTTCCTGCCATTGTTAGCCCCTTACCCCTCACCCTCCAAAACATTCCTTTCACTCCAAAAACCAGCACCTCATTCACCTCACCGCTCTTTGTTGCACTATACGACAATGTTAGTTGAGAATTAATCTTGGATTTGCATTTTCCCTCACACATTCTCATACCTGTCTGTGTGAATTGATTAGTCTTTGTTCTAGAGATCGCTACTAGGAGAGGCGGTAGCCCCAACTTTGCTCCGACTTCCATAAACAACTGCCGCCACCGCGCCATGGTCCGGAAAAAAGAAGATAATAAGCCATACCAACTAGTGCAAGCAAAGCTCTTCACAGAGACACTGTGCTTCTGCCCACTCGTGCACTTTTGAGGTAGGTGGTGGGTACTGTGAGCTGATTGTAACTAGCACGGAGCCCAGTTGAACAGGGCTACCGTGATACTGCTCCACCCTTATTGCCTGGGAGAAGGCGTGGCGTCACACTGTCTGGCAGGCAGTCACTGCAACACTGGAGCAATGGACATCACCTGCAGGACGCCCTCTCTAGGGATTACATTTAAACACAAACGGAAACCTATTCAAACTCCAAGTGTGAATGCAGATACTTGCAGTGGGTCTCCTACACATGTAGGGGGATCAATAATTGTAATTCCCCTTGAAAGGGGTCTGGATGTTTAGATTTCGCAGGCACTTTTGTAAAAATCCCGCCATTTTTACAAAAGTGCCGATTTCGCGGGCACTTTTGTAAAAATCGCTGCATTTTTACAAAAGTGCTGATTTCGCGGCAAACCACGAAATCGCGAAATCCTGGAGGGTCTGACTAGGTGTATGTACATACATATTTGTATACATATTCACTGAAAAAAACAAAGGTTACTGGGACGTTGTAGTTAGGCTCATATTTTACTCGTACAAAAACCAGTGAAATTCAGCAGTTACAGTTACCTGAGCTAACTATAGCTTACTCCCCACAATACACTGCTCATGACCTCACATATTACATCACTCATGACATGGTCAGTGACATCACTGATGACATCACTTATGGCATCTCAAATGGCATCACTGATGACTTCAAGCAGTTATTAGGTGTGGCGCCGCGGCCAGGGCGACTGACGCTGGAATCTGAGGATCAGGGTTCGATCCCCGGCTCCGGCGGCAGGTTAGCCCAGCACCATGCGACTCTGGGCAATAGCTTGCTTAATCTTCCCGACGGCCCCCAGCGCCTAGAGACCCTAACGGGTGATTGTGCGCTATACAAATGTGGATTATTATTATTATTATTATTATTGTGAGTGTTTTCTAAATGTTTGGGTGTTAAAACATATATACTAAGTTACTACAAAAGTTAATTTGGTATACTTTGTGTACTACTAATGAGTGATACTACTTCTAACCTATATTATGTGAGTGGCTGCAAAACTGTGTGTATCCGTGTATGAGTGTGTGTTTGAATGGCTGTATGGGTGTGTGAGTGGGTGTATAAGTGTCTGTATGGGTGTATAAGTGGGTGTGTGAGTAGCTGTATTGGTGAGTGAGTGGCTCAGTGAATGGCAGTATGGGTGAGGGAGTGGCTATATGGGTGGGCGAGTGGGTGTTTGAGTAGCTGTATTTCTGTTACATGCAGCACATCAGACATGTGGCATTAGAAGAGAAGCTCTGCACAAGCCGTTTGCTCAAGCATATCCATTGTGTGCTGTGGCAGATTATTGTAAATATCAAATAACAATTCCTGAACAGATAATGCTAAAAGACAATTTCAGACAACATGCACAATATTTACAGGAAGGAGAAGACAGGGGGGCAATAGTAGTTATTGCAACAAATGTACAGAGTAGTTTATATTCGAAATAAGGTGACCAAAATCACTATAGTTGTACATGTAACCTGTACATGTAACCTGTACAGACTTGTGCTCATTGGTGCTCGTGAAAAAACAAAAGTGAGCGGTGCAAGTGACAAGTGGGACTACGAAAATACGGCGCAAAGGAAACATTAATGACAATATATACAAAGTGTTGGATAGGAAGGGTAAATGAACCTCAAGGGTAGTGTAAAGTGGCAGATATATTATATCCAAATGGGGTTCATAATTTGAATAATTCGGATAGTTCATTTAGACCTGACACAGCCGTATCGAATTTCACAATTAGCATAGCTTCCCTTTTGGATAGCTGGAGGCTCAAATCGCCTCCTCGGGGGTCTTTTTCTATCCTGGAAATGACTGTCCATTTGAACTCATTGAGTCCATGTCGCATTCTGATCCAATGGTTAACCAGCGGGGCGTTTTCAACCTGTCTCTTCAATCTCGACTTGTGTTGTGATATGCGTTGGCGCACTTCTTGCTCTGTTTTGCCGATGTATAGGCAATCACACGGGCATTTTATGCCATACACAACGAATTTTGATTTACAATTGCTGAATACCTCATGTTTCCAAGATATGCCCTTATGCTGGAAAACAGAACCCTGTATGGTGGTTTCACAGCATAGGCATGTGCCACATTTGTGGTGACCTAGTATGGGTGCCAGTCCCATCATTTGGCGGAGAGATGGTTGAGTTTGGGTTGGCATGGAGGCTCTTACCAGATGGTTTGCGACGCTGTTCTCTCTCATAAACGCAAACAGGGGTGGGTCTCTCAGGCTTTCATCTAAATTTTTAACCAGATGCCAATTTTGTCCAATAATGCGTTTCAATTGGTTGGCATTTGGGCAAAAAGTGGTGACACAAAGCTGGCGCTTCTGTTCTGATTTCTTCTTGCGCTCCAGTAATGTTTCGCGAGGGGTCCACCTAGCTCTTTTCATACAATCCTTCACCAGTTTTTTGGGATACCCTCTGTCGCAAAGTTTGGAAACAAGTTTTTCCGCATGGTGGGAGAAGTCGTTTACATATGTGCAATTTCTGCGCACGCGCAGAAACTGCCAATAGGGCAGATTTTCTCTTAAAGTTCTCGGATGATTGCTCTGGAAAAGTAACGCCTTATTGCGGTCTGTGGATTTTATAAACAGAGTCGTAGCCAACTTGCCGTCTTTGGGAAACACTTCGACATCCAAGAAAGAAATTTTAGTTTCAGAGTAGGAAAGACTGAATTGAATATCTGATGTTCTAGTATTGAGCCATTGATGGAATAAGGTAAGGTTGTTAATTCCTCCAGTCCACACCATAAAGACATCATCGATGAAACAATACCATTTGCCGATGTATTCTACAAAAGGATTATCGTTATGTATATATCTATCCTCATACATCGACATAAACAGCACTGCCAATTCTGGGGCAAAGGGACACCCCATCGCCACCCCCTTTACTTGGAAATAGAATTCCTTGTTAAAACAAAAATAATTCTTCTTCAAAGCGAAGGAAGCCAAGTCAACCAAGAACTTTGTGGGGACTTGCATGGGTCTCGGGCGTGAATCAAGAAAGAAGGAGAGAACTGCCACTGCCTCATCTTGGGGGATTTGCATGTATAGTGATGTCACGTCAAGAGTGACTAGCAAATCTATCCCTTCACGGAAGGTTAATGTCTCCAACTTGTTTATAAAGTCGGTCGTATCCTGTAAATATGATACAACTTGGTTCATAAACTGTTTGAGAAAACAATCGACGTACCTAGCAATGGGTTCCAAGAGAGAACCACATCCTGCCACGATGGGTCTTCCTGGGGGTTTACTTTGATTTTTATGCACTTTAGGTAGTGCGTAAAACAAAGGTACCTTAGGATGTTTAATTTGTAGGTATTCGCATTCTTTCTTGCCAACAAAGCCTTGATCAAAACCTTCCTGGATGATCACAAACAATTGGCCTTGTAAATCATTTGTGGGGTCTTTGTCGATTTTGCGATAGCAGCTAGGATCGTCAAGTTGCCTTCTTATTTCGTTGGTATAATCTACAGTATCCCATAGTACAATAGATCCGCCTTTATCGGCTTGCTTTATCACAATTGTGTGGTCGTTTTTTAGGGACGCTAGGGCTGACATTTCTTCTCTCGTTGTATTGAATTTTACAAACTTTTTTTCTTTTTCCATATTGGAAATAGCAGAAAGTACACTTTTTTCAAAAATTACCAATTCTTTGGGAATCATATTACCAGAGGGGCAGAATGTTGACTTGTTACGTAGGCCTGTTACCTCAGTGGCTTGTGGTGTAGGATTTTCCAAGAAAAACATTGTTAGCCTAAGTTTTCTGCAGAATTCTATAAATTCTGTTTTCATACGTACAAAATCAGTTCTTTTAGAAGGAACAAAGGATAGTCCCTTAGACAGAATATCCTCTTCTGCTTTAGTTAATATTCTTTGCGAGAGATTAAAAATTGGGGACATTTTCAGTTCTTGTAATGCTGTCGGCGGGTCTTCATTTCCCATGGGGTGGTATATCTCACTCGGGCTCTGGGTCTCGTCTGGCCCCTGCCTAAAAAAGAATTCTGACCCTGTCCTCGATTTTGCTGGTTGGGGTTCCAATTTCTATTCCTATTTGACTGATTAGTATTGCCACTGCTGTCACTATCGTTCCCTGAAGAAGAAGAAGTATCACCGAAAGAGATGAAATGCTTTCTAGAACTACCCTGATTATCGGGTAAGTATCTTCTGGATTCCTGTTTGGTGTAAAAGTCAGGCTGTAAATAAGGATATATATTATCTAGTGAAAAGTTCTTCTTGTCCTTTTCAAATTGATTAGTTTTTTGTGTTACAGTGTAATCCCTAAACTCTTGAATTTCCTTTTCCACTTTCTCCAATAATGATTTAGCATCCGATATTGTGGGGTTGGTACTGATCTCGGCATCCAACTTTGCTATTTCTTCTAGTTCAATTTTAGAGTGTCTAACAGCTGTCTCAACAGTGAGGACCATAAGGTCCCTACTACACTTTGTGTCAATAAAGGAAAAACCTTTTTTGAAAATGGGATCCTCGGTAAAAATTACCGGGATGTTTTTGATCTGAAGACCACCTGGGATGGTCCCTTCTCTGAGATGTTGTAGAAGGAAATGGCCATGCAGGTCAGTTCTGATCTGCTTCTTTTTTAAACGCAAAAGTCTTTCTGATTCGTTCTGTGAGGTTGCAGACACACTCAAGGAGACGGAAGAGAATACTGGGGGATCACTAAGGAGACTCCTGATATGCTCTTCGCTGTATGCAAATGTGTCCTTATCTGCCATTCCAAAGAAAGAGATGTGAATAAATGAATAGTTAAGTGAAACAAAAAACAGAAAGGCATGAAATGCGAACAATAACTGAAGAAGAAACTAAAGAACAGAATAAGGAAACAATCAAAAATGATGATCTAAAGGCAGTCGCAGGATCAACCTTAGATCTGAGATGGAGTATAGTTGGTATTCAATACACACGGTATCCAAATTAAATGGGATCACACAATTACCTCGCGGACAAACGTCCGCTATAATGAAGTGGGAACAAAAATGGGGCTGGCTCTAATCAGCAAGGCTGAGCCTATATAGCAAATAACAAAAGAAACTGCCAGTGCTGATAAGTTTTTACTTGATACTCGGACTAATCAACCACAGGCAGAAAATTAATTCCAGAGAGGGTACTGCTGTTTAGTCGCAATTTTATTTTGTAGAAAATCAACAATTTTGTTATAAAATGTATCTTTACATTAGAGAAGAAACCATTGAAGAAAATCAGGAAATGGACGGACACATCAAATTGTATTCAGTTGAACACATCAAACATTCAAAACTTCAGTTATATCACATTCACAAAACATTCAAACTTAACTCAAGCACACTACATATTACTGCTGCAAGAGAGAAAAAAGATGGTAAGAAAAATACAAAACTAGGTCTGCATCAATTTGATGAAAATTCGAAACAATTTTTTGAAAATAGTACAAAACCATAAAAATTGTTTTCTTTTTTAAACATTCATTATGGGTTGATACACGTGGGTAATGTACAAAAGGTTGTAAGGAGTATGCAAGTAAACTAAACTCCTATACACATAAGCAGACCAATGGGATGTTGGGCCTACGCGTTTCGAATCTCCTTTAGTTCATCGGAGATTCTCATCAGGGCCTCAGGCAACTGAAAGGAGAGAGGAAAAACATACACAGAAAAATAATTTTAGACAAAAATTGAAGCAATAGTGACATGTGTAGAGAGACAAGTACAAACATTGCATATAACAATAGCATACACTGATGGAGGGCATTGGCATACACAGTTAAAAAACACTGCACAACAGGAGTCTCGAGACTTAGTGAATCATGAAGTGGAGAGTCACCCTGAACAGGGGGGACTAAGGTGAAAAATCGGGTCATGCAAGGACTGTGAATTGGTCTAAAAACTGACAGAGTAACCCCTGCCCTATACTGGGAATGTGGAATGCCACAAGAAAGGTCGTACAATTAAGGATTACTTACCACAGATATTACTATACGGAAACCTATGTGGGTCCAGGAGAACAGAAAACTTCTCTATGGTACAAGGCCTGTGAATAAACAAAGCACTCTAATGGGTCAGTGGAACTAAACTAAGTAGCTGTTCTAACAAACGGGGACCTCGGTGATAACTTACCGCTCTGTGGAAATCTGTAAGCACAGGCGGCAAAGAGATAAGAGTGTCCAGATGAGCAGCAGCTACTTCGGCATAAGTTAGGAAACATTAATAGGCACTTCTAGTGATCTGATAAGTGTATACATTTAAAAAACTGAATGTACTGTACAGATTATTAGCTCCTTGGTGACAGACACTTCAGTTTTAGGCGTCCAAATTTCAAACTAAGTTACAGAGCAGAGTATAAGCTTTTCGGTTATAGGCAAACCAGTTACATTCTATACTCTACGTTGATGTGTATTCCTAATGTGCTCTGTTCCAAATATCTGATATGACGTTTAGACATTTGGATCAATTTGAGAACAATAAGGAGTGGTTATCCATTTACTTCCCTGGGCATGCTTTGGAGTTAGAGCTTGAACTGGAGGGAGAAATGCAGAATATTACTCCACCACAGTTATTCTAAAGCACTTACTTCCATGTAAACTCCGATAAAGTGGGCAAAGTGGAGGAAAGGTTTTAAAAATATGCATATGTAAATTGTTCATAGGTAGAAAGACTATGGGAAGTGTGACAAATCTTGTGGGAACTGACTGGTTTGGAGTTGGAGAAATCCATAATTTAAAAACATGGCTACTTGGGATAAGCAGTAAAATGAAATTAAGGATGGTAGCACTGGGGACAGTACGTGCAAACAGAAGGATCGCTATATAGGGGGATGTCCTCCAATTCTCCAGGGATGACTCACTAGAAGATAGACTTGCTGGAATGGACTCTGGCAGTTGAAAAACCTATGAAGGCCTAATGCAGAGATGTTATAGTTAAAAAAGATCTTGCTGAATGGGTAGGGATTCTATCTAAATTAGTTGGCCCCCTTTAACAAAATGTGGGGATGAGGAGTACTGGGTCCTGTACATGATAATGCTTTATTGTATTCGGCGGGCAATGTGGGGCGCAGATGGTGTTACTATACTTTGTTCTTGTGGTGGGGTGGAAAATATGAGACTGTTTTGTGGTGGGAACAGTCAAAGTCTTTAATGTAATAGCACATTTTTCCTAATGTGTACACTTTCTAAAGAAATTAATAAAAAAGAATAAAAAAATAAATTATGCATAAGTTTATGGGCTGAGAAAAGTTATATTGTTATTACATAACTTGGAAGTGGAAGGACGAGATCTTTTGGACAATCTTCCAGAACTACACATGGATAGAGTGAGGGACCTTAATAGGGATGAGGTCTGTATGAGAAAATTGGATCTTCATTTCATGCCCAAAGTATCCACAAATCTTCAATTCAGCAAATGTAATCAAGGAGAACAGGAATCAGTGCAGGAGATAATATCACTGTTTTGCATTAACTTTCATCTCTGTCACATGTCACTCTGACATGAGAGTTAGGGATCTATTCATTCTGTGTTGTTGTTCCGATAGAGTGCAAGAAGAATTATGGCTAAAAGATGATCCTTCCTTTAGTGATATCATGTTAGTTGCGAAGAGGATAGAACAGATTATTATATGTATCAGCGAATTTAAAGGAGACAAAGGGAAAAGTATGTCTAGTCGAGCAGCGATGGCTGTAAAGGGTGACAGGGGTGATAGAGTGGAATATGTAGTGTGGAAATATAAAGGACTGTGTTTCTGGTGTTGGATACAGGATCCCATGGCCAGCTGTAAGGAGTGTTCACTTTGAATGTCAAGTGCAATAAATGTGCAAAGAGAGGTTGTGAAGATTTCGGTGTACAATATGATAATGCTGTGGGGCTTTATCCTGGAGTACACACGCAAATACCATCCTGGGTCTAGTCATTCTTGTTTACTTAACCTTAGCTCAACACAGGGTAGTTGGGGCTGTGAGCAGTAAGGTTTGGCAAAGGAACCTAGTGTAAAGCGTTTAAGAGCACCGGACAACAAAATAAGAAATCACACACCAATAAAGAGACACCACAACAATGTATAAAAATAGATCACATGTTCCACTGGAGTGTTCCTGCGATACAGATTTTAAAAGCTTTTATCACTTTTAAACACAACCTCAAACACGCATTGGTCAACAAAAAGTTCTTAAACTTTTCACAAGTTTGAAAGAGTTAGTGCGGGTACCCTGGCCCAGGTTGGGTGACCAAATCCAGCAGGGAAAAGGTCTATGGGGCCAAAGAGGAGACTTTGGACAGTTACCTGTCTACCAGAGCGCTTTTAAGGCACTTACTAGCCAATTGGCTACTGGGCCCCCTCATAGTTAGTGACGTGTTTCCTGCAATGTGTGGCATGTAGCTACTCTAGAGTGCCCCATTCTTGTCCCTTTCAAAATGGAACAGCCCTTCCTTGGTTGTCAGGGGCACGGTAGCCCATCCTAGAGGTGTGGTTACCAGTGGGCTACATACCCATGGGAAGCCCGGTTTGGGGACGGATTTTCGCCCCCTGGCTCCTAATTGTCTTCAGGAACAAAAGGCATCCTGCTCAGGGGTATTGTTGCAGTCGACCCTTTAAAGGTGGCTTATCCTTTGAAGCTCGCTTTTGGGCTAACACCCCGAGTGGCCATCCTGTGTGAGGAGGTAACACCTCGCTCTGTGGCAACTGCCTTTGTTCTTGGGCCTGGGAGTCGTTCACACCCTCCCCAGGTGGGCAGAAAGCTGTCTGTGTGCCAGGGTCTTTGTGAGGTCGCTGGACCAGCTGGAGTTCAGAGTGAAAACTTTCTAAAAGTTGTTTCCCTCAATAGCGACATGAAATTCGACCTGGGCATCAGGGTTCAACATATCTTTTGTAAAGGGTTAGAACACTGGCACTGAGTTCTGGTTAGCCGGCTTCCGTGCACTCTCAGAGTAAAAAAACAAGCAGCATCAGTCCAGAAATGTGGGGATGAGCATGCAAAAAGAGGCATTTCCTTACAGAGGTCATTTTGTGAAGTGCTGCAGTAGTTTAACTAAGGTTCATAAAACAGTATTTTATTTGAAGGGAGTATGTTAGGTGATTGTACTTCAAGTTGAGGGGGTGGTGCAAACAACCCTGAGGAGCAAGTGAACATTGTTGTTAAGACTTTTGTCCCTTTTTCCAAGTGGCAATTATTTCCAAACAACTCTTTGAAAAGGTCTTCATTGTCTGGTAGAGTTGAGACCCACTGGATGCAAACCTGGAGGTTTTGGAGGATAACCAATTGAGATGGTAGGATTTTTTGTAACAACTATTGAATTAGGATCAAGGAGCTTCACTGCCAATGTGTATTTTGCAAATAAAGGAGGCTACATTTTGTGTTACCTGCATTAGAAGAAACTTGATGTGTGCAGAGTAACAAATTGGTACTACTGCAAATTATTATGGGAAGTTGTTCCCAATTGTCTTTGGTAACAGTTTGGAATGTTATAAATGTTATATTAATCTCATGACATTGCATAGTGGAGCTAAACCTGTCTCTACTAAAATGAGTAGATCACCAGTTGTGGAGGAGTTGACAAAAATATATAGTGCAGGACTTTTACCCTCCCCCCACTAGTTGGAACCAACCACATGGTTAGCTTCTGTTGTGGTAGCTAAGAAGCCTAGCTAGGAGTTTCAGCGCTGCATAGATTTTAGGGAAGGAAATGATCATTTTTTCACTTCCTAACATCACAGCAATGTTGGCGTTGTTAGTGGACGGCAAGACTTTTACCACAATTGATGTGGCTTCTGCATGTCCTCAGATTAGATTACACAAGGAGCCAACAGAATTGACAGTGCCTATTACACCCAGCTGCGCATTTAAATTCCTGCCTATGCCCTTTGGGTTAGTGACAGCTGCTTCCTTTTTTCAAAGCCCAATGACGTTCTAAATGGAAAACCAGGTGTGCTTTTTTATCAGGATGATGTGCTAGTTTTAGACTAGTCAGCCTTAGAGTGGTCTTCCCCCAAATTGTTGCCTTTCTCCTCTATTTTATCTGACTTCCTTTCTGCTGGCAATAGGACTGTGAGCACTTTATCCCTGCTAACCAGAGATAAAATGCATGTGCTCTCTCTCCTCTACACATGTTAATATTGGCTAAAACCCAAGTGGTATATTTAATGTACTTATAGGTCACTAGTAAAGTGGTATATAAGTGTCCAGGGCCTGTATATTAACTGCTACTAGTGGGCCTACCACACTGATTGTGCCGCCCACTTAAGTAGCTCTTTAAACATGTCTCAGGCCTTCCATTGCAGGGTCTATGTATGCAGTTTAAACAGCCATTTTGACCTGACAAATTAAACCTTTTGCCAGGCCAAACCCCTCGTTTTTATTATATATAAGTAAGGGCAGGATGCAATGTATTTAAAAAGTTGTATGTGCACATTTAAGTTTTACATGCCCTGATAGTTAAAAACTCATAAATCTGTTTTTCACTACCCCAAGGCCTATCTCTTCCATCTGATAATATTGGGATTACCTTATTACATTTTATAAGTGTAATTTCTAAATGGGAAGATATGCCTGATTCAAGTTTGGTGTCCCTGTAATTCTAATTTAAAATCCTAACTGCCTGGTGAAGAATTCATTGTTGTCACAGATGCAAGCTGCAACTATCTAGGAGCTGTTTTGATGCAAGCAGTTGGGGGAGAAGAAAAATACAATTGCTTTTACATTGCACACCTTAAGAGAAGCTAAGTTGAATTACTCAGTTATTGAGAAGGAGGCTTTTGTGGTTAAATGGGCTGTACAGAAATTCAGGTCTTTCCTTTGGAGGTAACATTTTGGTACAAACTGATAACAAACCTCCATATAAGATTTTCAGTTTGAACAGGGTTTCAGCATGGACTAGAAAATGGGTACTATTTTAGTGTTCTCACCTTTCAGGTGTACATAACATAGCAGCTTATTATCTTTCACAGACAGTTGGTGGTAACTAATCCTGTAGAGATTCAGGATGATGAGTTTGAGGATCAATGGATTGGAGTTTGTTCTGTGATAAATTGAGTTATTGGAGAAGAAGAATGGAAAAAAAGTAAAACATGATCATGCTTGTGTGGCCTGTTTGAGAAGATTGGAGCAGCTGGAGCCCTAAACAGAAAAATTGACATGGGTTGGAATCCATATACACTAGTCAAGGATCAACTATGAGTGAAAGCTGGTTTGTTGTTTTGTGGTTTGAGGTTGGGAGTGGTGGTCTTGCTACATGGAAAAGTAATTGATCTTGCAAATGAGAGAAATGTTGGTTTTGTAAAAACCAAAGGGCATATTTGTGCATTTCTTTGGTGGATGGGTTTTGATTTGCAAGCAGAGCAGGTTGTAAGAGAATGTTTGAAATGAGCAAATAGTGACAATATATTAAAACATTCCTCCCATGCATAGTAGGCCACATTGGAAATTCCTTGGCAAGCATGCGACAAACTCAGGATTGAACAAGTTACACCTTACAAGTTGGTGGATTTTGTTTCTACGTGGCCTATTGTACAGTACATGGATTACATTAGCACAAAAAGTTGATTATATCTTTAAGCGGTGTGTTTGAAAGTGGAGGCTTATCAAATGATTGTTTGTCTGACAATGTGACACAATTGTGCTCAGCAGACATGGATGGTTTTCTGAGAGATCACATAAAACATTTGCATTATTACATCCTCAAAGTAGTGGAGAGATCAAATAAGATAATTAAGGAATATATTCAGCTAGCCAAGTCTTGAAGGTTATACTGGAAGAAGGAAGTTCAGAATAGAGTTGTTACTTATTGGCTGACTCTTCCTCAAACTATGAGTAGAATACCATTTGAGGAAGGAAGCCTCACAGCCTGTGAGTTGAAAAACGTGTTTGTGATATGTGAAAGATGAAGCAAACAGGGTAAAACAATGTGTTGCCATGCCTGCTAGGAAAAAGTTGTACAATGCAATCTAAACATCTGACTGAAGATTTTAGAATGTAAGCAGTTTGGCTGTTTTGAAAAATCTGGATAACGTTGTCCAGGATGATGAGGAAGATTTGAAGACTTTTGAGTATTGGGAGAATGTTATACCTGATATTCGTTCCTCATGGACATTTGTAAAAATAAAAAAGGGATATCTCTTAAATTATATGTGACGTCACTTCTGTTTTGTTTATAGTCTGTAGTTTATTGCCTTTTTGTTACATTTTGTTATATTATCTCAGTTTGGGTTATTTGTTTTAAGGCAAGAGATGTGTGGTGTCTCAGATTTCACTAGACTTCAGGGTTCTGAGGGCTGTTGCTGGAGGCTTTGGTGGTGCAAGGAAATAAATGCACCTGTTGTTTTGTAATACGTTATCTCCTGGTGTTGGTGTTACGCAATTTGACACATTCCTTGCTCAGGAAGCCTAATGGTATGAGATTTATAGTCAGATTGAAATCACCAGGAAAAAGAGCCCCTTGTAACTTCTAATAGAAATATTTTATTGAGGGTATTTGGTGACAGATATTGGTACAACTGAATATCACTAACTCAGGATTCATTGGTTTCCAATTGCTTTGGTCCCTGCAGTATCATGCATGAGTGTTGATGAGATCGTGTTGAAACAATATCTCGTGGTCTCTTTCCAGGGTATGACTGTACAAGTCCCACCGAACAGGCTCTTATTATGTCAATCCTTAAGTCGTCACCTGTGCAAAGCCTGTCAAAACAAAGCTGCCGAAAATGATTCCATATCTTCTTTGATATGTGTAATTTATATATTATCCCACCTAGACTGGTTTCCTGGCCATCACATCTTTCTCTCATGTCTTTCAGCTCTTCATCCATAGTTGTAACAGATGTGACAGCAGGGGTGTTTCTGTTGTCACAAATGTGTCTTTGTTGGTACTCACCCTTTTCTCTATTACTTGTTTGCCTTTAGCAAAATCACAAATTGTGGACCTCATTTCTGCCTTGACGACATGTAATTTGGTCTAGGAAGGTTTAGCTCAATTTATCTTTTACCTTGTAAAAGCAACTCAACCCTTCTTTGATGAGCTGTATTGCTGTATTCTATTCTTCTTGGTTGCCATTGTTTTTCTCTGCTGGGCCAGAGCTTTCTCACTTGCATTGCTTATATTATTCCTACTTGATCCTTCCTTTATTGACCTTTTAGGTACACAGCAATAAGGCAAAAAGTCCTTGTAACTAGAACAAGTTTAACAAAGTAGATGAGATGCAGACATTTGGGAAAGCAATGAACTATCCATAGAGGAAGGAGAAAGAAAAGGAGAGGAGAGGGGGAGTAGTAAGGGGCATTGCTGTAGAGCGATAAATTGGGCATGGACCAAATTCCTTTCTATTCTTTGCCAATAAAATGAAAAAGAGGCTCACAGGACATTAAGGGTCAGAGGCAGGGGGAACATGCATGCCCCACACCCCCTGACACCTGGCAGGAGAGGGGCACAGTGCTCAGCGTTGTTGTGTTTCAAGTCCCCCTAGATGGTTCAGCCTCTGTATAGTTGTCTTTGGATGAGCCAGATAGTTTATTCAACCATCCCTTCCTCACAAAGTCAGAGACATGCCTCCCAATTTGCCAAACCCATTTAATTTCTAATGTACGTTCTGAAGAGTTTTCAGTTTTTTTTTAACAGTACAACATCTTATCTGCCATGATCACGGTTAATTTTTCCATTGAGTACATGTGCCAGAATTTAGTTCACCATATGCCAAGTGGGTGTGAGGAATGCGGTTTCCAGAATTAAGCAAAAGTTAGTCTGCAAGCAAAAAGAAAGTGTATAATAAATGTTTCCATATGATACCTCAATGGATTCTCTCACCTGAGTGGTGCAAAAGAGACTAATGGTAGATCTGTAACTGTGACGTGTTGGACGAGGAGCACCAAGGCTGCACCAAGAAGCTAAGTCTGGGTTCAGGACCACCAGACATGCACCATCATGGCCCTCATCTGCCAGTCTCTCCAGCCAGGGCCGGACTGAGAACCACAACCGGCCCTGGCAAAGTGCTCGGCCGCCCTCCCCCCTCCCACCCTAAGGGGGGTTGGAGGTGCCGCCGAGCTCTTTGCCGGGGCCGGATTTCGGTCGATTTTGGTACAGGGCCGATTTTGCAGCTATGTTGCAAAAACGGCCCTCTAACAAAAACATCCCCCAGGGGCCCAAAACCGGCCCCCACCCATGTGGTGCACCGGGGGATTGCCCGGTACCCGCTATGGCAAGTCCGGCCCTGTCTCCAGCACCCATTGGAACCCCCAACCATGATGTGGTAAGGTGCTGCTGGGTAAGAACGTTACACGCATACGCCTTATGTTTAATGCAGATTGACATATTGGCTGCTTTACACCAGATGGCCACCCACTCCTGCTCACCCAGGCACCTTTCAAGCTCTCCTATTTTGCCAAACAGCTATGCAGATTGGTGTAGGTGCCATATATACTGTCTGATACAATTGAGAGACCCATTTCCGAGTTAAAGCACGGACAAAGATAGATTCTATCAAAACTATGGAAACCTTCTCTACATCAACAAGTCCTTTCTCTGCAAACTTTAGACAATACAGGACACCGCAGCCAGATTTGTCCTCGGCATCCCCCAGAACAAACACATCAGCCGACACCTGCGAAGTCTCCACTGGGTCCCCATGGAGAACAGAATCACCTTCAAAATCCTCACTCACTATACAAATGCCTACACAACAACGGACCCAAATACCTCAACAACAGAATAAACTTCCACGTACCCAAAAGAAACCTCCGATCTGCCAACCTCGCACTGGCTGAAACCCCTTGCATCCACAGAGCCAGAGCAGGTGGAAGATCGTTCTCCCACATTGCAGCCAGAGCATGTAACGAGCTACCGGCAGGCATCAGACTCGCCCCAAACCTGAACACCTTCAGAAAGACCCTCAAGACCTGGTTCTTCGGCTGAACAGATCTGCGCACCCCCTCTCACCCCTCAGCGCCTTCAGACCGCCATGTGTGAGCAGCGTGCTTACAATTTCCTGATTGATTGATTGAGATTCTAGTGGGGTCAGTTTCCCTCCCCCTGAACCTGCCTCTCACCCATCACTGCCCAATGCAGCACCTGGATTAGCTTAAATGTAGATCTCTGGTGAACCTATTAGTGTATCCACTTGAGTGCTGGGTGCAGCAGGGTGGATAGGCGATATTGGGGGATATTTTGAACTATGAGACTTCCATTCAACTCCTTTTTGAAGAGGGTCAGCTTAGCAACCCAGCTGGACTTGTCTTCCCACACAAATAGCAGAAAGAGGAATTGCACTATGTGTGATTAGGAAGTTATGTAATATATGAGGGAGATCATTCATTTTGTGGAACCATTCTATTTAATGAGAGATCTGCAAAACAGACACAGCTATAGGCCTACAACCCTGGGGCTGGTAGCAGTAAACAACAATTAATGTACACAGCTTGTGCGCCTACACCCTGAGGCCGGCAGCGGTTAGGAATCCCAGGAAGCAAACAGAGACAACGAACAAAGGACGAGGTACAGAAGTCCCCAAAAGTATATGAGAAAACAACAAATCGCCCCCACCCTTCTCCCCCCAGTCCTGGACTTCCGAACCAGGGATAAGCAGCAAGATGCGTAGGTACTGAGTACAGGTGACCTCCCTAAATTCAGACGAAAGGATTTGGCTAAATGGAGACCATAAGTCTGTGTAAGTTTCTTCTTTTTGGTCCGCCACCATTGACAAACATTCCATCGCCAAAGATAATCATAGCTTGTTATCCAATGAACGTGATCAGGGATGGTTGATGTGCCCCACCTAGCCAGAATTACTTGCAGTGTGGCCAGCAATGCCAGAGCAAATTGACAACCCCTTAAGGAACGAAGCAGGCCCAGGAGCATGTATGCTGGGAAGTGTGGAAGCTCAGTACTAAATGCTTTGTCTATGTCGTCCAATACCAGACCCCAGAAGCGTTCCAACTTTGGGCAGTGCGAAAGCAAGTGCACAAGCGATCCAGTCTGACTGCACCTCCGCCAACACTTCTCCGACCGGCTTTTTGCGCTCTGGGGTAAGGTACCAGTCGGAGAGCACCTTGTATGTCGATTCCTCCCGCCATGTTGTGCGCTGTATGCGTGGCTCTATAATATATGTCCTCTCGTCTGGTCCATAAACAACCAATGCTTTTCTGACAGGGGGTGGTTCCATTCGAGAATGTACCGAAGGTGCATTGCGTGCATGTAGCTGTGAATTAAGGGAAGTCCCACCCCACCCTCTCAATTATGCCGCATTAACTGAGCAGTGTACAAGCGCGCCTTCTTCCTGCCCCATACAAACTTATTGATTGCTAACTGAAGCAAGCAAATGACCTTCTTTGTCTGGGCTACCGGCATAGTTTGAAATATATATAAAATACAAGGCAAAATCGTCATTTTGACTGCAGCCACCCGTCCTATCCAGGCTAGACCCAGTTTGCTCCAGTTAGTCAGGGCTTGATTTGTTTGAGCCTGCAAAGCTGAGTAGTTCAGTGCCAAGGTCTTAGGGATTGTGGGGGCTAGTGCAATCCCCGAGTACGTTATAGACTGCTCTGCCCATGTTAATGGGAGAGCTCTTTCCAATTGTTCCTGTCGATCAGGGGCCACCGAGAGATTCAAATGTGGGATTTACTTTGAAGCCGACAACCCTCCAAAGCGTTCCAGCTCCGCGAGCAGGGCTGGCAAGGATGTCTGAGGGTGCGTCAGAGAAAGAATTACATCATCAGCGTAGAGGCTGATAGTATGTGCGTCTGCCCCGAACTTTATACCGCTAATCATCGGGTTATCCAGAATTGTTTGCGCAAGGGGCTCCATATAGAGCACAAAAAGGAGTGGCTACAGGGAGCAACACTGCTGAGTGCCTTTTGCCTATTGGGAACCTGTTGGAGGACACACCGTTGACCCTGACGATGACTGTTGGGGCTCAATATAAGCATTAGACCCATTTGATAAAGCCCTCCCCAATACAAAAGCATCACATTGTATCAAATAGATATGACCACCGCACTCGGACAAATGCCTTTTTGGCTTCAATGGAGACGAGCAGTGCCTCTCTACCCGATCTGTGCATGACATCCATGAGATGCAGCAGCCATTTAGTGTTGTCTCCCCCTTGTCGGAAGGGGATAAAGCCCGACTGGTCTGGGTTTATCAGTCCTGCCATCAGTGGGTGCCAGGATCCCGGCAAATAATTTAGCATCGGTATTCAGTAGTGAGAATGGGCGGTAAGAGCCACACTCTGTCGGGTCTTTCGTTAGTTTTAGTATCACCGAAATCGAAGCTTCCAGCATCAAATCTGTCAGTGAACCTGTCTCACTGAAGGAATTAAAAACTTGTGTCAATAAGGGTGCTAGTTTTGGGCAGAATAGTTTATAAAAGTGGACCTAAACCCCTCTGGGCCTGGGGCCTTCGATCCTTTGAGGCGCGCAATGGCTGCAATTACCTCTTCAATATGGACTAGTTGCTCCAACTGTTCCGCGGTGTCCTCCAGCAGTCTGGTGACATGTACGTCCCTCAGATAGGAGCGGGAGGGCGTCAAAATGATATCTTCTTCCATGTACAGAGTCTGGTAGAAGTGTTGAAACTCTCCCGTTATATCTCTGTCTGTCTGTGCTACATCCCCAGAGGCGATTTTTATGGCCCGGATAGAGGTTGCTAAGGTTTGGGCTCTAAGTCTCTGCGCTAGCATTTTCCCACACTTGTCGCTACTCAGAAAAAATTTGTGCCTAAGCCTCACTAGTGCATATTCTACCCTGTCCAGGTCCAACCGTGTCAGCAACTATCTCTTCTTCTCTAGCTCCCTCCAGACACTAGTGCCCCAGATCTCTTATTAATTACTTCCAGCTCTCTGACTTCTTGTTCCATGTTCTGCCTTTTCTCCCTTCATAGCTTGTTTTCTCCTGCTGAGATTGCGATGCATTCTCCTCTGACCACTAGTTTCAATGTCTCCCAAACTGTGGCTAGGGATGTGCCTCCCATGTCGTTGATGTATAAATAGTCTAATATTCGTACATGAATCACCTTTGAAGCAGGCTTGGATTGCAGGAGACTATCCCGCAGGTGCCAGCCCGCCAGATGTGAGGGTTGTGAGGTCCTGTCCAGTGTAATCGTGATCATATCGTGGTCTGACAGTGAGCGGGGTTCGATGGCGGAGTCAGAGATGCTCAGCACCAGCTTGGCAAAGTCAAAAAGTGATCTATGCATGCGTACTTTTTCTGCACTGCCAAGTAGTTTGTATAGTCTCTGGTGTCTGGGTGGTGATTGCGCCAGACATCCAGTAAGCCATGCTCAGAGAGCCAGCATTTACCATCTTGCAACAGGGCGCCCACCTGTGTGGATCGTTGTCCTGAGCGATCACGGTTCATGTCCATTACTAAGTTAAGGTCACCACCCACAAGAATCTCGGCATCAGCAGACATTAACGTCACCACCAGGGCTTTGCGTAGGAACTGTTCCTGCTGTGTGTTCAGAGTGTATATGTTAGCTAGTGTGAATTCAAATGCCTCCCACTGAATTCTGACAGCTAGTAGTCGTCCTTTAATCTCCACAACAGTAGAGAGGAGTTTGCCCTTGAATCTCGCACTGAACAAGATAGCGACCCCATTAGTCTTTTGGGATCCGTTGGAGGACCATACCTGGATGGGAACTTGCCTGGAGAGAAGGCGGTGTCCTATGAACCCAGCAGGATCCCCTGCCCCATGCACGAGCCCCAATTACCATGCAAAGTTGATGAGGAGAGAGCAAGAGTATAGGAGGAGGGAGAGAACAAACCCAACCCCAAAAAGGAACAACAAACTTTCTTTTTGTCTTAACATAAACAAATAGTCTTATCTCAAATGGTGACATCAGTTCGTCAATGTAAGAGGACTCTCTATGGGGCGTCGACAGGGTGGAATCGCCGGCATCAACTGTGGTCACTCAGAGAGGAGCTGACCCTTTGGAGGGAGTCTCCCGGTGCCATCCCTACCTGTAAAGACCGGCGCCCTAAGCAGACGAATCAGGGGGAGATGGGCCGTTCCGGCGAGGAGGACAGAGTGTTGATCACTGCTTTTCGTTTATTGGCGATAGTGTCTGGGTCAGGTTTGTGACTGGCTGAAGACCCACCAACTCGCTGCAGCGAGAATCTTTGGTTTTCCAGTTCCGTAGGTATCTGCTCTTCTCGCCTTGAGGTGAATCTGTCGTTATGACCAATACTTCCTGCGCTTCTTTCAAGGATTTTTATCTGCCATAGCTTGTTCTAATATCAGAAGATGATGCAGAAGGGATGGCCCCACGAATACGGTATCCCCTTCTCCCTGAGGTGTGCAGTTACGTTCCGGAATTCCCTCCTCTTGGAGAGCGTAGTCAAGGAATGATCCATAAAAAGGGAGTGCGTATAGCCTCTGAATTGGACCGGGTGGGCCTTCCATGCTAGGCGAATTATAGTCTTTTTCAATTGGAAGTCATGGACACATACCGCAATATCAAACGGAGGAGCCTTGCTACTTTTAGGGAGACCCACATGATGCTCTCTATCAGAATACGTCCAATCTGCCACAATGATACTGGTCCAATAGGGAAGGTATGTTACAAGTGTACAGAGGCCTGCAGTCAGCTGGGTAGCAATGTAGCATTGTATATTATGGGAAGTGATGGAAGCCGAAGCAAGGTTGCATTCATCAATTGATGCATCACCATTGTACCCATCAGGATGGAACAGTATATTGGTCCAGATGATGAGTACCTTATTTCTTTTCTTGGGTTATATGTACTGTAGGATTGCCACCAAAGTGAGAATGGCAGCAGCACTCACACTTTCCCTAATATACCCATTTCAATGGGTGTAGAACCCTGCAACCTGCATCCTGTGCTGTACATGTTCTGTAAGCGATAAAAGTTTACACTACAGCTGCCTTGTTGTGTCCATTCTAAATGGATATTGAGCTTGCACTGCTGCTACCTACTACAAGCAAACTGTTTGTTGCTGTCAAGGCGTATCTCTTCTGTGGGGAAAGAAAGCTTGCACTGTTGGAGCCTGTATGTATTGAAGCTTAACTGTTGGCATACATGTTCTGTAACAGAGGAAGGCTTGCATTGTTGTCACCTAAGTCGCACCTGATCTATAAGGAAGCAAAGCTTACATTGCTGCTATCCCATCTGTACCTGTTCTATAGAGCAGAGACATATTTCTGCTAATGCTCATTGTATACCTGTTCTGCAGGGAACCTTTCACAATAGCTGTCCTTTTTGGATCTCCTATGTTTGAAAGCACCTGTACTGCTCCTACTTCTGCTGCCACATGACCAGTACCCATTCTTTGTGCTAGGGATTCTGCCAATGTCATGATGTGTCTCTGGTATATTTTAGTGATTCTTCAAATACAAAACGAACTTTGCAGAAGCCAAAAAAGGACTTGTCAATTATTATTTTTATATGTGATCTTAATAAAAGACCACTAAAATATGCGAAAGGTTCATACTTGATGTCCCATGTGAAACACAAAAGTGACAATATCACATTGTACAATTCTAAAAAATGTCTGTCAAGTGACTATGGTATAAGTGAAACAGCTTGACCTCACATAGTGCTTTGTTTGTATGTTTTTGGGTAAAACATACATTTTATTACCCAAAATGTTTAATTATACCTGTAACACAAAAAAACTAGCAATGCTATTGGCCACTGACAAGGTGAAGTCAGATTTCTGGTGAAGAAGAGAGCAAAAGTAATTTGTGAAATGTGCAGTAACAGTTGCCTTAGCTTAATTTATTGCTGCTTGTTCACACGTCACTCACTCTGCCATCTCCCGCATCACACGTTTTCTCTCCTCTTTCTCATCTCAGTCACATTCTCTCATTTTATTTCCTCTTGTTTGTCCCTCCTTAATCTCTTATATGTTCTTTCTCTTCTCTATCACTATACTCTACTTTGTCTCTCTGGCACTCTTTTTCCACAATTTCTTTCCTCAATCCCTTCCCTATCACTCTCATCCTCCATCCTCCATCCTACCTTTTCCTTCTGAATTACTATCAGAGAGAGGTTATGTCAGCCACTAACTACTCACAAAGATTAGGAGCCAGTGGCTAGTTTGTCAGTCCCCACAGAAGTTCAGGTTTTACATGGTAGGAATGAATACTGAAAGAACTGAACTTTGCCCGTGTAAAGGCGCAACACAATCTATGAATCAACACAACTCTTGCTGCGCAGGGGCTCAGCTCTGTATACAAGGGGACTATGCTCTATGTGAGTGCAAGAAATAAACTGCCTGCAAAGAAGCTCAAGTTACATCTCTTGGAGCTCAGCTACATCTTTGCATAAACTCTGCCATATCTGTGCAGGGGATCAGCACTATGTACCTAGGGACTCAGCTGTAGTGTTTTGTGCAGAACGGCTGACTTTGGAACTGATGAACCAGGTTTGAGTCTCAGTGCTGGCTCAACATTCCCTGATTCTGAACAAATCTCTTAATCTCCTTGTGCCTAAAAAAAAGGTCAACTGTATTTGTGAATGAGCTCCACTCTTCACGAGGACATGATCTGTTTATAACTGAATCCTACTCTCTCTGCATGTGCAGGAACAAATGTTATCTGTGCAGGAACTCCCTTATGTCTTCTAGGTATTCAGGCGCATTTCTAGAAGTGCAACCCATTTCAGTTTTGGTTTCATGGGAACAGGAAAAAAGGAAGCGGTATATGAATAGCGTGACTACAGGGATAAAGAATAGCATGAAAGTATAAACAGTGCTGAAGCCAAGTTGACTACCTATAAACAATGTGGTAGAGTCCAAAAGCACTGCGGTGCATGGGAAGGAAAAAGAGAACCTGGGCAGGAAAGCAAAAGAGCTAATGTGAACAAAGGGGGCTCCATGTTGGAGCCACCGGCATTTAGCCAGGGCCAGCAGGAGGAGAGAGGTCATGGCCCAATGGCAGTTCTTGCCATCATGTGTGAAATTTCAGCAGGAGCAGAGAGCGGGCTCTGAAGCTTGTGAAAAAGCAACCCCTATAAGGTCAGGTGAAGTCCGAATTATTACCCCATGGGGGGGTAGTGGAGCAGCGGTGTGCAGACAGCTGCAGCTTGAGCGCTACAGTAATTATATTTTGGCTGCCAATGAATGCTTCTTTAACAATGCCAAGGACGATTTAGACGATGGTCTACCACTAGAGGACCACAATACGGCCAGGTTAACCAGGGCCATCTGCCAAAGGGTGCCAGGGATGTCCAATTTTAGGTTTCTCTTGACTGATTTAGGGTCTGACTTACTGATTGACCGAAGGGGGCTTCTATGGTATGAGAGAGTGGCTGAGTTCACATTGTACTGTATTGTAATTGTATTTATATTATAATTTATATAGCGCTTACTACCCCTGCCGAGGCGTCAAAGCATTTTTGGCGAGTGGCATGCCCCTCTGGAACCCAAAAAAAGTCTAGTGGTGGATTTGAATTGTGAAATTTGAGTGGCGGACATGTGATTGCATTGAAAAGCCTAATGGGGGATAGAAGAGGGAAGAGTCTAGAAAGGGTTTATTGGGATTAAGACAAGGTTTGGGATGGGCATTGGGAGAGATGGAGGAGGGAAGAATCTTTAGAAATGGATTATTGAGATCATAATGGTGAAATGAGTTTTGGGATGAGTCAAAGGAGGGATAGGTGAGGGAAGAATTTAGAAGGGTTATTTGGGAGATTGTAGCCTTAACATGAGGTTTGGGGGTGAACCCAAGGAGGGCTAGAGGAGGGTAGAGTCTAGAAAGGGTTATTTTGGAGATCACAGTAGTAGAATGAGGGTTAGGATGAGTCAGAGAGTGGAGGTAGAAGATATATTGAGAGAAGTTTAGGATGAAATATTGGGTATTGCATTGGAGAGAGTCAACTTTTTATTACAGTAGGAGTAAAGCCATAAATAAATAGATGCAAAAGTACATAATACACATATTTATATCACGAAATACACATATCGAGATACATACATATATTCAAATCAAATGTTTGTATACACAGGAACATTTGTGTTTAAGAATGGTGGTTATGTATGAAAGAGCCAACTCTCCAACTCTCGAGTAGTCTTCTGAAGATAAGATAGTTATCTTTGGTTCTTATGTTTGGGGCTAATGAATTCCATAATTTGACTGCTTGAAATGAGAAAGATGTGCTACCTATGTTTTTTTTTCTTGTATGGTGGGATTTTGAGGTGAGGAGCCAATCCGGAGCAGAGGTTCCTTTGATGAATGTATTTGGTGATTATATGGCTGAGGAAAAACCTTCCTGTTCCATGTATTGCTTTGTGGGTGAAACAAAGCAGCTTGAATGTGGATCTTCTGGCAACCTGTAACCAATATTGCACCCTCATGGCAGGGTAGATGTGGTTCTGAATCCATTGTAGCCTTTTCGAGGTGATCCGTGGTAGAGGCCATTGGCATAATCAAGTTTAGATGTACAAGAGAGATAGTAGCTTGGACCTTGTGTGGAAATCCCAGGTAGGGGGAAGATGCGTCGCAGAGTTTTCGTAGTAATGAAGATTGATCTTGCTCATTTGTGCACTTGGGCATTCATTGATAACTTGAGGTCCATGCTCATTCCAAGGTATCTTACTTCCTTGGATATTTTAGGAGGTGGTCCCAGATCACCAGGCCAGGCGCAAGGTGAGATATAATTTTTCCTGTGGCCACATGTGAGTATTTCTATTTTAGAAGCATTCAATTTGAGGTGGCTCCATGTCATTTACTGATGAATGGTTCTGAGGGAACTAAAGATTTGTGAGTTTCCAATGTCTGCAAGGTTTTCTTTCCAGTTTAAGGCGTTTGTGTGTGTCATCTGCATAGCTATAGCATGTAGGCTGAAATTCATTGATGGGTGCCAGTAATGACTTCATGTAGATGTTGAAAAGCATGGGTGAGATGATAGAGCCTTGAGGGTCCCCTGCTTTTGTGAAGTTAGGCGTGGATGTGAAAGGTGGACTATGGATGACATTTGTTCTGTTTTGAAGGTAAGATGTGATCCAGTTGAGCGCAGTCCCCTCTATGCCGGCTTCGCAGAGTCTTTAGATTAGAGTGTCATGGTCAACTGTGTCGAAGGCAGCTAAGAGGTCCAAAAGAAGTAGTGCAGCCACAATGTTGCCGTCTACTGTGTTTTTAAGGTCATCCCAGGTGGCAACGAGGTCAGATTCTGAACCTCTTCCCAGGCAGAATCCAGTTTGGAAGTTGGAAAGTATAGAGTTATCTTCAATGAACTGTGACTCTTTCTATCAGTTTTCCCAGGAAAGGTCCATTTGTAATCAGTCTATGGTTGTCAGGGTCAAACTGGTCCAGGTTAGTTTTGTTTAAAAGTGGGCATAATAATGCCTTTTTTAGGTCTTCTGGAAAGATTCCCGTAGTTAAGGAATTTTTGATGATTCTTCTTACTGGTGTGCCAGCAGAGGTAGTGAGAAGAATGTTCTTTTATATTTGTGGTGGGCTTGGGTCAGAAGGCCTGCCGGCAGGCCTGCTTCCTAAGTCCAGATCCATAAATTCACTTTGTGATATTTGTTTGAAGGACTTGAGAGGCTGGGCTAGCATACTCTGAGAGGGTATTTTTGGAAATGGGTTGGTGCTGGTGGTTTTCCTTTGCTTCAAATAGGAGTCTAATAATGTCTGCTTTGGTTGTGAAATGATTTGCCAGTTTGTCTGTGAATACTTGAGTAATGGGATGAGTTCTTTCAATGCTTTTTGGTTTACAAAATCCTTTGAGAATTTGTAGCCTCTGACAGTGTACTTTGGTCAGACCACTGGGGTGCCCAAGCAGCCAAGGCTGCTCGGCCTTTGCTCTGCTGGATAGGGGAAGGGCCTCTGTGAAACGGCAGGCCCTCAAGTCGGACGGTCCCTGGCGGTGTGGAAGCTCTTTGCTTGAAACAACAGCCAAGGCTGGCCAAGCAGTCCATCCCTAAACAAACCAAGTTGGAACTAAGTAGGGGTCATATTGAAAATATGGGGATACCAAACCACATTTTCTTGGGAATGGGGCTTGAAGGGCCAGTTCAGTGGGTAACCAAGAATTTCGGACTGGAAATTGTATGCCTAGCCTTGTATTGATATGGATGTTTAATATAGATGATATACATATTTTGAACGGTGTCAATATCAATACATTTTAGTTATGTGTTCTTTGGAAAATAAATATGGCCCAAGAATGTTTAAATCTCAAAACCAAGTTTGGTGGCCTCAGGCTACTTCATTGCTTTAATGCTGGGGTGGGGAATGTGGTTGGTTTAGTGTATTCGCCCAGATGTCATTCCCACGCAACCTCAGAGAATCCCCCGCATATGTGTTAATGGGAACTCTTGTCTCTGGAACCAATCTTGAGAGATTTAAAATCCCCTCTTCATGCAGACATTCAAAGATATAAGGCATCTGAACCACGTCTCAGTAGAATTTGCATTAATGCACAGGACTACAGTTGCCAGACTGAAGTTGGCATACAGTGGACATTGGCTGCTGCAGCAGAAAGCTTTGATTGGTGCAGTGCTAAGTGCTGTCCATACACAGTGCCATCCATATCCACTTGTCAGTCTATTACTCGTTCAGCAAACAAATACTCAGGGTAAAGGTCACACACAGCGCTCTGTGAAGTGGACTGTGAGAAGTCAGCACACAGCATCCCTTGATAAGTCACAGTGGAGTATTGCAACCCACGTGTGTCCCTACTGTGGTGCATATGTCCTGCCCTACACAAACTGAGATAGATAGCCATCATGAGGAAGAGGAGCACAGTGACTGGTTGCTCTCTTCCGCTGCCTTTGAATTGAGTGTTAGAGTCACTGCATGACTGTTAAAGTAAATATGTGATATGACGGTATTGTCAAACCATCACCCTGACTGATACCAATATTACCTGATGGACTCACAGGCAACATCAAGGCATGGGCCATGCCTGGCCTTCTTCTTCGGGGATGGAACAGGCAGCCAGGAGCATTTTACCCAGAGACTGCCTACAGGACCATCTTTAAAAGTCCCTGCCCCCACTAATAAGTGCTGGTGCCACCTACCTTCTACCACCAAAATAAAGTAACTGCTGCCTTGACCCCTATTTTCCAATATCACTTTGCATGTTCTTTCTTTTTAGTCAGTGCTTGGAATTTTAGGAGCAAAAACACAAGATGCTATTTGTTAACAATTCTGGACTGCCTGATGGACTCTGAATCACTGCAATACCATTTAAAAAAAGAAAGAAATAATTCTACCCTTTCTTTGCATTTATATAGCGTTTGCTAGCACTTGTCAAGGGTAGTAAGCAGGGTAGTAAGTAGTATATAAATTAAATTACATACAATTAGGGCCACTGGAATTATGTGACATGGGAGGGTAAAATTATGTCGCAGGTTTGAATAAATTATACGACAAGAAAAGGCTAATTATGCAGCATAATGTGGCACATTTTGTGACACAATTACTTTTGTCATGTTTACACTTATTACACTGTATGGGCATTAGTTGCACCTCATTAGTATCAATATAACACCCAAATAAAGCAATAAGCAGCAGATAGGTGACCAATAAAACTTTGCAAATGGTCTTCCAATGCCCGGTAACACGTGTTGCTGTGTATTTAGTAACATTTGTATCATGTGATCTAGACATTCTATTTGTTAAAATATGCACATTATGCAGCAGACGATAGATTATGTGACAAAAGTGGTAAATCTATAATTATGCAACAAACGCTGTAGCCACACAATCGCATAATGCAGTAGCCTTGCCGAAATGATAGGTCAGCATTTATGCCTTCTTTGCTTTCAGGTTGGGAACAGGGCAGAGATCGCCTTTCAATTGCAAATGCTGCCTTCGTCATATCAGTGTTAATGGCCAGTCTTCTCTCCTTTAAAACAGTGAGGAAAGCTAAAGCACATAGCTGTACACAGTGTAAGCCCCCACAATGGGGCCTGTGAACTAGCTTTTTATGATTTACTGGTGACCTCCACCCTTCCTTTGAAGACACCTTCCAGCAGCAGGTGAAGTTCAATGTGTCTCTTTAAAATTTTTTTATTTTTCAACGCATGCTTCATAAGCAGTGCTCTGCCCAGAAAGCACCTGTGACAAGTTCCCATGAAGCTGAGGTTATTGCACATGACATGGGGAGTGAGGGGCTGAAGCCCTTTTAACCCAATAGGTGTTGCGTGCTTGGTCCCCTCCCTGCACACTTTGTGTAGTTGACTCCAAAACCTGAGCACCTTCAAAAGACTTCCAATTTCTCTGTAAGTGCTGGAATAGAGAGTGCTAGATTTATTTAAAAAAAACAGAAGGATATCCTCTTGAAAAAACAAAAGACGATGAGCTTGAATGAGGGGGTTCTATTCAGTGGTCGAAGTGCATACAAAAAGTATTGCACTGTGATGGCTCATGCAATGGGGGCAGGGGCAGTGAGTGTGGGGTCAAAGATGAGGGTACAAACACGAAATATTGTGTATATTGGTTTGGTCTTTCACCGTCAGATAGTTACATAGAAAATAACTCTCAGCTTACATGAAAACTAAATTTTAAAAGTTGTTACTTAGCTGGTAATGCACTTTAGTACGTAATAAAGCATCGATTAGTTAATGCCCTGCAGAGGTCTGTATGTAATCAGAGAGCCACAGAATTAATCTTGGTTGGTGCAGTGGAGATTAGTGACTACTGTATTTTTGGTGCTACGAGGTCACAGCCTGTGAAAGAAAGCACTGTGAACAAGCAAGTCATTACTTTAAACTTGCATTTTAGTAATAACCAGGCTGTACGTAGTTCATTTTTTTTACATTACTGTCCCTTCAACAACTCCAGGGTTAATAAGTGCTATATAAATACATTTACAATTAAAAGCACACACTTCAGAGCTCTCCTCGAGGTAGCGGGTCAGTTGTTCGTTGACGGTCTTCTCGATGACCTTTGCCGGGAACAGGAGCAGGGAGATGGGCCGGAAGTTCTTGAGGTTCTTGGGGTCCACCGACCCCAACACCACCCTCAGAGGAACCCTCATCTACAGACCGCCCGGACCCCGACCACAGTTCAGCGACTCCATTGCCAACTTCGTCAGCACACACGCCCTCGCCTCCATGGACTACATCCTCCTCGGGGACTTGAACTTCCACCTCGAGAACAATGACGACACCACCCTCACCACCCTGATCGACAACCTAGCCAACCCTGGACTCAGACAACTCATCACAACACCCACCCACTCCGCCGGTCACGCGCTTTACCCCATCTTCTCCGCAAGCCCCCACGTCTCCTTCAACCAAACCACCGAACTCCAATGGACCGACCACCGCTGCATCCACTTCACCTTCAGGAAACCCATCACGCACCACCGCACCCAACAGATGCCTCACCGCTGCTGGAGCAAAGTCACCGAAGACCAGCTAACCACCGCCCTCGCCCAGAGCCCACCCGCCGACCATACCGACCCCGACACCGCCGTCCTCAACCTCAGACAGTGGATCAACGACTGCGCCAACACCCTCGCCCTGATCAAGAAACCCTCCAACAATCATACCAACAAGAAAGCCAGCTGGTTCACTGAAGACCTCTGGGCCTCCAAGCAAACCTGCCGAAAGCTGGAGAAAATCTGGCTCCGTGAACGAACACCGGACAGCCACAAGAATGCCACCCGCAGACACCATCACCTCATCAGATCTGCCAAAAGGGCCTCCTTCAAAGACCGCCTAGACAACAAGGCGCACAACAGCAAAGAGCTCTTCAACATCATGAAGGAACACTCCAACCCCAGCTCCAACACCAACGACGTCCCACCCTTGCAAGACCTGTGCAACTCGCTGGCCACCGCAAGATCACAGACATCCACGACAGTTTCAACGCCACGACTGCCCCGACAACCACTGAGACCTCCGCCCCCACGACCACCATCCGCACCAACCGCCTGCTCTACTGGACCAACATCAACGACGATGACACCATTAAGATCATGAACACCATCCACTCCGGATCTCCGTCAGATCCATGCCCACACCACATCTTCAACAAAGCCAGCACATCCATCGCACCCCATCTCTGGAAAGTCATCAACACCTCCTTCGAGACAGCAACCTTCCCGGAGAGCTGGAAGCACGCAGAGATCAACGCCTTACTCAAGAAACCCAAGGCGGGGGAGGAGCCAAGATGGCGACCTGAACAGACGTGTTGATTCCCGGCTCCGCGAGCCTGTGCACCCAGCACCGACATCCTGCCTTTTATCCTGACTTTTGACCGCCGCGTAGCGATGCTGTGACCGCGCTGATTCTACCTGTGATCTTCCGAGGTCCCTGCGTGCCGTATTGGGAGAGTTATCGTCGTGCTGCCTGGACAACCGCCGTAGCCCTGGCACTGGGACCCGTTTGCCTTCTCTCCGCCGGCGGTCACTGGCCCGGCAACGGCCTGCTGAGCCCGGGGTGCGCCGGTGCGCTCATCCACGTTGCCGTCACAGGAGGGAATCTGACGGACCCTTGACCACCCGAGTGCCTCGCTCCACAAGGACGACTCGTCGTGCAGCCGTTTACCCGCTGTGGCTACCTTCCCTGAGTGGCGCTGCGACTCCTCGAAGCCGCTTCATCTTAGTGGTCACCCCTGTGCTTGCCTTCGCCTAGAGACGGAGCGGCAGTGGCATCCCCCGTGCGGCGCCCCAAGGCCGTGTATTGTGCTTGCAACGGCGACCCGGAGGGCGCTCACTTGAAACCGCGCTCGCCCCCTTCTCCGTGTACGCATCCCGGGGAAGAAGGAATGGCGGCTGCCGTCCCCGAGATGGTGAGGGCTGTCTCGTATTGCGATTCTACCACCCTGCCCGATGGCGAGCCGGAGGCTGCACTTAGAGTACCATTCCCTACTGTGGAGCTGGAGTGCCTGCGATCGATGCCAACGTACGGGGCCATCCTGGCCGCACTTGCTGGGCTCCGCCGTGACTGGCGTGCCTTCTTCGGTGAACTGGGTGAGCGGCTCGACGGTATCCCTCTCTCGGATCGGGGGAGTTCGCCTAACTATCAAGACTGTACTGGCTCGCCTTTGTCTGTCTCTGTGGGGGGCGCCGGGATGCGGAATGAGTGCGGGGAGGTGTTGATTTTCCCTATTTGCCGTGATGCCTGTGAACGGCCGTCCAACTGCTTCAGTGGCGCTACAATGTTTCCCCTTTTGTCAAGGTCTGAGACTTTGTCTACGGAGAGGTTGGTGTTTCAAACTTTGACTTTGCTGACATCGGTCCCCTTTGAACCTGCAGCCTTGCAAACATTTTATTTCGGGCGATGGATTGGATGTCTTTTCATGAGTTCGGGGGTGATTATCCTGTGTGCCTGCAGCTCGGCAAGTAACTGGTGGTGCCCATTTTGTCTCTGCCTCCCTTCTTTTCATCTGTGGTGGCCATTTTGTCCTCCGGCTTTGTTTGAGTCGGACCTCCCCCGGAGACCATGTTTGATGAGACGCTCAAGATCTGGCCAGGGCTGAGGGAATCTTTATCAACTTTCGTTATGGACTGGCTGGCAGAGACTCGACTCGGACTGCTCTTCTGATATGTTCCTCGTAATTGTGTGTGCCTACTGTGCCAAATTGCCTGAGTCGTGCTGATTCTCTCTTCTTTTGTTTATGTTCCCCCGAACTGCATAATTTTGCGCGGATTTTATCTCTTGGCTGGCGTAGACCTGAACGGAGATGCTTTCCTGGAACATTTGTACGCGCTATTTGCAATTGTCCTTTTTCATTTTAGGTTGCAATTGATGTGTCCGATTTTTGATCCTTTTTACGGGGTGGGTGTTTTAGCGGGCTGGGGGTCTGGGGGTGAGTATTGCTGTTCGTGATATTGGAATTTGTGTTTGATCGGCTGGCGGGGACCCGGACTGTAATGCTATCTCGGTATAATTGGGGGCGCTATTTGTGATATCCCTTCCCACATGCGGTTACAACGACTGTATTCTTTTTGACCTTGTGTAAGGGGCGGAAGTTTTGTGCGGGCGGTGGAGTCCGGGAATCAGTGATTGTGGCCCTCCTCCGGGGTTAGGTGTTTCATGGGAGTTTTAGATTAGGCTGTTCTTTTCTTGCTCCCTATATCTTCGGTGTTATGATACTTTTCTTCTTTTCTTTTCTCACTCTCTTCTTCTATATTTCGGGTTTATTGGGCGACAGACACACTGCGGGGGGGGGGGGTAGGCCGTAGCCTCTGCATGCGTGTAGGGTGGGGGGTTGGGGGTTGGGTTTTTTGGTTTCTTCTGTTTCTATGGTGCCTTGTTTTTCTTCTTTCTTTTAGTTCTTCTTTTCTTTTCTATCTTGGGTCCATGTCGATGTTGCTGGTGGGCGGGTGGCGGTAGATATTTGTCAAGATATTGGCTCTGTTACCCTTGCTGCACATTTTCTGGGCCGCCATGCCGCCTGAAAGGACTTGACATTGTGTTGCTGGCTGTGTGTGATTCTGTGGCTACTGTTATATTACGCCTACATGGACCCTGTTTTCTTAGTTTATAGTTGCTATTTTCAATTAAAACGGAACAGTTGGACTTTATTAGTTGCTATGGAAAACTTTTAAAATTAACCTTCAATGCTCCTGCGGCGCGATAGCACGTGATTTACAGTGTACCTCCTGACTGCTCAATTATTGATATTGCTGTGCTATTGCGTCACCATGTTGCATGCGCTAATGCTCAAACGATATTTGTGGCCGGCCTGAGGGTTGTAGGCCTGTATTTGTACTTTTGTATATGCACAAATAAAGGTTTTATAAAAAAAAAAAAAAAAAAAAAAAGAAACCCAAGGCGGACCCCAAGGACCTCAAGAACTTCCGGCCCATCTCCCTGCTCCCGTTCCCGGCAAAGGTCATCGAGAAGACCATCAACGAACAACTGATCCACTACCACGAGGAGACCAACATCCTGGACCCTTCCCAGTCCGGATTCCGCAGCAAACACAGCACCGAGACTGCCCTCATCGCCGCCACCGATGACATCAAGTCCCTGCTGGACAAAGGAGAAACGGCAGCCCTCATCCTCTTGGACATGTCAGCCGCCTTCGACATGGTATGTCACCACACACTACGAACACGCCTCCACAACGCTGGGATCCAAGAGAAGGCCCTGACTGGACCACCTCCTTCCTCTCCGGCAGAACACAGAGCGTCCGCCTTCCCCCCTTCTGCTCCGAAGCCACCGAGATCATCTGCGGCGTACCCCAGGGCTCATCCCTCAGCCCAACCCTGTTTAACATCTACATGGCACCGCTCACCCTCGTCGCCCGTCGGCACAACCTCAACATCCTCTCCTACGCCGATGAAACAACCTTTACAAAGGAATGAAGGGCGTTGCTGAATGGATGGGGAACAGCCGACTGAAGCTGAACTCGGACAAGACGGAGGTCCTCATCCTCGGATCCAACCCTTCGGCCTGGGATGACTCCTGGTGACGGACCGCACTGGGAACCGCTCCAACACCCACCGACATGCACGCAACCTAAGGGTCATCCTCGACTCCACCCTCTCCATGACTAAACAGGTCACCGCCGTCTCCTCCTCCTGTTTCAACACCCTCCGCATGCTCTGTAGGATCTACAAGTGGATCCCCACTGAAAGAAGAAGAACAGTCACCCAGGCCCTTGTCAGCAGCAGGTTGGACCACGGAAACGCCCTCTACGCAGGAGCCTCGGTCCAACTCCTGAGACGGCTCCAACGCATCCAGAACGCCTCTGCACGCTTGATCCTCGACATCCCTCGCTGCAGCCACATCACACCGCACCTGAGAGACCTGCACTGGCTCCCGGTCAACAAGAGGATAACCTTCAAGCTCCTCACCCACGCACACAAGGCACTCCACAACACCGGACCAACGTATCTCAACAGATGACTCAGCTTCCACACCACACCTGCCAGCTCTGCTCCGCCGACCTCGCCCTCGCTACAGTCCCCCGCTTCCGAAGAGCAACCTCAGGCAGCAGATCGTTCTCCCACCTCGCCACCAAGACCCGGAACACCTTCCCCATCCACCTACGGCAGACCCAAGACCTGCTGACCTTCAGAAAACTCCTCAAGACCTGGCTTTTCGAGCAGTAGCAGCATTCCCCACCCCACCCCAGTGCCTTGAGACTCTCACGGGTGAGTAGTGCGCTTTACAAATGATTTGATTGATTGATTGATTGATTGATTTGTTAACTCTTTGCACTTCCACTCAAACAGAATACATCTGTGCCTGTGGCGGTTGGTAACATTTGAAAGTGGTGAGGTGTAAAAGTTGAGTGTGACTTTTATGTAGCAAGTGATGTGAGCAAGCTTAATGGACTAAAGTGGGGTCCAGGCTAGTTCATCCTCCAGAGAAAAAATTGAAAAAGATTGGCAAATGGTGCATTTTATAGCATAGGATTTAGAAAGCGTGGCTAATCACCCAATAGGGTATCCAGGCGCTTGCTGGCCCTGGATGCTTATTCGAACAGCGAGGTGCTGAGGGCCATTCAGAATTCGGGAAGTGAGGTGATTGTCCGAATTTGTGTGGGGAGGCTGTTCCAAATCATTGCTGTAATGTGGGAGAAGGAGTGTACTCCACTTCTGCTTTGGTAGATGCAGGGTGTATGGGCAAGTGAAAGTGAGGAAGAGTATAGTCTTCTCAATGGTGGTGGAATTCCAGGCAGTGGTTAATGTAGGCGGGTCCTTGAATTGCATTTTTTCTGTACGGGTAGCCAGTGGAGTTTCTTGAGGTGTCGTGTGATGTAGGTTCATAGGGGGAGGCCAAGGATGGGCCTGGCTGTGGTGTTCTGTATGGTCTGAAGTCTCTGCAGAAGGTGAGAAGCTATTCCTACTTAGAGGGCATTGCCATAGTCCAGTAGGCTGGTGATGAGGGCTTGTGTCACAGTGTGTCTCATGTGTAGGGGTAGTCACTTGAAGACCTTATGGAGCAAGTGTAGAGTTAGGAAGCAGGCGGAGGAGCCTTTGTTGATCTGTAATTTCATGGTGCGCTTGGTATCAATGATGATTCTGAGGTTTCTGGCATGGTTGGAGGGAGTGGGTGCGGGTCCTAGTTCTGATGGCCACTAGGAGTCATTTCATGTATCGCTGCTGTTGCCAAATATCAGTACTTAAGTCTTGTCTATGTTCAGCTGCAGACAGTTGTTATTTATCCAGTCGGCGATATTTGCCATGCATTGATGGAAGTTGGTTCTGGTGGTGGTGGGGTCATCGGTGAGTGAGAGGATGAGTTGGGTGTTGTCTGCATAGGAATTTATGTTGAGACTGTGGGATTTGAGAATGTTGGCCAGCAGAGTCAGATATGCGTTGAAGAGCTTGGGGCTGAAGGATGAGCCCTGGGGGACACCTTGGGTTCAAAGATGAAAGTTGGAAGGTGGAGCCTCTGAGTACTTCTGATGAGGAAGGAAGTGATCCATCTGAGTGCACCCCCTTGGATGCCGATGTGGTGGAGTCTTTCGATCAGTGTGTGGCGGGATAACCATCAAAACTGCTGTTTTTCCTGAGTCAGGGAGGGTTTGGATGTCATCAGTGGCTGTGATCAGGGTGGTTTTGGTGCTTTGATTGCTGCGGAAGATGGATTGGGAGGTGTTGAGTAGCTGGTTCTGCTCCAAGTGTGTCATGAGTTGATTGTTGATGATCTTTTCCAGCACCTTTGCTGAGAATGGGAGCAGGAAGATTGACCAGTAGTTTTTGAGTTCGCTTGGGACGTCAGAGAATTATTTGCGTAGTGGCTCTGACTTGGGTGTGTTTATAGGCATTGGGAAATGTTGCGGTGGTGATTGAGGTGTTGATTAGGGTGGTGAGATCCTGGCCTATCATTTGGTTTTCAAGATTGAAGATGTAGTGTGGATTTGGGTCTGTTGGAGCTCCCGGTTGGATGGATTTTATGGTGGAAGTGGTGTCCTGGACAGAGAAGATGTTCAAGGTGGCTAGTGTCAGTTATGGTGGTGGCGTATCTGTCAAGGAAGTCCGTAGGTGTGGGTTGGGGGTTGAAGTTTCTGTATATGGTTGTGATCTTGTCATGGCGAGGTTGTTGCACAGCTCCTGTAAGAGTGTAAAGCTACTTTCACTGACAGCCGGGTTGGAGATCCCTTAACAATGGTGAAAAGTCCCTTGGTGTTGGTGGTGCTGGTTTTAACTTTGGATGGGTAACTACGTACCAACAGCGGAATTTGTGGAGATTTGCCTACTCCTTGCTCCATTGCAAACGCGGAGGTAGGCAAAACTCTGACTTCGTGGCAGAGCGGAGTTAGCCAGCACCTCCCAAATTATTTAAAATTTTAAAAAGAAGGCACTTCCCTGCGTGGCTGCCGCCTCCTCTGCCTAGCCTCTCTCCTTCCTCTTCCTCTCATCCTTCTTCAATGAAACCCTACATTGTACATCTTGCACGTGCGCATGCGCAAGACGTACAACGTAGGAGTTTTTCAAATAATTTGGGAGGGGGAGGGAGCAGAGCTCAACTGAGTTGTTTTCAAACTACATGGAACTCAGCGTAGAGGCACTATGCCCGCTCCGCTCACCCATAGCTGGTTTCGATGCATGCGGTAATAGCTGTCTTCCTTGTTGCCCTCAAGAGGCGGTGGTTGAGGTTGAGGGAGGTCTTGAAGACTGCTGGTGTGCCATCTCCTCTCCTACTGTTTGCTGTCTTGTTTCGCTGTTCTGAGTTCTTGGATTTTCTCTGGATGTTGCTCTTGATGGGACAATGCTGTGCAATTGGTGATGCAGGCATTGAAGTTTTTCACTCCCTGTTTGAGGTAGATGGCGGTAGCAAGGTTGGAGGTGTTGAGTGTGTTCGCCCGGCTGGTCTCTGAGATTTCATTCCACCTTTGTTGGGGGACGTCAGTCATCTTGGGGGTGGGGGGGCGGTGGCTGGAGATGCTGAAGTGGAGTTCTTGGATTTTCTCTGGATGTTGCTCTTGATGGGACAATGCTGTGCAATTGGTGATGCAGGCATTGACGTTTTTCACTCCCTGTTTGAGGTAGATGGTGGTAGCAAGGTTGGAGGTGTTGAGTGTGTTCGCCCGGCTGGTCTCTGAGATTTCATTCCACCTTTGTTGTGGGACGTCAGTCATCTTGGGGGTGGGGGGGCGGTGGCTGGAGATGCTGAAGTGGAGGATGGAGTGATCAGTCCATGTGAGTTCTGTGACATGGCTGTATTAGACGCAGTTGCTGGCGATGAAAATTGGGTTCAGCATGTGTCCTACAGTGTGTACAGGGTCGTAGACAATCTGGGTCAATCCAAGGTTGCTCATACTGTCGAAGAGGTGGGCAGTGTTTTTGTCATTGGGTTCGTCAATGTTGAAGTTTAGGTCGCCGAGGAAGTAGTCCTTGAAGCCTAAGGGAGCAATAACGTCTGTAATGGTGTTGCAGAAGCTGGACCATGGCCTGGGAGTCAGTATGCAAGGGTATCACTGATAGTTGTCTTGTCGTTCATGTGGAGCTTGAAGCTGAGCTGTTCCATGGGGGTGATGGTGTTGGTGGAGGTGGTGGTACACTGAATGGTCTCTTTGTGGATGATGGCTGTTGCTCCTCTGGGCGTGTTGGTGCAGTCGTGGTGAGTGATTTTATATCTGCCTGGGATTGCTGTAGCAATGTCTGGAGCAGATGTGGTGCTGATCCTGGTCTCAGTGAGGAAAACTATGTTGGGTTCGAGGGTGGCGATGAGGTCCCATAATTCAGTTGAATGCTTGCATAGTGAGCGTGTGTTGGGAAGGGTGCATGCAAGTTGATGTTTTTGTTCAGATGATGTCTGTGGTGTGTTCGAGGTGGGTCTGGTTGGTTGGCTGGTGTGTGTGCAGGTCCAGGTGTAGTGGCATTGAATGCAGGTGGAAAGTCCTACCATGGAGCGTGGGTTAGTGTGGTGGCAGTGTTTGTTGCGGTGTTCGGGGTGAGCATGTAGAGTTCAGTGGTAGTGTATCTATGGGGAGCGGGAGGGTCATATATCATGGTGCTAGGCACCACCCTGGTGTGGACAGGAACAGACAGGCTTGTCTGTAATGCACCAGTAGCGTGCCCTCTGCACAGTTGCACTGTGGCCTGCATTAAGTAGGTCCTGCAGTGGGCGGGGCTTCTGTTGGCAGGAGAAACAATGAGTGTGAAAACCTGGTCAGGAAATCCCCAGGGGAAAAAAACGGGCATCTGCGTTGTCACTGGATCAGTCTCCAAAAATCAAGAACTGTAGGTCACAGGCAAGTGGCAAGCTAGGTGCCCATTTGGCTACTCCCGGTATATATGAGTGATAAAACAAGGCTTATAAAGCAGTGCTAACATATCGTCTTGAAATATTAAACACATTAAAAAGTGCCCAATATCTTACTGCGTTAATATGCTCAACAGTTTCTGCAATGTGCAAATTGTGCAGCACGACAACTTTAGCCCTTTATAGTGTGTGCTTGCCCAGTGTCTTGCACTGCACGCAGCATCCAACTTTGGAAGAATTTGCTTCGAGAAGCACCCCCAGTTGCTAGCTGTAATCAGTCATATAGAAATATATGCAGACAGGTCATTGAAAAAAGTGGGGGCTCTCCGAAAGGGAACATGTGAGATGTAATTGCATCCAGATATATGACAGCAATTGACATACACCTAAAACCTGTCAATACGATTGGCTTTGTCAATAACAGTTAGTTGTTTAAGATAAATCAGTAGCAACAATGATTTGTTATAAATAATTAACATTGGAAATCTTTACATTTTGAAATGTGAGTCTGTGAATTAAATGATATTGAGGCCTATGGAAGGAGTTTTGGCCCTCAGTTTAGTGTGCTATATGTTAGATAAGTATGCCTTTTTTCTCTGCACAACTCTTCCATCCACACATCTTCAAACACCTCTCTTTCCTCTTCAGCATCCGCTTTTCAGTCTTCCCCGAATGCACTTCCTCGTATCTCCCCATGGACGTCATTTGGGAGAAGTCAGGGCTCGCAGCTGTGACCTTTAGCTTGCTCCTGGCACTTCCTTCGTAATCCCTCAGGCCAGGGGTTGCATAGGAAGTGCCAAGCGTAGCAGGGAGCAAGCTAGAGTTCACAGCTACGAGCCCTGACTACTCCCAGATGACGTCCATGCTTCTCCCTCACTTCACCACTTCCAAACTTACACTGCACTCACTCACATTTAAGCAGTTTACTTCCGTTTGCTTTTGCCTTTTAAATATGTTGACATCTGCGTACCCCCTTCTCACACATTACCACAGAATTTCAAGTGCAACTGGAATACATGACCATTGTTCTGTGTACTCTGCATAGAGGCCAACCCACTGACAGGCACTTTGCTTTGCCTTCAGCCTCAGCGTCAGAGCTCTCAATCAAAGCCTCTCATAAACACCTGGGATGGAACAAAGTATGCACTATGCAAAATTAATAAAATGCACAGACAAAATACAGAAACACAACATGATAAGATATCTAACACTCTTGGGGAATGCAAGTTTAAGTAAAACATTTGAAATAAAAGAGGAACTAAATTGCTGACATGCAGTGCATTAACTTTTTTAACATTCATTGTTCGTAAATCAATCCATGTTTTTGAACTCATTTTAAGGGCTATGAAGATAGGTCCAGTTTTATTGCCATACAGCAGATAACTGTCTTTACTATAAGCACATATTTTCCCTTTGCACTTGACTTGAATATTTGGATCATCTTTGCAAGGGAATAAAAACCCTGCTTGGCTTTTTGATCAATTTAGCGGTGGAACAAATGCAGCAGCTCCACTTCTAAAGATCTGCACCCAAGCCCTAGGGTGTCACAGCAGGGGAAGGTTAGCATCACAAGGTCTCAGCACAATATACATAACACAAGATTAGCAATATGACACTTACCATTGCAGAGGACATGATGCCAAATCACACGTGCTTGCATTCAGCCCTACCATGTGACATATGGGAAAGGGTGGGATCTGTGCCTGTGAATGATGGACATCTAGCATCACACAGGGATGTCGACTCTGATGCCCGAAGACGCTGACAGCATCACTGGTTTACAGTGGATACCACCATAGACTACAACGGCAACAAAGGGCTTTAGAAAGGTAAGCCCTGTGACATGCCTCACATTGCAGAGAGATGATTTACTGGCTAGCTTCTTTCTCTTGCTTCAGAGCAAAACAACATGGCTCCATGGGACTCTTTTTTATTCAAGCAATTTAACTCTCTCTCTTGATACAGCACACAATGTATTCTATTTATTGTCCAAAGTATGTAGGGTAATTATTTATTATGTAGAAGAAATTAAATTAAGTGCAGATGGCACAAATGTGAAGTGATGTGCAACATTTACAATGATACATATAAACTAGCTGGATGCTTACAAAATTCCATAGACACAAAGCAGTCCAAAATGTATTCACTAGTTCCTGTTATCAACTTAATTGAGTAACACACAATCTCTTCTAAAATTGTCGACGTTTCAACCCTGTATGCTATTAACAACGGACTCCTCAGAACAAAATCTCTAAGCAGTGTATATTGTTCGTGTGATGGGTTGGTCAAAACTAGTTGGTCTCTGGATCACCACTTCTAGTTGCATGGACACAGAACATCTATCACACTTCAACGGGTCATGTAGAAGTAGCGTGGAGTGTTCAACGCATCTGCATGCAACGCTTGGAAGACAAAAAAGTTACAAAGCAGCTAGATTCATAATGTCACTCGTGTTTCCAGGGCTGGTGCAGCTCCAGTCGGAATGCCTACTTGCATCACATGCCTACTGCCCTGCCCAAGCGACAACGTTAGACATGCGCAATAGCTCAGGACTGAGGGCTGCTGTGCAGAGAGTTAACCTGGTGGTAAATTTAGGAATTGCTGATCCCTGGGAAAGTTATTGTGATCATTTTGTTCCCTCCTTCCCGGCTCCTTCTTTTGTTTGTGATTACATGAGGGGGTGTCTGAGAGGTCCTCTAGGAAATGACCAATGAAACTGCCCCATATTTTATAAATGTAGGTGGCTGCTCTCGTGCAGCTGCCCCCAGCTTGGTTGTCCTGGTACTTGGCATTGAAACATAGAAAAACAGATTTTGTCAACAACCTCCACCGTGCATTGCCTAAGTAGAGGTACTAGGCATAAAGGATATCGATTCCTCTTGCTCGTTACCCAGGAGAGGTGCAGGTGCATGGATGCAGCTTACCCATCCCAACTCAATTCCATTTACCCCCTCTTGGTACAGGTGCATGGTTTTATATAATGCTTTCAGATGACCTTGGTTCAGGTGACTGTCACTGAGACTTGCTGTGCCCGATCCCTCGGTTACTCATCCCAATGAACATTTTTGTGAATGGATGTACAGCATTAGTTCAGGTGGTTCGGAGCCATACCAGAGTTTCATCATATCCACGTGATAGAAAACTGTGCGTACAATGCATCTCGCTTGGAATCATATTCATCTTCAGTTGTTGTCCTTAAAGCCTGGCAGGTATCTGGACCACATGGCGCTGCACTTGACATCTCGATATGTCTCTTTGCTGGGCTGGTGTGCAAGTTCCATGCTAAGTACTTTCTGCATAATGCATGTGCCTCAGGGACTATTGGTAGGTCCTGCACAGTGAGAGAACATATAGAGCGTGGACTGCATAATTCATGCGCATGCTAGACTTTCCCTGTTTACAGCATATAAATGAGAACTAGTTTTTCACTCTCTATCCATTTACCATGCTCTCTCCCTACTTTCTGTCTCCTCTCTATTTGTTCTGTCTCTAGACCCTCCTTCTCTCTTTCTCTGTCTTCGTCTCACTCCTCCCATTCTTTCTATCCTCTTTCTTCCAGCGTCGTCCCTTCTTCTCTTTATTTTTATCTCTGTTTATCTCTCCCCGTACCTTCTACCTGTTTCTCTCTCCCACCTTTTTCTATCCTCTCTTGTTTCCTCACAGAGGCACTCATATCTGTTGCATGTGGGGATAGGGCCCAGTGCTTGTTTGAAGTTCAATGTGATCTTCAGGGCGGGCATATAACCCACCCCTGCTCTTGGTGTCTCCAGGAGTCCCTTTGAGACTGAATAGTGCAGATGTTTTCAGGTGCGCGTACAAGACACTTTGGGACATAGTTACAAGGGGATTGTGCCACAGGAATGTCATTTTATCAATGTTATGGTGGTACAATGCCCTGCATTAAATTTACAAAGCGAAGTTAAGCCACTTTGCATAGCTTAATGCCGCTTTGTAAGTATGGTACTGTTAGACCTGGCTTTCACAGATTTTTTCCTTTGTGCCCTTTCGTTTCTGACCTGTTTGTGATGGTTTTATGACTCTGGGCACTTTACCACAGCTGATCAGTGCTAAAGTGCATATGCTCTCCCTGTAAATTGTATGTATGGATTGTTTTTTCCAGAATTGGCTGATTTGATTTATTAGCCAGTCCCTAGTACAGTGCAGTGTGTGTGCCCAAAGCTGGGAACAAGGTAGGAATATAAAGTTTAGTATGCCTGAACTCAGAATGTTAAAATGCATCTTTAGTGAGGGTGATTTTTACATTCTGTGTTTAAAAATACTACTTTTAGAATGTAGGTATTTTCTTGCTTAGCCTTCCAGTGTGCCTCGGCTAGGATGTGTATTGACTGTTTGGCTTTGGAGTGACAGGGGCTGGGGATGTGCAGTGGCTCTATAGAGTCTGGATGAGTCAGTGCCAGGCTGAATAGGCCTGGTCTGTATTTGGTGTGGTGGGAGGAGTAGCACCTGCACCTGACTAGGGCTGTTCCTGCCTTCCGCGATGATGGCTCCGCCCCCTGTGGTGTGTCTGGAGCCAGGGCTTACACTGATAATGGAGATTTTTGTGTACTTGCAAAGTGCCCCCCAGAACAGGTTCAGGCTGGGCTTGGAGCCCTGGGCCAGGAGAGAACAACGATATTTACTGTATAAAAAGAGGGGCCCAGACCCCAGACTTTTAGATCACTCCTGAACTAAGAAACCTGCCAGGAAAAAGGGCCGGGAAAGCTGGAGGAGGAGTACTGCCCCTATGCTGTGTGTTGTTGTGGTTGGCCTGCAATGGTTGCTTCTGTCTTGGGTAGGGAAAGGACTGGAATAAACTTTCATCCTCCTGCTGTTAGAGTTTTTGCCAAGGGCTTGAAGTAGAGCTTCCCTCCTGTTGGAAGTGTCAGGGATAGAAAAGACTTCAAAGATCACTTCTGGGAAATTAAGAGGAACTTTTGCCAAGGATAAGAGCTGGATAAACTGAGGAGGAATACTGCCCCTGTACTGTTTGCTCTCTGGGGTTGGCCTGCTGTGGCTACTTTCTGCCAAGGAAAGGGAAAATGACTTTGCTGTTAGCTGTGTGCCTGCTTGAGGAAGATCTCCAAAGGCTTGAAACTGACCTTCTTTCCTGTTCTGAAGTCTCAGGGGCACAAAGACTTCACCCCAGCTCCCCTGAACTCCCTTGCTGAGAGTTCTAACCATTTAAGAGGTACCTGCTGTTGTTATGGACCTCTGGAGGTTGTTTGCCGCTGGGAGCTGGAAAAGTAACTTAACTTAGAGAAGCCTGACGAATCCACATCTGTTTCTGATGCATCACCGAAGAAATCGTCGCAGCATGTGCCCACGACTCGAGAAATCACTGGATGCCGCATTGAGTGCACTGGTCTCCGATGTTCGAGATATCTGCACTGATTCCGACGCAAGGCCTGCTGTGTGGCTGCAAGAATCCAAGCATTGTCCTGGATTGGGAAATCACATCGAGATGCCAAGTCTGTTGCATCGTTGGGGGAAGGCAGTAGGAAACCGACGCATCACCTCCCCACACAGTAAGAAATCAACGCATCACCTCCTCTCCAGTAAGGAACCGACGCATCACCTCCCCCGTGCGGCAGTATTGAACTGACGCATCACCTCCCCCCGAGCAAGGAACCGACGGAGCACCTTCCCTGAGTGTAAGGAACCGATGCATCACCTTCCTTGCGGTTCTTTTTGTTTGTGTGCGTGACACATCCAAGGTACTTTGTGTGAAAATGGTAGCATCTGCAATTTGCTTTGAACTGAACTATTTCTACCATTTGAAAGTCATATTTCTATTACTGTATGTGGCTTTTTGTTATTTAGGTCTTGTTTGGTTTAGATAAAGGTTACTTATTTTTCTAAACTGGTGTAGTGTCCATTTCTAGTGTTTTCACTGTCTTACTGCATATGTTCACACATGCATCACACACTGCCTCTGAGATAAGCCTGTCTGCTCATGCCAAGATACCAAAGGGGTGAGCAGGGTCTTTTTTAGAAGTGTACCCCCTTACCCTGACTAAAATCAAGGATCTGTATTTGGACAAAGGTATCTACCTCTGCCAACTAGAGACCCCCATTTCTAACAGGTACCATTTCACGTAGGTATTTGCGTGAAAGGGGTGTGGAATGGGTGTTACTGTGGGCGTTTCACCACAACACCCAATTTTTTTTGACGCTCCAATAGATTTTCAAGGATGTGTATATCTGAGGCTGCTCCAGAAACTAACGCCGTGCAAAAGCAGGTATTATATTTGCACAAGAAGGGGAAATACTTTTATTTCTCCTTTTTTTGCTCTTTCTATGTGTGCTGCCCTTTGCACCACACATAAAAGGAGCAAAAACGCCTTTTAATGATTGTTTATGTGCATGCTTGAAGGTGTCCCTCCCTGCACATAAACAATCACTAAATAATGACGATTTGCTACTTCTATGTGTACTGTGGAATGCAGCACACATAGAATACCAAATCGGCATTATTGATTGTTTATGTGCAGGAAGGGACACCTTCCTGCACATAAAAAAGCATTCCCTGCAACGCAGGCACCCTTGCATCAAGGCGCAAGGGTGTCTGTGTTGGTGCCAGGCAGCTATTTTTAGCGCCAGCGAAAACACAGGGGTGCGACGTATTGTTGTAAATATGGTACATCCCTAAGTTTTGGAAATGGTGCAGCGCTGTAAAATTTAGCACCAAGCCATTTCCTTGTAGATAAGTCCCTTTTAGTGATCGAAATGTGTTTTATTTGAGTAACCAGATCATCACATTTGTTTGTGCAGTGCTGATCGCACTGCACTTTATGTGATTATTAGGAAGTGTGAGGGGTGGCACTGCCGTTTCTATTGCTGTTTAGAGCTGAGTTCATTGTGCTTATGTCATGGTTGTTCCAGACCTGAAACCGCACCAAGCTACCTGCCCTCACAAGCATTACTTTACACAAACTCACTAAAACAGATCTGTTCTCCTGTATCCCACCCTGATCATCAGAGGGGAAGGGGAGGAGCATCTCTACCGCAAACATTTAAAATACAACCTTGTTTATATAAGTTTGCCAGAGGACTCAATCGCACCATGGGTGTAATGCTCCACTCCAGAGCTTTAGTTTAAAAAAACTGCAGTCCTGTTTCCCTTCAGCTGATGCAATTGAATTGTAACTCAAATGAAAACAGAGATTTGTAAAAGAAAAGACCAAGACAGAACACTGCATCCTTGGTTATGTGTCGTGATCTATTGATTATATATACCATAGTAAATGGAGTTTTTTTTCTTACATGTATACTACCATTGATGAATGGACAATGATTTGGAATACATGCAAATGCCTCCAAAAACATTAGGTGTGCACAGAAGTGGTTGTGGGTGGCAGCGTGATAAATACCCTGATTCCATCTGGATATCATAGTGTGGATGTGTTATCAGGTGAGAGTGGGCAGTCGCGCCTGGCATTTCTTGCGGGTTGTGGGGCTGGCGAGAGGGTTGCAGAGGGGATTCACAGGGGTGTCGCAGAGGTGGGGAATCACGGGGAAATAAAAAACAAAAAATTAAACTTACTTTTCCATCGGTTCTCACGTCTTCTCGGCTCCCGCTCCAGCTCTCCTGGCTCTGAGAGGAACAGGAAGCAGGCAGCTATGCTCCCTCCCATAAGCCAATCACAATGCTACAAGGATTGGTCAGGACGCCGCCCAGCCAGGGGCTAATGGGGTTGCCATGTTCTCCACGCTTGCTGCTACGCCGCATGGAGAAGTGCAGAGTACACATGACTGGTTTCGGCGACCCGAGCAGCCCTTCCGCCCGCACTGCGCAAAGGAAACATAACTTTCAGTCATTACCATTTTATGTTTTAGTTTTCTCGCACTGCGAGAAAGCAGTGGAGCAGCACTCCTCTGCCCCAATGGAGGAGGCACCCCTTGAGAGAGGGCCCTTTTTTTCCTTGCTTGCACTGGGACCCATGGCCTCCTTGGAATGCCACTGGTTCCCTCAGCAGTCCCTTCTAGGGAAATCCCTCAGGGCCAGTGACATCAGCAGGCTGCAAGACTCACGCAGGTCCAATGTGGACAACATGGTAATTCACGAAGGGGTAGTCCTACCCGTGCCCACTGTTTCTCCACTCACAATACTCACCTCCACTAGTTGATCCAATTCCTTTATTCAGAGCAGGTTCCACATATTTTGGCAGGTTGTTGTCTGGCAGATGTGTCATGATAACAAGCATGGACTGCTTATGTTAGGTACCAAGTGTCGCTCGATACTACAATCTGATGGTGACTTTTCAGCGCACTGTTGTCATGACTGCCATCTTGGTCCTCGCCTTCGCAGGTCATCGCAATGACCCACAGCCCCCCAGCGGACCGTTGACACACCGCTGAGTTTGTTGGCATTCAGGGCTTCCCCGGCGTGCTCTGCATGCACGAGCGGGCGGCTACAGTCCAGCCCTGCTGGTGAAGCGACGGGGCAGCTCTGGTTTGAAAAGCCTGCACTGCGGCACGGGGGTGCCCGCCTGCTACTCAGCCCTACAGCCTGGCTCTTTCACACTGGTACTGTTGCATCGTGTCTGGTGTTTACCCCGGACAGGATCTATTGAAAACATAAGGTATTTATATTCCACATGCAAACTGTAAGACTCATTTCACTGTTGGTCTTTCCATGGCCCAAAATGGCTGGGGCCATAAACCTGGAGCAATAAATCGCCTCCTGGTCCCCCTAATGGACACGTGGCTGCACAGCATCTCGGCCAGGATTCACCAAACACAGATAAGACTGTCTCCTCCCCTCCTAGCATCTGGTCTAATTCGACCTGTCTCTGCTTAGAAAGAGAAACGAAACTGTAATTACAACAGACAGAGGACTTCCATTCTTGTCTCCCCTTCCCCTTTTTTTTGGAGGCCATCTTAGACTAGTCTTCCACCCTGGATATTATATTACTTTATCTAATGCTAGTCTCCCACCCTGATCATATCTTCATCGTATCTTCCTCCCACAGCGCGCTTCTATACCTAACCGTTCACACCCCCTCACCTACCTACACCTTCCGCTCCATTATGTTCTGGCAGTTTGATCTTTTCGTGTAGTGTTATCCCAATAACTGCCTTGTTCCCTTATGCAATTTGCACCCATCACTTTCCGTGTATCACAGTGTCTACTACCTCACACACTGGTTACCGGTCTTTGCAGTATTTTACTCCTACATTTATTTCATACGCGTTTTCTTTGTAACCTGCACACGTAACACTTTTCTGCTGTAATGCACAGACTGCTACCTCATGTATTTTTGTCGCGCACGAGTGTCACTTTTATCCTTGTAACTTAATGTGGTCCTCCAATTTGTTCCTAGTGATAAGCTCACTGACATCGCTGGGTAAAGTCTGCACCGCCCTACATGGATCCCACGGGCAAACACACCTATAAAATCACCTACCCACCCAAGCTCACCAAAAAAAAACGCCAAACGCTTCAAACACAACTTCCTGAAGGCCCACCCGGAAGTCCCCTTCGTGGACACCTACCATTCACTGATCAATGGAGCCACGAGCACCAACATCATCTTCTACACCACACGTAGAGCACAATGGAGGAAAACATTCCTCGCCTCTCTCTCTGTCTCCACCACTAGAAAATCCGCCCATGGTCTAACACTGTCCATCACACCATCCCTGCTCTTCCCAGGCAAAGCTACCATCACTATCTACAACAACGGGATCATCCTTTGTCAATCCACAGATAGGAACCTTGAACTGCTGGACAATGTGTTCCCCACCCTCAAAGATCATATCTCCAACCATCGGATCTCCTATCCGAGCCCCTCAGACTACACAACACCCCCCACCTCTAATTGCCTATCTGACTCTCCTAACCCAGCACAGCATCAGAATGTCACGCACCTCGCCCCTCCCCCCAACGCGCTTGTCACTCACCCACTCACTGTAACCACTACACACCCCTCACCCACAGGCATCGAGCACTCCTCTTCCTCCTCCTACATTCTCCACACCCACACCCCCCCCACCCACCACCTCACACCTCCTACTAGTCCCGCAGAACCCCTCACCTCCCTTAACTCATCGCCCCTTCCCCGCAGCAGTTTCATCTCTCACCCGATCTCACTATCCACGCTCAGTCCCCACTTCCCCACCCTCCCAACAAGTCTCTTAGAACACACCACCCCCTCTACCCTATCCCCTCCTCCTCTCTCCCCCTCATTCTCAGCCCCCACTTCCCTCCATGCACCCCCACCATCGCAAGCCTTTACTCATCCCCCAACTCGCCTTCACCGCCTCCCGCCAATGCCCTCACCATTACCACCAACGTCCCCCCTAGCTCACCCACACTTTTCACCCCCAAACTCCCTCACCTACCGAATTTCATACCACTCACTGATTCCGCAGAACCCTGCACTAACACTAGCGCAACCATCCCCCCCCCCTCGCCAATTCCCTACTCAATCATTCACCCTCGGCTCTCCTCCCCACCACCATCCCTAATCCCACACTGGACATGATTATCTCCACCCTCGTACAAGTCAAAGAAGATCTTCACACCATCAAAGAACTCCTCTTCGCACAGCCCAAACATTCCCGACCCACCTCTACTTCCACGCTCAACAAGCACCCCACCCGCCCCGCGCTCAAGAAACCCCCCACCCGCCCCACTGTCCCTATCACTCAACACACCCCACATTGGTTTTCTATACCTAATCGCAATAACACCAACCGCCCCCAACGCGCCCGCAATCCCTTCTCGGACCACGACATACACACCCTCCTCCGTTCTTATGCCCCAGCTCCCCTTAAGAACACAACCACCACACACCTTTCCATACCCACGATTCTCTCAAATCCCCTCAGGTCCCCCACACAAAACAATAGAAGCTCCGTCCCCAAGAACCTCAGAAAAGTCCCTCTCTCACTAGTACCCCCCACCACCCTCTTCACCCCCAGACTCAAATGCATTCTACTCAACTGCAGATCGCCCCCTAGACACTCCTCCGCCATCGCGGATCTCATCATCTCAAGGGACCTCGACCTAGCTATTCTGACCGAAACCTGGCTATCTGAATCTTCTACACCTATATTGGACATTCTGGTTCCCCCCAATTACCAAATCACTAGACTCGACAGGAACAGCAAGACGGGCGGGGGAATTGCATGCATCTCTAGGAACAACCTTGCTGTGACTAAAGTCAACGTCCCCTCACTCACCTCTTGTGAATTCTTCTGTCTCGAGATCACCAGCGGGGACAAACCTGTATGCTCCTTACATGTCATCTACCATCCACCCGGGGACAACCTCACCTTCTCCCAACAACTCATGGACACGATTTCAACCAACTCCGGCCGGCAAAACACTCAAATCTACCTGGGTGACTTCAACCTTCACTGGAATGATCAGAAAGATGCAGTGGGGAATAGTCTCAAATCTTTCCTTAATGCGCTTGACCTCACCCAAATTTGCAACAGCCCGACACATGACAAAGGATCTATCCTCGACCTTATCATCGCCAAAGAGGAATCTACCCAACTGGAGGCAATCCAACCCTGTGACTGGTCAGATCACCACATTATCACTTTCTACATAAAGGAAAAGGTTAAACTTAACCCGGCTCAACCCTACAAACCCAAGATCTGGAAAAGGGACATGAAGAAACTTAGCCCCAATTCCCTGCCTTCCCACAGCACCAGCCTCCTCCTTCCCCCCACCGGTGCTGCTGACGTGCAATCTCTGACCGATCAATACCTCAACTCTATGACCTCAATAATTAATGAAGCCGCCCCACTGCAACTGAAGAGAGCCTCTACCAAGATCTCTAACCCATGGTATGACGGCAGACTCAATGAAGATAGGCGTGCCATGCGCATGGCAGAGCGCACCTGGAGATCAGTTCCCTCGGCATTGCACCTTAAAACGCTCAAGAAAAAGAGGAACGCCTACTTCAGAAAAATCAAGCGCTCGAAAACAGACTTCTTCAGCCTCCAGCTTGACCAAGCAAAAAATCGTCCAAGAAAACTGTTTGAACTAGTCAAAACTCAAACCAAGGAACAACCTCTTCAATCTAATAGCACAACAAGTAATATACCATCCTGTGAAGACTTTTCTGCTTTCTTCAAGCAAAAAACTGATAATATAAAAAGCGAACTCCTCAATAATGTAAACCGATATTCTAGCCACATCAGCAGAACCACCACTCAACCTAAAAATAACGCGGCATGGTCGTCCTTCGACACCTACTCAGAGGAATCAATTAACAAACTGCTCGGCACCCTGAAACCCTCTAATCACCTCACAGACCCCTTACCTGCTAATGTGTAAAAGACTTCATCCCCCTGCTCCTCCCTCTCTGGACTAAAATCATTAACAGTTCCCTACAACAAGGGCTCATCCCCGACTCCCTCAAGGTAGGACAAGTCTCGCCTATACTCAAGAAACCTACAGCTGATCCGCACGACCTAAACAATTACCGCCCTATCACCAATATCCCCACCTTGGCCAAACTGCTGGAAAAATGCGTACAACTCCAACTGACAAAACACATTGATCAGTTTGACCTCCTCAACCCTCATCAATCAGGCTTCCGAGCAAGACATAGTACGGAAACGGCTATGACGCACATAATTGATGATGCCCTCCTATTCCTTGATCACAATGACTCTTGCCTTCTCATCCTACTTGATCTCTCCTCGGCATTTGACACCGTCAAACAAGAGAACCTACTCGAACTGTTAAACACCAGAATGGGTCTATCTGGGACTGTTCTCAAATGGTTCACTTCCTTCTTACATAATCGGTCTCAGAAGTTTAAGATCAACAACATGCTGTCCTCAGCTGTACCCGTAACATTAGGCGTCCCACAAGGATCTTCCCTATCCCTCACTTTGTTCAATCTAGTCATGGAACCACTCACCACCTTGCTCCAAGCATCTAATGTGCACTTCCATATGTACGCTGATGACACTCAACTCTACCTCAAACTAGAATCCCCGGATGACATCAAACTTCTGAACTCCACGCTCAGAAACACCCAATCTTGGTTGGCCGATAATCACCTCAAACTGAATGCGCAGAAAACTGAGTTCCTTCTGATCTCACCGCCTGCGAAAATCTCCACCACCCAATCTTGGCTCAAGCACCTAACCGCACTCAACATCCAACCCACCATCGTGGACTCAGCGAAATGCTTAGGCATCACACTTGACACCAATCTCAACATGCAGCAGCATATCAGTAAAGCAACTAAGGGAGCTAATTTCCAAATCAACACTCTGAGGAAACTTAAACCCTTCTTCCCAGCTAAGGACTTCCAAACTGCAGTACAAGCCCTAGTCATCCCACGCATAGATTACGGAATTGTGGCTCTCAGCGGACTCCTCCTATCTACAACTGCACCACTAAGAGCCTCCCTGAACGCTGCTGCGAGACTGATCACTGGATCAAGAAAACACTCGCATATCTCCCCTGATTTCAGATCCTTGAACTGGCTGCCTTTTGAAGCCAGAATACAGATGAAAATTGCCTGCATGACACACATGGCTGTACACCACAAGTCACCCAACTACCTCACCCAAAAGCTGTCTGTATCAGGAGGCTCGAGATCAAACAGAAGCTCAAAAAATCTCCTCCTGAAACCTCGCAGATTCCGGAAGGAGAAAACATACAAATGATCCTTCTCAGGAATGGCACCTAGGATTTGGAACTCACTACCTCCCGAAACGAGGCTGATCTCCTCCTCGGCATGTTTTAAGAAAGAAGTTAAAGCCATCCTAATGGCTAAATTCACTTGAACTCTATTTTGTTCTGAGCTAAGACTATATAACGTCTCTTTATTAGTTGTTTACTCTATTATCTACATGTTGACTTTTTTACTTTATTATCTATTTGTTTTATGCTTTTATCGGATTGCGATCTTATTGTGTTACACACATTTTACCTACTACTGTTATTGTACTAAAGTCTGCTCAATCACCCCCTTGTTTCCCTTACCCCTTCCCGCTGTAAAGCGCTCTGATATCTGCAAGGATCTTGTTCGCGCTATATAAAACTTTGAAAATAAATAAAATAAATAAATAAGTAGGGGTCAGGCAGAAGCTCTCTGCTAAAGATTCTTCAGTGCACTACTGCCAGTCACTCCCTGGTTTCTCAATGTACTGATAAATACTGCCTACCCCTCTGGGATACTCATAATGGAATCTTTGGCATAAAATAATAAATAATATTTAAATATCTCAGCAGGAAGAAAAACACCCGATTATTTATAGCATTGCCAAAGAGCCTACTTTGTTCCAATAGAGCCAGCACAAGTGTCTCCAATATGATGCCAAATATGTATTGAAATGTAAATGTATTGAGAAGTTTAAAGAGTACTCTGTCGTGATACTCCAGTCACTTATTGAAGCCAGAAGCTCAGTTCACATTATAATTGCTCCTAATAATCATCAACAGAAGTGCAGAGCCACCGTGCACTGTAGTATACATGCAATCAGGGCCGCCATTAGCGCTGGGGCCACTCAGTGCAACACTTTATGTGGGGCTCCATCCCCACAAAAACCCTTCTACTCTACTAATGCTCTCACTGCCACTCTCCACCAGTGCTCTTCATCTCTCCATAGACCCTCTCTCATATGCATTTCATTTGTTTTTTAGCGCTACTCATACCAGCGTAGGGTGTCAGAGCACTTTACATCATACACACATTACGCAGAGCCAATGAATCATATGTGTTTAAATCAGTCTATAAGAAATGTTACATAAGACAATGAGGATTGCACGGTGTAGGAGTCACATGTCATCCATATTAGTAGGCAGGATAATTTCTGTGTTTTTGATCTGGAGATGCACAAACTCAGGATTTAAAACATACCGCAGTAGTCCGCTTTACTCATAAGAATGTACGCTACCCAAATGAACCCTTTTTTAGCAATATTAGGATAACAAACGGCTGGGAAAAAGCATCACAATCTAACCAACACCATTCACATTGCATGCAGCTCTTTGATCGCTCATTGTTCATCGCTCACTGTGAAATAATTAGGGTTGTAACTTATGAACTGCAAGTAACAAAAGGATCTCTGTGACAAAAACAGTAACCTACCGAGCGATCCACATAAAATACAGTTCTGTGATTTCCTTTGTACATGTTATTTGCAGCAGGCATATAACCCTCTGCACTTCTTTATCATGAGTGGAAACGGCCACTAGACAAAAGTTCTTGGTCTAGTAGGAACATTAATCACTAGACTTATTTTTATTGTTGCCTGAAAACTGTTGGACACAATGAGCTCTGCAGCAGATGCTTTTTAAACCAGTGTTATTTCTAAACATTTCGCCCCCGGCGGTGAGGGCCAGGTGCGGTTGCACCGGTTGCACCTCCCTAGAGCCGGCCCTGCATGCAATGACCCTGCATTTGCAAAGCATAGGAAGTGTGCCTTCACTAAAATGATTAAAGTGAGAAAGAATGAAGAGAGGGACGCAATTGCATAGCAGAAATGCCATCTCTTCGTGATTCGGAAGTTACTGATTTCTCAACGATGGAGTCATCACTGGATGAGGCATACAGATAGTTACCATCAGTCTTTGGGATTCACCAAGTACCATGTATATAATTTCATAGTGGACGCAGGAGTTGGGCGAAGAGAAGCTTGAGATGGAGCTTGTTTTCAGTGATGTCGAATTGTATTTTTGCAACTACAAGTGTGACATTAATTAAAACAAGCAATGCAATGGTTTCGCCTTTGGAAAAGTTAGAGCTATTGGCATTGCTCATGACATTTCTTTTTTTTTTTGTTTACTTATAAATAAATGGCATTGTTATTTACATTGCCAAAAGCTCTCTCAGCCCACACAGCTTGCTCAGCTCTCACAGCCCACACATCCCACACAGCCCACACAGCTCTCACAGCCCACACAGCTCTCACAGCCCACACAGCCCACACAGCCCACACAGCTCGCCCACACAGCCCACACAGCTCTCACAGCCCACACAGCTCTCACAGCCCACACAGCTCTCACAGCCCACACAGCTCTCACAGTCCACACAGCTCTCACAGTCCACACAGCTCTCACAGTCCACACAGCCCACACAGCTCTCACAGTCCACACAGCTCTCACAGTCCACACAGCTCTCACAGTCCACACAGCTCTCACAGCCACACAGCTCTCACAGTCCACACAGCTCTCACAGCCCACACAGCTCTCACAGCCCACACAGCTCTCACAGCCCACGCAGCTCTCACAGCCCACAATGCAGCAATCCCATAACACTACACATGCCTTCACAACACACCAATTAAAGAAAACTCACAATCTAAGACGGTTTGTATTGTTCACAAGTCATTCCATGGAAACAACACTGGATATTTAACTTAAGTCTTCATCAACCACAAACCAACAAGGCACCAATGATTAACAATTAAAAGAGGGTTGTTGTCCTGGGCAAATCCAGTGGGTAAAGCTCATTCCTGTGCCAGAAACCAATACCTGAATGGTTTGGAGGACTGAATAAAGGGTCGCAGTCGTGCCTGATTTAGCAGGAACAAGTTCCATACCCTATGTCAACGAGCTGTGCCAGGTGAAGTAGATTTCTGACCAGATGTTTGCTTTCCCTAGGGAATCCAGTGGGGTGAATTAGGACAGACAGCTAGTGAGTGATGCCTCTGTGGGTTTGAGGTCGAGATCTACAGGATTGCTTCTCTCACTGAGCACCCCTACCCACGGGATGTGGAAGGGGAGAGTTCACCTCACTCATTTGTTTCTATACTTTATGTTTAATGCTCCAAGACTACAGATGCCCCAACCTTCCAGACCGGGAATTTCCTAGGACAAATCTTGAGTCTCAGGGACGCGACCCCTATCTAAAAGTGAAAAGAGGTTTTCTCTGGGTCAGTCATATTTCTTCTCAATAACATTGCTGTATGTCGCCCATTGGTCCCATTAATAACCACACTTAGGAACGCGTTGTGCAGGTTGAGACACAAGTGCATATTTTGTATTGTAAAAGTGAACGGCACATACACCTCACCTGTTGGGCCTTAGTGTCACGGCTTGGATCACAGACTCACTGTTAGACAGTCTCAAACCACTCCTATACATAGAAATAACCTTCGCATTAGTGAGTTAAACGGTCATCACTGATATATGTTGTGATCTGCAGATCTCGAGTTTGAATCCCAACAGGGCCAAGTTGGCAATCCTTCCTACCGAGGCTGATAAATTGAGTAGAATTAATTTGGAAACCGGTAGCACCTAATAATTACTTCTTTTAGAAAGGGCATGAGAATGGACTCAATAGGCCTACATTAAAAAATATTGTGCAATATGGTTAATAAAGCTTAAGCTTTTGTTCCAAAGCTCTCAAATCTTTCTCGTTCCTTGAGAATTCTGAGATTAAATGTTTTGAGGGCTGCGCGTAGCATATTTATGCGTCCAGAGCGCAGTAGTCCACTTTTACAGAGGCCCACCACAATCACCTGCAAACGCCAGTTAGGCTTAACCCAACCTTACCAGGTATGAGTATGAGCTACTTGGCCTAGTTAATCACTGGGAGATAATAAATATATTCATTGTGTGCCGCTATCTTGACACCTTCTCAATGTAGAATCATATTTAAGGATTGCGGCAATACGGATGTGTCATATCCTCTCCATGTGTGTGTCGTATCTATTTCAACTTTCTGCACTGATCACACCTGTGGCCGACATCTCTCGGGGTTGTCATAAGGATTTTCTGATACTAGACGACTGCCTCTGACAGGCCAGGTGGGTTGAGGCAGCGTCACTCACAGGAAAGGCCAGGGCAACTCACGCGTTGGGAAAATTCTGGATTTCACTATAGCTCGTGACATGTGAGTGGTCTTCCAAGGTCCTGCTGCTTGTTCAGAGTTACAGACCCCTGAGACATTTCTCAGCGACACATAAGGCCACCTCGCCTCACAAAAGTGAGATGCAAGGGTCTTACAACAAAAGTTTACATTTCCATAAACAAGTACACATCCCAGGTTTGAGTCTTGTTGATTAAACTCAATAGATCCCGTTAAGGTGTCAGAGGGACCGGCTGTGGTCCAATTTCTGAGACCAGAGAGGCTGGCAAAGAAGTGCCCCACAATGCACTGCGAGGTCCCCTCCCAACCTTACCTCCTCGGATCCTCGTGAGGGTGTGGTATATAAATAAATAATACCGGATCTAGGTTTGACTAGGCATAGCAATAACAGATAGCTCAATAAATAAGAGTCAAGATTCGAGGTAGTAGGAGTTTGCAGGTTTAATACAGCAACAGGACAACCTGCACAGGAATAGGATGGCAGCGCTTGACAGGGGGGCCCCGACAGCTGCCGGGCAGGATCTGGGATGAGCGCGCTCTGGGGAAAGGACTGGCGTAACATTTAATAACAATACACAAGCATATATAGTAAAACAGTTGCATTACAGTACATATGATAGGCAGAGCAGTGGGTGTGGTCAATAGCAGTCGCGAAAGATAAGGGTGAAAATGGGTGTAACAGGGGCGTATACATAGACATGTGATGCAAACGTAACAGAATATGTCATAAATGGGGCGGAAACATGGAGGGGGCTACCTAAGGAGCCGGGACCTCTAACCTAGTGGTGCGTGCAAACTGACAATGACGTGTTACTAGGAGAAGCTGGGGGCTATGAACTCTGTGCTAGGAGCAGAGACTGAAGTCTGGAGAGTCAGGGCGACATGTACCTAAACAGTATCTAGTATCTGATGTTTAGAGAACATGTTGATATAAACTAGAAGTCAGGAGGGGAAAGGCTAACGGACTCCAAGACTGGAGCATGCATTATTCTACATGTAGTGCGTGATGAAGAATATTAAATGACCATTAAATGCAGTATTTCTCTTACATGGAGACGTAAAGGCTAGACAATGAAGGAAACTATTGATGCGATTCAGTAGCTTAGGAATGCAGAGAAGGAGGGCTGGACTGATAACTAGAATCATAACATACTCTTGGCAGACTCAGAGGCAGAGCCAGGCTGAGCCGGGCACTGCGAGGCAGGAAGTAAGTGAAGGGTCGAGGATACAGGTGGGGGCTGTATCGCTCCTCAGCGAGGACTCAGAAGACAGGAGCTGAATCTGGTGTCCGGGCCCTTTTGAGGCCTAGAAACGGGGACTTTACAATGAAATAACGTGCATACTGAGAAACGTGGCAACGTGACTTTACATAGGCCTGATATTCGTAGTATTCACGAGAACTGGAAACTGACATACTAGAGATGGACACAACTGTATTGCGTCTTTAATCGAACATGGGGAATACATATGCATATTAATCATGCACACATAACATATGATGGAGGACGCGTAGGGACACAGAACATGGCAAAATTTACTTTTCCACATTCCCTCCTTGTCACTACGTTTCCATCAGGAAACATCAATATTCATGATACCATCTATCACTTCATACAGTATCATTTGCTCGTTTCGAATTTTCCTGGAACGGGATCTAGAACGAGACTTGGGACTAGGAATATAAGAGGTAGCACAAATGCCGCAAATCGCAAGGCCACATTGTATACAGAGGCAGCAGCTGAATATGATCGCTACTGCAATACCTAGAAAGGACATTACTTTCCATCCCCAGGCGGAAATTATATTCCAGAACCAACCGGACCATGTCCAGGTGCCTGGATCTTGGTGTAACAGATGGGCAATTTTATGGAGTCTGGTTATAGCTGAATAAACAGACGGTGCGTTATTAGGAATGAAAATGCAGCAACTAGATCCGATGACTCTACATGCCCCGCCCCTATCGGCCAGGATGACGTCAAGGACGAGACGATTTTGGAGCACGACAAATCTCATAGCAGATTGCTCTTCAGTTAAATTACCTAGGGCAGAGGCAGTCTCATTCACTACGGCTTCAAGGGTTCTGGTTAACCTACGGATTAGCTTACTGTTCTGGATAGGTCCTATAAAGAAGAAGAAACCTCTATTGAAATCTGTATATTGTTCTAGAGCAGTTTCAGTATAATCGACAATCGGGGACTCCCTTCTATGTCTAATGTGTACTAGACGTGTGTTTCTGTGATAATCAGATGGGGCTAGGAAAACTGGTGGCAGTAGGAAGGCAATGTAACATGTTCCCTCCCAATCGAGGGGCAGACGAACATATGCGGTTTGACCACAAATAAAATAAGAATGACGTGAAGCTTTGAAAATAGATTTCCCACTGTCACTATACTTGACAATAGTAGTACAATCACTATGTCCTACATGTACGGAACCATTATTTCGGACACATAATTCACCTTTGACTGGTAGTACTGAAATAGCAGGTAAGTCTGGAGTAGTATCAGACTGAACATTCAGGACCATAAAACTCGAAGAATAATTACCTAAATTGTAAACTTCGTTTTCGAGATCTAACCCTGTTCTGTGGGGAAGACCTTGCTTGTCTGGAAAACATGTACTGTTAAGAAAAAACATATCTGTTGAGGATGACGTTAACGTGGACCATGCTCCACACGAACCATTATGTGAAAATGGATAAGGAAAGAGTGGCAGAACTCCCTTCGGTGTCTGGAAAGGGGGGAGTCGACCACACACACAACAATTTGTGGCATTGCTGGTCTGGTGTGAATAATGTAACATGCGGATAAAAGAATTGTTACGCATAGCGAGGCGATAAGAGAGTTCATGAGGAGGCAGATCACTAAACGTGTGCTCTACTGTAACATTGGCAGACTTATTTACATGAGAAACTGGAAAATACAGATAAAACGCATAACTGGTGCAGGAAATCATAATACTGAGAAATAATATGAAACTTAGGAAAACGATACATCGGATTGAGTTTTGACTAACTCTCTCACTATGGGGGTCTATTTTATACATGTCAGAAACCGGTCTAACCGTTTCACCTAGGGGAGGACTTAGACAATCAAACTGGCTGACTTATTTTACTAGACCTTAACTTTTTCTTATACTCCTGTTGCGGAGTTGTCTCTAACAGGGAAGGGTTCGTAGCAATGTCTTTTGCGGGACAGTCCTTAAGAATAGTACTTTGGCAGTCCTTTAAATGCTCGGAAATGTTCTTTGAAACTGGCTTCAATCCATAAAATTTCTTGATGTGCGAAAGATGCACCCAGCCTTTTCGTCCCTCCAACTTCACGGCTGTACGGGTGGCCAAGAGGACCTGGCGGGGCTCCTTCCAGCGAGGCTCCAGCGGACTTGAACGATCGAAATTTCGCACTAGGACCATGGATCCGGGAATGATTTCATGCGGTGCCACCTCGGTATTGTCTGGAAATGCGGCGGCAACCTGTGAACGACAAGAGTTGAGGGCAGACATCAAGGAAGCTAGGTAATCTGTCAGCATATTACTTGAAACATCGGTAATACTTCGGGGTCTAGGTGTACCCCACATGTTAGGGGGGCGGCCGAATACGACCTCATACGGGGACAGACCTGATCTGGAATGTGCGACCATGCGCATGTAAAACAAAGCAACTGGCAGAGCTACTAGCCAGTCCACACCTTTCTCTTGACAAACTTTTGCAATTCGGATTTTCAGGGTCTGGTTATGTCTCTCTACGAGACCGGCTGCTTCTGGATGGCGTACACAATGAAACTTCCACTGGTACCCTAACAATAGGGAAACGTGCTTCATCAACTCAGATGAGAATGGCTGGCCGTTATCAGAATATACGACTCTAGGGAGTCCGTAACGGGGGAAGAATTCACGAACCAACTGCTTGGCAGTGGTCGCGGCTGTGTAATCTGGAACTGGATATGCTTCTGTCCACCTGGACAAAGCGCATACAACTACAAGAACATACTTGAAACCTCGACATCGCTCCATCTGAATGTAATCCATCTGGAGGACTTCAAAAGGGTGGTCAGGGGGCTGGAATCCACCTTGTTCCACCGGGACACTTTTACCTGGATTGAACTGGCAACATATCATACAGGTACGGACTTTCTGCTTGGCTGCAGCTCGTAAATGCTTGTTGAACCAAATGTTCTGGATACTATCTAACATAGCTTTTTCTCCTAAATGTGCTGGACTATGTGCGGTATTGATAATGACTTGAACCATAGAGTCGGGGAGAAACCATGTGGTTCTACCCTTCGTTAACCATCCTTGATCTGTCTGGACCCCTCCTTGTTCGGACCATTTCTTGATTTCATCGGGAGTAGCATGTAACTGGATATCTATGACATCTTGAGTAGGGTCTTTAACTGTCATACAGGTAGTCGGATCTGGAGTATGTGTCTGTGTTGGCTTAACTGAAATGTCTGGAGCCTGTGCTATAAGCTTGGCTGTGCGATCTGCTAGATCATTACCTTGAGAAATAATGTCAGTAACTTTCGTATGTGCTTTGCACTTCATGATAGCAATAGATGTCGGTAAATGTATAGCATCTAACAGAGCCTGAATAAGGAGACCATGCTGAATCTTGGTTCCATGAGAAGTCATGAAACCTCTCTCCTGCCAGAGCACTCCAAAGTCGTGTACGACTCCAAATGCGTAACGTGAATCTGTGTAAACATTAACTTTCAGGTTCTTGGCGTGTATGCAGGCTTGAGTCAGAGCAACTAGCTCTGCTGCTTGAGCAGACAGGGTGTCAATACGGTGTGTTTCAATAACTTCAGTGTCAGTAGTCACTGCATACGCGGCTACTAGTTCTCCTGTACTTGTTCTCATACATGAACCATCCACATAAAGTGTCAGGTCGGGATCTGGTAATGGAATATCTGTCAGATCTTGTCTTGGTTTTGTCGTAATGTTGACTACTTCCACACAGTCGTGTGTGGCAGAATTCGAAGTAACTGATGGTAACAGTGTAGCAGGATTTAGAACGTTGCAGCGTCTGATTTCTATGTGTGGCTGGAACAGTGTCAATTCATAACCTGTTAAACGTGCAATCGTCAAGTGCTGAGTTTGTGTTCGGTTTAAAAGAACTTCCACGGAGTGTGGGACTTGTACTGTCAAGGAATGTCCTAATACTATGGAATCACTTTGTCTGATAGCTAGTGCTGTGGCTGCAACTGACTTGAGGCACGCAGGCAGAGCCTGGGCTACAGGATCTAATGTGCTCGAAAAATAAGCACAGGGCTTGTATTGTCCTGCTTGATCTTGTGTGAGAACAGATAATGCTGTACCTTCGCGTTCAGTGACAAAAAGTGTAAAAGGCTTACTGTAGTTCGGTGTTGCTAGAACTGGAGCTTGACATAAAGCTTTCTTTAACTCATTGAAACTAAGTGTATGTTCAGATGTCCAAGGGAGAACAGTCGATACGGCTGCCTCCTGTGTCGTTAACTGTATCAGTGGTTTAGCTAGAAATGCATACTGAGGAATCCATTGTCTACAATAAGAAGTAAGGCCGATAAAAGCACGTACCTCCTTCTGGGTCTTGGGCTGAGGAAGACTCGCTATTAACTGGATACGGTCTGGTGTCAACTGCCTACCCCTCTTGGACAGTAAGTGGCCTAAATAGATCACTTGCTGGACACAGAATTGAAGCTTAGAAGGGGACACCTTGTGTCCCATCTCGGCTAGGAAATACAAGACTGTAAGGGATGCTCGCTCGCAAGCACGTTCAGAACGGGCTGTGATCAGTAGATCATCGACATACTGGAGTAGGGCAGTGTCAGTTGGCATGTGAATATTGTCTAGTTGTCTTTTAAGTGCTTGACTGTAAATACTAGGACTTTCTGTGAAACCTTGAGGAGCGCGTGTGAACATATAGCTCCTTCCATTTAAACAAAATCCGAAAAGAAACTGGCTGTCTGGATGAATGGGGACACTGAAAAATGCGTTCTTGAGGTCTATGACTGTGAAAAATGAGGCTTCAGAATCAATGGCTGTCAATAGGGAAGAGATATCTGGGACAACTGGGTACTGGGGAATAATACATTTGTTAAGCTCTCGGAGGTCAATCACTAATCGATATACTGGGGGTGCATTTGGATCAGTACGTTTCATGACTGGAATGATCGGAGAATTACATACATTGGAGTCAGTTTCTACAACTACTCCTTGAGCCATGAGCTCATCAATAATTTTGGATAAGGCTGCTACAGCCTCAGGTGGCAATCTGTACTGTCTGATTCGTGGTAACACTACACCTGGTTTGAGAGTCACACGATGGGGTGTGATTTGCATAAAACCAACATCAGTTGGACCTTGCGCCCATAGATGCTGCGGAACATTAGACAATCTTGGATCAAAATCTCGTAATACATAGTGACCCTTGAAGTCACGTAGGAACAATCGTATTCCCTCTGGGGAACAGCAAATAACTGCACCTAATTCTTTCAGTGTCTTAATGCCTAACAGATTTTCTGGACATGACTTCGTAAGTAACAGATCAGTAGTGCGGGACAATGGACCTACTTCTAGAGTAACTGGCTGAGATATCTCATTTACAATAGGCTTTCCTGAAAATCCAAGGGAAACATTTCTTGAGCCTGAGAGCGGAGCCCCTGGAACTTCGGCGTGACTAATGGTGGTCCTACTTGCCCCTGTATCAATCAAAAACTTTCTGTCTTTCCCTAGTACTTGACTATGAACATAGGGACCCTCTTGATCTACAGGTATCTCGATGAGAGGCAAGCCTACCTCCCTCTCTAGGCTGTTTCATGAATATGGCTGATACTCTGGATACTCGGACTGTGCATACTGGTACATCTGCTGTGTAACATGCTGTGTTGCAGCAATAGGCTGCGGTGCTGGAACTGTCTGTTGTGCATTCTGTGGCTGAGAAGTCTGTGAAACTTGTTCTTGTCTAGGCGGACGTGGTCTTTCTTTAGTCTTACCGGTAGCTATGTTGTGTTTCAGAACTGCACACTCGTTTATGAAATGACCTGGCTGTTTACAATAATTGCAGTTCCCTTTAACGGGAGCTGCAGGGTGACTGGCTTGATTCGGACCCCTCTTCTGACTGTCTTGAGGAACAGATTGTGCAACTAGTACTTTCATTTTCGTGTCTTTCATACGTTTTCTCTCGTGTTCTTGCTCTTCTCTGATTCTATTCTGGTGATATTGAAGCATCTGTAACATCTGGGACGGGGTACTAGCTTGCCAGGTACTTTCGACTTTCAAAACTCGATTCTTAACTTGTGGACTTGAATTCTCGACTAATTTAGTAACAAAAAGATGAGGGTATGACTCGCTACTTGTCTTGAGGCCACTGTTTATGGTAAAACATTTCTCAAATCTAGAATAATAATCACTAATATCTTCGTCTTGTTTCTGTTTACAGGCTGAGATTGCATCCCAGTCTTCTTTTCTAGTTGTCAATAGTCTAGGCAAAACTTGTATTAACAATTCTGGTAATTCTTTACATTTATCTCCAAGACCGGTACCTGGTACTCGTGCCTTGTCTTCAGCTTATAGGACTGTCCAATCGATCTTTTTCTCTCCCACCTCCCAATCTTTTTCCTTGAGTTTCTCGTATACCCCTGCGGGCAACAGAACCTTTAGCATTTTAATAACGTCTGGATACGTATATTCTCCCATACGGAGCATGTCTTTTAATTCTCGGTGGAACCCTGCTGGATCTTTATCATGACAGGGAATTAACTTTTTCATCTCTAGGAGTTCCATCTTTGTGATCGGGGTGTAAACAAATACTCGTTGCATTTCACCATCTGTTGTCCTAACTGGGTGTACTTCTCGTAACGGATTCTGTCTGTCTATGTAAAACGGTTTACTTTCTGGAGGTGAGACATGAACAAAATGCGGGTTCAAAAACATACTATATTTGTGGCGCTGTTCTAGAATGACACTAATTAAATCGGTACCTAAACCTTTCCATTTATACTGGAGTAACTCGTTCAGGACATCATGTAACGGACCTGGATCAGAATGTTGACCCTCATACAATGTAATGAGGTGCTGGATCATATACATACCCACCAGTCGCTGCTCGGCTGGGGGCAATTTCAGAAACATTTGTGCCACTATTTCGTCTGGAAAAGTGGTAGAATCAGTAATCCATCGGACTGCTGATCGGACTAGTTCTTGTTCATGCATAGTACTTAACTCGCTATAACCGATTCGTGATTTCAGAATGTGATCGGTAGCTTGAAATACTTGTTCTAGAGAACCTTGTTCTGGTGCTGGATGATGAAAAATTGGCTTGTGTTCTAGACGTAAATGGCGATCTGGAAATCTAGATTTTCCTACATACGCTATTCTGGCGGGATTCTCATCCTCTACCTCTTCTGTAGAAGAGTCATTTTCTTTCTCGCTTACTTGTGCTGCTTTACGTTGTTCGTGTAACCTTATTATTTCCTTACGGATTTTCTTGTACATACTCTCTATACTACTGATAGTCTTGTGTTTACCCTCGGCTATATTATCACTCCACCTTGTTGGGATTTTCATTTCGGCCTGATCTTTAGTCGGGGAATCTTGTTCTCTTATTAGACAATTAATCAAGAACTTTAATAACATGAGCTGGATCTCAACTTTCCTTTGGCACATGACGTCACTAATGCTTTCTGGATCATTCCCTGTACGGATGAAACGATATATTCTGTCTAGATCTTCTTTCATATCTGGTAGGGTGACTAGATACTCGGTCACCTTTCTTACGCGTAATGAATATAAAACCATATTATCCTCGCCTGGGACTGGGTCATAGCCACATTCGGTAAGGGCTTTTCTTATTTCTGCAACAGACTGATGTCTGGGCGTACGCTGTGACGCTTGTGCATGTAATTCGACTAACGTTAAACGCTTGTGTGGCGGCGGGGTTCCAGGAGGACCTCCCCCTGCGGCCCCTAAACTAGAGTCGTCAACTGATGCTCTTCGTGCTGGCAAAGTGGGAAATTGAAATGCAGGCTGGACTTGTATGGCGGGCTGGACCGGGGGTACCGTAGCAGGTACTCCGGTGTCTGGAGGAGCGGGAAGTACCTGATTTACAGGGATTGGCGGAACAGGATTTGCATATTCCGGGACTGTGTCGTCCAAATAGGACGAGATGAAAATATCAGCTGCGGTCGGTTTGTGACGTAGCTTAGTCGGAACTAGTGGTGACGGAAAATTACTGGATGCCTCCGGGGTCGCTTTTGGCAAGCCCTCGGCAAGAAGAGGATACATACCCTTGATGAGGGCATGCCTCTGTCTGTCTGACTGTTCTGTTTTAATTCGTTCACCTATCTCGATTAATTCTTTTTCTTGTGCTCGCTCTAAGGATTCTCTACTTAGTTCTGACTTTCTGATTTCTTTTTCGGTTCTTTTATGAGATTCCTTGCGCCATAGCTCGATGGCATCTTTCTGTGACTGTCTGGCTTTCTTTTTCCATAATGCTTCTTCTACTCGCATGATGCACTCGGCATCCCATGTACCCGATACGGGCCATCTATACTTTTCTTCTAACTGTTTGGTATACTCTACCCATAAATCTAGATATAATATGGCACTTATGCCATGCTTCTGATACATAAAATGACCTGGACTGTCCCTAGGCGGGACAGGAACTGCTGCTTCTAGCAGACCTTTTCTAGTTCTTAACTGGCGTAGTCTGGAAAATAACGGCATGACTGGACTGTAATCTAGACACAATACAATACACAATGAACACGATAAATACTTCACACTCATACCACGACATTAAAATACATGAAGAACATTGTGAATAATAGTTCGAACAGAATACCACCTGGAATACTGGAAAACAGAATACATGAATTTTCTCGAGAACAGAACTGAACTAGATGCACTGCTGAAACAGTACGAAACTTACCGGTCTCATAAAGAGACACGTCAGGACCCGCATCCACCGAAGTGGACACTTCGTTTGGGGGTCTGTGTACCACCAACCCACGGACCAGAGTCAATTAGATTGACCCTGTCTAGATACTACCCCAGCAATGGTACTCACCGGGCAGCAAGAACGGAAGGCCTCGGACTGGACTGGACTGCTTCGACGCCGGACGGACGAACTTCGGACTTCTGTTACAGGTGGGCCTCCGGATACCTCGGACCTTGGACTCTCGGCTTGGGCTCTGGTCGGGACTCGCCGCGTTCCTCCACCGCCTCGTCTGGATGCTGGACCGCCACCTCCGTCTCCTCCGTGGGCCTGAGGGATACTTGAAGCAGAAATATCTGCACGTGCACGGTATGGTTCCGTCACGGCTGCAGAGGGTCAGGGGGCCGGCGTGGCTTCACCGGCGCGTGGGGAAAGGGCAAGTTCCTATTCGGGCGCCATTATGTGGTATATAAATAAATAATACCGGATCTAGGTTTGACTAGGCATAGCAATAACAGATAGCTCAATAAATAAGAGTCAAGATTCGAGGTAGTAGGAGTTTGCAGGTTTAATACAGCAACAGGACAACCTGCACAGGAATAGGATGGCAGCGCTTGACAGGGGGGCCCCGACAGCTGCCGGGCAGGATCTGGGATGAGCGCGCTCTGGGGAAAGGACTGGCGTAACATTTAATAACAATACACAAGCATATATAGTAAAACAGTTGCATTACAGTACATATGATAGGCGGAGCAGTGGGTGTGGTCAATAGCAGTCGCGAAAGATAAGGGTGAAAATGGGTGTAACAGGGGCGTATACATAGACATGTGATGCAAACGTAACAGAATATGTCATAAATGGGGCGGAAACATGGAGGGGGCTACCTAAGGAGCCGGGACCTCTAACCTAGTGGTGCGTGCAAACTGACAATGACGTGTTACTAGGAGAAGCTGGGGGCTATGAACTCTGTGCTAGGAGCAGAGACTGAAGTCTGGAGAGTCAGGGCGACATGTACCTAAACAGTATCTAGTATCTGATGTTTAGAGAACATGTTGATATAAACTAGAAGTCAGGAGGGGAAAGGCTAACGGACTCCAAGACTGGAGCATGCATTATTCTACATGTAGTGCGTGATGAAGAATATTAAATGACCATTAAATGCAGTATTTCTCTTACATGGAGACGTAAAGGCTAGACAATGACGGAAACTATTGATGCGATTCAGTAGCTTAGGAATGCAGAGAAGGAGGGCTGGACTGATAACTAGAATCATAACATACTCTTGGCAGACTCAGAGGCAGAGCCAGGCTGAGCCGGGCACTGCGAGGCAGGAAGTAAGTGAAGGGTCGAGGATACAGGTGGGGGCTGTATCGCTCCTCAGCGAGGACTCAGAAGACAGGAGCTGAATCTGGTGTCCGGGCCCTTTTGAGGCCTAGAAACGGGGACTTTACAATGAAATAACGTGCATACTGAGAAACGTGGCAACGTGACTTTACATAGGCCTGATATTCGTAGTATTCACGAGAACTGGAAACTGGCATACTAGAGATGGACACAACTGTATTGCGTCTTTAATCGAACATGGGGAATACATATGCATATTAATCATGCACACATAACATATGATGGAGGACGCGTAGGGACACAGAACATGGCAAAATGTACTTTTCCACAAGGGTTAGCAGCTGCGAGAGCTCCATCCTGCAACCGCGGGCGGCTCCAGGAGCCGGAAGTGTCCTCGTGACACCGGCTCAGTCCACAGACAGGTCAGCAGGAGAACTGGAAGGAATCCAGGCGGGAGAGGAGGCTGCTCCCCCCGTGACAGCTCCCCGAGCCGCCGCCGCTCCTTCTCCCGGCATATACCGCCTCTGCTTCCACACATGCCGCATCCCCGCCAGCCCAGGGGTGGCATGGGTGCCCGCAGGGTGGATCAATCTCCCGGGGCCCTCAGCCCAGGCTCCCGCTCTCTGCCGGCAAGGACAATATCCAGGGAGGGTGCCTCGTGCAAGCTGCTCTCCTTTGCTGCACCCTAAGAACTACACCGGGGCTCCGAGAGAACAACAAACTTGCCAGCCCCATCCCAGATGCCGCACCCCGCCCCCTTCCCTCCTCCCAGCGGCAGCAGAAAGAGAGGAAATGGCAGGAACTGACTGCACCGCCGAGGTGCCCCGTCCATTGTCATTTCCCGGCCCCCTTTCCTTCCCACAGCCATTGCCTGTAAAGAACAGTTTAAAAGATGTACAAACACTAGTGACTTTGTGAGTACACTCATATTTGTACAAGCAGTTTGTTTATCTTCCTGTGAGTGTGTGGGCGTGGCGGGCAAGGGTGCAAACTTGTGGGGTGCCTTAAAAGTTTTAAACCTGATTTACTTTCCTTCGAACCAAACTTGTACCGGACAAGCCATATTTTCCGATATATTCATCCAGAACAATTCTTTTCAATGAACCTTTCAGGTTGATTTATCATTTCAAAGGCAACAACCCTCAATGCCGACAAGCTGTAACAGCAACCCATGACGCACGCAAGCCCCGCCCAGCAGCCACTTCCCTTTCCATGATTAGTGTGCGCAGAGATTTTCAGTACGCTCATAGGCCAGGGTAACTGTCACTCATACAGACGTCCGGGACAGCCATGAGACGCTTGAGGTGGGAAACCAAAACATAGGTTGAGCCATTGAAAGAATGATTATGTAAATGAACATTTAAACGATAAATCTTAACAAGCACCTACGAGGACACGGGGAGCGGGAGGGGGGGCGGGGGCGGAGAGGCACACGGAGGGGGGCGGGAATGGACAGCGCATCTGACCCGAGCTCCAGAAACAAATCACTTTCAGTGAAAGGGGAGGGAACGGGAAAAAACGAAACTCCGCCCAGGGAAAAAATCTCGGGAACGCCCCCAAATCTGGTCCGGCCTTGACGGACAGATCTCTGTTCCAATGGCTAGCCTCCATTTATGGAGCTAACCAATGGAACAGAGGGCGTATTCAAAGAGTCCCTTACTGAAGACTAGAGATTTCTCTGGGTGCGGAGCTAACGCTCCGTGCCCCAGGCGAAACCTAAAAATGGCATACCTTTAATGAAGTTCCTTGTTTTACTACTGAGACTTTGATGTCCTTATCCTCGTAGGAAAATTAAGGAACATGCATGTTGTGTTCTTCAGGCTCCTCTCAGTAAAGGGGAGAAACAGAAGTCTGTACATGATGCCAATATTTGGAATTTCAGTTGGCTTAAGTGAGCTATGGCAAGGAGTGAAAAGGAGATTGTCATAGGCTCAGGGGAGGGAGTGGACAGAACACAGCAACCCTCGCCTGGCCATTTTCCCTAAGGCACCCCAGCACCCCAAAACATTTTCTTGAAAAGGAGAGTGGATGATAGATGGAGACATGTAATTAAAACTAAAGGGAGAAAAAGAGGTGTGTTGTGCGTATGCCAGGTTTCATTGTGCTAGGGAGTGCCTACAGCAATGTTCTGCATCTGCTGCTCAAAAAACTTGTAGAGCTGAGCTAATTTTAAGACACATTGTGAATAACAGAGAAGATATTTTGTAAATAACAAAGTTTTTTTTATAAGCAAACGTGCATTCAGCAATTAAAAAAAAATTCTGCCTGCTGAAATTTGAGTATTCAGAAACACATAAACCTTTTTATAGTAAGAGTAAGAAGCCTCACTTTACGGTTTCCCTCCAAGCTTTCAGACGCAGAGTGTCTCTGTCTCACTCATCACGAGGAGTCTGCAAAAATTACACTTGTGCAACATTTATCACACTTAGGAGTGTGCGGAATTTACCATTCCACTGGTGATTTTTGCATACATAAAATAACATATGATTTGATGGCAGGACTCAGAGTTCAGAATTTGGGGCTGGACTTGAAGCCTTGATGAGAGCCCATTTAAAATGTTCTCACAGCCAGGGCATTAGGGTATGTATGCCTCCAGTAGTAACCCAGCCTCTGTTTCCCTGAGTACCAGGGCCGGACTGGCTACCGGGCAGTTATGTGTGCTGCCGAGCTAGGGGCTAATTTCTCTGTGGTGGGGGCTTATTTCGTTGATGGGGACCTGCATGCGATTTGAAATAAAAAAAGCAAAATTAATTTTGTTTTGCACACGCAGGTCCCCATCAACTAATTTAGCCCCCAGCACGGCAGCACTCACAACTGCCCGGTAGCCAGTCCGGCCCTGCTGAGTACTCGAATTACAAGAAAGCTATGTCACCATCTCCATGATGGTTTTTGCTAGGTGAGATATACTCTGCCGCATGAACCAAATCCTTCTAAGAGACAAATCTATTTATTTTTATTTTGAAGGTTTTATGTAGCGCGAACAAGACTCTTGCGAGTATCAGAGCGCTTTACAAGTCATATGTAGAAAGCAAGATATAACATACAAAGATCTATGTGAAAAAGTTATACAAAGCTCATATTCGTAAAAACTAAGCGAAAAAACAGAAGGACGACTATGGAGCACAAAAACAGAACAAGTAATAAAATACAGTAAACAGTCATAGAGTTCACGTGAATTTAGCCATGAGGATCGCTTTCACTTCTTTTTTGAAGGAGGCAGAGGAAGGGTTCATTATTGTTTCACTGGGCAAAGCGTTCCAGATCTTAGGAGCCATACCAGAGAAGGATCGGTTATAGGCTTTTTTCTTGGCAAATCATTGTGGTTTTAGAAGAAGAGTCCTGGCACTCCTGGAGGCTCTGATGCCCGCAGAGAGCACCAGTTTCTGAGCTAGGTAGTGTGGGGCGTTGTGCGCATAACAGCTCTGACTTTAGGCTTAATGGGGACTTTCGGCTCCTCTTGTGGCCAGAGGCCTGTTCCCATACCCAGGACGGTGTTCTGCAGCCCCTGTGACGACTGCCCAACTCGTTCAGGGCTGAAAAATCCCAATCAGAACTCATGTCTCGATGAGCGTGTGGTGCCCTGGACCTGAAGTTCATTCACCTGCCTTTGTTGTCACAAAGTGCCCAGGACAGGATTCCACTGGCCTGGAGAGGGCTCCCACACTCCTGCAGGGTTGAAAACTCTGACAGGTTTCAGTCAGAGCTCTTGTCTGAAATGGAATACAAGGTCCTTGGCTCTAATAGCCAACCTATGGTGTCACATAGTACCCAGGGCGGGTTTACATGTGCCCTGGACGGACTCCCAGTTCCTAGAAGATTGTAAGCTCTGACAGATTGCAGTCAGCGCTCTGGCTGGCCTGGGCCTGGACCTCGGTCCCTGAGCTCTAGGCACTGACCCTTGATTCCTCAACATAGGCTTGACGCAGTTGAACAGGCCTACCGAGTGCTTCCTTGCCCCTACAGGGTTGAAAGCTCTAACCGAGTCCCAGTCTGAGCTGCAGCAGGCCTGGACCTAGGCCCGTAGGCCTGGTCACCAGGTGCAAACCTTTGGTGTTCCAAGCTACCCAGAATGCACTTCTGCAGGACAATGTAGGTTTCCTCTTCCCAAGTAGGGTGGAACGCTGCGACTGGGCTCTGTCAGAGCTGGAAGGCCCAGGGAGCAGGCTGCATTGCCAGGGCTCTATTTACTTACCTTTGGTGCTCCAAATCTTTCAGGTTGGGGTTGTACAGGCCGAGCAAGGGTTCCCCTAGTCTGAAAGGCACGAGCAGAAAAGTTCAAAGGCGGACCAGGCAGAGTTTTGGAAGTCCTGATTGCTGTCCCCGAGCTCCATCTGCTGGCCGAGGAGGCCCTTGCACTCACTGCAGCCTTCAAGAAACCTGCCAGGGACGTCTGAGCACCTCAGGTGTAAAAGAGTCTTACTAGAGCCCGAACAGAGGTTCAGTTGGAACCCAGGGCTCAGCCCCAAGGGTCAAGGCTCCAATCAACAGTCTAGGGTGTCCTTCCATGCCCCCACATCTTGCCTCTTGAGTGAAAGCAGAAAGTTGCAGCCATCTTCAGTAAGAAAGCATAGTAGGACCAGTAGTCAAGACTTTGTAGGTGGTCATGCACCATGGGAATGGTGCAATAAGATGGACAGCCCTCTCTGGAAGTCCAAATAAGTGCTTATGAAGCCCTCAGAGACTGATTGGCCCCTACAGGGTGACCAAGTGTGAGGATGAGCGACACGAGTCTGCACAATACAGCTCCGTAGTCTTGGGCTCCTGCCAGCGGCCAAGTAGGTGAGATACATTTGCTCAAATGTCCATCTCTGTCCCCAATGGTAAACAAGCTACACAAATGCTGAGTTACCCTTCTCCTGATTGCTCGGAAGAGGGTGTTGTGGCCTGTTTATTGTACAATTGTTCTCTCTGGGATGTGTGAGGACATCCTTTGGGGCATTCCTTGGCCCCAGTGGCCTAGGTCTTTGATCACCTTCCAGTCTTTCTGCAAGCCACAGACGTTGGTGCTTCCATAAGCCTGACTTCCAGAGAACAGACCAAGAGATGAAGTGATATCCTGGGTTTGGTGGCCCTCTCTAGACCCATCCGGGGGCCCAGGAGCTTGGGTTTTGGCCACCTTCCAGCCCTGCCGATGGACTACATGCTGCTGGATCCTCTGTGAGCCTTCCTTCCTGGAGAGCAGGCAGAGAGGTAAAGCACATCCCTGGCCTGCTCGGGCATGACCTATCCTCCTCCGTACTCTGATTAATGCGGTGTACTTGCTCCATTTAGGGATGGACCAGATGGCCAGCCTTGACTATTGTTTCAAGCAAAGACCTCTCCCAATCCTCAGATGGGACCCTCTGACTTGAGGGTGTGCCTTAGTGAGGCCATCTGCAGCCCCCATTTCCACCCATCAGAGTGAAGGCTGGGAGAATGCCAGCTCCTGTCGGTGGTCCAAGCAGAGTGAATGGGGTGGAGTGGCACTAGCCCCAGGCAATGCATGGTCATCCAGGTCATGTGCCATGTCGTTGCCATTCTTCACCTAGCGCATTTCCTCAGTAGCTCAAAACAACCGTTCCTTGGGAGGTCCCCACCACCAATTCCGATGGTGAGGTCAGAACTCCAATGTGTCACTCAGGCTTTTTTATTAAAAAGCCCCAGGGAGTTGGTCATCCCTGGGGCATAAATATGTCCTTGTAGGTGGGGCAAGTGCACCCCCTCCATTTATTTAATTAGATCAGCATGTCCCTAAGAGACAGCTTGATGGCCATTTGTAATTTTTGTCTTCCAGATATCATCGGAAGAGATTACTTTAGCTTTATTCTTATGAACTGGGCTACAGTTTACTGTTAGTGAAGCATAGAGTCAGCTAATGGTTGACCATGGATTTTACAGAGGGGTGCGAGTTCCCTTTCTGAAATAGGCCGCATCCAACCTCCTGCCTCCCCTAGCAAGGACTTAACTCCTGAGATGAAGATAAGTGAAAAAATTCTCCTTTTCCTATGCTTGTGTAATGTTTTCGATAATTATTTAGTGACAGATTGACTGTTAAAAATAACACGAAGAATACAACACATTACTTAGAAGGAATTAATGATTAATTAGCACACTCTGGTTAATAATAGCTGTTGATCACCTGTAACTATTGGACAATTGAAGGTTGAAGAGCAGTATCTTGGATTTTAATGTGGGGTTAACATGTCACTTGACTCACAGCTAAAATGTCTTCAGAGTTTATTAAGGCGCCATATACATGAGTTATTAGCCCTATAGTACCGTACTGCTGACTTTCACCCTAATGTCAGTGTGTTGTTTCTCCCTTTTCTGCTACAGGAGGGGCTCCAACGTGTCGCTGACCCTGGACATGTGCACCCCGGGCAGTCTTGAGCCCTATGGCAACGTCATGTCACCACGAGAGCAGTCAGCGCGGGAATATCTCCAGGCTGCGACCAATGTTCTTACCCAAGACCAGCTCCACGAGAGAGCACTGGATTCCCTTGTTCTTCAAAGCGAGTTTTTGGTAAGTAAAGTCACATTTGACTGTCATTTATTTGGACGAAGAAAAGTACTTTCTAACGCTTTAATAAAAGAGTGTGAAATTGTTGAGGAGGCCAGGGTAAACCAATGATGTTTTGCCCAGAAGGTATACATTTAGAAATGTGTTGCTTTTCATTGGGATGATTCCTTCTCACTGAGAGTAATGTGGTGCAGAGTGATAAAGTGATAAAGTATGATTTCAACCAGGAACTAACAGCACTCAAGATATGAGTTGAAAAATCCATGAAGTAACCTCCCCCCACCTGTAATTATTCTGTGACATGAAGGTGTGAGGCCATTTTAGCAGGATTGCATACATCCTTCAACAAGCATTGGCAAATCCAAAAGGACGGGTGTTGGCCACCAGCCTTTTGGCAATTCTTGTTTTGTCATGGTTTTTGCAAAACGTTATTGTTCATGGAACTGCCGGGACCTTATCAATCTAAACAAACACTTTGGCTTAAGGCAAAAATGTGAAGTAAGTCAATAGCTGAAGTGGGCTGACACATTGCCCCATGATGCATGTAGAACATGTAAATGACAGGATCACAGACTAATTGATGAAAACTGGCTAGAAACACCTGTAGGTAACCATGTTATACACATCATTTTAGCAAAATCAAAAGGTCTTGGTTAACACAGACCTAAAACGCCAATTAGCCTGGCATTGGCTGCTAACCTCTTGCCTTTGGGAAAAAAGGTGAGAAGGAAAGAAGGAAATAAGGAAAGAAAGAAAAAAAGAAAGAAAGTCCGAAAGGAGAGAAAAGAAAGAAAGTAAGAAAGAAAAAGAGAAAGAAAAATGAAAGAAAGATAGAGAGATAGAAAGAAAGATAGTAAGAAAGAAACAAAGAACAAAAAGATGGAAGGAAGGAAAAAAGGAAAGCATGTAAGAAAGAAGGAACAAAAAAACAGAAAAAAGGGAAGAAAGAAAAAGGAGGAAAGAAGGAAAGAAAGAAGGAAGAAAAGAAAGAAAGAAAGTAAAAGAAAGAAGAGAAGAGAGGAAGGTGTGGAAAAGTAAATTTTGCCATGTTCTGTGTCCCTACGTGTCCTCCATCTTATGTTATGTGTGCATGATTAAATATGCATATGTATCCCCCATGTTTGATTAAAGACGCAATTACAGTTGTGTCCATCACTAGTATGCCAGTCTCCAGTTCTCATGAAAGCTACGAGTATCAGGCCTATGTAAAGTTACGTTGCCACGTTTCTCAGTGTGCACGTTATTTTATTATAAAGTCCCCGTTTCTAGGCCTCAAAAGGGCCCGGACACCAGATTCAGCTCCTGTCTCCTGAGCCTCGCTGAGGAGCGATACAGCCCCCACCTGTATCCTCGACCCTTCACTTACTTCCTGCCTCACAGTGCCCGGCTCAGCCTGGCTCTGCCTCTGAGTCTGCCAAGAGTATGTTATGATTCTAGTTATCAGTCCAGCCCTCCTTCTCTGCATTCCTAAGCTACTGAATCGCATCAATAGTTTCCGTCATTGTCTAGCCTTTACGTCTCCATGTAAGAGAAATACTGCATTTAATGGTCATTTAATATTCTTCATCACGCACTACATGTAGAATAATGCATGCACCATTCTTAGAGTCTGTTAGCCTTTACCCCGATAACTTTTGGATTCTATCAACATGTTCTCTAAACATCAGATACTAGATACTGTTTAGGTACATGTCGCCCTGACTCTCCAGACTTCAGTCTCTGCTCCTAGCACAGAGTTCATAGCCCCCAGCTTCTCCTAGTAACACGTTATTGTCAGTTTGCGCGCACCATTAGGTTAGAGGTCCCGGCTCCTTAGGTAGCCCCCTCCATGTTTCCGCCCCATTTATGACATATTCTGTTACATTTGCATCACATGTCTATGTATACGCCCCTGTTACACCCATTTTCACCCTTATCTTTCGCGACTGCTATTGACCACACCCACTGCTCCGCCTACTGTAATTCATTGTAATGTAACTGTTTTAGTATATATATTGGTGCACTGTTATTAAATGTTACGCCGATCCTGATCCTGCCCCCGGCAGCGCTGTCATCCTGTTCCCGTGCAGGTTGTCCTGTTCCTGTCCTTTATGCTGTATTAAACCTGCAAACTCCTACTACCTCGAATCTTGACTCTTATTTATTGAGCTATCTGTTATTGCTATGTCCAGTAAAACCTAGATCCGGTATTATTTATTTATATACCACATAATGGCGCCCGAACAGGGACTTGCCCTTTCCCCACGCGCCGGTGAAGCCACGCCGGCCCCCTGACCCTCTGCAGCCGTGACGGAACCATACCGTGCACGTGCAGATATTTCTGCTTCAAGTATCCCTCAGGCCCACGGAGGAGACGGAGGTGGCGGTCCAGCATCCAGACGAGGCGGTGGAGGAACGCGGCGAGTCCCGACCAGAGCCCAAGCCGAGAGTCCAAGGTCCGAGGTATCCGGAGGCCCACCCGTAACAGAAGTCCGAAGTTCGTCCGTCCGGCGTCGAAGCAGTCCAGTCCAGTCCGAGGCCTTCCGTTCTTGCTGCCCGGTGAGTACCATTGCTGGGGTAGTATCTAGACAGGGTCAATCTAATTGACTCTGGTCCGTGGGTTGGTGGTACACAGACCCAAAAACGAAGTGTCCACTTCGGTGGATGCGGGTCCTGACGTGTCTCTTTATGAGACCGGTAAGTTTCGTACTGTTTCAGCAGTGCATCTAGTTTCTGTTCTAGTCAGTTCTGTTCTCGAGAAAATTCATGTATTCTGTTTTCAGTATTCCAGGTAGTATTCTGTTCGAACTGTTATTTTAAATATTCTTCATGTATTTTAATGTCGTGGTATGAATGTGCAGTAATTATCGTGTTCATTGTGTATTGTATTGTGTCTAGATTACAGTTCAGTCATGCCCTTATTCTCGAAATTACGTCAGTTAAAAACTAGAAAAGGTCTGCTAGAAGCAGCAGTTCCTGTCCCGCCTAGGGACAGTCCAGGTCATTTTATGTATCAGAAGCATGGCATAAGTGCCATATTATATCTAGATTTATGGGTAGAGTATACCAAAGAGTTAGAGGAAAAGTATAGATGGCCCGTATCAGGTACGTGGGATGCCGAGTGCATCATGAGAGTAGAAGAAGCATTATGGAAAAAGAAAGCCAGACAGTCACAGAAAGATGCCATCGAGTTATGGCGCAAAGAATCTCATAAAAGAACCGAAAAAGAAATCAGAAAGTCAGAACTAAGTAGAGAATCCTTGGAACGAGCCCAGGAAAGGGAACTAATCGAGATAGGTGAACGAGTTAAAACAGAACAGTCAGACAGACAGAGGAATGCCCTTATTAAGGGTATGTATCCTCTTCTTGCCGAGGGCTTGCCAAAAGCGACCCCGGAAGCATGCAGTAATTTTCCGCCACCATTAGTTCCGACCAAGCTACGTCACAAACCGACCGCAGCTGATATTTTCATCTCGTCCTATTTGGACGACACAGTCCCGGAATATGCAAATCCTGTTCCGCCAGTCCCTGTAAATCAGGCAATTCCTGCTCCCCCAGACACCGGGGCACCTCTTGCAGTACCTGCTACGGTACCCCCGGTCCAGCCTACATTACAATTTCCCGCCGCGCTGGTACGAAGAGTATCAGTCGACGATTCCAGTTTAGGGGCCGCAGGAGGAGGTCCTCCTGGTACCCCGCCACCGCACCAACGTAGAACGTTGGCCGAGTTACATGAATGTGCGTTACAGCGTACGCCCAAATTTAAGTCCGTTGCAGAAATCCGACGAGCTCTCACTGAATGCCGCTATGATCCAGTTGCAGGTGATGATAGTACAGTAATATATTCCATCCGTGTAAGACGGGTGACCGGGTATTTAGACACCCTACCAGATATGAAAGGAGATCTAGACAGAATATATCGTTTCATCCGTACAGGGGATGATCCAGAAAGTATTGGCGAAGCCATGTCTCAAAGGAAAGCTGAGATCCAGCTCATGATATTAAAGTTTCTGATTAATTGTCTAATAAGAGAACAAGATTACCCGACTAAAGATCCGGCCGAAATGAAAATCCTGACAAGGTGGAGTGATAATATAGCCGAGGGTAAACACAAGACTATCAGTAGTATAGAGAGTATGTACAAGAAAATTCGTAAGGAAATACTAAAGTTACACGAACAACGTAAAGCAACACAAGTAAGCGAGAAAGAAAATGACTCTACTGAAGAGGTAGAGGACGAGAATCCCACTAGAATAGCGTATGTAGGAAAATCTAGATTTCCAGATCGCCATTTGCGCCTAGAACACAAGTCAGTTTTACATCATCCAGCACCAGAACAAGGTTCTCTGGAACAAGTATTTCAAGCTACCGATCACATTCTGAAATCACGAATCGGTTACAGTGAGTTAAGTACTATGCATGAACAAGAACTAGTCCGATCAGCGGTCCGATGGATTACTGATTCTATCACTTTTCCAGACGAAATAGTGGCACAAATGTTTCTGAAATTGCCCCCAGCCGAGCAACGACTGGTGGGTCTGTATATGATCCAGCACCTCATTACTCTGTATGAGGGTCAACATTCTGATCCAGGTCCGTTACACGATGTCCTGAACGGATCACTGACAGAATATCGACTGAAAGAATATCGACTACCCAAAATATCGTTGAGAAAATATCGACAGTCAAAATATCGAGTTCCAATCTACAAACAGGTAAGTACAAAAATATCGAGTACAAAATATCGTTTACAAAAATATCGTTGTAAAAAATATCGACTTTACTAAAAACAATGTTTAATTACATTAATATAAAAAATTAATTACTAAAATATAATTAACAATACTTAAAATAACTTTTAATAATTAAATAATTAATGAAAGTAAAAAAATAAAAAAAATTTCATCATATTTCTTAAAACATATATATATAGTAACAAAATTTAATTAAATAATAGGCAATATTGTATATGTACCCCAAAAACCCAAAACTGACCCTGAACCCTAAAAATACCCCTTTACCCAAAAACTGAAAACTGACCCTGAACCCTAAAAATACCCCTTTACCCAAAAACTGAAAACTGACCCTGAACCCTAAAAATACCCCTTTACCCAAAAACTGAAAACTGACCCTGAACCCTAAAAATACCCCTTTACCCAAAAACTGAAAACTGACCCTGAACCCTAAAAATACCCCTTTGCCCAAAAACTGAAAACTGACCCTGAACCCTAAAAATACCCCTTTAATTTAACATAATTAGCAATTAATCAATTAAATTAAAGTAATTACCAATTACATTTTAATTAATTAAAAAATATTTTTTAATTTACAATTATTTAAATATTACTACCAATTATTAATTATAATTAAATTACTTCCCACCCTATTCCCCTATAAACCCACAACCCGCTACAGAAAATACATTATTTTAATTTACATAATTAGCAATTAATCAATTAAATTAAATTAATTACCAATTTAATTGTAAATAATTAACATATATTATTTAATTACCAATTAATTAATTATTACTACCAATTAATAAATTTACATATTTAATTTATTATAATTAAATTACTTCCCACCCTATTCCCCTATAAACCCACAACCCGCTACAGAATAAAATTACACAATAATTTAAAAAAATTATTAATTAAAAATAATAATTAAAAAAAATTGACACTTTTCACATATAATATAACATAAAACACTATAAATAATTAAATATTATTTAAAAAACTATATTTTTTACTATCTAGATTATATACTTGGATATTTTCACTGTCTATATTATTTACAGTCGATATTACTTCACTTACCTTAAAAACGATATTTTGACTGTCGATATTCTGTCTAGTCGATATTTTCTCCAAACGATATTTACAACTCGATATTCTTTCCAGTCGATATTTTGGAGTCGATATTATGTCTGTGCACCGTCCTGAACGAGTTACTCCAGTATAGATGGAAAGGTTTAGGTACCGATTTAATTAGTGTCATTCTAGAACAGCGCCACAAATATAGTATGTTTTTGAACCCGCATTTTGTTCATGTCTCACCTCCAGAAAGTAAACCGTTTTACATAGACAGACAGAATCCGTTACGAGAAGTACACCCAGTTAGGACAACCGATGGTGAAATGCAACGAGTGTTTGTTTACACTCCGATTACAAAGATGGAACTCTTAGAGATGAAGAAATTAATTCCCTGTCATGACAAAGATCCAGCAGGGTTTCACCGAGAATTAAAAGACATGCTCCGTATGGGAGAATACACGTATCCAGATATAATTAAAATGTTAAAAGTCTTATTGCCCGCAGGGGTATACGAAAAACTCAAGGAAAAAGATTGGGAGGTGGGAGAGAAAAAGATCGATTGGGCAGTTCTCGAAGCTGAAGATAAGATACGAGTACCAGGTACCGGTCTAGGAGAAAAGTGTAAAGAATTACCAGAACTGTTAATACAAGTTTTGCCAAGATTATTAGCCACTAAAAAGGAAGACTGGGATGCAATCTCAGCCTGTAAACAGAAACAAGACGAAGACACTAGTGATTTTTATTCTAGATTCGAGAAATGTTTTAGTATAAACAGTGGCCTCAAGACAAGTAGCGAGTCATACCCTCATCTTTTTGTTACTAAATTAGTCGAGAATTCAAGTCCACAAGTTAAGAATCGAGTTTTGAAAGTCGAAAGTACCTGGCAAGCTAATACCCCGTCCCAGATGTTACAGTTGCTTCAATACCACCAGAATAGAATCAGAGAAGAACAAGATCATGAAAGGAAACGTATGAAAGACACGAAAATGAAAGTGCTGGTTGCACAATCTATTCCACAAGACAGTCAAAAGAGGGGTACGAATCAAGCCAGTCATCCTGCAGTTCCCGTTAAAGGGACATGCAATTATTGTAAACAGCCAGGTCATTTTATAAACGAGTGTGCAGTCCTGAAACACAATATAGCTACTGGTAAGACTAAAGAAAGACCACGTCCGCCTAGACAAGAACAAGTTTCACAGACTTCTCAGCCACAGAATGCACAACAGACAGTTCCAGTACCGCAGCCTATTGCTGCAACACAGCATGTTACACAACAGATGTACCAGTATGCACAGTCCGAGTATCCAGAGTATCAGCCATATTCATGAAACAGCCTAGAGAGGGAGGTAGGCTTGCCTCTCATCGAGATTCCTGTAGATCAAGAGGGTCCCTATGTTCATAGTCAAGTATTAGGGAAAGACAGAAAGTTTTTGATTGATACAGGGGCAAGTAGGACCACCATCAGTCACGCCGAAGTTCCAGGGGCTCCGCTCTCAGGCTCTAGAAATGTTTCCCTTGGATTTTCAGGAAAGCCTATTGTAAATGAGATATCTCAGCCAGTTACTCTAGAAGTAGGTCCATTGTCCCGCACTACTGATCTGTTACTTACGAAGTCATGTCCAGAAAATTTATTAGGCATTAAAACACTGAAAGAGTTAGGTGCAGTCATATGCTGCTCCCCAGAGGGAATACGACTGTTCCTACGTGACTTCAAGGGTCACTATGTATTACGAGATTTTGATCCAAGATTGTCCAATGTTCCGCAGCATTTATGGGCACAAGGTCCTACTGATGTTGGTTATATGCAAATCACACCCCATCGTGTGACTCTCAAGCCAGGTGTAGTGTTACCACGAATCAGACAGTACAGATTGCCACCTGAGGCTGTAGCAGCCTTATCCAAAATTATTGACGAGCTCATCGCTCAAGGAGTAGTTGTAGAAACTGACTCCAATGTATGTAATTCTCCGATCATTCCAGTCATGAAACGTACTGATCCAAATGCACCCCCAGTATATCGATTAGTGATTGACCTTCGAGAACTCAACAAATGTATTATTCCCCAGTACCCAGTTGTCCCAGATATCTCTTCCCTATTGACAGCCATTGATTCTGAAGCCTCATTTTTTTCAGTCATAGACCTCAAGAACGCGTTTTTCAGTGTCCCCATTCATCCAGACAGCCAGTTTCTTTTCGGATTTTGTTTAAATGGAAGGAGCTATATGTTCACACGCGCTCCTCAAGGTTTCACAGAAAGTCCAAGTATTTACAGTCAAGCACTTAAGAGACAACTAGACAATATTCACATGCCAACTGACACTGCCCTGCTCCAGTATGTCGATGATCTACTGATCACAGCCCGTTCTGAACGTGCTTGCGAGCGAGCATCCCTTACAGTCTTATATTTCCTTGCCGAGATGGGGCACAAGGTGTCCCCTTCGAAGCTTCAATTCTGTGTCCAGCAAGTGATCTATTTAGGCCACTTACTGTCCAAGAGGGGTAGGCAATTGACACCTGACCGTATCCAGTTAATAGCGAGTCTTCCTCAGCCCAAGACCCAGAAGGAGGTACGTGCTTTTATTGGCCTCACTTCTTACTGCAGACAAAGTGATTCCATAGTATTAGGACATTCCTTGACAGTACAAGTTCCACACTCCGTGGAAGTTCTTTTAAACCGAACACAGACTCAGCACTTGACAATTGCACGTTTAACAGGTTATGAATTGACACTGTTCCAGCCACACATAGAAATCAGACGCTGCAACGTTTTAAATCCTGCTACACTGTTACCGTCAGTTACTTCAAATCCTGCCACACATGACTGTGTGGAAGTAGTTAACATTATGACTAAGCCAAGACAAGACTTGACAGATATTCCATTACCAGATCCCGACCTGACACTTTATGTGGATGGTTCATGTATGAGAACAAGTACAGGAGAACTAGTAGCCGCGTATGCAGTGACTACTGACACTGAAGTTATTGAAACACATCGTATTGACACCCTGTCTGCTCAAGCAGCAGAGCTAGTTGCTCTGACTCAAGCCTGCATACACGCCAAGAACCTGAAAGTTAATGTTTACACAGATTCACGTTACGCATTTGGAGTCGTACACGACTTCGGAGTGCTCTGGCAGGAGAGAGGTTTCATGACTTCTCATGGAACCAAGATTCAGCATGGTCTCCTTATTCAAGCTCTGTTAGATGCCATACACTTACCGACATCCATTGCTATCATGAAATGCAAAGCACATACGAAAGTTACTGACACTATTTCTCAAGGTAATGATCTAGCAGATCGCACAGCCAAGCTTACAGCACAGACACCAGACGTTCCAGTAAATAAGACACCGACATACACTCCAGATCTGACTACCTGTATGACAGTTAAGGACCCCACTCAAGATGTCATAGATATCCAGTTACATGCTACTCCCGAGGAAATCAAGAAATGGTCCGAACAAGGAGGGGTCCAAACAGATCAGGGATGGGTAACGAAGGGTAAAGCCACATGGTTTCTCCCCGATTCTATGGTTCAAGTCATTATCAATACCGCACATAGTCCAGCACATTTAGGAGAAAAAGCTATGTTAGATAGTATCCAGAACATTTGGTTCAACAAGCATTTACGAGCTGCAGCCAAGCAGAAAGTCCGTACCTGTATGATATGTTGTCAGTTTAATCCAGGTAAAAGTGTCCCGGTGGAACAAGGTGGATTCCAGCCCCCTGACCACCCTTTTGAAGTCCTCCAGATGGATTATATTCAGATGGAGCGGTGTCGAGGTTTCAAGTATGTCCTTGTAGTTGTATGCGCTTTGTCCAGGTGGACAGAAGCATATCCAGTACCAGATTACACAGCCGCGACCACTGCCAAGCAGTTGGTTCGTGAATTCTTCCCCCGTTACGGACTCCCACGAGTCGTATATTCTGACAACGGCCAGCCATTCTCATCTGAGCTCATGAAACACATTTCCCTTTTGTTAGGGTACCAGTGGAAGTTCCATTGTGTACGCCATCCGGAAGCAGCCGGTCTCGTAGAGAGACATAATCAGACCCTGAAAATTCGAATTGCAAAAGTATGTAAAGAGAAAGGTGTGGACTGGCTAGTAGCTCTGCCAGTTGCCTTGTTTTATATGCGCATGGTCGCACATTCCAGATCAGGTCTGTCCCCTTATGAGGTCGTATTCGGCCGCCCCCCTAATATGTGGGGTACACCTAGACCTCGAAGTATTACCGATGTTTCAAGTAATATGCTGACAGATTACCTAGCTTCCTTGATGTCTGCCCTCAACTCTTGTCGTTCACAGGTTGCTGCCGCATTTCCAGACAATACCGAGGTGGCACCGCATGAAATCGTTCCCGGATCCATGGTTCTGGTCAGGAACTTTGATCGTTCAAGTCCGCTGGAGCCTCGCTGGAAGGAACCCTGACAGGTCCTCCTGGCCACCCGTACTGCCGTCAAGCTGGAAGGCAGGAAGGGCTGGGTCCATTTGTCACATGTGAAAAGATTTTTTGGATTGAAACCTGTTTCAAAGAACATTTCCGAGGATCTTAAAGACTGCCAAAGTACTATTCTTAAGGACTGTCCCGCAAAAGACATTGCTACGAACCCTTCCCTGTTAGAGAAAACTCCGCAACAGGAGTATAAGCTTAAACTAAGGTCTAGTAAAATAAGTCAGCCAGTTTGATTGTCTAAGTCCTCCCCTAGGTGAAACGGTTAGACCGGTTTCTGACATGTATATAATAGACCCCCATAGAGAGAGAGTTAGTGAGAACTCTAGAAGTTGCACTATTATTTTATGTTTTCTGCTATATTTCAGCATTATGATTTCCTGCACCAGTTATGCATTTTATTTGTATTTTTCAGTTTCTCATGTAAATAAGTCTGCTAATGTTACAGTAGAGCACACGTTTAGTGATCTGCCTCCTCATGAACTCTCTTATCGTCTTGCTATGCGTAATAATTCTTTTATCCGCATGTTACATTATTCACACCAGACCAGCAATGCCACTAATTGTTGGGTGTGTGGTCGACTCCCCCCTTTCCAGACACCGAAGGGAGTTCTGCCACTCTTTCCTTATCCATTTTCACATAATGGTTCGTGTGGAGCATGGTCCACGTTAACGTCATCCTCAACAGATATGTCTTTTCTGAACAGTACATGTTTCCCAGACAAGCAAGGTCTTCCCCACAGAACAGGGTTAGATCTAGAAAATGAAGTTTATAATTTGGGTAATTATTCTTCGAATTTTATGGTCCTGAATGTTCAGTCTGATTCTACTCCAGACTTACCTGTTATGTCTGTATTACCAGTCAAAGGTGAATTATGTGTCCGAAATAATGGTTCCGTACATGTAGGCCATAGTGATTGTACTACTATTGTCAAGTATAGTGACAGTAGGAAATCTATTTTCAAAGCTTCACGTCATTCTTATTTTGTTTGTGGTCAGACCGCATATGTTCGTCTGCCCCTTGATTGGGATGGTACATGTTACATTGCCTTCCTACTGCCACCAGTTTTCCTAGCCCCACCTGACTATCATAGGAATTCCCACCTAGTACATACTAGACACAAGAGAAATTTCCCGATTGTCGATTATACTGAAACTGCTCTAGAACAATACATAGATATCAATAAAGGTGTCTTCCCCTACTTAGGTACTGTCGTGAATAGTAAACTGATACGTAGATTAACCAGAACCCTTGAAGCAGTAGTGATTGAGACTACTTCTGCTCTAGGTAACTTAACCGAAGAACAATCCTTTATGAGAATTGTCGTGCTCCAGAATCGTCTCGTCCTTGACGTCATACTGGCCGATAGGGGCGGGGCATGTAGAGTCATCGGATCTAGTTGCTGCATTTTCATTCCTAATAACGCACCGTCTGTTTATTCAGCTATTACCAGACTCCATAAAATTGCCCATATGTTACACCAAGATCCAGGCACCTGGACATGGTCCGGTTGGTTCTGGAATATAATTTCCGCCTGGGGATGGAAAGTATTGTCATTTCTGGGTATTGCAGTAGCGATCATATTCAGTTGCTGCCTCTGTTTACAATGTGGCCCTGCGATTTGCGGCATTTGTGCTACATCTTGTGTTCCTAGTCCCAAGTCCCGTCCTAAATCCCGTTCCAAGAAAATTCGAGACGAGCAAATGATACTGTATGAAATGATAGATGGTATCATGAATATTGATGTTTCCTGATGGAAACGTAGTGACAAGGAGGGAATGTGGAAAAGTAAATTTTGCCATGTTCTGTGTCCCTACGTGTCCTCCATCTTATGTTATGTGTGCATGATTAAATATGCATATGTATCCCCCATGTTTGATTAAAGACGCAATTACAGTTGTGTCCATCACTAGTATGCCAGTCTCCAGTTCTCATGAAAGCTACGAGTATCAGGCCTATGTAAAGTTACGTTGCCACGTTTCTCAGTGTGCACGTTATTTTATTGTAAAGTCCCCGTTTCTAGGCCTCAAAAGGGACCGGACACCAGATTCAGCTCCTGTCTCCTGAGCCTCGCTGAGGAGCGATACAGCCCCCACCTGTATCCTCGACCCTTCACTTACTTCCTGCCTCACAGTGCCCGGCTCAGCCTGGCTCTGCCTCTGAGTCTGCCAAGAGTATGTTATGATTCTAGTTATCAGTCCAGCCCTCCTTCTCTGCATTCCTAAGCTACTGAATCGCATCAATAGTTTCCGTCATTGTCTAGCCTTTACGTCTCCATGTAAGAGAAATACTGCATTTAATGGTCATTTAATATTCTTCATCACGCACTACATGTAGAATAATGCATGCACCATTCTTAGAGTCTGTTAGCCTTTACCCCGATAACTTTTGGATTCTATCAACATGTTCTCTAAACATCAGATACTAGATACTGTTTAGGTACATGTCGCCCTGACTCTCCAGACTTCAGTCTCTGCTCCTAGCACAGAGTTCATAGCCCCCAGCTTCTCCTAGTAACACGTTATTGTCAGTTTGCGCGCACCATTAGGTTAGTGGTCCCGGCTCCTTAGGTAGCCCCCTCCATGTTTCCGCCCCATTTATGACATATTCTGTTACATTTCATCACATGTCTATGTATACGCCCCTGTTACACCCATTTTCACCCTTATCTTTCGCGACTGCTATTGACCACACCCACTGCTCCGCCTACTGTAATTCATTGTAATGTAACTGTTTTAGTATATATATTGGTGCACTGTTATTAAATGTTACGCCGATCCTGATCCTGCCCCCGGCAGCGCTGTCATCCTGTTCCCGTGCAGGTTGTCCTGTTCCTGTCCTTTATGCTGTATTAAACCTGCAAACTCCTACTACCTCGAATCTTGACTCTTATTTATTGAGCTATCTGTTATTGCTATGTCCAGTAAAACCTAGATCCGGTATTATTTATTTATATACCACAAAGGAAAGGAAGAAGAGGAAGGCAAAAAGAAAGAGGAAGGGAAGAAAGAAAACAGAAGGAAGAAGAGAAGAGAAGAAGGAAAGAAAGAAGAGGAAGGCTAAAATGAAAGAGGAAGGGAAGAAAGAAAACAGAAGTAAGGAAAGGAGTACAGAAAAAAGAATGCCAGACAGCGCTAAAAAGATAGTGCGATCTCATGAGCTAATAGTCAGAGTTCATGTAAGATGCTGATATGGTGTGAAAAGGCAGTCGTTAGATAAACTAAAGCCACTTTGAAAGGAATTTACAACGGCATTGGCAGGAGACAGGAACTGATAAAGCTGGAATGTGCCCGTCCTGCTATCACATCAGGCTCTACAAAGGCAACACTAAAGTGATGAAGTAGAAACAAAAACACTGACACTGAAGGGAACTACCTTTTGTGTGGATGTGCTCCCTGTGAAAGGGCTAAATACAGTCACTCAAAGTGAAGCTCGCCAACGACTGAAGTACGCTAACCCATTGCCCCATGCTGTATGCTGTAGTGGGCGGAAGCAAAATGTGAATGTCAAGAACAGACCAATGGATGAAGAGAGGTGGGTATAAGCTCCTTTAGTTTAATATACTTTACGTATAAGTTTGGCAAAATCAAACGGTCTTGGCTAACACCAGACTTAATAATGTCCCTTAAAATGTTGCTCATGAAGTAGGGATATCCCTTGTCGAGCATCTCTGGATTAGACTTGGCAACAGACCCCTTTAGATGGGTAGGCTGTGGTAATCGCAAAACGTATCCATTTAAATATTAGAGTAAAAAGGTTGTTTACCTTGTTCTGAAACTCTAAAAGTCACAAATAAAAAAATGAGTCTTTCAAAAACTGGCAGTTCTTTCAATGCAAATAGACAAAGCTCTCCGCACGTCCATACAATGCAAACTTTTTTCAAACCCAGATGATAGTTCAAGATAAAAGGTGAGGAAAATGATATCATGAGAACATTGAAATACTGAAGGAGCTTAGGGAAGAAAAAATGGTAATGAATGTTAGACCAATTATCTAAAAACAAACGTGAATGGGGTTCTTCAGACAAGAATGTCCTTACTTCCCCCACTCTATGACCAGAGCAAATGGACACAAGAAAGGGGCAGAGATGGTATAAATAGAGGTGATGGAACTAGAAGAAAGATACAAGGGGGGCATCTTGCCAATTGGACTAGAAGAAGGTATCACTGATATCTAGGCACACAATGAGCTACAGTCATCATTTTGACCTCCTTGTCTTGAAGCTTCCGAAGATCAGAGGAAAAGGGGAGAAGAAATACAAAAGCTGTCGGCCAAGGAATTGATAGAGCATTTGCTCTTCATGCTATCTAAGCTGGAACCAGAGATAAAAACCTTGGAAGGATAGCATTTCTCCCTGAGGTAAACAGGTCGATTCCAGGTTGGCTAAAAAGGCATCCTACATTCGGGATAGCTTAAAATATGGTTTATCAAACAGAGGGTGATAGGGGAATTCTGGTGCTCATGTATGCTTTACCCAAAAAAGCAACAACAGACGAGTTGTCTGACATAAAAGTCTCTAGGATTCTACAAACATGTTTACTGTGTGCAAGGCTCTGGACAAGACCAAGGGCCAGATGTAGGTAGCCAAATACCGGTCGGTAACGGCCGATTTCGGCCGTTACCGACCGGTATTTGGCTTTTGACATGTAGGTAGGTCGGAATTTACAGAATCGGTATATTTACCGATTCGGTAAATTTACCACTTTGGTATTTTTCCGAATCGGTAAATATACCGATTCTGTAAATACATATGTAGGTGGCACAGTTTGCAGTGCCACAGGCCTTTAGGATTTCTTATTTTACCACCCAATCCTATTGGGTGGTAAAATACCGAATTCCAGTGTACATGCACATCTGTGCATGTACACCTATGCCATGTGACACACAGACATGCTCTTAGGGCATGTCTGTGTGCCACATGGCAAACAAGCCTGCATTTGGGGTGCTACAGGGTGTCAAAGTGACACCCCGTTCCCCCTGCCAGGATTCGGTATTTACCGATTCTGTAAATACCGAATCGGTATTTCCCATTGATTCCTATGGGCTTCAAGGCCAATAGGAATCAATGGGAAATACCGATTCGGTATTTACAGAATCGGTAAATACCGACTCTTACAGAATCGGTAATTGTAAAATTCAAATTATCTACATCTGCCTCCTTCCAATTTACCTACTCTTAAATACCGATTCGGTATGATTCGGTATTTAAGAGTAGGTAAATCGGAATTACCTACATCTGGCCACAAATGCTTAAGCGATGGGGATACTGATGAATTTGTAATTCATACGAACTTTAATTGTGGTACTAAGTTTGTTGTATACATACCTATATGTAAATACAATTGTATATATGTGGGGAGCATGATTTGAGCTATGAGGGATAGAGTCGGTGAAAACATGAGGGGATTGAAATCAGGAAATTTAAAATACCCTATAGTCATTCATGCCATGGAGTGTGAGGCACAGGGACAACAAATGCGTTTCCAATTTTTTTGTATCGATCATATGGCCAGGGACCCCGAGGTGGGAATAGAGAATTGAATTTACATGAACCTACCTGGATTATCAAATTGCTTGCAGATGGGAGAGGATTAAATATGGATTATGAGCTTCAGTATTTTTTGGGAGGAGTGAAATATTCTCTCCCTGTAATGTGATGGATGCGGCATTGCCTCCCCATCAATGTAATACTATATGTATCTTTGATCGTACTGGTTTTACAATTTGAGGGGTTTAATTTGAGCCTTGCACATTGTGATCTGCAGTATGAAGGCTTATACCAAGTAAGAGACCGATTACGATGTCAGAAAGCCCCTTCCCGACAGTCGGAATCTCCTTGACCGTGTCGGAGCCAATCTGACTGACTCGGTCGCTTTACATTCCGCCAGCCCGTTTACAATGTTTGCGTTCGGAAGGTAAACCGCATGGTTGGTGATTCCGAATTGGTTTGTGTTAGTCGGAACCACATCGCACACAACTATGGACAGCTTTTCCGTCCTCAGGATTACTATGTCAATTTCCAACAGCCTTTCCGCATCGGGCTGTATGACACGAAAAGGTTGTCGGAAAGTGACTTTGGGGGCTCATAGCTGGCCTCCCATCATCCTGCAGCCTCCGGTTGGAGGACAATGGGGTACCTAAGGGACCACCCTGTAAAACCCTGGGGTGTCCACGACACGGTGTAGGGTTCACTGCATACACACACTTTTCCCATAGGAGCCTGTGTTACAGCCGGTTGTCGGGCATTACACAAGATCCCATAGGAAACAACGGAAATCTGACCGAACAGTGTTCAGTCTTGTCATAATGCGGCAGGCGGAACGGCTGACCGCGAGTCGGTTGGTCTCAATTCAGAGTCAGTGTGGGGCAGAGGCTTTCCGTCCAACATCGTAATCGGCCCTTATATGGAGGTTGTGATATGAATGGTTGGCTGAATGGTCGGCTGATGAAGTGCTGACTGCATGTCAGCTTTGAGTTAATTTGCTCCTATTAATACTAATGGTGATCCTCTTACACCAACTGTATGGTGGATATGAGATCGGATAGTCAGCCACTGAGGTGCTGACCGAGTGTTGGTTTTGAGCTAATCTGCTTCTGTTAATATTAAGGTTGATACTTATATGGTTTTGCCTCGAATTGGGTGGTGATAGATTTTATGTATTTTCAATCTGTCCCATGTCTTATACTGTAGTGCAAGTTTTGCGTGATGAAACTCTTAAAGTGGTACTCTGATATCATATCCAATGAGGTGACGGCTGAGGGGATTATATATATTTTATAATATGAACGATGTTGCTATATACCGATAGGGACTCTGGGTTTACTACACCGAGCTAAGGTGTCTTGATCGATGACCTTTGGAATAGGGGCGTAGTCTGTTTTTTAATGGTTACAACTGCACTTGGGTCTGTCCGGATTATTGTAAACAATTAAAGCAATTAATCAAACAACAGTCCACCAGGGATATTTATGTTCAGTATACACATAAGGGGCCACCCCTCTAAAATATTGGGGAGATTTATATGCAAGGCACAAATGTAGGACACATAAATTGGAGGTATAATAAAATATTTGAGATTGTGTTAAGATGGCGGTCGCCGCAGTGGAAGCACAATTGTCCAATTTCAATGCTTATACCTATACAATGAAAGAAAGATGGTGCCCTGTACCATAGGCAATGACCATGACTACACCTGTAGTGGTAAATGCACTGATGGGGACTTTTACTCTAGTGGTTTCCCCAAGGAAGTTGTGTCTGACAGGGACACAAACTTCATGTCTGCATATATGGAGTCAATGTGGAAGAAGTTTTTGAACTTGTCTGGTGGTATTATACTAGGATCTGGCGCCTCAGGGGAAAGTGCACCTTGTTTGATTTTTACTGAAACTGATTGGGTTGGTGACGGTGCTATAAGGAGAAGAGAACCACACTCCCTCTTCTATGTTAGGCAAGAGCCACAATGTACAAAATACTCCTTAGCACACGTTTTTTGCTCCGAAACGACGGCAGTGGGGACTGAACCAAACACACGAAGGGCAAAGCGAAAGCTACCCAAAGAAGAACAGGCACTCCGGTCCGAGTTGATTGAACTGAAAAATCACGAACAAGTCCCCTAAAGGAACCCCTTTGAGGGTTGGAATTATCACCTCAAAAACTACAGAGAGACACTACGGAATATAGCCTTGAGAAAGTCGAGGGTTACATCCCCTAGCGACGAAACAGGTGTTGGCTGTGAAGTCCTCAGAAATAAACGACACCAATCGACAACCCTGATTGACACAAATTTCAATTATTAATGAATGCTTGACGAATGTATTGTGAAAACACATGTACTTGCAATAAGATACAAAAAACATGTGCTAAGGAGTATTTTGTACAATGTGGAAGAAGTGCAGGGTAACCTACAAGTACTCCACTCCTTACCACCCACAAACAAATGGGCTTGCTCAGATTCAACAAGACCCTGAAGTGCATGAACAGAGGCCTGGCTACCTGTGGAATAAATGGGACATCTGCTTGAAATGGCTGTTGTTTGCCTACAGGGAGGAACCACAGAATCTAGTGGGCTTCATCCCCCTTGAGCGTCTGCATGGGCCCCCTGTTAGAGAACCTCTGAGTTTGGCGAAGGACGGGTGGGAGCAAACTCCCAGGCAGATTCCCCAGGATGTAGTGAGCTACATCCTGGCCATCAGAAGCCAAATGGCTTAGTTGTGGAAGCAGGCTTCTGACAACATAGAAGCCATTCAGTCTGTAATGAAAGGGTGGTATGACCTAAATTCTACCACTGTGGAATTGCAGTCTGGGCAGAAAGTGTTGGTTATGGAACCCATGGAACTCAGGGTCTTCTAGGGCCATTGGAATGGGCCTTATGTGGTGATTGAGCAGAAAGGTAAGGCTCATGCCTGATGCACCTTAAGATGCCCAGACAACCCCACCTGGGCTTCATATCAATCACCTCAAACTTCAATTTGAGAGGCCTGAGATCACCATGCTGCTGATGACAATTGGAGAAGAGGATGAGGAAAGTGAAGCTCTCCCTGACCTCTTACAATCCAAGAAGAAAGATGGGCCTGTTGAAGGAGTAATCCTTTCCCTCAGCCTTATTCCTGAACAGCAGAGGGACTCCCACCAAGTGTTGGGACAGTAGTCCTCTCTTTGATCTCTTATTCCTGGGTCTAGCCACCTGTGTTCCCATGATATGGACAAGGGACAACCTCCCTGTCACGAATAAATCTTACAAGTTGTCAGATGAGGTTCGGGCCAGCATTAAGAGTGACGTCTCTAAAATGCTGGAGTTGGGGGTGATAGAACCCTCCAGTAGCCCTTGGTCAAGTCCTGTGGTTCTGGTACCAAAAGCTGCCCCACTGGGCACCACACCTGAGCTGCGGTTCTATGTGGATTATAGACGGCTAAACTTAGTGACTAAGACAGATGCTCATCCCATCGCTCGAGCTGATTGACCGGTTAGGGGCTCCCCAGTAAGTACTTAAGTACCTTTGATTTTACATCAGGGTACTGGCAGGTCAGCATACTAGAAGGTGCCAAGGAGAGGTCAGCCTACTCCACTCCAGAGGGCCACTATCAATTTGGTGGGATTCCCTATAGACTCACAAAATGCCCCTGCCACCTTCCAGAGGTTGGTGAACCAGGTCCTTGCTGGTATGGAGGCCTTCTCAGCTGCCTATCTGGAAGACATAGCTGTCTTCAGTAGCAGTTGGAAGGACCACCTTTTTCACCTCTAGGAAGCACTGTGGGCTCTTCAACAGGCAGGCCTGATTATCAAGGCCAGTAAGTAGGGCGGTGAGTGGACAGTGGCAGTGTCCCTGCTGCTTTGACGGCGTGAGTATTACTGCGTGCGCTGATACTGTTTTAAAACCTGACTGCGAGCATTTTAAAAACATAGCTGATTTTAATAGCGCGGGGCATTGGAGGAGAGCGCTCTGGCATACTATTTGTGCTGTCATCTCACGGTGACTTAAATCTTTTATTGGGGGCACTGTGCGCTGCTGAGGTCATACCTGAAGGCAGCTGCAGGGGCAGGAACATCGCGCAGGAGGGCTTGGCTCGTTTCCTCCTTCCCGCCTCGTTCTGACGCCGGTGATTAGCACCGTTCGAGCAGAGGGCGGGGAAGGTCCGAGCAAGCCACTTCCGGTGCGCAGGGGAGGATGGGCAGCGCTCTAGTGGTGCAGACGCTGTGGGGAGATAAAAGGCACTGGACTACGGGCCCTGGTGGCGGTGAGTGGACAGTGGCAGTGTCCCTGCTGATTTGAGGGCGCGAGTATCACTGCGTGCACTGATACTGTTTTAAAAGCTGACTGTGAGCACTTTAAAAACATAGCTGATTTTAATAGCGCGGGGCATTGGAGGAGAGCGCTCTGGCATACCATTTGGGCTGTCATCTCACGGTGACTTAAATCTTTTATTGGGGGCACTGTGCGCTGCTGAGGTCATACCTGAAGGCAGCTGCAGGGGCAGGAACATCGCGCAGGAGGGCTTGGCTCGTTTCCTCCTCCCCGCCTCGTTCTGACCCCGGTGATTAGCACCGTTCGAGCAGTGGGCGGGGAAGGTCCGAGCAAGCCACTTCCGGTGCGCAGGGGAGGACGGGCAGAGCTCTAGTGGTGCAGACACTGTGGGGAGATAAAAGGCACTGGACTACGGGCCCCGGTGGCGGTGAGTGGACAGTGGCAGTGTCCCTGCTGCTTTGACGGCGTGAGTATCACTGCGTGCGTGGATACTGTTTTAAAATCTGACTGCGAGCATTTTAAAAACATAGCTGATTTTAATAGCGCGGGGCATTGGAGGAGAGCGCTCTGGCATACTATTTGTGCTGTCATCTCACGGTGACTAAAATCTTTTATTGGGGGCACTGTGCGCTGCTGAGGTCATACCTGAAGGCAGCTGCGGAGGCAGGAACATCACGCAGGAGGGCTTGGCTTGTTTCCTCCTTCCCGCCTCGTTCTGACCCCGGTGATTAGCACCGTTCGAGCAGAGGGCGGTGAAGGTCCGAGCAAGCCACTTCCGCTGCACAGGGGAGGACGGGCAGCGCTCTAGTGGTGCAGACGCTGTGGGGAGATAAAAGGCACTGGACTACGGGCCCCGGTGGCGGTGAGTGGACAGTGGCAGTGTCCCTGCTGCTTTGACGGCGCGAGTATCACTGCGTGCGCTGATACTGTTTTAAAATCTGACTGCGAGCATTTTAAAAACATAGCTGATTTTAATAGCGCGGGGCATTGGAGGAGAGCGCTCTGGCATACTATTTGTGCTGTCATCTCACGGTGACTAAAATCTTTTATTGGGGGCACTGTGCGCTGCTGAGGTCATACCTGAAGGCAGCTGCAGGGGCAGGAACATCGTGCAGGAGGGCTTGGCTCGTTTCCTCCTTCCCGCCTCGTTCTGACGCCGGTGATTAGCACCGTTCGAGCAGAGGGCGGGGAAGGTCCGAGCAAGCCACTTCCGGTGCGCAGGGGAGGACGGGCAGCGCTCTAGTGGTGCAGACGCTGTGGGGAGATAAAAGGCACTGGACTACGGGCCCCGGTGGCGGTGAGTGGACAGTGGCAGTGTCCCTGCTGCTTTGACGGCGCGAGTATCACTGCATGCGCTGATATTGTTTTAAAAGCTGACTGCGAGCATTTTTAAAAAGTAGCTGATTTTAATAGCGCGGGGCATTGGAGGAGAGCGCTCTGGCATACTATTTGTGCTGTCATCTCACAGTGACTTAAATCTTTTATTGGGGGCACTGTGCGCTGCTGAGGTCATACCTGAAGGCAGCTGCAGGGGCAGGAACATCGCGCAGGAGGGCTTGGCTCGTTTCCTCCTTCCCGCCTCGTTCTGACGCCGGTGATTAGCACCGTTCGAGCAGAGGGCGGGGAAGGTCCGAGCAAGCCACTTCCGGTGCGCAGGGGAGGACGGGCAGCGCTCTAGTGGTGCAGACGCTGTGGGGAGATAAAAGGCGGATGTCCACACAGCAGCGCAGCGGACGAGCGCAGCGGGCGCGACGAAGGCACGCCGAAGTCGCGCTTAAGTCAAGCCCGTCTGCGCCCGTCCGCGATCGTTCACGGGCCAGGGCCAGACCCCATGCCCCATGGGGTGGGCACTTACAATGGAGTCGAAGGGAGCTGATGGCCCTCCGCAGTGTCACCTCCAGTCCCTGTTTGCACAGTATGAGGGTGGAGGAGAATGTGGGCTGTGGGCACTGCCATTTTTCCTATAAATTGGAAAGGGATGTGGGAAGCGAGCACCACGACCTAGCCTGCGGCCTGCTGAATGTACGCTCTCTGCGGAAACACAAGTTAGATCTGTACGATCTACTCACTGAGAAGCAGTGGGATTTTGTATTTCTCACAGAGACGTGGCTCGATGAGTGCTCAGCCCCTGATGTTTTGGAGGCGTTGCCAGAGACTACACTATGCTTAGGCAGGGCAGACCTACCGGTAGAGGAGGGGGTATAGCGATTGTAGTCAAGCAACGCCTACGGTGCCACTTAGACCACATCCCCATTCTGGACAGTGAGGCGGGTAGTTTTACCATTAAGGTAAATGACGGATACAGGATGAAGGGTCTTCTGATCTACAGACCCTTTGGCCCCCTGGCCAGGTTTGGGGACAGCCTGGTGGAAGGCATTATTGAGGCTGCGTTGCGCAGGGATAAGTTCCTGGTGCTGGGGGACCTTAACATGCACTTGGATGACTCCATGGACAAAGCGGCCATGGACCTCTGCCAAGCGTTGGGGGCCCTTCAGCTGAATCAGATAGTAAGAGGGCCCACCCACCAGCAGGGCCACTTGCTGGACCCCATATTTGCCAACTGGGGGGAAGTAGATGCCCTGACTCCCACTCCTATTCCCTGGTCGGACCATCACTTGGTACCTTTTACCATACGTATCCCTGGGGCTAGATTACCGGAGCCAGCGCCCCGGTACCACCCGAGGCAGAGATGGGCCACCTTCTCCCAGGCTAAGTTTAGTGCGGCGCTTATTAGAGGGGGGAGTCCAGGGGGGGATGACGTGGAAACAGCTAATGCCAACCTCTGTAAACGCATAACCAAGGCACTTGACTGCACGGCCCCACTCTCCCTTGCAAAATTGGGTGGCCGCACTCAAAAAACGGCCCCGTGGTATAGTGACGAGCTTCGAGTCGCTAAAGCAACACTGAAGCGTGCTGAAAGGCAGTGGCGGGGCGCTTTTGCCACGGATGCCAAGGAGGTTTATCTAATTGAGAGACCCGCCTATCATGGGCTAATTAGGAAGACCAAAGCGGCATACTATGCCACCAGGATTATGGAGGCTGGGAATTCCACTAAGGAACTGTTTTTAGTATACAAAACTCTTTCGGGAGGGATGCCCTCCACTGCGCCAGATAATTGCTCAGTGGAGTCCTGTAACAGGATTGTGGACTTCTTTGCCGAAAAAGTAGAAAAAATATACTCGGCCTTCCCTAGCCATCCTACTACAGGGTCTGAGTTTGTAGAATCTCCCAAGGAATGGGGGGACCGACACATGTTGACTAACTTTGTCACCCCATCCCCGGAGATTCTCTTGCAGATCTGTAGGTCAGTAAAATCGGGCTCCCCTCGGGACCCTACTAGGCCAAAACGGCTATTCGGCAGCTTGCCAGCGATGGAACCGTATATTAGACATCTTTTGGATATCTCCTTCAGGACCAAAACTGTGCCCAGAGACTGGAAACAGGCGGTGGTGTTACCTCTCCAAAAGAAGCCTAACATCAGCTTCAAAAAATTGGAGAACCTCCAGCCAATTTCCCTTCTACCCTACATGGCTAAAGTGGCGGAGAAAACAGTAAATACACAACTGATGGAGTTCGTGGAAGAGGCCACCCTCCTTCACGAGACCCAGTTTGGTTTTCGTCCCCGCCACTCTACTGAATCAGCGTTACTGATGGCAGTGGAGACCTTACGCCAGGGGGTGGATGAGGGCCAGACTATGGCTCTCATCCTACTGGATCTAAGTGCAGCATTCAACACTGTAGCTCATACCACCTTGCTACAGTGTCTGAATGATGGAGGGGTATCGGGAGCTGCACTGGAATGGGTCCAGTCTTTTTTGACAGGGAGAGGCTTTCAGGTTCGACAGGGAGACTGCTATTCTAGGGAGATTGGTTTGGGCCAGGGCGTGCCTCAGGGCTCGTCCCTGAGCCCAACCTTATTTAATCTTTATGTTTCCCCGGTGGCACCTATCACTGAAAGTCACGGCCTGCGCATAGTGTCCTATGCCGATGACACGCAGCTGGTCATCGCCCTATCACTCGCGCCCAGTCTTGCGGTGGACAGGCTCAGGGCCTGCATGCAGGAACTGGCGATCTGGATGTCCACCAATTGTCTTAGGTTAACTCCCAGGAACCCTTGCGGAACCGGAAGCGTGGAGAAATTGAAGTGCCGGATCGATACAGGAAAGGATCGTTGCACGGAATCTACAAACGGGCTCCAATTAATACGAAGACCTGCCGCCCCGTAAGGACAGTGGTCCCTCGGTCTATGTGTACAAAATTGAACCTACGAGACGAATATACATGATTAGAATGAAGCGGGAAAGCTAACCGCCAGACCGAAACAGTGATTACCCGCTTCCGGTTTACAACTTGTGAGGCCACACGCTGACAAGAGTGGCAGTGTTTGAGCCCCCTCTCCCCTAGTGACCTCATCTCCGTAATACAAATTGAAATAACGATTGGATCCAATTGTTACCTCGCCGGGTGTTTCCTTCATACCCTAGACAGCTCTTGAAATTGCAGAGCTTCTTTTTGTCCTGATGAGAGCTCCTTGAATATTTTGAGCTCGAAACGCGTAGACAATATACGCCATCTAAACAAAGGAGCAGTTTACCAAAATATCTTTCATTGATAAAAATTAAATGTATATGGCTTACTGTGAATATTTTTATTCCAGGTGGTGTGAATGAAGATGTGAATGGTTGTGAATGGGTAAGGGTGTGATTGTTGTGATATATATTTTTTGATAACTGTAATATTGTTGACATTGTTGATATTGTATATATTTTGTGAATATTGTGTAAATACATACATGTTTATGAGGTCTTGTTAATGTAAGATGAATTGGTGAAATAATAACCAATAATCCTTGTTTAAAAATTTAATAATAAAAAAAGAGATTCAATCAGACATTTGGGTGTCGATGCATCATGGTGTATAAGTCCTATGGTTTGACAATTTAAGTAGAATAATAATTTTTGACAGTATTGGCACTTTGTTGTTCATTAAGTTAAATGGCAGCAAGACTGAGGTGCTCGTGGTGGGGGGCGTCTGTTTGGTCATCGGCGTGGTGGCCACCCTGTTTAGGGGATGTCCCCACACCCTGTCAAGAAGTAAAAAACCTGGGAGTGTGGTTTAACGCGGATCTTTCTTTTGGGCCTCAGATAGGCCGTGTGGTGGGGGTCTGCTTCGGCGTCCTGAAAAGCTTGCGGAAGGTTTTAGATCTCCTCCCTACGACAGCCCGCAGGACGCTTGTGCATGCCCTCGTCACATCGCGCCTGGATCATGGCAATCTGCTTTATCTGGGAGGCCCCGGCAAGGCCATCAACCGCCTCCAGGTGCTGCAGAATTCAGCAGCTCGCCTGATCTTGAAATTCCCTAAAAGATCAGCGTCTAAGACAGCCCTTCAGGCCCTTCATTGGCTCCCAGTAAGGAGCAGGGTCGCGTTTAAGGCCCTCTGCACATGCCACCGCATTTTGGGCGGTAAGGCACCCGCTCCGCTTCAGGGTTTGATCACCCGGTACGCGCCGGCGCGCGATCTGCGGTCTTCCTGTGCAGGGCTATTGAAGGTCCCTAGGATAAAAAAGGCACGCATGGGAGGTAGGTCTTTTAGATACCTGGCCGCGAAAAGCTGGAATGCTTTGCCACTGGACCTTCGCCTGGAAGTCTGAACTTGGCTTCAGGAAGAAGTTAAAGACTCACCTCTACACGCAGTAAGCCGGGCTGACCTTGCGGCCTGTGACTCTGTTGACTCCACTCACCACAGCGCGGGGACACGCCTTTTGCGGGTAACCAGGCGCTTTATAAATCTCCCTTATTATTATTATTATTATAAGTGCAGGGTCTGTATATTAACATTTGGGGGCCTTTTTATCACTTTTAGTGTATGTGCCCAGGAGCTATCAGACATTACGTGCCATTGGCCATCTTGTCAGGATCGGCCCCCTTTTCTTACTTTTTAAAGTGAATGCATTAACAATTTAAAGTCTGACCACGTACAATAATTTGAAATTTTAGGATACAAATCCTGCTTTATTCTGAAGTAAAGGTTTTATAAAGTGTTCAATTTGTGTCAATAAACGCGATTCTCTTCATTTAAAAAATGTGCCCTTAATAAGTCTGGTTGATACATTATCCTCAATGTAGTTATTTTGATGGCAAGACATGGCATGGAGCTATTAAACTGAGAGCTAAATGAGCAGCACTATAATTATTTTTACATATGTTGATAGATATAACATGATAGGGGTAGTTTACAAAGTTTGCTATGGCATTTTCAGCAGGGTTATAATATTTGTGTAGAAAGAGTGAACCTACCCTATTACTTACTTGAATTTTCTGTGAGAAAAAAAGAGGAAGAAGTATAGATTAATGCACCATTGCTTTTCTGCATACTTTTGCATTTGGGCTAGGGAAAGACAGTAAAAATACCTTTTCGTGTAGTTGTACTTCATAGTACTTTACTGCGATTGTAGTCTTCTGAGTAGGTGGGATGTCAGTGCTGAGCAGGGAGCTCACAATTTGTGGTTTTCTTTTGCTCTATCGAGGTGTATAGAACGGTTCCTTATCAGCATAGTTGCTCTTCATGCGAGTAAAATCTCATTTGCTAGAGGAGTGCTTCTTTATAGTGGAATACATTTTGTTCTGCCCCCTATAATTAATGCTCAACGATGTTCCGAAAAACTGGGGATTTATGTTTACTTACTTTTCCTAGAAGCACAAGGATATTGAAATAACTTCTTCAGGAGCCTTCATAAATAAAGTTGAATTGCCATCTGTTTCACATGATGTTCTTGCATTTATAAAAAAAAAGAAAAATTAGTACCTACAACCAGGTTAATGGTCAAGGCCTTATTTATATGAAATATTTTGCATTAGTCCTTCATTCTAAACGGCTGAAATAGGTGTAATTCCATTGTAATTTATAGTCAGTGGAGGCGTGAAATTAATAGAGAAACGTTGCGGCATATTTGCCAGGAGTTAACATCACCAGAACTGTCACAATTTCTGACGTTCTGGTAGAGTTAACTCCTTTGCCTTATTAACAAGGTGGCGTTAAGCCCCTTAATAGGACTCAACACCGCCTTGTAAATAATGCCCCTATTTCGCACTTAGCATGAAAGGGCTGTGCAATGGATGTTGCCGTGGGTGTTCTGCCGCTACACCCATTGCTTTTTGTCGCTGCCCCATTTTTTACAGGGTATGAGGCAGCACCAAAAATATCACTATGGAATATCTGGTCTTAAGCAGGCGATACGAGGAGAAGTGTTTTATTATTCCTCATATTTTGCTCTTTTGACATGTGCTGCATTCTTGCAGCATACATAGAGCAAATCGCCTGTAAAGACTGTTTATATGCAGGAAGGTGTCACTTCCTGCACATTAAGAATTGCCCCTGCAGCACAGGCACCCTAGCAAAATAGCACTAGGGTGCCTGCGCTGGCGCTAGACAACTTTGTTAGCGCCAGCGCTAGGAATAACGCAGGGGGTGCATTGTATTCTTGTGAATACAACGCATCCCTGCATTTTGAAACTGTCGGAGTGCGGCGTTACCACTTTTGGAGTAACACAGCGCTCCACCAGTTGTTTTATAAATATGCCCCTTTATTTACAGTACGCATTTGGACCCTTTATTTCACAGTAGTCTACGTGGTGAGAAAGTCAAGTCAAATGTATTAACTAGTTAAAATTGTAATTCAGTACAACAATTGAACATCCCAGTGATGAAACCACAGGAAATATAAAACACATGAAAGTAATGAATCCCTCGATGGTTAGCTACAGATTAAATTATCTTGCAAACAATAGTTATATGACGAGTAGTCTTTTGCAAAATAAAACAACCTCAAAAATAGTGCTTATGTTATGCCTCAAGATGTCAGCATTTCTCTCTAGTCTGTGCAAGAGAAGTCTATTCCCAGGCTCAGCCTCAAACACACCTTAAAATCAGGGCCGTTTCTAGGTGTTTTGCCGCCCTAGGCGAGAATTCAAAAATGCTGCCCCCTCCTTTTTACTACCATCACTCTCTACCCCAGTCATACCGGCTAGTTAATTCATTCTTCAGCCCACCTCTCTTGGTTACTGTAGTGTCTTAGCGTAGACACGTTCTAGTGTTCTAGTGTGATGTAACATACTCTACACCCACCCACCACAGACGTCATGGTGTCACATGACGCTGCCAATAAAAGAGGCCGAGCGCACGTGCTCGGGACCTTTCCCACAACCCATTCCTGGTGTCTGTGTCCATCATTGCTGCGCCTAACATGCGGGCCCAGGGCCCATCACTTTCATCATTACAATGGCGACGAGGTCGGTAGTGCAACCCATGCGTGCCACTACCCTACACTGAGGAAAAGGGGGAGAGAGCTGCTCGCCTGAAGGGCATCCCCTGCAGCAAGGTGCAGCGAGCCGAGAAGCCGGTGAGCACGTCGGAGCACAGCAGCCACCAAGAGGCTAACAGCAAGCCGACCGAAGCCACCCGCGTCAGCCGCCACCAACATGTGCCACCAGGAATGAGCGGACCGCCCAGAGCCCACCTGAGACGGCCGCGAAGCAGTGACCCCCCGGAGAGGTGTACCGGCCGGGCGGAGGCCGCGACAGAGCATCAGGCCCGTCGGCCGAAGGTGAGCCCAACGGGCGAAGTGACTTTAAATAAACTGTGCCCAATCATAAGCAGGACCAGCGGAGCCTACCCGCGGCCTGCCTGAGTCATCCCCTGCCCCCGCCGCGTGTGTGACTGTAAGCGGCGGGGCCCAGAGACAAGCGACTGCGTGAGGGAGAGTGCGGCCGGACCCGCAATTAACGTAATCAACGAGGGGGAGGGAGCGGAGTAGCTAACCGTCTCCCGACCCCCTCGCAACGTGGTCCGGGCCAGCGGAGTCCACCCGCGACCTGCCGGCGGCACCCCCAGCGAGGAAAGACTCAGCAGCGCCAGCGGAGCCCACCCGCGACCTGCCGGCGGCACCCCCAGCGAGGATAGACACTGCAGAGCCTGCGGAGCCCAACCGCGGCCTGCGAAAAGCAAGGCGGGTCTCCGCCGCGCAGCGAGTGCCAGTTGAAGCTGCTGTGGCGGGAGACCGGCGAAAGTGGAGCCTGCTGGGCCAGAGAACCAAGAACAATCAAGTAGGCAGAGCCGGCGGAGCCCAACCGCGGCCTGCCTCGAGCGCCCCCGCCCAGGGAGGAGTGACTGGAGCGACACGCTCCCCCGCCGGAGTGAAGCACCAACACCCCCGCCCGCGTGAGTACTGCCGAGGCTGCCGCGGGCTGGGAGGGGAAGCAAGGAAGAAGTAAGCGTCCGCACGCGGCCAGCGCCGCCAAGATCAAAAGTGCCCCCTCCTTGTGTGCTCCGTGTGAGGAGCAGAGTGCCTGAAAGCGGCCAGGAAGAAGTAGACGTCTGCACGCGGCCAGCGCCGCCAAGTTCAAATGTGCCCCCTCCTTGTGTGCTCCGTGTGAGGGGCAGAGTGCCTGAAAGTGGCCAGCGCCGCCAGAATAAACGTAGAGGTGCCTTTGAACGTCAAAGTGTGCGAGACGGAGCCTGCACACCACAGAACTGCCTCGCCCTCATGCCTGCACCCTCCTGCCCACAAAAGAACTCAATAGCAGGGAAGGGACTCACCAGGAAGGCAGTGTGGGGCCAGGTTCCCAGCGGCTGCTCCAGCACCAGCCCCCGGTGCACAGAGAGAGAGAGATAAACAGTAGAGTACACAACACGAGGAAGACAAGAGCCACCAGGCAGGCACCCACCAAACCGGAGTCTACCGCCATCTGGTGGCCGAAGAAGGAAAGTGCACCTGCATCTATAAGAAACAAACAAGCATCGCACAACACCAGGCAATGCAGCAGCAACAAGGGGTAAAGGACTAAGCAAAGCCCACAAGGAGAATTGAATCTCATGCAGCAAGTAAGTGTGCAAACAAGCACGGAAAGAACCACACGCACCAGCAAGGAGTCGGCAGACGCCACTTCCAGAGTGACGTGGGAAGAGGCACCAACGCCTCACCAAGCATCCAAGCAAGGACAAAACGTCTGGAGAAAACGACTGCCAAGCACTGGAGGAACGATCAAGGAAAAGACTGCCATGATCAGAAGACGGAGAGAGCAGTGACTCCTAGTGGCCACAGGAGATCACCGCAGCATCAACTACTCCCGCCAACGGTCCGAAGCAGCAAGCACCTGACGCCAGCCAAAGCAGCAAGTACCCAACGGTCCAAAGCAGCAAAGTACTGGACGTCAGCCAAGCAGCAAGAAATCGACGCCAGCCAAAGCTGCAAGTACCAACGACACGCAACAAGTGTCCGAGAGCCTTGAAAAACTACGGGCGCAGATAACGCGCCACGTGGCAAGGCACAGCCCCCACGAGATGGAAGAAGGGCACAGGTAACGCCACAGTGCAGAACAGTTACCGGAGACGACCACTAAGCGTGGCGCCCCCCAGAAGCCGATCCACAGAAAGATCGCGTACCAAGTATGACCCGCGACGGGTCCCCTCAAACAACACCAGAAAGTGCTATTGCACCAAGTCCGACAGGACGACCGAAGAAGCCTGCCAAAACATCAGCAGGAGTGGACCGCCAAACGGTCCTGGACGTTCAACCTAGTCAAGGTCTGTGAACACCATCCCACGAACGTCACCTACAAGAATCTAGAGAAGAGGGTTCGCGACACCAACTCAGGAAGCTGAGGAAGAGGGAGGAAGTGTTCCTGTCAGGGACAAACCAGGAGTACACATGCAGCGGGCGCGCCCTGCATGTTGGAGCCAGGTCAAGAGAGAAGATGCAAGATTGGACCAAGTGATGTCGCGAAACAGGAAGGGAGAAAAAGGAGAGATCCGAGTGGCACGTCTGCCACTGTGAACAGAAAGGAAGAAGAGGAGAGAGCTGTGTGGCACGTCTGCCACTGTGAAACGAAAGGAAGAAGAGGAGAGAGCTGCGTGGCACGTCTGCCACAGTGAAACGAAAGGAAGAAGAGGAGAGAGCTGCGTGGCACGTCTGCCACTGTGAAACAGAAAGGAAGAAGAGGAGAGATCTGAGTGGCACCTCTGCCACCGTGACAAGAAAGGAAGAAGAAGAGAGATCTGAGTGGCACCTCTGCCACCGTGAAAAGAAAGGAAGAAAAGGAGAGACATGTGGCACCTCCGCCACTGCTAGAGCGGAAGGAAACATATTCCACGTGGCCGTTGCCACAGTTAAAGAGCGGAAAGAAGTATATCCACGTGGCCATTGCCGCAGTTAAGAATGGAAGGAAGTATATCCACGTGGCCGTTGCCACAGATAAGAATGGAAGGATGTAAATCCACGTGGCCGTTGCCACAGTTAAGAGTGAAGAAGAAGTCAGTGCAAAGTAGGTCCCCACAGTGAGTCCAAGGCCGAAACTGGTACGTAACCATCATTCCACGGCGAACTACAAGAACTCCAACCGCACCCGTGACCACGGAAGTCAACAACAGGAAGACTGTGAGGACAAAGGGGCTACCCAGTCGTCTACAGACTGTTTCCATCGAGCACCACCAACCGGTGCCAAAGCGGACTAAGGTTCCCCGAAACAGATTGAACTCCATCTGCCAATTCCAAGCAGCGGCGGACAGAAGAGCATGGCGGAACTGAACACTTCACTGCATCCTGAGACATGTTACTTTCCCCAAATGTGAATTCTGAAGTTGGGTCTTTTCAATGATTAAAAAGGGGAGTGATGTAGTGTCTTAGCGTAGACACGTTCTAGTGTTCTAGTGTGATGTAACATACTCTACACCCACCCACCACAGACGTCATGGTGTCACATGACGCTGCCAATAAAAGAGGCCGAGCGCACGTGCTCGGGACCTTTCCCACAACCCATTCCTGGTGTCTGTGTCCATCATTGCTGCGCCTAACATGCGGGCCCAGGGCCCATCACTTTCATCATTACAGTTACCTAGTACTAGGGAGAGGAGTTAACATTTTCTAACTAGCAGCCTAGTCGGCAAAAAATCTAACACTTGGACCTGAATCAATAATATTCATCACCAAAATTGCACGTAAAACTGACTGGTGAAGACTGAAGGACACACTTGGAACACACCCCAAAAAGGAAATGGAAATAAAAGCGTCCAGTTATGAGAAAGCAACTGTACTAGAAAGTTCTGGCAGTCCCGAAGAAGGATCGCTTTTTGCGAGGCTACCAGGAGGCTAATGCCCCGGCCCCACCCTGGTGGAGCGCTATGACTTTTATGGCGGCCGTGCTGGACATCGCTGTTTTAAGGGGCTCTTTCAGAGCGCTTTACATCCATTCTTATTTGTCATTACAAAGGGTCATCGACAGCTAGTTGGCGGAGGCGGTCTACACAGACCCTCTCCCAGCTACATTTATAGGAGCCACGCGTGTGTAGGCAGGGGAATTCTGGCCGTTTTAAAACTGAATGCAGTAGCTTTAGTATGACAAAAAATGAAACTATTCATAGAGATGTTGTCTTCTATTAGCCAGACTATGTTTGCTAATGTGATTAATGCAGGGGGAGGCAATGGGGGAAATACAGCACAACACTTCCCCGACTCTCCCAGAGCTCACTTGCTACCAACCATGCCCCCTAGCCCTCTGTCACTTACCAACGTCAGCAATTGTGCACTAACTTGCAGTATCTTAGAATCCTGTCACCAAGAATTATAAAGAACACAAGTGAGGTGCCAGTTCTCCTCACCACAGAAATGTAAATCGGTTGAAAATTTTGAAGATTTGATTATTAAAAAACAATCTTTTAAGAATAATGGGACCTGGCGTGAGGTTTAAATATCCTGGCTGAAGTGCAACGATTTGAACCTCGGGGGACTTGAGAACGTTAAGATCTACTATAGTGTGGTGGCAGAGAAAGTACAGAGAGTGCCAAGTAGTCAACAAGCACCAAGGCGCCTGGATAAATGTGTATGATCTGCTGCAAACCTCCCATATTTACCACTTTAAGCGGGAGAGTGCCTAATTTGAGCCGGTGGTTTTCTGTCCTCGGCACTTAATTGTCAGCCGGCTTCAGTGACAGTCCACTTTTTAAGTTTAAGATGAGCGCAAGTGTTTTTAATATGTCAAAATACATGAAAAAAGGGCTTTAAATAGGCCGGTACGGAGTACCGGCACTTTTATTTTGAGAGGGAGTGTACCGGCACTTATCAAGAGCGACATAATATTTATAATTGGAGCTTACCGACATTTCTCAGAAACAAGATACAGAGTACCTGTATTCTGCTACAGAGTACCTGTATTTCAATTTTTCCATTTCAAGCACTGCATAAAAATAGTCTGAATTGTGTCACTTGCATTGGAGGAGTGCGGTGGTGTATTGGTACTGTCACTGGCAGTGCTGGCAGGGGCAATGGGTCGTGTAGGCTACCATGGCCTCCCAGAAGAGTCCAGCACTTACTTTTTTTTTTAAACAAATGAAGCTCTGGGGGAGGTACAGACTCAGATAATTATGTTAATATGGCCTTTTAATACAGAACAATGTGTTACACCTCATTTAATCTCCGGCCTCCTTCTGATTTGCACACTTCGTAACTATGCACGGGTGTTCGGGGAGACGGAAGCTGCCTAATGCTGGCAGAGCAGGTTGTGGTATCTTCCACACCTCGCCCCAAGGCTGAGAACATATGGGGGTAGAGGAGGCGGGCGCTATACAAAGTGAAGCCCGCTGTACTACAACACCCCGAGGTGGGGGACACTAGCGGTGGGGGTGACAGCTGTGACCAATAATGCCTCCACAGGTCGGGACACACGAGTGGAGCCGGCAGCTACCCCTATTGACGATAGATAGCTACGCAGACACTCTGGTGTGGGTGGCACGGGGAGAGGGGACGATCGAGCTGTCTGCAGGTATGCTGAACTGGGTGACATAATAATGATGAGCTGATACCTGCAGTGACATAGCACGGCTCTCAGGGGCCCCAGTGAAAGCTAGTAAAACAGGCTCCTTAATTCCTCTTTAGGTTGTAAAAAACTGCAATAATTAGCGTTCAGACCCTTTGCATCCTCACCCACTGCTCACTCCCCTTTGCTGCCCCCACCACCAACTACTTCTTCGCTTCCCGAACCTTTCATGTCCATATGTATTTTGTTTAACGTTTACATTTGTAGTGTTTGCACCACTAAAATAAATGTGTCCACCCCACCTTCCCCCATACTCTCAATCTTGAATCTGTAAAGAGAGAATTTGCGGCTATTCCATTCCCTAGGCACACATATATGTCATCATGCATGCACACACTTAGAGAATGACGCGGCTGTCAACATAAGTGACAGCAACCACATCAAAATGCGGTTTTTCCCCTTCCAACTTTTTTTAACTTTTTTCTATTGCTGCAGAACATCAGCAAAAATCATTAGCAATGACAGTAGACCAATAAAGTAAGACGTATTGTCTTTGCCAGTGCGTTGTTTTTAGCTACCACCAGTAACAGCATAATATATTGCCTTTCTCAATCATAACACTCCAAGGGAGTTTCACTAACATATATTGCATAACTGCTCATCAAGCTACAAGTTACAAAAAAAAGATTAATATTAATCACATAGACGAAACCTATTGCATTTACCAATGTTTGTTATAGAAGCGAAGGTCTGCTGGGGTGTCCGTTCTGGTGATAACAGCAAAAAAGCATGGTAATGGGAAGCCCAAGTGACTCACATGTGCATTAATTGTGCACACCTTGTGGGAGCTGCTGAGATAGGGTGAGTAAGTAAAAGATCTTGCCCTGCAAAGGGGGCTCATTTTTATGTGTCTCCGGCGCAGGGTCACTGAGAATATCGAAAATGGTCCTTCATTGCTGGCTTAGCACAGCTGCTGTAGCTCCATTTTCAAATTGCATATCATATTTGATACCACACAAGGATCATTGGAGTAGACCCTAATTTACCACAAACAACAAGCTGATACCGAACAGTGAAGCTTTTGGTCACACGCAGAAGGGAAATAAGGAAGCAATACTATTGTTTGGAGTATTTACTTCCTGGCCATGGTGGGGGTGAGGCATAGGAAGCAACATCTGTTTTCTTCATTTTACTGTATTCAGTTTTTTGGTTAAATACTATTTATTGCTTGATCAGCAGAAATTATGCCAGCCGGAGGCTGCTGCGGACATGTTATTTAGGGCTGTGGTGAGGAAAAGGGGCAAGGAGGTAAAATCCAGTGTGACCAATCTCACTTTACTATGTGTTTGTTTTTAAGATTCACTAGTAATTTAAAATCAGTGCAGAATCAATCAATCAATCAATCAGGCATTTGTTGAGCATGACTACTCACCTGTAAGGGTCTCAAGGCGCTGGGGGTGGTGGGGTGACAGTTCCAGTCCATCAAGGAGGAGGTCTATCAAAAAGCCAGGTTTTGAGGTTTCTTGCGAAGATGGGGAGAGATGTTGTCTGTCTGAGGTGGAGCGGAAATGCGTTTCAGGCTCTGGCTGCGAGGAAGGAGAAGGAGCGGCCTCCCGATCTGGTCTTTCTGGTGCGGGGGACCATGGCGTAGGAGAGTAGGGCTGATCGTAGGGTCCTTTGGGGTGCGTGGAATTTGAAGTCGGCTGTTCAGCTAAGCTGATCCGGTGTTATGGAGGGCATTGTGTGCATGGGTGAGCATCTTGAAGGTGACTCTAGCCTCGATGAGGAGCCAGTGGAGTGTGTGCAGGTGCTGGGAGATGTGTCAGTGTCTTGGCAGCTTGAGGACCAGTCTTGCAGCGGCATTCTGGATGCTCTATAGCCTCCGGGTGAGGTTTTTGTTTATTCCGGCGTAGAGTGCGTTGCCGTAGTCAACTCTGCTGGTGACCAGGACGTGAGTGAGGGTCTTTCTGTGTTTGAGGGGGATGCATTTGAAGGTCTTATGTATGAGGCAGAGGGTGAGGAAGCAGGAGGATGAGACAGAGTTCATCTGACCTCGGAGTCCAGGACGATTCCCAGCTTGCGTGCGTGGGCGGGCTTCTGAGGGCGGGGGGCCATCAGGTGTCGTTCCAGGCATCGGGGTTGGGCCCATGATGAGTACTTCTGTTTTGTTGGTGTTTAGTAGTAGGCTGCTGTTTTGCATCCATTTGGCGATGGCTTACATGCCTTCTCAAAAGTTGTGTCTGGCGGTGTTGGGTTCGTTGGATAGGGAGAGGATGAGTTGAGTGTCGTCTGCGTATGACACAATGTTGAGTCCGTAGGTTCTGACGATGGGGGCGAGCGGAGCCATGCAGATGTTGAAGAGCATAGGGCTGAGGGAGGAGCCCTGGGGGACTCCGCAGGTGGTTGGTGTAGGGTCCGAGAGGAAAGGGGCGAGTCTTACCCGCTGCGTTCTGCCGGAGAGAAAGAAGCGGATCCAGTCGAGGGCCTTGTCCTGGATCCCTGCGTCATTTAGTCTGCGTATTATGGTGCGGTGAGAGACTGTGTCAAACGCCGCTGAGAGGTCAAGGAGGATTAGGGCTACTGTTTCTCCTTTGTCGAGTAGGGTGCACATGTCATCTGTTGCAGCGATGAGGGCGGTGTCCATACTGTGTTTTTTTCTGAAGCCGGATTGGGAGGAGTCGGGATGTTGTGCTCTTCGATGAATGTGGTGAGTTGGCTGTTGATGGCTTTCTCAATGACTTTCGCTGGGAACTGCAGCAGGGAGTTTGGTCTGCAGTTTTTGAGGTTGGTGGGCTCCGCCAAGGGTTTATTCAGGAGGGGGTTGACCTTAGCAGTCGTCGGGCAACGAGACAGTTGCCAGGGAGCGGTTGATGGTGTGGTGGAGCATGCGTGCGATGGTGTCAGTGGCTCTGTTGAAGATGTGGTGGGGGCAGGGGTCTGTGGGGGCTGGAGTGGATTGACTTCATTGTCTTCAGTGTGTCTTCGGTGGTGAGGGCTGTCCAGTTGTCAATCGCCGGCTTCAAGGTGTCAGGGTGGTTGTTGAGGGTTCAGTGTGTTGGTTGTCTTTGTCGAAGTTGTTAATTTTGAGGTGGAAAAAGGTGCTGAGTTTGTTGCAGAGATCTTGTGAAGGATGGATGTAAGTAGACTCGCTGGTGGGTTGGGAGAACTCCTTGATGATGTTGAAGAGTGCGGTGCTGTTGTGCGCGTGTGTGGAGATTCTAACTTCAATTGCTGTTTTCCTTGTTTTTCTGATGAGTTGGTGGTGGGCGTTGGTGGTGGCTCTTTAGTTGTTGTGGACTCCTGTGAATTTGGTGTTCCTCCAGGCCTTTTTGAGGTGGCGGCAAGTGCGTCTGGACTCTTGAAGTTCAGTGGTAAATCATCTGGCTTTCTTGGCATGGGTGTTGTTGTTTTTCTTGAGGGGGGCTATGATGTTGGCGCTGTTGGAGATCCATCTGTGCAGTGCTCGGGCTAGGGTGTGGGGGTCATGGTTGGAGTGGAGTTGCTGGGTTAGGAGGTGAGCTTCTCGTCGGTGATTCTGGTCCAGTTTCCAAGGGAGTAGGTGCTGGTGTCTTTGGATGGTGGGTGTGCTGACGGTGAAGTGGACGCATCGATGGTCAGTACATGGGAGTTCGGTGGTGTGGCTGAAGGTGATGGAGTTTCCTGTTGTGAAGAGGTGGTCGAATGTATGTCCTGCGAGTGCGTTGGTTGGGTCACGATCTGGCGTAGTTCAATGTTGTGGAGGTTGTCCAGGAGGGATATGCTGTTGGGGCCCAGTTGGTTGTCGAGGTGGAAGTTGAGGTCTCCCAGCAGGGTGTAGTTGGTGGATGCGATGGCATGCGAGGAGATGATGTCCATGATGGTGTTGGCGAAAGGTCCGCAGGGTCCAGGGGGTCGGTAGATAAGGGTTCCTCAGATGGTGGTGGTAGGGCTGGCCAGTAACTTGAAGTGAAGGTGTTCCATCAGGTCTGTGGGCTCGTCGGGGAGTGTGCTCAGGTGGAGGGTGGATTTGTGGACGATGGTTATTCCTCCTCCCGGGCGGGTTGGGCGGTTCTTCTTGGCGATCTTGTATCCTTGGGGAATGGCGATGGCGATGTCCGGTCCTGAGGTGTGTTGGTCAAGGCTTCGGTAAAAAACGCTACTTCTGGGGTGGTGCTGTTGAGGAGGTCCCTGATTTTGGTGGATTGTTTGTGGAGGGATTGGGTGTTGAGGAGGATACATTGCAGGGTCTTCGGTTCGGTTGTGTTCTTGTGGGCGGGCGGGTTGTGCTGGGCCCGTTTTCTTGCTACAAAAGGGGGTGGTGATGGACGGATCATCTGAACCAATCAAACACTCACACCCAGTCAAAAGATCTGGGTTTGATCCATCACCGTTCTTTAGCCCACTCTGCCACCCCAGTTCAGACATGGCTATATGCAAATCAGTCTGACCCTGTGCCTCATGGGAACAGTCCAGCCCGAACTGCCAAGCCATGCCTTCCCTGGACCGAAAACAAGCTTCCGAGGACCGGTTTCTGGCATTCCAGCCGTCTTCAGCCCGGCTTGATTGAATCCAGTGGCAAAGTGAGCAAGGGACTCACGTCTGAGCATACCCTGCCACACTTATGGCAGTCAAAGCGGTACAAAAGGGGGTGGTGATGGACGGAGCATCTGAACCAATCAAACACTCACACCCAGTCAAAAGATCTGGGTTTGATCCATCACCGTTCTTTAGCCCCCTCTGCCACCCCAGTTCAGACATGGCTATATGCAAATCAGTCTGACCCTGTGCCTCATGGGAACAGTCCATCCCGAACTGCCAAGCCATGCCTTCCCTGGACCGGAAACAAACTTCCGAGGACCGGTTTCTGGCATTCCAGCCGTCTTCAGCCCGGCTTGCTTGAATCCAGTGGCAAAGTGAGCAAGGGACTCACGTCTGAGCATACCCTGCCACACTTATGGCGGCCAAAGCGGTACAAAAGGGGGTGGTGATGGACGGAGCATCTGAACCAATCAAACACTCACACCCAGTCAAAAGATCTGGGTTTGATCCATCACCGTTCTTTAGCCCACTCTGTCACCCCAGTTCAGACATGGCTATATGCAAATCAGTCTGACCCTGTGCCTCATGGGAACAGTCCAGCCCGAACTGCCAAGCCATGCCTTCCCTGGACCGGAAACAAGCTTCCGAGGACCGGTTTCTGGCATTCCAGCCGTCTTCAGCCCGGCTTGCTTGAATCCAGTGGCAAAGTGAGCAAGGGAATCACCTCTGAGCATACCCTGCCACACTTATGGCGGCCAAAGCGGTACAAAAGGGGGTGGTGATGGACGGAGCATCAGAACCAATCAAACACTCACACCCAGTCAAAAGATCTGGGTTTGATCCATCACCGTTCTTTAGCCCACTCTGCCACCCCAGTTCAGACATGGCTATATGCAAATCAGTCTGACCCTGTGCCTAATGGGAACAGTCCAGCCCGAACTGCCAAGCCATGCCTTCCCTGGACCGGAAACAAGCTTCTGAGGACCGGTTTTTGGCATTCCAGCCGTCTTCAGCCCGGCTTGCTTGAATCCAGTGGCAAAGTGAGCAAGGGACTCACGTCTGAGCATACCCTGCCACACTTATGGCGGCCAAAGCGGTACAAAAGGGGGTGGTGATGGACGGAGCATCTGAACCAATCAAACACTCACACCCAGTCAAAAGATCTGGGTTTAATCCATCACCGTTCTTTAGCCCACTCTGCCACCCCAGTTCAGACATGGCTATATGCAAATCAGTCTGACCCTGTGCCTCATGGGAACAGTCCAGCCCGAACTGCCAAGCCATGCCTTCCCTGGACCGGAAACAAGCTTCCGAGGACCGGTTTCTGGCATTCCAGCCGTCTCCAGCCCGGCTTGCTTGAATCCAGTGGCAAAGTGAGCAAGGAACTCACGTCTGAGCATACCATGCCACACTTATGGCGGCCAAAGCGGTACAAAAGGGGGTGGCGATGGTCGGAGCATCTGAACCAATCAAACACTCACACCCAGTCAAAAGATCTGGCTTTGATCCATCAACATTCTTTAGCCCACTCTGCCACCCCAGTTCAGACATGGCTATATGCAAATCAGTCTGACCCTGTGCCTCATGGGAACAGTCCAGCCCGAACTGCCAAGCCATGCCTTCCCTGGACCGGAAACAAGCTTCCGAGGACCGGTTTCTGGCATTCCAGCCGTCTTCAGTCCGGCTTGCTTGAATCCAGTGGCAAAGTGAGCAAGGGACTCACGTCTGAGCATACCCTGCCACACTTATGGCGGCCAAAGCGGTACAAAAGGGGGTGGTGATGGACGGAGCATCTGAACCAATCAAACACTCACACCCAGTCAAAGGATCTGGGTTTGATCCATCACCGTTCTTTAGCCCACTCTGCCACCCCAGTTCAGACATGGCTACATGCAAATCAGTCTGACCCTGTGCCTCATGGGAACAGTCCAGCCCGAACTGCCAAGCCATGCCTTCCCTGGACCGGAAACAAGCTTCCGAGGACCGGTTTCTTGCATTCCAGCCGTCTTCAGCCCGGCTTGCTTGAATCCAGTGGAAAAGTGAGCAAGGGACTCACGTCTGAGCATACCCTGCCACACTTATGGCGGCCAAAGCGGGCCCGTTTTCTTGTCAGTGCTATAGGTGTGCTGGCAGCAGTAACAGCTGAAGGGTCTGTGGGTGTCAGCCAGTAACGCTAGCTTGCAGTTGTTGTTGCGGCCTGGGTTGAGTGCGTGGGGTGCGACTGGGTTGTAGCGTTGGCGGTTCAGAGATCCAGGGTTACAGGCACTGGTCGCACACCGGTCGTGGTCAGGTCACGGACGAGCGCAGACGGCTTGCCTTTGGCGCGCCTTCGGCCAAAGCAGCGTCCGCCATTAAGTAGGGGTCGGGGAGGGCTGGACAGCTCGGAGGCGAGAGCGGGAGGGGAACTGGAATGGGCCGGTCGTGCAGGGGGGAGGGGCTGCAGGGGCAGCAGCAGCGGGGAAAAACATGTGGAAAAGGGCAGAAAAAAGGGGAAAGAGTGGAATAGGGTAGAAAAGGTGCAAGAAACATGGTGGAAGACACAGAAGGAGAGTGAAAGGGGGAGATTGAAATGAGGGAAAAGCAAGTGAAAATGGAGGAAAGACATATAAGGAGAGAAAAGAGGAGGAGATTGAAATGAGGGAAGAGCGAGTGAAAATGGGAGGAAAGACACAGAAGGAGAATGAAAGGGGGAGATTGAAATGAGGGAAAAACAAGTGAAAATGGAGAGAAAAAGAAGAGCGAGAGATAGGAGACAGAGGTCCACTGGTCCACCAGGGATGAGGCGCAGGTATAACCTGTGGGTGGAGGAGGGCCTCGAACACCAACACTCAAGAGTGCAGGGGCTCGGGCGGAAGGCCTCACTTAATGGTGGAGCTGCAAAGGAGGGAGAGCAAGTTCACTGACAATGAGTCAGTGGTCTTCCTCGCCTGTCCTCGTAGCGGCCGCCATTAAGTAGGGGTCAGGGAGGGCTGGACAGCTGTGAGGTGGGAGCGGGGAGGGGAACTGTAATGGGACGGCCGTGCAGGGGGGGAGTGGCTGTGGGGGCAGCAGCGGCGGGGTAAAAAAACTGATGGAAAAGGGCCGAAAAAAGAGGAAAACGTGGAATAGGGCAGAAAAAGTGCAAGAAAAGTGGAGGAAAGACACAGAAGGAGAGAGAAAGGGGGAGATTTAAATGAGGGAAAAGCGAGTGAAAACGGAGGAAAGACATAGAAGGAAAGTGAAAGGGGGAGATTGAAATGAGGGGAAAACGAGTGAAAACGGAGAGAAAATGTGGAGCTAGAGAAAGGAGACAGAGGTCCACTGGACCACCAAGGATAAGGCACAGGTAAAACCTGCGGGTGGAGGAGGGCCTCGATCACCAACACTGAAGAGTGCAGGGGCTCGGGGGAAGGCCTCACTAATAATAAGCTACTGCTTATTATTAGCTAAACATTTTTTTCTGATAATTGGAGTTTCAGGGGCATTCCTATAACATTATTATGGCATTAGGTTGCATAATTTATAACATTTTAGCACAGGACTGCACCAGCCTTCACAGACACAATGGCGTGATGAGAAAATGAAGCACTGGTTGTATTTTTAAATAAAAAAATAGAAACTTGTGCGTGCAGTCATGTGATCTCAAAAAGTAGGGTCATGAAAGTCATTGAAAGGTGGCATTTTTACTCAGCTAAAAATACTGATTGGAAACCTCCTGTTTTGACATGCACAAAGACTGCAATTTCAAAGTGAGGTGACGAAGTGCCAAAGTATATTTCTAGCAGCTAATCAGTAACAATTGATACTAAGATTACAATGACATCAGAGTAAAGATCATGTCATTATGTGCACGAGTGCTAACATCACAAAAACCTTGAGCCTTGCTTATCTAAATAACTGCATTGTCATGTGCCTGAGTTAGGCCTGGTAGGAATTAGTTCCCTTTTTACATGTACAAAATCCTTTCTCCTAAAGTTGTCTTCTCTTTGCTACATCGAGGTTTGACAAACATTTCCGACGCTTTGACTCGTTTCGTAGAAACACTGACCTTTCTGAAACAGAACACTTTTTGAGAATACTATCACATTGCCCTGGCATTAGGTGCAAGGCCTCTCACGTGCGTAATATAGATGAGTTTATTATTATATCCAAATTCATATGGCAACACAGCTATCTATAGAACACAACCAATGGTTTCTTGATCACAATCTCGGTCCCAGACAAGGATGGCATTTTCTATATCTAGCCTTTTGTTTCCTAGCAATATCAGAGGAGATACTTCTGCTGACTTTGAGGCGTCCCTGCATGCTGAAGCTTTTGCTTAGGAGCTGACTGACATCTCCTTGAGGAGTGTCCAGTTAGTGACCAAGTCAAGGTCATACACTCTTACCCACAAGGTGATGGGGTTAGATCATCCAGAACGGGTTTTCTTGTTAGATCTTACATACACACCCTAGAAGCATTAGGATTAGCATTGTATGGGGGATATGCTCAATTGTTATGCTCTGTTACATGTATGCATACTTAACCTGCCTCAACAAGAAGGTGTACTCTTTATTTTATTCCCAGTGTTGACACTCATAACTTTTACCTGCTTCTGTTTATTAATCAATTCAATTTCAAATCTTTATTTCGGCCACAAGACCCTAAAAGATAGACACAATATTACATCCATAAAAACATATTACAATCGGGATTTAAATCAGTTCAAATCTTGTAAAAATTTTAAAAACAGTCATAATTAGTGGAAGCGAACACTCTTAATATTATTCCCTGGCCACCTTTAAAAGCCTTGTGCGTGTAAACGACATTGCAGTTAGCAATTTTGACATCGCAAAGACAGTTATCGGGGATAAGTCAGTTTTTAAAACTCTATATGCCGGTTGAAGCTGTCTAAAACCCAGATTTTTAAGCAGAGGAACAATCCAACGCTTTCTGCTGTTCCGATATGCTCTACACAGAAACACAACATGCACATCATTCTCCTGTGAGTTATCGCATGCGGGGCAAGCCGAAGTGCTAGGTTGTCTCGTCCATCCTTTTGTTAAGGACCTCCAAGGTAAAGTCCCATACCTCCACTGTAGGAACAGTTTTCTTGTTAGAGGGGGCATGATGTCGTTCAGGACACATTCCATGTTATAAGTGTCTTTACTTTGGATGAAATGAGAAGTTAGTGATCCCGCATGGACCCTCCACAGTGCTCGAGCCAGCATTAAATCATAATAGGTTTTTGAAAGCAAATTCTTAGAAATGCTAATGCTCGCTTTTTCCGGGTCTGTCCATAATCCTGTCATTCCAAGGGACTCACACATAGTCTTTATATAGCTTAGCCAGGGTATGTTACTGGCTTTTGATGTTAATAAAAGGTCCTAGAGCTCCGCTCTGTAGGTTGTCAGGTCTTGGCTGCTCCACAGGCGGCGCCAAAAGGTCAGTGGTTTGAGGCCAAGTTCCTCGGTGATTGACCTCACGCCCAAATCCAATCTTAGAGGGAGCAGTGGTGTGCTTCCCGGAAGGATTGCTAGCTGCCTGAGGAACTTATTTTCGGCAGTTAAGAGGCTTTGGGAAAATATATGGCCCCAGAGCTCTCCTCCGTAGACAACTGCCCCACGGGCCTGCGCTTTGTAGATTTGTATTGCAGGACCAAGCGGGCGGTAAGATGATTTACTAGCAATTCTTAGGATCCCTCCAGCCCTCTGGGTTAGTTTCATAGTGGATTTGGTTTGGTGTGCCCCCCACGTCAGGGTTTGATTCAGGGTTATTCCCAGATACTCAAACGTCTTCACCCTTTCCAGGCTTACATCTCCTAACCTCGGGTTGGGTCTATTGGTCAACATTGGGTTTAAGATCATAAATTTTGTTTTCTGCGGGTTAACTTCAAGACCCCTTTCCCCGCAGAATTCCAGGAACACATCTAGCACCCGCTGAATGCCCATGGGGGATTTGGACAGCAGCAGTTTATTAATCATACCCTACATCGGTGCACGGAATCAGTTTGGCACCATCCTAAGTTCATGCTGTCTGCAAATGCGCAGTTCCTAGTGATTAGTGGAAACTACACAAAATCGTGCTTCCTCAGAGATCTCTATGCACCTTTTAAAACTGGAGACGTCCGTGGTGGTAGAGAACATCCTCATCTACTGAGCAGGTATATCCTATGTATTGGCCATAGGTATATTCAAGCTTGAAAGGCCATTGTTCCCACCTTGTTAGCCGAACTCTGTAATACATTCCTTACATATCATGGCACCACATATTTCAGAGAACTGCAGACATGAAGTCAATCAAAAATTACTTCAACATGGCCTCACACTAGACAGTGGGGATGTTACCTTTGTGGTAGAGACACACAAAGCATTTAGGACTGAGGTATTTTATTCATGTGTTTAATTCCCCGCTGTGGATGATGCTTTTCCGGATGTGAAATACTGGACGAATACACTCCTTATGAGAAGGTCGAAATTCCTCTAACTTACCAAGAACATACCGATTGGGTTAAAGTTGCCCTTCCTCATAGTATAAAAAACCCGAGACTGTGTCCACTCAGCAGTGAGGGGGTGACATGGCTAGTCCTAGCCAGGTACACACCACATCACAATGTTGAAGGTCTGACCATAGACCAGATACAGGGATTATATAATAATCTAGTAACAATATACAGAAGTCTTACACAATTTGTAATTCGAACATTAACACTTGCTCCTGCGCGGATTGTTCAAGCCGTAGCACAACAGTTAGCTACACAAGCCATTAACCCTCTAACATTGAATGCAATTATAGGAAAATTACCCACCAATATAAAAAATTCTGCTTTGGACTGCACAAAAATCAAATCAGCGCGAAGCAGTATTCCCCCAAATGAGCCCACTGGAAAAGCACAGGATATTAACAATTTGCTTGCCAATGGGGATGGCCCCCCATGGTAGAAGATTGTGCCACTTGGGGTACAGTCTGCGCTGCATATTCACCAGAACACATGGTGCCACTTTTTTGGCAGCTCTACCTGAAGTCTTAAAACAGGTACAAGATGAGCATGAAGCAGCCCCTGCCCTGGACTTGAGGATGAAACTAATTGGCAATTTTGCTGCTATGTCTCCAATGTTGCAGGGATTCTGCGAAATAACAGAACTATGCTTAGGATTATGAGATTTTGGTAGGCAGGGACTACCACATTAGGACCCATGAGCCCGGGATCGACTAGCTATAGTGTCTCACTTGCACTCCTACTCACTCAAGGAGCAAGTGATTAGACAGCCCAGAACACAACCCTCCTTTCATTGCAATGTTTAAAGGGTGTTTTTTTTAGTTACATATGGGTGAGACAAGGTAGAATGCATTGGGGGAATACGGGGTAGGGGTGGCACCGAGGCTTTCCATCACCGTAGACCGTGGGGTCTATTAGCCTACATGCTGGGGAATGGGGGGCTTCTACTGGCAGAGGAGGCAGGACAGGGGACGGGGAGGCGTTCAAGTTTTGGGGAGGGGGGAGGATGCCAGAGGAGGGGTGTGTATGGGGGTAAAATTGGGGAAAAAAGTCAGAAGCCATTTTTGGGTTTTTGAAGGAAGGATGGAAAGAGAAGAAAAGAGAAAGAGGCATTCAAGAAGGATAGGAAAGTGGCATATTGACTCAAAACAGGGTGAAGGCAGGGCTAACATTGTGCACATTTAATGTGAGGGCCTTAATGACAGGGGAAGCGTCAAAGAGTAGCCTATGAAATAAAAAACATGTCACCTGATATAGTTTGTATCCAAGAGACACATGTCCCTTGGAACAAACATAACTATTTGAGAGAGCTTGGCTTGGAGATGCAGGATTGCTCTACACAAGCGACCACCGCTTGAGGGGTCGCTATACTGTCTAAAAGGGGCCTCCTAAAAGTGACTAAAACAGCTGCAGATAAATACGGGAGATGGGCCATGATGGAATGTATTGTGGCTAATAAGAATTGCACTATATGCTCTGTCTACGGCTCCAATCATGATGAGGAACAAGTCATTACATACCCCAATATGGAATTAGCTAATTGGGCAACTCCACTGATTCTGACTGGCGATTTTAATATTCAGCTTGAGGATGTCATTAAGGGGCCCGGAGGTGACAAATATGTTGGAAAAAAAAAAAAAAAGTTTATAAAGCTCTACAACAGCTCCCCGTGAACATGGTTTAACTGATGTATGGCCTAGGCTAAATCACCCTGAACCAGGGTATACGCACTATTCGTGCCCCCACCAAAATCTAACCAGATTAGATTATTTCTTCACAGCTAAAACACTCCTTAAGGACACACAAATGCTGATTTATCCTCGTATAACTTCGGATCATAATCCAGTCATATTGAAACTTGCTATGTCTGGGGTAACGCGGCCTAGAAGCACATTTTCCTTTGATGAAAAATTATTAGTAAATAGTAGTTTGTTGCACATATTCGTAAATGGGTGGCAGAATTTTTGGTTATAAATCATGGCTCCACTGTATTAGGTATGGTCTGGGATGCAATGAAAGCAGGACTTAGGAGGGAGATACTCTGTTTTGGCCTACGTATACAGAAACAACTCAGACAACATAAGATGCAATTATATGAGGAGTTACGCTACTTAGAACGCAGATTAATGGAGGCAGTACGGGGTTAAGCTGACATTGCACAGGAACAAACAGAGGTGGCTTGGGGTAAATCTAAGATCAATGAGGAATGGGCTAAAGATATCGACAAAAAATACCATCTCCTTAGAAAAGACTGCTATGGGTTTCGGAAAACAACAGGCAGGTGCCTAGCGAAGAAGATTAGATGTAAGGAGGTTAAGCACACTACAGTGGCAATTGAGTACCTGGCAGGGAATACAATAGAAACACCAGAGGGTATCCTAGAGGTGTTTAGAACATTTTATGAAAAGCTGTATTCTGAGGACGATTAGAGTATAGTTGGTCAGGAAGAGCTATATAAGGACCCTCAGAGGATAATCTTGGATGAAGAAAATAAGAAGGCATTAGAGGAGCCAATAGCAATGCAGGAGTTGATAGATGCAGTGGGTGCACTAGCCATGGGAAAAGCTGCAGTGCCCGACAGACTCCCACTAGAGATAAATAAAAAATTGCTGCCTGAAATTCAGGTAGATGTGCTCACTGTATGTCAGGAGGCACAAAAGGGGGCTGCTCCGCTATCTTGGGATGAGGCAAGCATTATTGTGTTTTTAAAAAAAGAAAAACCTCCTACTCTCCCAGGGTCATTTAGACCAATATCATTAATAAACTGCAATTGCAAAATCTCTGCAAAAGTCTTAGCGACACGCCTATCGCAGGTTATTAAGGCCCTGGTCTCGGTTCACCAGCATGGGTTTATACCAGGTAGAGACACGGTCAACCATATAAGCAGAGTAACGACATTGCTAGATATTGCCAATACACGTAAGATGCCATGCGGGGTGATATTATTAGACGCGGAAAAGGCGTTTGACCGTGTCACATGGGAATTTTTATGGGCTACACTTAGGGGGCATGGTGTTGGTGCGGGGTTTGTCCAGGCAATTAGGACAATGTATACATCTCCAAAGGCAAGGATATGTGCATTAAGGCTAGAATCAAAACCATTAATTATATCAGGAGGTACCCATCAAGGCTGCCCATGCTCCCCCCTACTATTTGCGATATATATCAACCCGTTATTAAAACTGTTGGAGCATAGATTAAACGAACAACTATTAGGTCCCAGGCTGGAGCGGGTTGACATATTTGCTTATGCAGATGATATTGCAATAGTGTCACAGGATCCTGCAATTACGCTGGAGCAAACGGAACAGCTGGCAGCAACATTTGGGAGAGTGTGGGCTATAAACTGAATTTAGTCAAGACACAAGTAATCTGTACTGAACAAACACAATGTAGAGACCAGAGAGTTTTAAAGCAGGCCTTATATTTGGGAGTACGCTTGAATGCTTGCCTAGATACAATGGTTAAAATTAATTGGGAACCTCTGCTTATTAAGATTAAAAAAGATTTGGATAGGATGGAAAACTTAGATCTGTCACTGCTGGGAAGATGCAATGTCTTGAAAATGAATGTGCTTCCAAAGGTCCTTTATTTTTTTAGGGCAGTACCACTGGTAATTACTAGAAAACAAATGCAGAGACTACAATCGATCTGCAATAGTTTTCTATGGGCACTGGGGAAGCACTGAAATTTATGACCCTGCCACGGGATAGAGGGGGCTGGGCTGTACCAAACTTTCAATTTTATTATTGGGCTTGTTTATTACAGCACATAGGAATACGATTGGTGGGAAGTAATGGTGAAACCCTAGGGGATGTGCCTCACATATATCAATTACTATTGGGTGCAAGGACAGAAAGAACCTTTTTTTGAATTTTAGAGCCAAACTACTATAAGAAGACCCGCTTCAAGGTGCTTCAGGCTGCTTATAAGGCCTGGCGCTAAATTGAGAGACGGCTAAATATTGGCAAAATAAACTACTACACACCTACGGATGCATCAGTATTTCTCCCAACAATTTCTTTAGACAGTATCATGAATAGATGGAGAAGCAAAGGCATTACAACCTTGGGCCTGCTGGTAGACAGCAAAGGTGTTAAAATATATGCTTCATTGATGAGTAAATATGATCTCCCTAAATCGGATTTTTTTAAATACCTGCAGATCCGGGATTATTTATGCAGGAGGAGGGATATCTTATGTTTAGCCGAAAAAAGTAAGCTCTTAGAAACTGTGATTGCTCGGGGCAAAATTGGTATTATATATCAGGCACTTATCGATATATTAAAAGATGATGTGGAGGTACAGTATGTTAAATGGAATACGAGAGTGTTGGCAGAAGGGAATATTTTACAAGAATCCATCTACCTAGCTGAAAAACGTTTAATATCCTCAAATTTGAAAACGCAACAATACAAAACTATGTTCAATCTATACTACACACCTGCTAAAATTGCACGTTGGGGCGGTGAAAATGAGGACAAATGCACTTGATGTGGGGGGAAACAGGCAGACATAGTTCACATGTTTGCTACATGTCCAGATTTGAAAACACTGATAGATAGGATGCAGATATTTTTAACTGAGGTGACAGGTGCACGAATTGAGATAAGCCAATTAGCTATGCTGTTGAGGGTTATAGCGAATGAAACACCCACACAAGGAATGTATACATATAGATATTTAATATATATTGCAGTCTCAGTAACAAGACTGTGTATAGCCTCATTGTGGCGTCAGAAAGAGCCCCCTTCATTTGAGATGTGGAGAGGCAGGCTATTTGCTATCTGTAAACTTGAGACTAGTTTATACGCCATTAAAAGTCCATGAAAACGCAAACTCGGTGGGAGGATCTGGGGGGCTTTAACCGACTTTCTGTCACCGGCAATACAAGAAACTAGTTAAGCCCAGCACGGCAGGGAAATAACCTATTCTCTTTCCTTCAATTTGTAAATAGGCGCTCTTTATATCCCCATGGCAAGTATGCCGGATTCTTAAAAAGCCTAGCTGGAATATGGATGTAAATTTTGCGTAAATAATCTGTAGGTGGTCATGCACCATCGGAAGGGTTCTAGGGGACTTTAACTTACACTGGAACAACAACGATGACAAACAGGTTAGTGCTCTTAAAGACTTTCTAGCGGAGCTAAACCGTAACCAAGCATGTACACAACCAACACATGTGAAAGGAGCCACGGTAGACTGGATAATCTCAAAAACTAACAACACCTCAATCCTATCAATTGAACCGTGCGACTGGTCAGATCACCATGCCATTACCTTCCTGATAAACACAGTGAAAAAGAACAAGACCTTACAACCTATCAGACACAAGAAGTGGATGCGAGATACTAAAGACTTGAATATGGAACTACTAATAGAAAGATGCGAGAAGAACCTAAATCCACCGAACAACCTGCAGAATGTGGAGGATCTTACAGACCATTACACTACAACGGTAACGAATATAGTCAACACCACCATGCCGCTAAAACTGAAAAGAGTCACAGAGAAGGTGAAAAATCTATGGTTCAGTGGAACACTGAATGAAGAAAGACGGAAACTAAGACTCGCTGAAAGAAAGTGGAGACAACACCCATCATCTCCCGAACTGAAATCCCTCAGAAAAATCAGGAACAAATACAACAAAAAGATCCTAAGCTCCAAAAAATAATTTATTAGATCTGAACTAGATAACGCCAAAAACAGACCTAGGAAACTATTCGAGATTTTAAAACAGCAATCCAATAAATTGGCCAAAACTGCCCAAGAAACTACAAAAACTCAACTAAGTTGTGAAGAGTTCTTCACATTCTTCACAGACAAGGCCAACTCGTTGGAAAAAGAGCTCAGGGAAGAAGCTGACAACATTGGCAATACGGACAACCAAACACCCTCAGCGGTCAATAAAAAAGTGGAAACCACCCATATTAGGACAAAAAACAAAGCACAATGGGATAACTTCAAACTACTTGACCAGAATACCATCACCAAAACACTATCAGACATCAAACCTAACAACCACTATAATGATCCACTCCCCTCAAAATGCCTCAAAGAAATAGGCCATATCGTGATTCCCATATGGACAAAAATAATAAACGCCTCTCTATCCCAAGGGATCCTTCCAGATTGCCTATTAACAGGTCAAGTCGTCCCCATCATCAAAAAACCTACAGCGGACCCATCAGACCCAAACAACTTTCGCCCAGTGACCCACATTCCTATCCTTGCCAAATTAATGGAGAAATGTGTACAAAACCAACTAAGCCAACACATTGCTAACTTCTCGCTACTGGACGACTGCCAATCAGGATTCAGAACAGAACACAGCACAGAAACAGCGATCATACATATTGTAGATGATGCACTACAGGCCTTAGACCTTAATCAGACATGTCTACTCATCCTCCTTGACCTATCATCAGCTTTTGACACAGTAAATCATGAAAAACTACTGAACAGACTCCATGGCAGGATGGGACTGTCTGGAAATGTGCTAAAATGGTTTGATTCCTTCCTTCAAAATATAACGCAAAGATTCCTTGTCAACCAATCACTCTCACCGTCAAGCCCTAACTCAATCGGAGTCCCTCAAGGTTCTCCATTATATCCTTCACTGTTTAACCTGTACGTCGAACCTTTCACAGAAATCCTCCGAAAATCTAAAATATGCTATCACATGTACGCGGATGACACACAGATTTACATCAAGATCACATCCCTGGAAGAAATTAGAAGAAAATGAACGAGGCCTTAAAAACGGCACTACAATGGCTAGCTAACAATCATTTGAAACTAAATGCGCAAAAAACAGAATTCTTACTAATCTCACCACCAAAGAAACACACAGAAGTGAAGGAATGGTCCAAAATGATCACAGCGTTAAACTGCACCCCTTCCCTAGTTGTCTCAGCGAGATCACTAGGAATCACACTAGATGAGAACCTAAACATGAAGGCCCACATCAAAGCAATGGCAAAAAGTGCCCGCAACCACCTGAACTACATTAGAAAAGTGAAACCATTCATATCTAAGGCGGATCTCAAACGGGCAAACCAATCACTAGTTATCTCGAGGATTGAATATGGATGTACATTTCTAGCAGGTCTACCAAAAATTTCAACAGCACCACTAAAGGCATGCCTCAATGCAGCTGCAAGACTCATCACCGGATCAAGGAAACTCGACCATATCTTACCCCACCTGAAAGCATTAAACTGGCTACCTTACGAGGCCAGAATCCAGCTAAAAATGGCATGCATAACCCACAAAGCGCTCCACTACAACACACCAAGTTACCTCATGCAGAAAATTAAACTATCTGGAGGAAACAGACCGGGAAGGAGTGCAAAGGAACTGGTGTTGAGACCAACCATCTTCCGGAAGAAGAAAACATATGATAGAGCTTTCTCAGGAGCAGCCCCCAGAATCTGGAACTCACTTCCTCCAAGCATTAGAAAAATTCCAGACACAGCAACATTTAAGAGGGAAACTAAGATCTTCCTAATGAGTAAGTTCCTTCCATAAGCAAGGCTCGGGACTACACAATATCCGGCCATGGACTGCAGCGGAAAAATGCACATGATATAAACACTTAGGAACTATCGCTTTAAGCACACTTAGATTTAATTGTATACCAAACTTACGTCATGTTCTATATATAACTTATGTATAAGTTTTAATGGATATTATCTTTATATTGATGTTGACGTACTACCACATTCATCTGGGAACATTTACTATAACAATACTTGTCAATAACTGCCTCATTTAATGTGAAGCGCTCTGATAGCTAAGGGTCTTGTTCGCACTATAGAAAACTCTTAAAATAAAAAAAAATAAAAAAAAAATATAGTAGTATATTGCTGTATGATGCTATATAGAGGTGTATGTATATTTTGCTTGTACTGCTTCTTATTTCTTGTCTTTTTCTCTTTTGGATTTATATGCTTTTCATTTCCTGTCATGCTGAACATACCGTATGTTTCCTTGGTTTGCCTTAGTTTCTATTTTTTTTCTTTTTCTTTGTAATTGTCTACTGGCTTAATATATATATTAAAAAAAATAAAGTACACAACACTCTCGACTCTCTCAGGACTTGTTGTTGCAAGACACACCCTTTTGCTCACGCTCTTGTACTCATCCACAAGATGATCTGACAGCGACACGAAAAAGTTAAAAATATTTATTTTAACTGACGTGCTTTAGTATGCAATATACCTGCCACAATCGGTAGTAAAACGCCTAACAAAAATTCGGTCAGCATAGCAAGTAGTCCATAAATCATAAAAGGATCTGTCATAATGAATGACCAAATAGACTCCTTACCTCAGTCTATAGATGGTAGATCTACATCACAGGTGCCGTCATGCTCTTCTCCCCGGAAAGGTCCCTCTCCAAGTGTGTCTTACCTATCCGTGTACCCTCATATGAATAAGGTACATGTTTCCAAACAACAGCTGCATCTGCATGTTCTGTCTAGGTGCTAGGGCCTGAAAAGAACAGAATAACGAGGGGCATTGTTGTTTAACCTTGTTCACAATGTTCAGACTAAATTCCAGGAAGGAGCAAAATGTAAAAACAACAGTAGGTTCAATGTGAAAGTGTCAGTGTGGCACAAGCAAAATAAACTTGTGTAGTAACGTGCGCAAAGCAGCGGACGGTCAGCAGCATAGGGAAGACGACAATGCCCATATGGGACATGTGACAGCCATAATGTTGAGTAACATAAAAGAAGAAACAGCTGCATTAGCTATACACCAATGCCTAGGGGATTTGTCTCCTGCACAACAAGAGTGCAAATTGCCTGAAATTATCGAAGAAACCTATGCCACGCTGGGTAGAGATAGTTTGAGAGGCAGACCAGGGAAACCACAGTTAAAGAGTAATTGTGAAATGGATAACTCTAAGCAAGCACCCAACTCTTCCACGAAGAAGAAATGGGACAATATGAATAATAAGGAAAAAGTAAAATCACGATGTGGGTCTGCTACACAGGAATCTACCGAAACACTTTACAATTTACGTAACCGTGATAATGTTAAACCACCTGACAGGTATAAGCATATTGATACACGTTTCTCTCGGTCGTTTCAGGATAAATCCGACAGACACTTGGTGAGAGCAGGACAGTCAGAGCGGAGATCAGAAGAGCACGTGAAACAAAGGAAGGACTCACAACGCGCTTCTGAATACATTATTAAATGGGAAGACAAACCTAAAATATCGAAACCTAAATTTAAAAAGAAGAAGGAAGCCGGACTAAATGTCAGGCATTCCCCGGATTTTGAGGTCTATGCTTCTGAATAAGGAGTGGGCTTTCACAATGCTGGATAGCGTGGCAGAAGTCACAATAGTTTGCTAGAGCCTGATGGATTGTTTAGTGGAAATAGTGCTGAGAGGGTATATTACGGTGGAAACACATGATACCAGAGTAAGCGTCCTGCATTGTTTATACGAAGTACAGCTATGGTTGGAAAGGGACATTCCCAAGTTTATTAAAGTCCTATTTTGGGAAGAACTCACTCAGGATTCTGACATTTTGCTGGCCGAGTAGGATTGCCCACTTGACCGTGATAGATTGCCCTAAGGGAGAAACCGTAATTTTGCTGGCTTTCTTTGACCTCATTCCAGAATCATTAAACATTCCTATGCCAGGGAGTGAGCTTTAGCACTAGCTCCTGTACTCTACTGTAACCATATTTGGTGGGATGATGGTTCACCTTATCATGACATATCCTTGATGGCAGCGCGACAAACTCAAAGACAATACCCTATAAAAAATGAAGCAAAACAACAAGTTAGGGAAATCTTCAGACAACTTGATATTAAGACGTGATTGAAAGTTGCACATCTTCAATTAATAATCCTCTGTTTCTGATAATGGAACCTGATCAATGGCATCGTCTAGTATTAAACTAACCACATTAGAACACAGCTACTCGCACATTTGCAGTACAAAATGCACACAGCACCGCATCATGCTGAAAAATACAAAACAACACTTGATATCTCGAATGGATTTTTCTGCCAAAACATATCACCTGTAAGCTGATATTAGACTGCCTTCCCTGCACTAGGCTAGCAGAACAGTTCTGCTGTTTACCTCAAGGATATAAGAATAGTCCCGGGCTGTTTTCAGCCAGAGTCACAGAATTGCTGGAGAATTTTGATGGTCAGGCTTTGGCATATTTCAATGACATATACTTTACAGATGATGACCTGATGGAGCACTTGACTAGAGTGGACTGTATAATCTTGTTATTTGCTCACATGAGCTACAGAATCAATTAAGCACATCAAAATTGCCCACCTCGTTGTCCTGTGTCTGGGATATGAGCTGGTAAGTGAGGACAAGAGCCTGGCAATGCATCTTTTTAGACAAATGTGCATTGCTACAACATCCAACAACTCTGCAAAGATTACAGTCCATAGTAGGATTTCAAGATTTTGGCAGATCATACATTTCTGATTATGCAGAATGGGTCTACGTCCAGACTTTTCAAGTACACATTGGACACAAGAACACACAGAAATTCTACATTCTTTACAAGCTGATATGATAGCTTCCAAATCCTTACACTCATTTGTAAACACTACAAACCTGGTGATCCTTGTAATCGCAGTACATTGGGGTTCTCATATGTCATGTTCAATGAAGGTGACACAGTACCTATTGCATATGAATCGCATCTCTGTATAAAAGCTGAAATGCGCTATGCGCTGACTGAAAAGATTCTGACAACAGTTCAGACTGCTGTAGTGAAAGAGTGTGCCCTGGCTCATGGGAAACAAATTATTGTTGTTACCCCAGTACCGACCTTAGAGGGTGTTACCAGAGCTAGTGTTCCAAATGCAAAAGCTCTACATCCAAGATGGCTACTATGAAGAAACTCCCTCACTGCAACAGATGTAGACTTCAGATTGGACTCTACATTACAAACCAAGCATTTCTCCAGTATGAGCAAGAATATCCTCTACCTAATGAAATAATGACTCTAGATCGCTATGACTACATCATTTACACTGATGGTTCTGCACAATCTGCCGTAGGAAAAAACATCAATATTCAGCTGCATGCGTAGTCGTTAAAGGCCACATGCATAATCGAACCTTCCATCCTGAAAAAACCTACACGCAGTCACTTGGTGATTGCACTGCACAGCTGTCGGAACTTAAGGCTCTAGCACTGGCACTACAGAATACAGATGCTGGATTCACCACACTCATTGTGTGTGATTCGTATTATTGTGTGCAGTCGAGCAGTGGCCCATTCAGGTAAGAGTGGTGGGGTGGTGCAACCGGGTTGCAGGGGGATTTTCCAGACAACCACGAGGGAAAATAAATCAATAATGAATTTTTCCTCGTTGTCTGTCGAAATCTCCCCCCCCCCACCCGGCCCCACCACCCCAATGCTGTGTGCAATGACACAAACTTACTGAAAGTTTTTCCACTCAAGTACTACTACATATTAGATGCACAAAACATACTCTATGCTCAGATTCCAGGAGTGGGGGATAGAGTAATACTGAACACTCCATCCTTGAAAGCATCTTTGGAGATCCTGTTCCTAGTTGCAGATACTGCTTTTATTATTTTTGCTCTACATTGGATGTCCCAGTTCAAAATTAAATGGAGTTGGCACTGCACAACGTCCTGTTGTGCCATGAACGCAAGGTGCATTTCTTTGGCATACCTCTGCTTCAAGAACTGGATGAGCATTGTTTTTTTTCTTTCCGCCTACATGCCTTCATTGCATACAACCTGTGTTCCACTGCCTCCTGTGTGCTTATGAGTGTGCCCTGGACCTGTGCTTGGGATTGCAGTTGGTTGAACTTTGGAACATATACGTGCTGGTGGACCTTCTGAAGGCCCATCTATACAGCTGCCCCCTGCGAATACCTCTGTTCCTGGCCATGTTAAATGAGCTTCCCTGGGTTGCCTCTGCACCTAGTGGTTTGGATCTAAGTTCTGTTTCATTGGAACATCAGGTGGCTTTATTTTCTTTCTCAGCGGCTGCTATGGGGGTTGGATGGGAACAAACTTGCCCTATCGATTCGCTCCGAGGTTTGCCTCTGGGAACATTGTCTGCTGATGCTTGGTACAGCAATGTTCCACTCAGAACATGTCAAACATATGACTTTCCATGTGTTGGAAACTTTTTATTTGGCCTGTTTTTACTTCCAAATTCATTTTTAAATTGCCTTCATTTTAAGTGGTTTTATATTTGTTTATATATGTTTGGCTATCTTTATGATTTGGGCCTCCAAATAGCATGAGTGCCTGATTTTTATGTGATTTTAAAGCGATTTTACTATAAACAATTTTAGCATTTTCCTTTATATATGCTAATATATTATTAATTTGCTTTTGATGGTTTCTTATACCAACATATGTACGAGGAGTGAGTGTCATGCGCTTGAGTTCGGCCTGGTAGGAATTAGTGCCATTCTTACGTGTACATAATCCTTTTTCCTAAAGTTGCCTTCTCTGTGCCATATCAACGTTTGACACACATTTGCATTTGTGACGCTTAGACTAGTTTCGTAGAAACATTGACCTTGCTGACACGGAATGCTTTGTGAGAATACTATCACACTACCCTGGCATTAGGTGCAAGGCCTCTCACATGTGCAAAACAAATGTGTTTATTATTACATAAAATATGGCAACACAGTTACTTGTAGAACAGATGGTTGCCTGATCTCAATCTTGGCCAGAGGCAAGGAAGCCATTTTCTATATATGGCCTTTTGTTTTCTAGCATTTTCAGCGGAGACACTTCTGCTGACTTCAAGGGGTCCCTGCATGCTGAGGCTTTTGCCTAGCAGCTGACTGACATCTCAGTGATATGTTTGAGACCAAGACAGGGTCATAAACTCTTACCCACCAGATAGAGGGATTAGATCATTCAGGAAGGGATTTTCTTGGAAGATCATACATTAACACCCTAGACATGTAGGTTAGGGTTAGAATCCTAGAGGTACACTCGATTGTTAGAATATTTTATATGTATGCATACATAACATGTCTCAACAAGATGGTGGAACTCTTTGTTTTATTCACTGTGTTGATACTCATTATAGCTTTTATTTGCCTCTGTCTATTATTCATCACATATTTTTTATACAAGAAGCACTACTGTTCATTAAATATTGAAAAAGCCTCTTACTCTGTTTGTATATTTCTCTGAGCAAAAGAAAGCAGGAGTGACTGAGTGAAAGTTTGAAGTCTATCATCACAGTAATTGAGGTGACAGAATTGTCATGTTCAGTTGTTTGCAGAACTGGTCGCTCCCTATTCAGGTTTAGGGAGCTAACAGTGGCCCCGCGAGCCAGTTGGTCCAAGGGACAACATATCCTACAGTGTGCATGGAATCCGTCTGGCACCATCCTAAGTTTATGCCGTCCGCAAAAGTGCAGTTCCTACTGATTAGTGAAACTATAGAACAGCATTACTTTTCTCCTGATGACCTTGTGATGGGCCTTTCCACATTTCCCGAAGAAGTTGGATACTGCATGCAACACCATATAATCTCCATGAAAGATAACAGTTCTTCAGTAAACAACAATTACTTTTAAGAACTCAATTGTCATCTCTAGCAATTAATGCAATTTCTGAATGACAAATCCTCACAGCAGCTGGCAGGTCAATAACTTTCATCATGAATAATACTCATAAATTTGTTGCAAAATGAGTATGATAGATACAACATCACAAGTTATTCTCTGTTCATTATCCAACATGAAACTATTGAGTGATTAGTTTGACAGTATGTTTTATTTTGTGGCAGCTGCATGTGATGGGGGTGTAATAGATATATTCCTATGTTGCCCAATAAGGCCCTGTGAAGCCATCTCTCCTGGGGCAAAAGTACCTACACTGAGCAATGGTCCTGCAAATGTGCATGCCATTTAAAATAATATTGAATGTAAACCCTTGCAGCTCGTTATAGTTCTGTTTTCATTCTTGTCCTATCTTCATGGGGACAGCAGAACACTATATTGACCTGCTGGGGACAGCAGACCACTTCTACTGTGATTTAAATAAGCAGGCGTAAGTTTATTTGTAATGCCTCAATGGAAAAGGCCCTGCATTAAAAAGAAAAGTTTATTATTTTTAAGTTTTAATATTTAAGTTTTTGGGAGAGTGGGTCTCCTAGACCACTGCCTGTTCCCTAACAAAATGTATTCAAAAAGGGGACAGGGTCCCATGGGGACCCCTTTTGTTGTGCAAATGTGTTACCACCTGATGTGTAACTTTTTAGTGTATTATGACTGGAGTCACAACTCAACGATACATCGCTAAACTGATTTTGTGATTCAGTAACCTGTTTCCAAATCACAAAATGGGTTTAGTACATAAAAAACAATGTTTTCAATATCAAAGGGCTCATGTGAGACAAGTACTGTGTGGATATATGTTTGAAACTTAATTTCTGAAGGGCAAATGATGAAATGCTCTTGCCCTTCATGACAAAAACCTCCCTTAAGTCACAACAGAAGTACCAAGTGGCCTTCTTTTTATGCACTCCCGGTCCTTCAACAGTGCGTCACAGAAACAAGTGGGGCATTTTGCCTAATCATTAAGTGGACCTTCCATCTCTATCATTGCATCAGATAGGGCACAACAGCTGATGATTAACAGGCCCCACTGAAGTTCTGTTCAATGACATGCTGTACTGCCTAAATTAGTGCAGCATGTCGGCTATGTATTATGAATGTGTGAGAACAGGATGTACAGCAACACCCTCACACATGCACAATGCATCCAAAGTCAGTGGAACACTCTTCTGCTGCCTATATGATATCAGAGCTGTAACAAGTGTAAGCATGGGGTACTCCTGAAATTCTTACATTTCAAAATACACCTCAACAGCACACATGTGTGGGTGGATCGGGATGGGTTTAAACCTCAATTTCATGAGGCAATGTGTCTCGAAACAAGGTACAAATCTGCGCATAACAATGCAGCTGAATAAGAAATGACTGACTCAATAAATCTGTTCTAGGGAAGAAGCAGAATATGTATAAAGTGAAAGGTGCAATACAGGCTTCATCAGTGCAGTTGCATAAAGTCATTGCCCTGAAGACTCATAGTAATAAGACAATACAGAACAGGCAAAATCAAAAATATTCTAAGTACCAAATGCAGCAAAATCAGTAAGAAATCAGACAGCATCCCTAGTAGCATCAGTATGTCTTCATGGCTCTCTCCTAAAGTTCAAGGGTCTATGTAGAAAATCTTCTTATCGAATAAAATGGAAAGTACAGATTCATCATGATGTGAGCAAAAGAAATACAATTTCAACTACACAGCATTGAATTAAAGATTGTCATGCTGACTTGCCACCTAAGCACTATCCTACCACTTAAAATTGATTCAGCCCCCGCTATGTTAATGCCATCCGGAGACAGTAGAGTAAACTAGTTACAAAAATTACAGTGAACCATTGTGTATCAATGCAATTCTGTGGGCAGGAAGAGGAACTTTCAAGGAAAGTTACGATACTGAACTCATGGTAGAGAGTCTTCTTCGAGAACATTTAGAAATAAACAAACATGGCTGGCTTGAATACGCGCAGCAGAAATATTAAACAAGCATGATAAGACATCCATTTTGAATGTTACAGGAATTCTGCTTAGAAACAGAACCATGCCTGGCATCACAGGACTTCAGCATGTAGGGACTTAGCCACCGTACTATATCAGTACCTATGGGCCCAAATCCAGACTAACTCATAGGGGTTTACGTGCCCTCCTAACCTTCCAGAGGAACAGGTAAATTAGCAACCCAGAACACAACACTATGAACTCCCTTAGAAGTCGTGGTAGCAGATCATCATCTTTTATTCTCTCTCTCACACATGTCAACAATAAAAGGGAAGAGAAATGAAGAAAGTTTACAATATTTAATGAAACTAGCTTGCTCTGTCATGAAGAAACTGTGCTGCAATTAGACATGTACAAGTCAATAATGGGATGACAACTATTAATGAACTTTGCACAATGAAAGGCCATGTCACAGCAAATGCCTACCCTTATGATGAAAACACAATATGATACTGAAGATCTCTGGGATTAGTGTTGGACACCATACTTGAGAGCCACAATCAGTTGGTCTACATATCAGACGCGCAGCTGTTTCGTCTCTGGACCTTTTCTCAGCTCTGTTTTTAGAACAGCAAGTCTCGGCTTATATGATAAGACTTATTTTATTCGAAAAATAGCAGCTGGATCTCTCTATTATGCCTCAGTGTTAGTGTCCGACTCCAGAGAAAACAGGGCCCAGTTGTTGTTTGGCCTTGCATGATGTGCAGACAGAATCCCAGCAGAAAAGCAAAACATGTGCAACGTATTTAGAAAAGAAGAATGTGGCCCAAAAACAAGCTTGTTACTGTGTAATGTTTGCAAAGCAAAAGCAACCTATTATGTGTGTAGTTAGGCTAACATAAGAGATAACTACAGTGGGTACTATAGGGGACTCACGACACAAATAAGATGGCTACCTGAGTGCTAGTTAGCATAAGCCGGGAAAATGCACTTTATTGAGTTAAATCAAAATAGTTTCAAAGGCAATGACAACATATTAATGTACACATGTGAATTCGAGTGTAGATTACTATGCCACACTTTATTAATGATGCTCAATTCTATTAATGCACCGAAACATCCACAATTGTAAACAAATGGTCATTTGTTTTCATGTAGAACCTTTAACATCATATTGAGCATTAGGTAGTTGCAGATGGCTCAGGGATATGTGTTGGTGGGTCAGCACCCTTGTACCCCTTTGAGTGAGCCCGTTTTGTGCAGCCATGGTCTGGGAGCCCCAACCGACGCCTGTTCTAGCCCCAGGGGGACTAAGAAATCACATAGAGAAGCCAGGAATCAGCGATACTGCTGGGGTGGGACTCGGTCCCCCAGCAGGCTTCTGTGTGTGCGCCGTTACATAAACGTGCCGGCACTCCCGCGGTGTGGGTTTTGTGCAGCCAGGGCTTGGGAGCCCCAACCGATGCCTGTCATCGGTTGGGGCTCCCACACCGAGGAGCGAGGAGTCAGCGATACTGCTGGAATGGGACTCGGTCCCCCAGCAGGCTTCTGTGTGCCGCCGGCAAGGCAGGTGACGTCACCCTCCCCGTGCTGTTAGGCCTTGGTGTTGTACCCTGCACTGTTGGGGTGAGTTGGGCCTTGCCTTGGCCTGTGATGCAGCGCGGGGGCAGACTGCACGCTCGTCAGCAAACCACACCGACACAGTCTGCCAGTCGGAAGTGACGATCACGAGCAAACGTCCTCCTTTTATTCAACCCCGCATGCTACGCCTGGGCTGCGGATGTGGGGATGCGTGTGTGCGTGCAGCAACTAGACCGCTGCGGATATTACATCCCTATCCAACTATATAATTTGAACGAACACAACAGTCTCGTAATGCAAACATTTGAAAACACAATGTCCAGGTATTTGCGTGTCCCTTGTTACCAGCTTCAGGGTTTCAGCAGGCAGGCATAGTCTCTCAGTCTCTGACTTGGTGGTGGGTTGGGCCGCATGCTGTAACGCTGGGAGCTGGCCCTACCACTTTCGGCATCTTGGCGCGTATTTCTGGCCATGACGGGAGGCGTCGGAGGCACCAGAGCTGATTCGTGTTCTTCTGCCTGGCTCCCGACCATTAGGTTGTCTTCTTCTTCGGGAGCTGCGGCCACGTTTGAGTCGGTTTCCCTTTCGCCTTCCTCGGATGGTTTTCTGTCCCTTGGCAGAATGGCTTTGAACCAGGAGGTGTTCCTGGATACTTCCTCACCTCCTTTCTGTGCTGTGACCATGGTTCCTCTTGTGGAAGTAACCGTCCAGGAGCCCGGCTCGTATCGGGTTTGGAATTTTACCCCTGGACGTCTGTTCCGAATGAGCACCCGGGTCCCCGGGCTTACCCTTATGGGGATGGCTTTTCTGCGACAGCTAGCTCGTTGGTTCCCTTTGCGCCTCTGTTCCTGAGATTCACCAATGGCACCTGGTGGTGGTGTCCACCCCGGGGCACTGGGAAGAAGGTCTCTTCGTGGTCCTTGAAACATAAGAGCCCATGGGCTGCTCTGGGTGGTGCAGTGAGGGGTGCTCCTATACTCCCGTAGGAATTCGTGTAGCCTCTGCTCCGGGTCAGCCTGCTCCACCACTGCTATCCGGAATACTTTGTTTAAGGTCCGCATAAATCTTTCAACGTCCCCATTCGCTTGGGGCCATTGGGGCGTGATGCGGCGGTGCTGGATTCCCCTTTGTCGAAGAAACATGGCAAAATCAGCCCCTTGGAAGGGTGGTCCATTGTCACTCCGTACCTCTGATGGATATCCAAACATGGAGAATATCTTCTCTAGTGCCGGCCCCACGTGTGAAAATGCTGTGGACGCCACCTTCTCCACTAGTGGATACTTCGAGTAGGCGTCGATGGCCACTAATGTCTGTCCTTCCCCTGGGAAACTCCCAAAGTCTATACTGATCTTGGTCCAGGGAGAAGTACAGGCTTCTTCAGTGATCACGGGTACTGGTCTTTCAGGGTCACTGGTTAGCTGACAGGCCATGCAGTTCCTCACATATTCCTCCACCATGCTCTCTAGCTCCGGGAACCATACCTTTTCCCTCATTCGTGTCTTCATCTTCGTCGTCCCCTGGTGGCCCCCATGGGCCAGTTGCACGGCTCTGTTTCTCAGGCTCTGGGGAATGACCAGACGTGATCCTCTCAACAGCACCCCTTCTTCGGTAGCGCTCAGTTCATGCCGAATCCACCACATCTTCGTGAGCGACTCTCTGTCTCCCGCTGACCAGGAGTTGGGTGGGCAGAGGTAGTCAGCCCACGACCCTTCTTGAACCACCTGCAGCGACCTCAGATAGATGTTGTCGTTGGAAGCTGCTTCCTTCACTTAGTCTATCGTCATGCTTTGGGGGCACGACGTGAGCGCTACCCACTGGGCATATTCCTCACAATCGTCGTCTTCTGCCTCTGGTTCTGGTGTAGACGGATGTCGCGATAAGAAATCTGCAGGGTTTTTGGCCCCCGGCCGATATACGACTTCCATCTCATATGGTTGGAGTTGGATCACCCACCGTTCTATGCGAGGTGGCGGGTGTGGAGCCGTCCCTTTGAAGAGGGGCACCAACGGTTGGTGGTCAGTGACCATGACAAAGGAGTGTCCTCGCAGGTATAGGTGAAAATGGCCACAGGCCCACTTGATAGCCAGGGCCTCCCTCTCGATCTGGGCGTACCTGGTTTCGGTTGGAGTGAGGGCCTTACTGGCGAACGCTAGCGCCGTCCACTGGCTGGGTTCATGTTCTTGGGTCAACACCGCTCCAAGGCCCACTGGGCTGGCGTCCACTATCACCTCCGTACGCTTCGTGGGGTCAAAGTATGAGAGGGTGGCCTTCTCCAGGAGAGCGTCTTTGGTTCCCTGGAATGCCTCGTCTTCCTTCGGGCCCCACTGCCAGATGGCATCTGACTTGGTCAGCGCTCTTAGAGGTTCACTCCGAGTGGCCAGGCCCGGTATGAATCGGCCACAGTAAGTGGCCATCTCGAGGAAGCTTCGGATTTCCGTCGGGGATTTTGGCGCTAGGGCATCCTTGATGGCTTTGGACTTCCTTGGGTCTACCTGGATACCCTCCTGGTTGAAAACGCATCCAAAGAACTTAATGGATGGTTTGAAAAATGGACACTTTTCCTTGTGGAGGGTTGCTCCATGGGCACTCAGTCTCTTCAAGACATCCCGAAGGTGTTTGTGATGCTCCGATGCGGCGGAGTGTATCAGGATGTCATCGCTGACATTTATTACCCCAGGCAATCCAGATAGGAGTTCTCTGATGGTGTTTTGAAACACCTCCGCCGCTAAGGAAATACCAAAGTTCAAACGCTTATACCGTCGTGGGCCAAGATGGGTGCTTAACGTGGTAATGAACCGGCTCTCCTCCGCTAATGGTAACTGGTAGTACCCAGCGTTTAAATCAATCTTCGAAAACCACTTTGACCCGTTCACGTCAGCAATGATGTCATCCATCGTGGGGGTCAGATGTCTCTCTCTCCGTATTGCAGCATTTGGTAACCGCATGTCGATGCACAGGCGTATTTCACCCGGTTGCTTGGGCTTCTCTACAATCACCATCGGTGATACCCACGGGGTGGGCCCTGTGACCTTTTCTATGACGCCCAAAATTTCTAACTTTTCAAGTTCTTTCTCTACCAGTGGATGTAGGTGAAAAGGTATCCGGCAGTGCCGCAGGGCGGTGGGAGTGACCGACCTGTCGATGTGTAGCTTGATTGGTTCACATTTTATACAGCCCAAGCCTCGGAATTGTTCGGGGAATCGTCCCAGTAGCTCATCCACCTGGTGCGCCCTGATGCGGTTGGCAAACGCTATCAGTTTCAGGTCTTCAGCCGTGTGACTACTTAGCAACGTGTCAGCCTCTCTGTTGATTACGTGATTTGTCGCCATTACCTCTGACTCGTCGGCCTGGATGGGTATCGTGATTTTCCCTTTGAGGGGTAGTGGTGTGTCCGCTCCATAAGTGAATATCCTTGTCTTGGATGGTAGTATCTGGGGCCGTGGGCGTAGTTTCCGGAATTGTTGCAGACCCATTACATTCACAGTGGCTCCGGTGTCGATTATCGACTTGACTTCGTTTCCCGCCATCTGTACAACGCACGTGGGCTGCGGCCGCCGCCGCTGTTTGAGTTCACGCGCGAACGAGACGATGTAGGCCTCCTCATCCTCGGATTCTGAATCGTCATCCACCGTGGGTAGGTGTCTCTCTGTCTTCTGTGACGATGATTCGGCTAGGGACAGCTGCCGAATGGCTTTGGTTGGCGTCCGCGGCTTCCTGAAGGGTTTTGACGTGTTTTTCCTTCGGCACACTGTCGCAAAATGATTTGGAATTCCACAGTTCGAACAGGTTTTGCCCTGGGCTGGGCAATCCTTGGCTGTGTGGGGCTCGTGTCCACAATATCTGCACCGCGTCCGGGGCGGGTCTCTCCGATATCCTTTCTGGTGTGGTTCACGTTGCTGGGTCCTTACCGCATCTGCCCTCTCCGTTTTGATGGATTCTGCTTTGATTTGCGGTTTGTGGAGTGCTTGTTCCATAGCGGTGGCACTGACACTCGAGAGGTCATGAGACCTGGCCAGGATTAAAATGTCCTCCAGTGAGATCCCTGGTTTGCGTAATATCGATCCTCTCAGTGTCTTGTCTCGACACCCTTGTATGATCTGTCTCCTTATGGCTTTCGGTTGGTCTTCGTCGGTACAGGAGCTGGCCAGCTCCCGTACGCGGGCATAGAACTGATCCATGGTCTCACCTTCCCTCTGACGTGCCTGACCCAATTTGAAGACTTCAAAGTCCAGATTCAGTTGTGGGTCAAAATGACCGTTGAGGGCCACCACTGCAGCGTCATAGTTATCTGCCGGCCCCGTGTTGGGCAGGTGTTTGAAGTGTCTGAATATCTCATCTCCTGCATAGTGTAATAAGAGCGACCTTTTCACTGCTTTGTCTGTCTCTCTCATGACTACAAAGTAATTTTCCAGTCTCTCAAGCCATATCTTCCACCGTGGCGACGCTGTGGATGGGTCTTCCATTTCACTGAACGGTGGCAATACCCCAGACGCCGCGTGTTGGAACGGGATGTTAATGGTAGCAGCAGGTGCATCTTCGTCCCCCATGATGGAAGCCCGTCAGGATAACCGTCCTTTTCTTTTCTTTTATTATCTATTTTTTTCTTTTACGGCTCTGTGGGTTCTTGCGCGCCCTTGCTGACTGCTTCCCTTGATGCGCTGGTTTGGTGGCGCCACGTGGCAGTGGGCGGCCTACCTCGGCTCCATCGAGCGTCCTCTAGAAGTCCTGTGGCGTGAAGAGGGTCAAGGTCGCGCCTGGGGTCCTTACCAGGCCGGAATGTGGCTTACACACCCTCCAGGGCGCAGACAGAGACGCCCACAGTACTTTTCCATGTCTCACGCGCAATGCGTGAGCATCGGCAGGGTGTCGCGAGGAACCGCGGCTCACGCGAGATGCGTGGGATACGGCAACTAGTCGCGTTACCGGTCCGATGCCGCACACCTCTGCGCCGCGTCCCCCGGTCAGCCGCAGGATTCCCCAGCGGCCGGGCGTGGAGGGACAGGGAAGGGCAGGTGGGCCGGCCAGGCTGCTCCAGCGGCCAAAGGACACACGGTGGGCACCGCGTGAGGGAGCAGGTTGCTCCGTTGCAGTCGCTGGTGCACGGGCGAGGATTGGGCCCCCTCCCCTCGTCGCCAATGTTGTACCCTGCACAGTTGGGGTGAGTTGGGCCTTGCCTTGGCCTGTGATGCAGCACGGGGGCAGGCTGCGCGCTCCTCAGCAAACCACACCGACACAGTCTGCCAGTCGGAAGTGACGTTCACGAGCGAAAGTCCTCCTTTTATTCAACCCCGCAGGCCACGCCTGGCCTGCGGATGTGGGGATGCGTGTGTGCGTACAGCGACTAGACCGCTGCGGATATTACATCTGGGAGCCCCAACCAATGCCTGTTCTAGCCCCAGGGGGGCCAAGAAGCCAAACCAAGGAGCCAGGAGTCAGCCATACTGCTGGGGTGGGACTTGGTCCCCCAGCAGGCTTCTGTGTGCGCTCGGCATGGGAGTTGACGTCACCCTCCCGGTGCAAAGCCCGGACCAAGGGCGGGCCTGTCAGCACCTGTCAGCGCCTGTCATCGCCAGACCAAGACAGGGCAGGGCCACCCCACTTGGTTTTCCTCTCTGTGACTTGGGGCCTCAGGTTTTGAATATTGGCTGGAATCCTTACTAGACGCAGAGTGGACTGAACTCCGGTCGGACAATTCCTCCAAATAACTCCCAATAACTCTGATGAGCAGAAAGGTGGTGAGCTAGTAAGCAAAATAACTTATTCTCTTCAACGTGGTAGTGCTTCTCCCCCTTTTAAAGACTGTGTGACACTTAATGATTTTATACTAGGGTAACTCTATAAGTAAGACAGGGCTAAGGTCCAGCAGTCTGACTAGGGTTTGTGTAGGATATTATACATTCGATTTTGTGTATCAAATGTTGTTGTAAATACTTTTTGGCAATTAGCATATATTAACTTGTTTTTACTCTAATTTTATAGATTTTTAGGCTAAGTCCCATGGGCTATCATTATATCATACCTAGCCCTTTAACTATACATGGTATTTTTAACCCCCTCCATAAAATTACCTAATTAACTTACCTGGAACCCTTCCACTCTGATACCACCTGGATCTGATATTTATGCATTTTGCACTTAGCAGTTTTGCACATTGCATCTCTTGCACTCTGCATCTTTTGCACTTAGCAGTTTTGCACTTTGCACCTTATACTCTAAGGACACAGTTCTTAGGGATACAGTAGCAATAATCAGGATGTCAAAGCGCAAACTACAAAAACTACAGAAACTTGTAGTTGACCCCCATGCGCCACCATTGATTCCTATCTAGTACGGGCGGTTAGCGCTATTAACGTCGAAATAGATAGGGCGGAACGCCGCATCTCATTAGGTGTGGGCATTGTGATTGAAGAAAAGGCTGGGGTGGGTTGTGAGGTTCTCCAGCAAAAAGCAGATGTTGTCCACTGTAATGAGCAACAAGGCACCCCACGGACAACAGGGAGTACAGGGAATCTTGGTATAGATTTATATAGATTATCTGATGTGCCACGACTGCACTCACTGAGTGGTTCACCTACCCCGAAAAGGAAAAGGGGATGTAAAAAAAGGCAGGTGAAAACAGGGACTATAAATAAAAGCAAAAAAGGTCCACTATCAAACTCAATTGTCAACGCACATGAAGAACCCCCTGATCAAGGGCTTCTGAAGGATATACAAATTAACCAGATTGTTGCACTCTTAACCCAAAAGTCAGAAGCATCTTTTAAGCCACTCCATGACAAATTAGACAAACTCAATGGAGAAGTTGTTAAACTCAGTGGTATATTAAAACATATTAGTGAAAACCCCAGGGAGAATATGAATGGGTTACCGGGGGGACCAGTTGATCGACTAACACACGGGATAACCACTGCTAACACAATAACTAGCACCTTAGGTTTTAATAATAGGGAAAATAAAGACTGTGGGGAACAAGGTAGAAAACCGTTAGAGAACAAAACAGGTGCCTAATGTGACCCCAATTTGCCCTAACCAGAGTGCGACCATGATTAATCAATCTCGCCCTGGTAGAGGGGATAGGGTTGACAGAGTGGAAATGATCCTGATCCCAAATAAACTAAAGGAGAAGAGGGCCCATGAGGGAAGAATTGGTATGTCAATAAATGTACCCCCTGAATGCTGCCCATATGTGGCACTTTTGGTGAATGTACCTCAGCTCGAGCCTGGCCAAAAGGAATCAAATTATACTTTAGAAAATAAAGTGGTGCACTGGTTAAATAAGAACTGTGGCTACCCAGTGGGTTGTGCATACTCTTAAATAGAAGAGTAAGCTGGATAGCCCCTTGGAAAAGACACAGCAAGGTGATTGTACAATCATCAATTTTAGGAACGCTAACTGGGCTAGGAATGCTTTGGAAAGAGCAGTTGTACCATTACATAATGATCCCAATGTATTCCTATTGGCTTTAGGGTTTTTTTATAGACACCTAAGGCTACACATAATAGTGGAGGAGCAATTTAGAGCTAAACCGGCAGTGCCAGTGCAAACCTTCAGTACACTCCAAGATAATGATTGACAGAGCATTGCCCATCAACCCAACGTGGAGGTTAGACACGATGGAGATGGGTCGACGGGAGTAGAGATGACAGAAGACAGCGTACCTAACATCGTCAAGCCATTTTTAATAATGCCTAATTCCCTACTCAATGTTACAAACCCACCAGTCTCACATCCATTTATTAGGGATAAGAATGCCAGTATAGATGAATACTCTAATGAAAATAAAGGGATATCGTCAGAAATTGCTACAAACACTCCAGTAATGAACTCCCATACCGGCAAGGAAGATGTGAGCATATGTAAACATCAAGATGATAATATAGGAAATTTGCCAGTCAACGGCCATACCATTGTTACCTGGAATATAGCTAGACGTGCAAACAAAAAGGATTTGCTGGGCAGATTTTTATTAATAAACATGATATAATTTGTTCACAAGAAACCTGGAGTATTGATCATATACATTTTGAAGGGTTTACCTCCTATGATCTGCCTGCATCACCCTCTACTGCTGGCAAAGCTAAAGTTTGGCTGCTAATTCTTCTGTCAAATAAATTGCTTTTGGTAGTCAAAAGGGTGATTACAATAGGAAACCACTCGCAGGTATTGTGGTTGCATCACAAAGACGGCTGAGACGTTTTACTGGTTACATTTCTACGATAATATTTTTGATTCAACTCGCCACAATGTAGTATTCGAATTAGAGAGGGGATAGATAACTTGGTTATAGCAGTGAATACTAACTTTGTAATTGTATGGGTCAGGGATTTTAATACACCTATATGCCCACTGTCTATGACTAAGGTCTGTGGGTTTAGGAGCGATGAAGGGGATGATTGTATACACTTCCCACACAATACTTATGGTTATACCTTAAATACAGTTTTGGCTAAATATTATCTTGATTTAATGCAAGTGCACAAGATAGGAATGATAGGGAGATACCAACAATTACTAGAAGCAATGCCAATACTACGATTGACCATGTTTTAGTATCCATGCGTATTGTACCCCTATGCTCTACCCTGAGGATTGCCGAACTGTTACTCAGTGATCATAATTGTATTATTATGCCAATTGTTATCTGGGCAATAAATTTGTAATGCAACAAATGGTTACTGGTGATATTACCTCATGTAGACCAAACGGTACAAGAATTAAGTGGAAAGGTATTAACTCCAGTTAAAGTGTTAAATAGCATTGTTACAGAATGTGGTAGGGAGATCGATGATTGTCTTGAACTGGAGGTTAAACTTACAATGATATTAACCAATTTATGTAAAATTAATTATACTATTGACAAGTTAATGACTGTACCACCCAGAAAAAAACATACACAAAGTAAGGGTTGGTTTAACCATACTTGCACCCATGCCCTGAACCAGCTAAAACAGGCACTCTGTAGTAGACCAAGGAATAAGGTATTAGTTCTGAGGAAGAGGGAGCTCCAAGAGGAGGCGTGGGACAACCTTTCATTGACCGCGGTACACCTACTAATAAGCTCTTCTGGGAAACTGTTAACTCGCCATTTCTCACAAATGAATCTTTCCTGGAACTATTGTCCCATATTAGCTGTGAGGAATGGGTGCTATACTTCTCCAGCATTTATAACCCACATGATCAAGATCATGATGTTTCTATAAATTCTAGTCCGAATGACTGTAAATGGCCTATCATCCCCCTAAATATCACCCTTGATGGGGTTGAATTAGTAATTAGAATTAGTAAAGGGGGAAAATCTCCGGTCCCGATGGTCTTCCCATAGATGTTTATAAAATGGAGCCAGATCTATGGGGCCCGATACTCACTAGAGCTTTTAATGCTGCAGTTACTGAGGGTATCCCTCTTACTTGGGGCCAATCCGTTATTATCCCCATTTATAAAAAGGGGAATAAACCAGAAGCCAAAACATATTGCCCAATTTCCCTTTTGGACTATTCAATAAAGGGGATGAGTAGGGTTTTATTAGTAAGACTGGAGGAGTGGGTAGCGGTGAATGGGATTTTAGCACAGGCTCAATATGGTTTTAGAAAAATGGTTAGGTATGATAGAGCAATGTATTAAGTTAGAGCTTTTAATGGGTAAATATACGCGTGCTAAACAAGGGAGTCTCTTTTTATGCTTTGCTGATCTTAGTAGTGCTTTTGATTTAGTGGATCATGCTATTCTCTGGCCAGTTTTACTTAATCTGGGTGTCCCGGAGTCTATTATTTATTTCCTTGCAAGGTTATACAAGAAATTATCGAATAGAGTCCGGTATGGCCAACTGGGTGAATTTACACCAAATTTTATGGTTAAACGTGGCATCCACCAAGGCTGCATTTTAGCACCATTGCTTTTTACTTTATTAATAAACGAAGTTGAAGCAGTTCTTAAGTTGGTGCAGACGGATGCACCCCAAGCCGTGGGCCAGGCCGTACTGGTTCTGCTTTATGCTTTATGTTATCTAGAACTCTGGTTGGCCTATAGCGATTAATAGATAGGTTCACAGATTTTTTTAGTGGAAGGAAGTTGTTAATTAATAAGGCCAAAACATATACTATGATTTATGGTACAACACCTAGGAAATTTAAACCTTTTTTCATAGATGGTGCGAGAGTGGAACCTGTTGACAATTTCTGTTATCTGGGGTTAACTATTTCAGGTAACGGTAATTGGTCATCTGAATTGTCTAATGTCTCTGCAAAGATGTCACAAAGTGTGCATGGGGTCTTTGGGTTTGCTTCCAAACTGGGGGAACGACGTATCAAGGACATGACAGACATCTATAATGCTAGATGTGCCTCTATTGCATTTTATGGCGCAGGGGTGTGGGGCCACAATACCAGCCAGGAACTGCAATTAGAGAAACATTCTTTTTTTTAAAAGCTTTTATGCCTGCCTGCATCCTCATCCTATGAGTTAATACATTGTGAAGTTGGGCTAAGATACCTGTCAGATCTGATCGCTCTTAGACCTCGAAATGCTATGGAGATCAATTTGGTCTAAAGAGGAGACAAAATTCACTTAATCTATTGTCAAGGATTAATTGCAATTGGGCAATTAATTTATGATCCCTTGGCTAAAATACATAGCAAATGTTAACAGATATTTATTTATGTTCATGATCCGGGAAAGTCCTACTGATGTGATAGGCCTGTCTAAATAAGAGATAAAGAACACATTTTTGGCCCATAAAAGGAGTGTAGGATGAGGATTGTTAAATGTTTAAAGTAAGGGAGCAGGCATGCTTTTGCAGAGGATGCCACTGAAGCCAAGTGATATGGGAGAATGCACCTGTCTCAGGGAGAGGATGATGATTGGTGGAGCCCTCCGCACCTCCCTTCTAGCAGATGTCCTCTGGATACTCTGACTGTGCACCACTTCATATGTGCTGCAAAGTCAGTGTACTTACTGACTCAATGTTTGCCCATGACCCTGCTTTTGCAATATGGCACAGTTGCAGGAGTAAAGGTATTTACCCATTTGTATATGGTCAGGTCCCATGCAAACTAGAGATGTCTGTAAAGGCCTGACGTGGTGGAAAATGTGGGCCCAGGCAATAAATGTTACTGGAAGAGACAAACAAGTGTCTGTGGTGCGCTTCTGTAATAACAAAGAGGTGGCACAGGGATTTAAAAACAGACACAAATGCCTGTTTCACCCCATGAACTTGTGATGCTGACGAGGGGGGCGGGGGGTGGAGAAGTCTGTTTAATTTCTGCAACCTCACCTTTTATTTTATGTAGCTCATCCTTATCCTTGAATAACATACTCCCAACTTTTAAAACAATTGTGCTAATCTTAAAACTTTCAGGTGCATCAGAAGGAATATTTTGAAGCCAGTTACAAGTTAACAACTAAGAAGTCTTGTTCCAATTTATTTTGCTGAAAGATTTACATTAATTAATAAACAGATTCATCATCAGGAGGCAAGATCGCTAACCTTACACCTATGCTCTGAAGTGGCTAATGACAGAATGTGGCATGGTTTTGAGTATTATCACCTTATACCTCTCATTGTCACATTATTTGTTCAATAGTACATTTCTAAAGTATCAACCGTAAGAAGAAATCATAAATGTGCACAAGTAGAAACAGTTAATGCTATACAGTAAGGCCATACAATAATAATAGATGTAATGCAGTTAAAAAACAACAATAGTTATACATAGCTACATACAAATTAGACAATTATTATAATGGATGGGCAGCACATGCTGTAAAAAGAAGAAATACAATTGAGCCAGTTTCTGTAACATTACTGTGAAATTATAGCAACCTCATAAATACAGCAAAATGTAATCACTTTACACCTGCAAATTGGATTGGTAGTGTTTCAGATCTTTTGCCACAGGTGCTTATCCTAATCGTTGGGTTGAATGCAATTCTGGATTTTGGAGGCACTCTTGAACTATCTTTCAAAGAATGTGAGACAATAAGACAAATGTCTCCAAGTGGAACAACTGACCTTGCTTGCATCACAAATTCGACATCTAAACCTGTGCAACTTGATACATTCTGGTCATCAACATCAAAAATATGAACTTGGAGATGTTAACTCATCAAAATATTGCTGATGCTTCAGTGAACAACGAATTTCCAATTATTTCAAGTGGAATGATTGTCAATGAGGAGTTGGTGCTTGCAGAGAAGTATTCAAAAGGTACAGGCCATATTTTTCAAGAACTTAACTGCAAATTGGAGGTAGCAGATTTTCGTGTTGTGCCACTTGTTCAGTGGGCTGTTCAAATGGTTCCAATCCAGTCATTGTACTGCCAAATGAAACAGATGTTATTATTGTGCTGCTTAGATTTGTTGCAATGTTTATAAGTCAAGGATTGTCAGAGTTATGGATATGTTATGGAACAGGCGAGAAAAGACCCTTTAATCCTGCTTCATATTCTGTACATGAAACACAATTCAGAGATGCCCAGTGTTCATATCAAGGCACACACTCTTATGGGTGATGACACTATGAGCAAATTTGGAACGAAGATTGAAGCTTTCACTGCTGAAACTGGGAAGTTTGTAAGAGGATTTGCTGAGAAAGAAGAAGAATGTGACTTCAGAGACATAAAAAAATACTGTGTTTGTGTGTGGAAAATGAGTTCTCACTGTCACACATTTGACGATCTTCGGTGCAGTAAGTTCAAGAGACTAGTCCTGATAAGTTACCTTCCACCGATGTCATTTTCTGTGCATGGACACATTAAAAGAGGGGCTTTCTTGATCAGAAGATGTGTAAATGTTTTGGATCATGCATTTGTAGAGAAAGATCCATGTGAATTGGATTGGGAAGATATTGATGGGGTGCTAAAACCTATGAAATTTCTAAAGCCTATACTCATAGATTTTACATGTGAATTTACTTGCAAAACCTGTGCTACAAAAAGATGTCCCTGTTGATATGCTCTTCTCAAATGGTCAATATTCTGCAAATGTACCATGAGCAATTGTTGAAACAAATCAATAAAGAAATTTATGAAAATGTGTCTAAAACAGGAGTGATAAACATTATTTTTTTCATATTCAGATCAAAAACATTGTTTGGTGTATACATAACAATATTAAAACCCATTATTATTTGTTTCATATCTATATATGTCTCTTCTTCCTCTGTTATAGTCGCCATTTTGGGAAATGGTGGAAGGGTTGCTCTGATGAGTTGTTTTCTGTCTCTGTAAGACTACTGGACCCCCAAAAGCTATGTTTTGACATTAAAATGAAGCATATAGGTCTCATGGTTCCTGAAATATTACATCATCAGTGCAACACGTTTGCCATTTTTAAAAATATCATCCAGAAAAATTTGATCTGGTTCATCAATGTCTACCCAAGCTAAATAACTTCTCAAATGATACAAAAACACAAATTAAAAATGAAATTCTCTGGACAACAATTTGTTTACGGAGGTATTACCACCGGCCCTGACTACTATGACGGATTGTGATAGTGTTCTTTTCTTCTTGAAGATAAGTCTATCACGAGAAGAATGTTGGTGCTCTGCAAATTTTGAGGCCCCTTTTGAAATGGACAAATAATGAGTTTCTGAGTTGGTTGCTTTGTGCACTATTCAAGCCAGTTTGTGACTCACATTCCTAATATATGGAGGGAAATACCATTGGCAGCGTCAGTTGATGTAGCAGTATTTTTTAAACCCATCAGTACTGCCTGCTTCTGACTTTCATCAGTCACATTGTTGCTGTTTAAAGTGAGTCATGTAAGTAAAAAGGGAATCTATGTTAACATTGAAAGCTATGTACTGAGTGGCAGGGCAGGAAAGTGTCTGATCGTAATAGGTGTCTGTATGTCTGTGCATGTCTCAGTGCACATTTATATAGCCATGTTTGGGTGGGCTTTACCTAGATGATAACCTATCCACTGTATATACCATACCATCAATGCCTGTCCACTGTATATACCATGTGAGCATGGTAATTTTTAGCTGCGGAGTACAGGTCATGAGAGGGGAACTGCTTGGCCCTTGATGCTGATGCTTCTAGAATTTGGTTGCTCCTTGCTCTGGGTTGTCTGTGGATGTACGTAGCAAGGAAATGTTGTGGGCATCAGTGCTGGCCCAGGGAGGGACAATGCACAGTACACCATGTGACGGAGAGTACTTCTGCCATATGCTTGATCGTCCTATGGTGGTAGGAATGCATGTCAACTGAATGAGGACAGAGATGCCTGTCCTCAAAACGGCTGATGATGAGAACTTTGGGACTACAGGCCAACATGTGACGAAATCGTAGTAAACGCAAGAAGTCAGGTCTGAAAGTAAGAACAACCAACATATTTCCTCTTCATTAGTAGTTTTCGAGAGATAACTGTAAGAAAAAAATGTGTTTTAGCAAAATGGGGAGTTTCGCTCCTTTTGACCCAAAAGCGGATCCATGGTGCTTCTTAGGGACCTAAAGGAATGGGGAGGTTACTAGACTACCTCACACCTAAAATTAAATGTGCAGTATAGGTATTCACCTGAAAAAAGATACCTGGCATATCAACTTAACATGATCGTCTAAGCCTTAAGATCGACCAAATGTGCCCCATAGGTCAGTGCACAGCAGCTGAATGGCTTCTGCGTGGATTGCGCAAAATGACCTACCTTTCTCAGCTCACCTGGATCAAGACACACATTTGATCAGTTCTAAGGGTTGGACAGTCATTTTTATCTGAGATACCAGGTATCCTTTTTCAAGGGAATTTTTTTACTGCACATTTCAATTTAGGTGTGGGGTAGAGTAGTAACCATCCCTTCTTTTAGGTCCTTTAGGTCCTGAAGAAGCGCTGTGGATCCTCTTTTGGGCAAGAGGACACAAGCCATGTTGACCTGAGCACATCCACTTTCTTACTGCTACTTGGGGTACATTTCACCCCCACAGCAGCCTTGCCCCTTTTATAGGTCTTTTTATCCTGCCAAGTGAGCCATCATATTAAACATTCTACCTGGCATCTCTTAGACAGTTTTATTCTCCTTTGACTTGTACATACACTGTCACTCCACCCCACACACCTAGGATGCCCTCATACTTTTATCACTCATCATACGGCAAAGCAAGAAAAAGTCCTACCTTCAAAAGTACCCCTCCCGTTTGTTGAATTAAAATAGTTTCACCACCTATTGTTAAGTAGAGTGCTTCTACTGGATTTAGAATGTATTTTCTCTTATAGCCTTTTTACTGTGCCACTATATTTATTTTTAAAGTACTGTTTTGGTGTTAAAATACAGTTGGACATATTAATTCTAAATAATATATTTTCAGGTATATGTGTTATGATAATAGTGAAATCCAATGAGAAGCTATTCACCCACTTAATCAAACAGCGTAGTTGATATTTTCATGACAGTTGCAACATGTTGTGTTTCTACTACTCGACTAAAATACTAAAATTGTTTTAAAATATATTTAGTTTTAATCCTATTTGCATATAGCAGTGCTGATTATTAATTGTGAACATGTATTATATGTACTGGATCCATACTGTGTCTATTTTTAATTACAAGGTGCATTAAAAATGGAAAGTTTTATATATAACTAACCTGTCAGCAGGTAGAACTAAACTGTAATTTCGCAAATGCATACAAAGACTGGAATTTAAGTGCTCTCTTTTACAAATGTAGCTCTTTCTCTATTTTTATAGGAAATCCCAATGAACTTTGTGGATCCAAAGGAGTACACTATTCCAGGATTAGTTAGGAAGAATCGATATAAAACTATTCTCCCAAGTAAGTGTGAATGCGTAAATTAACTAAAACTGTTAGAACTGCTTTTCTTCTCCCCGTTGATAAAGTATCTAATACTGAAGCAAGCGAGGGTCAGTGGTTATATGACTTTCATCTTGGTTAACAAGGACACGGCCCGGTGTAAATTGCCACAATTTGGTGTACAAGTAAAACAACTTTACAAGGATCACCTCTGCACCGCTTCCTTGGAGAAGCTAGTGACCTGTAACTAGGGGTAGGGCGGAATTTGCGTAATCGCGTTACACAAATCTCCACGAAACGGTAAAAAATTTCCGCGAACACGCAGAAATTCTGCAAACACGCGGAATTGCTTGTTCGCAATGCTTTTTTCCTGTTCAACAACAAGCAAAAAATTTCACGAAGTCGTGGAACACAGAATTTTGGGCAATTTCCCGTTCTCCGCGGAACGCGAAATTACCCAAATTACCCAAATTCCGTGAATGGAACGGAATTTACCGCCCAGGCCTACCTGTAACAATGGCAATATGGTTTGTTTTGGAGGACCACTTCTACATTACGGGTAACCAAAACCGTGGCACTGCTTAGGGAATTGCAGACCTATTTGTGTCATATTTCCTTTGACATCACGAGCGAGCAGCTAGAAAGCCTACCACCATGTGGCATGCTGTGGTGTGCTAGAAGCTTTCTGCAATATTTCTAAGTGGAAAACCCAGCACAGCAGGGTGTGCCTGGCTTATAAATATCCCCAGTGAGAAGATTGACTTGTGTAGCTTGTTGCCACTGCCCTGGGCACATATCAAACTCATTCACATCACAGTGTAATTAAGCATGCATCTGGGAATGGTGCCCTACTAGTTCTTAAACCAAATCCACTGGCTCAATAAATTCCATAGCAAATATTATGCACATAAATGTCAGGGAGGCACATCGGTAAAATATTAGCAGTGACACGCTCTCCCCAGCTTTGTGCTGGAAAAAACAAATCTGTAAAATAAATTGATGCAATGTTGCAATGTAGTCTCTCTTCATTTCATGCAGCCACCATTTTTAGGTAAGGCTAGAGAGAGCTTTAGTTTTTGTTAGAGTAATGTGTCTCGACCAATGCTGTCTGCATCATAGCACTTTCATTTAGAGCTGGCAGGAGGGCAGGAGGCATCAAGGAGTTAGGGTGGGAGTGCAACACGGAGGCTGTGGGTAACAAGCATTTGCAATGCGGTATATAGTCATAATATCAATGTTTAAATATCGATATACCATAATATCAATGGTTAAATATCAATGTGACATAATATCGACCTGCAAGAATATCGTCAAGCAGAATATCGACATGCAGGTAAGAAATATTGGTTTTCTTAATATCGAAGTTAGTAATATTGTTGTCAAAATATCGTTGTTAATAATATCGAAATGTATTTTAGTGTTCTGTATTTTAGAATATGTGTTAAAAGTATAGTTTATTTTTCAAATGTATGTTTGACATTTTTAGAAGTAATTAATTTTATGTTAAGTAATTTATGCATATTTTAGTTCCTTAGCGGGTTGTGGGTTTATAGGGCAATAGGGTGGGAAGTAATTTAATTCTAATATATTTATTAATAATTTTTAGAAGTTATTAATTTTATAAAAACTAAATATTGCGTTATAGATCCGTAGTGGGTTGTGGGTTAATAGGGGAATAGGGTGGGAAGTAATTGAATTATAACTAATAAATTAATAATTCATTAATATTTGTGTATTTATTAATTTATATTGTTAATGGTGTTAATTAATTTGTTATTAATTAGATATTAATTGGCTATTATTTATGGTAAATATTTTAATTGTGTGATTTTTTGGGAGCGGTTTGTGGGTTTATAGGGAAGTAGGGTGGGAAGTAATTTAATTATACGTAATTAATTAATACTTTGATTAATTACTATTTATGTATTTAATAATTTATGTTGTTAATTGAGTAAGTTAAGTTGTTATTATTAGTTATTAATTGATTATTAATTATTAATTGGTAAATATGTTAATTGGGTAATCGTTTTAGGAGCGGGATGTGATTTTATAGGGGAGTAGGGTGGGAAGTAATTGAATTATAATTAATTCATTCATACTTTTCTTAATTTATATTTATGTAGTTAATATTTTATATTGTTCATTGTGTAAACCAAAAATAATAATAAGTTATTAATTGGATATTAATTATTAACAATTAATTGTTAAATATGTTAATTGTGTGATTTGTTTAAGAGTGGGTTGTGGGTTGATTGGGGAGTAGGTTGGGAAGTAATTTCATTTTAATAAAATGTTTCTTCATTTTTTTATAGAATATTTAAAGTTATTTTATAATGTTAATTTTGTGATATAATTTATTTTTGATGGTTTTTAAATTGCTTGTTAAATGTTGTTCATTTATTAATTGTTAATTAATTTTGTTAATTGTGTATTATTTTACAATATTGGTGGTGTTGTTTTTAGGGGAATATGGTGGGAGATAAATTATTTTTGAATAATTAATTATTTCTTAATTAATGTTAATTATTTTGCAGGGGTGGGAATACTAAATTATTCACCTCCGCTATCCAACACTTTCCCAACTGTTGCATTTGCTGGTGTGGGAATAGTAAATTATTCCCCTACACTATCCAACACTTTCCCTACTGTTGCATTTGCTGTAGTGGGAATAGTTATTTTTACCCACCCGCTATCAAACACTTTCCCTACTCTTGCACTCACTGGAGTAGGAATAGTAAATTTTACCCCTCCACTATCCAACACTTTCCCTACTGTTACACCTGTTGGAGAGGGAATATTAATGTATACCTCTCCGCTATCCAACACTTTTCCCTACTGTTGCACTCACCGGAGTGGGAATAGCAATTTTTACCAATCCGCTATCCAACACTTTCCCTACTGTTGTATTTGCTGGAGTGAGAATAGTCATTTTAACCCACCCGCTATCCAACACTTTTCCTACTGTTGCACTCACTGGAGCGGGAATAGTAAATTATTCCCCTCCACTATCCAACACTTTCTCTTCTGTTACACCTGTTGGAGAGGGAATATTAATTTATACCTCTCCGCTATCCAACACTTTCCCTACTGTTGCACTCACTGGAGTGGGAATAGTAATTTTTACCAACCCTCTATCCATCACTTTCCCTACTGTTGTATTTTCTGGTGTGGGAATAGTAACAGCTGGTGGGGAGCAACACAGTCAACAAAAAAGTGGAGCCTAGCAAAATGAGCAGTGGAAGGACACCAGCAATGTGTCTGTGCTCCAGGGGAGGGACAAACATACGAAGAGGAAGGAAGACTATGTCAGCTGACTAACAAGTTGCAAGCAAATGAGGGTGACAAGACAGCCAACCTGGGGTAGGAAAAGGGGCCTTAAGCACATCGTATAGAAAACAAAAGATTTCACATGCGTGCGACAGCGCATGCATTGAAACTCCCACGCCAGGGATGTGTTCTGGCTCCCACCCTTTTTTCCTTGTACATAAATGGGGTGGTTGAGCACTTACTTAAATCTCCATCCGACGAACCATCCCTGGGGGGGGTACGCATACCGACCCTCCTCTTCGCGGACGACACGCTCCTAATCTCCAAAACCGCAATGGGACTACAGAAACTCTTGGACAATTTCCAATCCTTTTGTACTGACCGAGGCTTGGTTATAAACACCAATAAAACAAAATACCTCGTCCTTAATCCCCCTAAACAGCAAGTGCGTCCCCCTATTTTAAACACTGAGTCCCTGGAAAGGGTAAAAGAATTTGATTATTTAGGGATACGCATTTCAGACAAAATGGATTGGACTCCCCATCTAGATAAGATGCTGCTGAACCATAAAAGGATCACAGGTGCCCTATTAAGGGAGCAACGTTCCAGTTCGTTCAAACCAATAGGAACAGTCCTAGAGATCTACGCTGCCAAGGGTGTCAGCTCTGCACTTTATGGAGCTGAACTTTGGGGCTTTGCATCTTCTCAAGCTTTACAAAAATCTGAGAACAATTTCTGTAGACAAATAATGTCCCTCCCTCAAAGCACCCCACTTTTGCCCTTATTTATGGACCTTGGCTGTACCCAGATTGGCGAAATTGCGAAATTTCGTCCTCTCCTATTATGGGCCCGTATTTGGCGGGTAGAGGAACTCAGTGCCTACGCCAGAGGTCTGGAAGAAATAATGGCGTCACCACACTGGGCCAGAGTCAAATGGCTAACAGACATGAAAACCTTATTGTTGAATTTGGGCTTATTGGATTCCTGGTCAAGCAGAACCTCTCCTCCAAAACAAGTACTTAAAAATCTTTATCGGGATTGGATTTGCTCCCAAAGGCATTCTAGCATATCCATTGGCAGGCTTACAGAGGACTTTTTGATGTTTAAAGACTGTCCCAGGCGAGAACCCTACCTAGATATAATCGGGAAACCGTTTGCCCGGTCCTTGTATTTTAAATTTAGAACGGGTACTTTGCCATTGAACACTTTTACCAAAACATGGAAATCCTGTACAGACAAAACTGACTTGTGTCCATCATGTTTAGCCCACCCAGAGACATTAGCCCATTTCTTATTTGTCTGCAAGGAATATGCCAATCCACGAAGGGCGTGGCTGAAGAACTTGTGCCGGCAACTGGGAACTAGGAGCCATGATGTGGCAATTAGGATACTTGTTTCGGATAGCTATGTACCCTATGCCTGTGCCCTAGCAAAATTTTTATCCTGGGCTTGGGCTATTCGAGCCAGAAAGCTTAAATACTCTGTTTAATTTCTTTTTAAACAATATTAATTTTAGTAAATGTTATACTCTTTGTTATTAACTGGATATGTGCTGCTAATTTTATTATTAACTACTAATTCTTTTTTTAACTTGCTTTTATGATAATGACATTTTATCGAAATAAAGCTTTTTGACTTGACTTGACTTGAAAATGTTAAACATCACACTTACTCCAACTACACCCCTAACTCAACCCAGACAAGTTAACCCTGTCAAAGCAGAGATAGGTTCTCAAGTGTGGGTCTTACCTATGTCCGTCACAAAAGAAAATTGAAAATTGTAAAACAGTGATTGCCTCCTCCGTGCTTTCAACTTTAACCAGTTTGCATATATTAGAGCAGGCATAGGCAATCGGAAAGACAGGTTTAATGACTGACAAATCAAGAGCCATTCGTAGAAAGGTGTTTGTTGGCTGTGCTGTCCCATAATTCTAGTGGCTGGCGAACAAAATATGAACCTAAATACAATACACAGCAACCCTCTCATGTCCTATTGCTGCCCCACACAGAAGCACATTTCCCATGCAGACTACACAAAAGTTATCATCCTTCCATCCTGAAAAGGATAATCCTGCTGTTCATGTGCAGCAGGATATGGTGTGTCCTGCTGCACTTTGCTTTGCACATTGCTGTCTGCCCTTGAAGTTGAGTTCTGGGCTTTGACATCTGCTGAGGGAACTCTTATATGCACCAACCAGCCTGACACTGGAGAGTTCTAGATTCTGTCAATATATTGGAACCTTGAAGCCTAAAAGTGGCAGTGAAAGTGACAAGGAAGTATGTGAGGCCTGTCCACAGCAATCTATGAGCTGGCAGCAGGTGTCTGGTTTAAGATTTGTGGCACAGCAAGATGGCAGCAGAAGTCTTTGAGTTGCAATGGGGTACATGTTACTGGAATCTTGGTGCAGGTTGTGGTTTCTGGTAGGGAGAGATGATTTGTGAGTGCAGGGCATTCTCTGCAAGGCACATTGGATAGGACTCGGAGGATGTGAATGCAAGATATCCAGTGGCAGGCACACACTACGCTGCAGCAGAGGAGGTAACCTTAAGAGCACTTTCTCATACACCCTTTAATTTACCTCCATAATCATCCCCACACAACACTAATCCATTCACGCTTAAAGCCATTTGTCCAGCCATCCATGCACTTACTCACCTATTCACTCATCCATGTACTCTCTACTCTACTCACTCGCCCAATCATCCATCCTTGCACTCACTCATACCCATTCTTCCAGCCATTAATGTATTCATTAAGCCACTCACTCATCCATTGATCAATCTGTGCCCTCACTCTCCAAGCGATCGTTCCATCCACATCCACACCCACCCATCTATTTATGCACTCACACATTCTCACCTACGTTTTCAGCTGTGCAATCACTCACACATCCATGCATTCACCCATCCATTCATCTATATTAAGACATTTTGTGCCCATTTCCCTTTTGGCTCATGAGAGGAATGTGAATTCAGTGTGCAACAGCCATTATTCAAAAGGCCATTGCTTTTAATGAGAAACAGTCCAACATTATTTTTTAAACAGAGGAAGAGGACTTCTTCACTGGCAACTAATAAGGAGGCTGAACTTGTGCCAAAAGTATGGGTTTGGATCTTATTCTTCAATTGACATGAGTCCTTGTTATTTCATGAGGTAGCTCTTCCTTTCTATAAGGTGTAGATGTGTTTGCTGCATTCCACCTGCGAGACCCTTATAGTTCCCTTGCTGAAGCCACAGAAACCGGCTCATGATAAAAGAGCCACTATTGATTATAAGGTTTTAAGTAGGATTCTTGATACTAGACTCCTCTCACATATGCCCACCCTCATGCATCCCAACCAGGCGGGCTTCTTTCCCGGCTATAGCAGTTAACATACCAAGACTTCTCACCCTAATGGATGCTGACATGTATAATCATACGGAGGCAGTGATCATTGCGGGAGACATAGAGAAGGCTTTTGACAGCCTGGAATGGGCCTTTCTCTATGCCGTCATAGAGTAATCTACCAATTTACAATTGGTAGATTACTGTGTAGCATGGAACAGGCTCCTATATATGGACTCTGCAGCCAGAATCAAGACAAGAAAATCTGTGTCAGAGTGCTATCAGGTAGGCAGAGGGACCTGCCACGGGTGCCCTCTGTCACCCTTTTTATTTAAACCTCCCAGTGGAGCCCCTGGCTAATTATGCTAGATATGGTGATGCTTACCCGGGTATAGTAGAGGACGGGTACACCATGTTACCCTTTATGCTTATGACCTCCTGATCTTCTCACAAAACACTTGCTGGCGCTCAAGAGCTGCTGGATCAATTTGGACTACTTTTTTTGGGCTGAAAGTCAACAGGCAGAAGTTTCAATTCGTTCCTACTCTGGCGGACCTGCAGTGAAACCCCGCTGTTTACAGTACCTAGGAGTTAGAGTCTTTCATGACCCCACTGATTTACTGGAGGGGAATGTTGTGAAGGCAATCTGAGATCTTAAGAAGAGCATGGACTTTTGGAGACGCTCCCCCAGTCGGTAGCAGGCAGGGTCGCACTACTGAAATGATACCACTCCCGAGGCTCCTTTGTTACTTTGTGATGCTACCAGTGTGGGTTCCCCAAACGATGGTCCCGATTCACAAAGGTAAACTGAGACAAAAGTCTAGCTTTACAACTTTTGGTATTCACAAAGGACATTTACTACTCGTAAATGCCCTTTGTGAATAACAAAATCTGAACTTTACCACTTTACAACTTTTGGTATTCACAAAGGGCATTTACTAGTAGTTAATGCCCTTTGTGAATAACGAAAGTCGTAAAGTTAGCTTTTCATTTCATTTTACCATTGTGAATCGGTCCCTAGGTTTAGAGTGTTGGATAAACTTATTACAGCTTTCCTCTGGGGATCGGGCCGCAGATGGGTGACTTTGACTATCTTGAAAAGACCTGTGAGTGACAGAGGGCTAGCTGTCCCTGACTTTGAGTCCTGTTATCTGGCAGCACAACTCCATTGGCTAACACAGTGGGTGGTGGGCAGACTGACACCTGTGTGACCCAATGTCCCGGACAGCCACAGACTGATCAAGGTGCTTATAACACCTAAGTGCCCTACCACAGTGGATACTGCAGAATTCCGAGTGCTGCGTTGCTGTTGTACTTGTCTGCAAAAAAACGCTTGAGAGTCCCGTACTCCTATACCTATGATAATCCTAGAAGTGTTACCACACAGTGGTGAATGGGGAGACTTGGTGAAGTGGGTAGCCATGGGGACATCCATGCTGGGTGACTTGTTCAGGCATTCATCCCCTTTGCAGAATTCCAGGCGGAACATGGCCTGTCTAGGGGACACTTATTGCATGGAGAAGTGATGACCACGGAACATAAGCATTGGGGCACGGGCATGGTAGTGCTACCACACCAGAAGACCTGCCAATTCATTTTTATATCCTCTGGGACATTTAAGGCTGTAACTTGCTTATTTAGAACAATAAGGGGGATATGCAGCTGCCCCTCACTGCCCCCCGAACCACCTGGGAATAATATCTAAGAAACCCCTTACCCGACAAGAATTGGAAAGCAATATTGGAAAGAGTACCCAAAGTTTCGAGGCTTGCCCGTTTTAAACATATATTTTTACTTAATACACAGGGCATATCTCACTCTTGGACAGCTTAACAGATATTTTGATACATCAAGTTCCAAATGTACGAGGTGTGGAGAGGAAGGAGCAGAATGTATACATATGTATTGGTCATGCTCGATGCTTACCACCTATTGGGAAGAATTTACTGGTGTGCTGCTTACTAAGGGCATTGAGAGAGGTCCCATGCACCCCATAACACTGCCTTTGAAGCTGGTTTCCACACACTGCTAAATTGAAAGCCAATAGCAGAATTCAAGGCCTAGCTTTCCTTCTTGCAAACCAAGAAATCACACATAACTGGAAGGCTCAGATTGGCCCTCATCAAGAGCAACATCCAGAGATAATCCTTCAAAATAGCCAGCTGGTACACCCAATAACTCAGAACAGTGAAACCGGACAGCATACAGTTGGAGAGGAGATGGCACACCAGCAAAGACACCACAACAGGTTAACCTTCAAGACCTCCTTTCACCTCTACCACCCCCTGCTGAGGGCAACAAAAAGACAGCCTCACACATCAAAACTAGCAATGACAACACCAAGAAACATAACTTTTGAACATTGTTAAGGAATTTTCCAACTAGACTTCCAGCGAAAACATCATACCCTCACAGGAGTTGTGCAACTACCTTGCCCACTTGTTCCACAACAAGACCGCAGACATCTACAGAAACTTTGATCCCAAACCCACAATTACGGACTTCCTTAAAAGATATGCCAACTCCGTAACTGATACGTATCGCACATTAACCAATTGGAATATCCTCTTCAACCAGGACACCACCTCCACCATAAAATCCATCCACTCAGGAGCTCCCACAGACCCCTGCCCGCACCACATCTGTAACCTCGGAAACCAAAGGATGGGCAAGAAACTCACCACCCACTCAACACCTCTATCACCACTGCAACGTGTTCTGACAACTGGAAACACACCAAAGTCAGACTACTACTCAAAAAACCCTCGGCCAACCCCAGCAAACTCATAAACTCCAGCTGAATCTCCCTGCTCAAATTCCTAGTGAAAGTACTTCAAAAGATTAGTCCTGGGGGGTGAACTCTGCCGTGTTCGCGGAGTACGCTGAGTTTTTCGCTGTCCTCGGAGCATGCGTAGTTCCGAAAAACTCAGCTCCACAAAGCAGAGCATAGTTTTTTCCTCTTCCACCAACATTATATTGGTGAGCGTGAGTGAAGAAAATCCATTGCAGGACCACCTTCCAGCGAGATCCCCACGCAGGCGATCGCAGATGATCACAACTGCTCTCATTGAGAAACCATCCATTAGTGTTGAGGAATCTGCCACTTGAGTAGAATATCTACTCGAGAGGCAGAAATAAGTAGTGCCCTCTTGCGCTGCACATGGTGCCATTCGCCCTGATTTTCAAGAATGGGAAAAACACCTGGTGCTAAAAATCAGCGTAAACGGCATGACCTAGCACACTACACTGCTTGAGGAACTCCGGGTTGCGCATCTGTGTTTTTTGGTCACTTTGCGGATTTCCACATGGCAGAACTCTGTGAACTCTGCCCAGGCCTAGAAAAGATCATCAATAAATGCATGACATACCTGGAGCAGAACCAGCTACTCAACACTTCCGAATCCACTTTCAGCAGCAATCACAACACCAAAACTGCCCTGATCGCAGTCACAAATGACATCCAAACCCTCCTTGACCGAGTGAAAACAGCAGCTTTGATCCTCCTTGACCTCTCTGTATCCTTCAACACCATATCCCACCACACGCTGATCGAAAGACTATCACATCGGCATCCAAGGGGAAAAGCTCAGATGGATCACCTCTTACTCACCCTGGACGATTCCAGAGGATCCACCTCCCACCTTTCACCTCCGAACTCAAGGAGATCACCTGTGCTGTCCCTTTGGGCTCATCCCTCTGCCCCACGCTCTTCAACGCGTGTATGACCCTGGTGGCCAACATCGCTAGATCCCTCGGTCTTAACATAATTTGCAATGTAGATGACACCCACCTCTTCCTCTCACTCAACAACGACCCCACCACCACCAGAACCAACTTCCACAGATGCATGACAAATGTCGCCGACTGGATGAACAACTGCCTGTAGATGAACACAGACAAGATGGAAGTACTGATCTTTGGCCACTGCAGCAACACATGGAATGACTTCTGATGGCCATCAGACCTAGGACCTGCACCCACTCTCTTCGGCCACACCAGAATCCTCAGAATCATCATTGACAAAAAGCTAACAATGAAATCACAGATACATGCCATCTCTTCTGTCTGCTTCCTCACTCTGCACATGCTACTTAAGATCTTCAAGTGGCTACCCCTACACACGAGATGCACCATGATACAGGCCCTCAGCACGAGTTGACTAGACTATAGCAACGCCCTCTAGGTAGGAATCGCCACACAGCTCCTTCAGGGACTTCACACCATACAGAACCCTGCAGCCAGACTCATCCTCGGCCTTCCCTGATGAACCCACATCATATCATACCTCAGGCAACTCCACTGGCTTCCCATACAGAATAGATACCAATTTAAGCTGCAGACCTATGCACACAAGGCTCTACACAACCAAGGACCTGCATGCATTAACCACTGCCTGAACTTACACCAACTGTCGAGAAGACTACGCTCCGCCTCCCCTTTCACTTGCAGATACTCCCCACATTTACCAAAGCAGAAGTGGAGGACGCTCCTTCTCCCACGTCACAGCAAAGACCAAAAACATCCTCCCCAAGCACCTCTGGACCATCACCTCACTTCCAGAATTTCGAATGGCCCTCAAGACCTGCCTGTTCGAAGAAGCTTCTGGGACCTCCAAGCGCCTGCACACCCTATTGGGTGATTAGCTGTGCTATATAAATTCGGATTGAATGATTGAAGCCTTTCCCTTCCCTGAGGCTCTGATCAGGAGGCCAGCCAGCTAGTCATTGGAATAACTCTGCTGGTCCTGGGTTCAAGATGCAGGTCCAGTCCTTCTAACATCAGGAAGCAGGGCAGCAGAGTAGCAGTTTTTCTTGCAGTAGAGCAGCACAGCAGTCCTTCTGAGTACTTCACAGGTTCTGAGCTGTACTGAAGAGTTGGGTCTGAGGGTCCACTATTTATCTTTGGTGCCATCTTTGCAGTAGGAGAGGTTTCTAGAGGGTTGCACACAAGATGTGTTTGAACTTTCCTTCCTCCCTGCCCTGCCCTGACCCCAGCTTGTCTTAGGGCACAAAAGCCTACTGTGAAACCTTTTGTGAGTGTGCTGTGGCAGAGTCTTTGCGATGTGCAGGTGTGGTAGGCGATAGCTCTACCCACCTATCAAGTCAGAGATGGCCCAACCTGTCAACACCTATTCCCCCTGTGTCTCACATCTGGTAGCTATACACACATTTCAACTGCTTCTTACAGCTAATCATGTGACCCAGGATACAGACTGCAAGCACCAAATGGTTGAACAAGAAAATGCTAACTTTCTAAAAGTGGCATTTTCAGAATTGTTATTTAATCTGACTTTACTATTAAGGAGGGTATTAAATTAGAATTCTATAGACACCAAACTCAATGTTTCTACCTGCTCCCAATTGAAAGTTATCCAATGGGAAAGTAGACCTTGTAGTAATGAAAAATGAATTTGAGTTGTTTAGTACCAGGTCATTTAAAACTTAAAAGTATATGTCTAAATTTTTAAATACACTTCACCCTGTCTTATGGGTTATTTTGGATCTATCCGTGGGAGTGAAGTATATGTATTATAAAGGACATTTAAGCATGTTTAAAGGAGAGAACACAGGCAGTTTAGCAATGGATAGCAGTGGTAAAGTGCGCAAAGTCATAAAGGCCAACAAAAACAGGTTTACAAAACAGGAGGGGTGAATGCAAATAGTTTGGAGGTGACTCTGTTGAGAGGGCCTAGTCCTGCACCTTCCTACCTGTGAAATAAATAACAGTATAAACTCATCAGTGATGAAAATAAAAAGCAAGGAACAAAATTGCTATATTTCTGTGGTTAAAACATGTTTAGTTTGGGGGGGCATGGCCAAAATGGCTGCACAGTAAGAAAGCTCCGCCATCCCTGCCTGGCGGAGAGCATCGGCATACCCATGGGCTTGTCCTGGATGAGGGGAGGTGACCCTGAAAATTGTAGTGAGGCCCTGAGGAGGCTAGAGCAGCCCATAGGGGCCACCCAGTGCTTGGAAACCTGCTGTTGTGGGGTGACAGGGAGAGTGGGTCCTGGTCTGCTGGGGCTGTGGCGCATGAGGACACCAGCAAGGGGACTTCCGAGTACCAGGGGAATGGCCAAGTTTGATCCACTGGCTGCAGTGGAGGCTGGAAGACGGCTGGCTGGCCAGCTGACTGAAGATTAGTTAGTGCCTCAGTTGGGCCTCCCCTTTATTTGTGTGTGATGCGGTGCACGAGAGGTGAGAGCCCCAAAGCTTTGAGATAGACTATCCATGAGGGATGGAAAACACTAAAACTGACAGACTGCAGAGGAGTGGATAAGATCAAGAGCTGACAGTTCCTACGATATCTGGCAGGCGGCGGTGATTGCTGCTCTCTGAACATCCGAGAGGTTCCGGTGACCCCCATGTCATCCCCTGTTGCGGCTGACAACATCTGGGCCACAATGGTTTGCGACAAGGGGGGAAGGCAGGCCAGCAAAGCAAGATGGAGAGAACTGTGGTTCCTAGACCCCCCACCTATTTGGCCGGGCCTGTGGTGGTAGAAGGGAAGGTATTGCAGCACAAGATGGCCAAAGGAATGCCCGCGCTCAAAGACATTATGGAGACACCAGTTGGGGTACGTAATTCCGTCAATTGTAAACTAGATTCAATCCCTATGGAGTGAACCTTCACAAAACAGGTGAGGAAATAAAGCAAATAGACAAGGAACTGTCTTCCGTGCGGCAGGAAATCCAGAAACTAAAGGGGCAAGTTGGCTACCATTTCAAGGACTATGATTGTGTACAGGTGAAACTGGAGAACTATGCATCGCGGGTTTTCAGATTTACGGACCCCCGTGCCCTATCAAAAATGTTATTACTGCATTAAATTCTGCTATCTCCTCCCTGGCCTTAAAATATAAAGACTGCCTTATCTTGGGAGACTTTAATATACATATGGAGAACGGGAATGATCCCCAAGCTACTCTCTTGCTGGAGATGCTGCTGACCTTTAAGATGCTCACATCTATCTCCTCGGCTACCCACGAGAAAGGTCACACTCTTGACCATATCTTTCATAAATTTGAATTATCAGCCAGTCCTCATTTGCCTATCACTTGGTCTGACCACTTCCTTGTTAAATTTGATATCCCCTTCGCTGCCTCAGTCCCTCTGGAGATTGCAGGGCCAAAGGCCCATAGTTATCAAACCTTCCACAACAAATCCATTCCCACATTAGCCAACGCCTTGGACCGCTCTCGACCAGAGCTGTCTAGTGCCCTGGATCTGGACGCCCTTCGAATAGTCTCGGACCAATATTGAGGCAGTGGCTCCGATTGTTTCACATTCCTCTAAGAGGTCGGCTACACCGGCCCCTTGGTATAGTGATATTCTTAGAGCGAGCAAAAGGAACTGTGGGAAAAAGGAACAGAAATCGTGCAAATTCTACCTGCCTGCTGACAGGAAGGTGTATAAAGACAACATAGAAGCTCATTATTCCTTGGTAAAAGCAGCCAAATCGAACGTTTTCCAAACCAAAATTGATACTGCCAAAAATAAAAGTAAGGACATTTTTAGAATAGTTAAATCCTTCACCTCACTGAAGGCTGGCTTAATTGAAGGGCCATGCACAGAAGCATGGTCAAAGCAGGTTGCCTAATTTTTTCATGAAATAATTTCCTTGATCCAGCAAGCTTGCTCGGAAGAGGAGCTATCTTTTTATCATAAAGTTAATAGTAAATTTCAGAACCTGGATCTACCATCCTTACATGCTTTCCTGGAGCTAAAGCTGGAAGAGTCACTGTCCGTCTTCAAAGCATTAAGTCGGGCTCCCCTTCCGAGTCCCGACCCTTGCCCAGCGAACATCAGGACTCAACTAGCCCTACAGTACATCAGCTCTTTAATGCCTCCCTCGCTACTGGCATCATGGAAGTATGCTAAGATTCTTCCATTGACAAAAAAGGCAAACATCAACACGAAGGATCCGTCGAATTATAGGCCAATGTCTCTGCTTCTGGCTCTCTAAAATTTTGGAGAAACACGTTAACAAGGCCTTGCAAAGTCATATTGAAGAGGGGGCTTCTCCATGAATCCCAAACTGGCTTTATGGAGAATTTCAGTACAGAGTCCACCCTACTGGAAGTGACAGAGCACATCAGAGGCAAACTGGACCAGGGGGGAAAGGCCGTGCTGATATTGCTCGACCAGTTGGCGGCCTTTGATACGGTCCCACATGATAGGCTCCTAAATAGGCTTGAAGACATCAGCCTATGTGAGACCGCCCTGACCAGGTTGTCCTCTTTCTTTAGGTAATAGATCTCAGGATATTTGGCTCCCTCTGTTTTCAACACTGGTGCCGGCCTCTGAAGTGGGTTCAGTGGGCTCAGGGCTCCATTCTCTGGCCCACCCACTTTAATATCTATTTATGCCCCCTTGCATACATGGTAGCAGCAGAGGGGGGCACAATTATTCCCTACTCTGACTACACTCAGCTGATCTTCCCCTGTGATAAAGGTTCCAACATTGATGGGGCAAGAATCGGGGTCTGTCTCACGAAAGTGTTTAATTGGGTTAGGATTAATCATCTTAAATGTAATCTGGACAAAACAGAAGTGGTTTTCTTCGGAAACCCCTGAGTGGCGCTCCTGGTGGCCTGAGGATTTGTCGCCCCCACCTGTAGAAAAGGAGAAAGACAAAAACATAGGAATCGTGTGTGAAAAAACTTTCTCCATGTGATCTCAGATCCAAAACCTTACTGGAGCATTTTTCGGATTCATACAAATCCAAAAAAAGTTCCTGCCACTACTTACGCTGGAAAGCAGAAAGATCGTAGTGGGGCAATGGTGACTTCAAAGCTTGACTATGTCAATTGCCTGTACCTGGGTCTTCCTAAATCTCTGATCCAGAGTTTACAGGTGGTCCAAAAAGGGGCGTCCAGATCCATCCTTAAACCTAAACCTAGATCTAACATAACTCTGATTCTTACATCGTTACATTGGCTTCGCGTAAAAGAATGGATTGACTTTAAAGCCCTGACCATCTTCTTTAAAGCATTCCACAATGTAGGAGCCGACTACCTAATCAAACGGGTTAATCACTACACTACCTCTAAACCATTACGCTTGTCCAATGCCAACTTGGCTTGCGTGCCCAGGATACGCCTGACCCGGATGGGAGGCAGATCCTTTGCTTTCTTAGGCGCGAAACTCTGGAACAGCCTTCTGCTGGCCCTTAGGCTTAATACAGAACTATTTTCCTTTAGGAAAAAATTGAAAATGTGGCTTTTTAATCACTAATCTGTATCTTTCTTACTCTTTTCCCCCCGCTGTCTAGGCACCAGGACACTCTAGCTTGAGTAGCTGTGTCCCCATACAAATACCCTATTTCATTTCATGAGGGATATCTGAGAGAGCAGAGGGCCCCAGCGTAGAGCTGTTTTTGGAAGACTTCTTCCTTAATGTCCTGAAACCTAAAGGTCTTTCAAAGTCCTTCTCAATTGAATGAGGTGCAAGGGCCTCTGTCCCCCTGTTGTGTCCAGCTGCGCCGCAACGCACATTCATTGCATGCATCTTCAACCATAAAGACCGGGATGCAATCCTCCAGGTGGCAAGATTGAGGAGTGAGCTATCATGTAAGAATGAGACGGTCAGGCCTTTCTGGATTTCACCCTGAGAGTACAATATGCTATGATGCTATTTAGGAAGTGCAAATTGCAAATGGTGGCAGAAGGGAAAACTTGGCACTTCAACACACCATCCAAGGTATAGGAGTGGCTGAAAGGTTGGAGACTGGCGGGCGATATGGAGAGACGTCAGATCAAACATAACAGGAGAGCGACAGGCGGGGGAATCACACACCGTCAAGGAAGTCATCCCTCGAGAGACTTGCGACATGGACCCACACTTCCCGGGGGTCTCCCTGTATGAGGGGGAATGAGAAGAGAACCAAGATGCTGCTTGGAGGTCTGATCCATGTCTGGGGATGGGGGCTGTCCCAGCTGGGCCATGAGGTAATGATGTAAGACGCTTGCTGCAGGAGATTCGATAATCCGGGCCTAGGCAGACATGCCTGGTACCAGAGAAGCTGGGATCCTAGCATGAGGTAATGCAAGACATTGACACTGGTTCACCAATGAAAAGCACTATGATTACATTTGAGGTGGTGCTTTTGTGATTGGTGAGAGGCATGTCTGATTATTAGAACTAGTAATGTTTGGGAATTTTGGGGGCAACAGGGTCCTGCTATGAAGGGTGTGGGGATGGAGTATTATGGGAGGTTTTAGGGTTACTCCAAGACAGCCAAGTAGATTGGACCCACTGCAAGTGAAGAACCCACTCGCCTGGGGACAGACCCCTGCAGTGGTACACACCACTTAAACACAGCACCAGTATGCATACCGCTAAAGTAAATGTACTTTTCTGAAATGTAAATGGCCTGTAAAGTAAAATAAAGAGGGGAGTAGTCACAGGATATCTGAAAAGACAGGGACTGGATGTAGCGCTGTTGCAGGAAACTCATCTAAAAGGCAACTCCTGAAAAGTGCTGGAGAGACAGTGGTACAGTTCTGGTCCATGCTGGCTTTAGTACAGACTCGAGAGGAGTGTGGATCCTGATTCGTAAGAATACACCCTATGTGCACAGTAAGAGCTGGCTTGATGATCAAGGCCACTTTGTGGCCTGCACAGGTACTCCTGATGGGAAAGTGGTGAATATTTGCTCACTATATATGCTCCCAAAATTGCATGAGTCAACCCTGCGAGAGGTGGTCTCTTTGCTGCTGTCTCTTCCGATGGGGGTACTGGTGTTGGGGGGTGACCTCAATATGGTGATGGATGACCAGACAGACAGACTCATACCCGGGAAGGGAACTTGGCTGAGCCCCTTGGCACAGTTCACGTCGGCTATGGGACTGCTGGATATTTGGATAGGACACTATTCCATAGACAGACAATACACCTTCTACTCAAGAATGCACCAGAAATAGGCCGAGCCCAGGGGTCCAGTTCACGGTGGCTATAGAATTGCTCTATATTTGGTGAGGACACTAGCAGCTAGATAGACAATACACCATCTACTCAGGAGGGGAGTGCACCACTCCTTCTCAAGGGTTAATTATCTATTGACACAATGCATATACGGGTAGATTCAGGGAGGCAAGTGTGCTAGCCAGCGGCATCTTCGGCCACTCCCCTGTGTGGATGGAACTTGTTGTATGAAAGAGGGGAAGGGTCTTGCATCCTTGGTACCTGAAGGATAGACAAATTAGAGACAGTTTATAGAAAATAACTGACAACGGGGGCATAGTGCGCTTCAGAGTGGATCCTGTGGGAGGCATGCAAAATGGTGGTAAGGGGGCGAGCACTTTCTCTGATCGGGGGATAAAAAGAAGAGGAGGGCACAGTTGGACCACTTAGAATCTGAGTTGCTAGACCTGGAGACCAGGGTGGGCAATTTGGCGGATTGAAACTCAAGTGGCGGGAATATCAGGATATGGCTGAAAATATGGCCACAGCTTCTTTATTGGCCACCCAGTGCTGGCTGTACGAGACAGGGAATAGATGGGGCGGGACTGAACAGTCTCAACTTTGAGCTATACAAGGGGGTGGTGGGGAAGGTGGCGCCTCATCTCCTGATGTTTCAGAGGCTGGGTAGTATGGCATCCTTCCATTCGATCAGTGACTGGCAACCATAGTGACGATTCTGAAGGAGGGGAAACCACTTCATAAATGCCGCATTGATCAGCGAATAGCACTGTTGAATGCCAAAGCTTTGCTGGCAATTCTGCTGGCTACTAGATTGAAATAGGTGGCTATAAACGTGGTACATCCAACCAGTCGGGTTTAATGCCCAACAGGGGAACCAGACTTACTCTATGAAGACTCTTTGACTGAATGGTCTATATGGAGTTCATCACGGAACCAATTGTGGTTCTGCCCCTTGATGCAAAAATGGCGTTTACTTTCCTGGAGTGGTCCTTTATGTTTGGGGTCCTTGAATGAATGTAGTTTGGCTCAGAATACCCGAAACAGGTCCGTTTACTGTGTAGTCAACTATTGGTACGGGTCAGAGTAAATGGTGAGCACTCTGAGGCTGTTTAGCTTCACAAGGGCATGAGACAGGGAGGCTTGCGCTCGCCAGTGTTTTTCGCGTTGGCCCTCGAGCCACTTGCGGCATGGATTCAGAAGGATGAGCTGGTGCAGGGGCTGAGGTGGGATGCATTTTGGGGTGAAATAATCTCACTTTATGCGGATGATGTTCTTCTTTACGTGGTCCAGCCGGACACCACGGTCCAGAGACTCTTACATATATTACAAATCTATGGCTCGTACACTGGATACACCATCAACTGGGAGAAGTCCTACCTCTACCCACTGTCTGGAGGTGAATTTGCAATTTCCGGAGGCCTACCACCTCAAATCACACTTGAGGACTATTGGTACCTGGGCATCTGTGTGACGAGAAATGAGGAACAATTTCTCAGGGATAATCTATATGGCTACCTGGATCAGTGCAGGAATTATGTGAAATGTTGTAGGACTCTGCCCCTGGCCCTCTTCGGAAGGGCAGCGATGTATAAAATGATCATGTTGAAGAAATTGCTTTATGTGCTAGTGAATACTCCATGTAGGGTGCTGGAGGCTTTCTTTCAGCAATTGGAGAGTGAGGTGAGGCTCTTGCTGTGAGATGGTAAGGCACCCTGCATAGCCCTGGCAAAAATGATGAGGGAAGTATATAATGGAGGACAGCTTTCCTGGATGTCCAGAGATGCTATCGTTGGTGCAGCTGATGGTTGCTAATGACTGAGTCTATGTACCACTTACAGAACCCATGTTGCGGGTAGGCAGACACATAAGTAGGGGATACCTGGTAGCTCTTTATAGATACCAACAGCGGAGCCGGCTTCCACAGCACACACACTGTCGCCAGGGTTTGGACACAGGCCACAAGATACTTAAGCTGGGGGCAGAAACTGACTATGGCCACTCACCTATGGAACAGTGATGTTCTGAGGGAGGACAGCAGATTGTGACGCCTTTGTCCATGGGATACGATCGGTATATCCACACTGGGCGATGTCTCGGATACGCAAGGACTGAAGTCCCTGGAGACAATCCAACAGGAGCGGATGAGATACCTAAGGACTGACTGGGAAAGAGACATCGACTCACTTGAAGTTTGGAAGTGGGAGGAGGTGCTCCAGGCCCCGAGGGTGAAAGTGATGAAGGCTGTGTTCCATCTGGTGCCGCTGCCTTTGCTGCAAGGGAATACTATACCAGGGTAGTCCTCTATAAAATGGGGGGGCGGATTCCTGTGGGTGCAGAAGGGGATGCAGGGAGGGAGGGAATTTCCTGCACACTGTGCGGTCTTCTGAGAGACTACAGCCCTACAGGGATGAAAAGTAAAAGATAATGTCAAGAGGCTTATACTCAGTGTGTGGGGGTAGTCAGTGTGTGGGGGAATGAGATCCTCTGCAGTACGCCAATCTGCTGCTAACGGTGGGACAGGCAGTGGCTAAGAGGAACACTGCCTGAAGTTGGGGTGCATGTGATGCACTGGATCTTCAAGCATGGGAAGAGGACATGGATTGGTGTTTGATGGCAGAGAAACAGGTATAAATATCACAAAAAAAGCCACAGGTCCAGAGTCGGGAAGTCATGCAAATTATTGGGTGTACTATGCCACTCTGAGGGGGATTTCCCTTTTAAGGATGGTTGCCCTCACACACTAGAGGTGTCATGCTTCCTCATAGGGGTGACTTCTCGCGTGAAAGACCTAGTCTCCATGTGGGCTACAACCCCCTCATTGTGAGGGAAGAGCTAAGGGATGTTTTCATTGGAAAAAGGGCAGGTGTACTAAAACCCTATGTGAGCCTGGTGTGTCTAGAATGGGTGCAGTGCTAAAATGTGTGTGGTTAAAACTGGCTATGGGGTTAGCTATGCTGTAACTTTATTCAGCTACCCAGTGTCAGGAATAAAAAGAGTGAATAGCTGGTAATGCAGGTGCCAACATTAGAGGCATCTGTGTAAATACTAGACCAACATGTTTCAGCCAAGGGAACTAGAGTAGTGTCTCTGCTTTCTTCAGGGTCAATAGTATAGCTACTGCAATAAATAGGTACAATGAACGTGAAAAAACAAATGCGTGACAACAATAATGGTGTAATACCGAACCAGTAAATTTGGCTGTTCAGTATGTTCAAACTCAACCACTGCAGGTTAGAGAGTTCACCACATCTGTTCTCGCATAATAGCCATATGGTACATGCGCAAAAACCACTGGCTGGAGGGGATGAGGATCGAATGCCGCACGTCAGAGAGAGAGAAACAGGTATATGCAGGACAGGGGTGTCCTGAAAAATGGGAGAAGGTATGGAACAAATGGCAGACATACAGAGGCATGGATGTGTTGAACTGACCAGGACCAGAGGAGAGTATGCTGAGGGGTTTGCCAGATCGAGACGGGTTGGACAGACAGGTGAAGGAAATGAGATTCAATTTTCATGGATGAGGTAGATTTCTATGCTTACCATGGTTGGGGCAACAGTCGCTGTCGATCATTGTTTACATGTTGAAAATCAATAAAAAGATTTAGAAAAAGTGTTTAGTTTTGGCTTTCAGTTTGTGATTTGTGTGAACTACAGATACTAACACTTTGTGTGGACCATACTTGCAGGGTGGTCTATGAGAATACCACTACCATGCCATTACTTTAACAGTGGACATCCCACTCTCTCCTAGTTATATGAGGTAAGCTTGATTCAGGCCATGAAAATGTTTCTAAATCTGGACACCTTGGGCTAGAGCTTGAGGGATGGAGAAGCGTTAACTATGAATGGCACGGATCGTTGCTTTTGTTTGACAGCTCAGCCTTTGCCTAAATATATTTATTTTAGTTTTTCTCAACAACAGCCATGATCCTTTCCAGGATTACATGAAGTTGCACTTGATGTTCAACTACTGACTAATACTGCAATTACTTGGTCACAGCACTTATCTGCAGCATCCAGCTTATGTTTCCTAAGTAAGTCACCTCTTTCCCCTGGTGTTAATTGTTAACTTGTCATGCATTTAAAAGAGAAGAGACAGGGTCAGGTTTGACGCTTTAGTGCACCAGTGGGGACACTCACTTCTAAAAATAACAGGTCATCAATGGTGTTTTATTCCACCAAATGCTCATTTCTAAACCAGTAATAAAAAACAGACCTGCCAACTTTCCATGATTGGAAAAATAAACAGACTGACTCCCTTATTCATAGGAACATCTCATTTGTTAATGTTGGTCAAGTTATACAATGACTTACAAATAAATGTATGTTGCTCTAATACAACTATAATCCCCCCATACCACCATCCCTGGTTACTCTATTGTTTTTTCTTTTTTTTACAGATAGTCACAGCAGAGTATGCCTTATATCAGAGGAAGAGGGTGATCCCCTTAGCTCGTATATTAATGCTAATTATATACGGGTAAGTACAGCAAATATCAATATATGGTACTTTTTGCTCTATACTAAATGTAGGACATTTCATTAAGCACCATTAGTTTATTCATTTTCTACTATGGATTATTTAGGTGTGACTCTTTACCAGCCTGCACCCAAAATGTCTTGGATGCTAATAATTCACCATATACAATTTCCATGCCCTCACTGGTCTCATTGGTTGGCCATCTTTGGTGTGCATCTGGTGACATTAATTACGTGAGAATTCTGAAAAGACTAAGCAGACCATGGTTCTTTGATTAACATTACTAACAAATTCAGACAGCATATTACCCATTAGAATGTACTGACTTGTGAAGTGAGTGAGTCCAACTGGAGTCTACATTTTCTAACAGCACGGATCAGACATTAATTCCTTCCATTTGGCTCACAAATTAAGATGTAGCAAAACCGGCTTGCAAGTCCTTAAGGACTCAGAAAGCCAGAGGAAATGTCACAGGTAGGATTGACATTTATAGGAATAAAATGTTCATTATGGAAAGGTAGGTCGTCCAAACATTTGTGTTTTTTAATTGTTGAAAAATGTGTTTGAAGGCTTCCAAGGAATATCATTTATTTTTAAGCACCCACAAAAGAAAATGAATGTGCACATTCATCTGGTGTCATAAGGTAATATGGTTTAAACAGTTTAAATAATAATCATCTGAGCCACACACATTGCCCACGGTGTAAGACCTGCCTCTAGACCTTCAATAACTAGCCCGTAAGACCATGATTCTGTCACTGTGCATGAAGTCTTCTGCTGTCCACCCACAACTTCAACTTTGTATAATGCCGTGCACAGCTGATAACTGAATCAAAATCAAGTGGACTCCCACTAACTTTCCCACAAAGGAGAGACTACACATGTGGCCCACAATATTTTTAAATGGTAGACTGCCAATCCTACAAGACCTTACTGTGGCAATCTGATTATAAGGTTTGGAATCCATATCCCATAGCTTTGTAGAGCTGTTCAAATTTGTAGCTCTGTGACAATATTAGTCACAAGTTTGTAACTTTAAGTGTTATGCAGGATACCCAGTTTTACACATTTTCACTCGTGGGCAAAACATGTTTTTTTCATTTTTGGATGCACACGTAATAACTATACTTGTCTCTTCCCATTGACTTTTCATTTTAAAGGTGTTTAATGACAAAACACTAAAAAAACAAAAAGGACTGCCCAGCATTCGTTGAAACCTGTGTTTATACTATGCACGAAGACACAATGATTACTACTTATTCATTTAGTACTGTGTTCATGAAGTGTGGGAAAAAACGCACAATCAGTTGTCTACAAACAAGGAAAACATACAGCTGTAAATACAATTCAGGAAATGAATGAACAAACTATGGAATGCAAAATATATTTGACCATGGCTTATTGGAGAATGAGCTTTGAACCAAATCCTCACAAACAAATCAAAATACCTTAGGTATAACACAGATATTAATGGAATAGCACAATATATATAATTTGGGAAACACCTGAAGGAAATGTGGCATCAGACTTGTGGGGTAAAAATAAATCTGGCTACATCTATTATGTTCTCACTGTTAGATCTTAGGGTGGTCTTACATGAAACGTTTTGCCTGCTTGCGTCCAATTTTGCTGAATTCGTTTTGTTGGCCTTAGGACTCTGAGCACTTTACCACTGCAAACCAGTGCTAAAGTGTATGTGCTTCCCGCTAAAACATGGTTTGATTGACTTATTCACAGTTAGCATATTTAATTTATCTATAAGTCCCTAGTAGAGTGCACTACATGTGTACCGTGCCTGTAAATTGATTGCTACTAATGGGCCTTCAACACTGATTGTGCCACCCACAGAAGTATCCCTTTAAACATGTCTCAGGCCTGCCACTGCAGAGCCTGTGTGTGCAGTTTACACTCCCATGTTGACTTGGCATTTTAAACCCCTTGACAAGCTTTGAACTCTGATTTTATTACATATAAGTCACCTCAAAGGTAGGCCCTTGGTAGCCCATAGGGCAAGTGCTAAGTAAGGTGCTATATAAGCATATGGTTGAACATGTACTTTTAAGTTTGCATGTCATGGGTTTAAAAAACACCTGAATTAGTTTTTTTACTACTGTGAGGCCCGCCCCTCTCATAGGTTAACATATGGATTTCCTTATTACACATATAAGCTGTAATTCCTAATTGAGAAGGAGTAGATCTCTCATGTTTCAGATCATTAGAATGGTGATGATAAATCCTATTTACTGGTAAAGTTGAATTTATCATTACCCTTTTAAAAATGCCACTTTTAGAAAGATAGAGCAATAAAGAGCATAGCTACCATTTCAATTTCTGCTATCCTCTTAAGAAGACTGCAAACCAAAGCTTTGATTTCTTTGATCGTGGTTATTTATTTAACCATTGCTTCATTTATTTCATTTTTTGTTTTGAAAACATATTTTATTGGTTTCATATGTTCATCATACACCATTTATAATCACATGCCATCAGCATGAATCAAACCCTTCAATAGCCTTCCCCTCCTTGCCTCTCATTAGCTATTCAATATTAATGCAGTGACATATTATAGTGATAAGTTATGCATGGTCATACTATAAACCTTGAGCTGCCAATCCTAATTGACAAATAGAATACCCCCAACTTTCAATAACCCCCCCACCCCCTCCTCACCGGTGTGTCTAACTGCAACCATTTCATTTTGTCTCATGTCGCGAAGCAGCCACAACTGACAACATCCCTCAATGTACCTGTAGTTGACAGGGGACCCCATCCAGGCCAGTTCCTTCCACCTACTCTTCCTCTATCTGGTGATCCAGTAACGCCTGCACCAATGTTTCCCATGTATTTGCTGCATCTAGTGCCTGTTCGTTATTAAGCCGTCTCGCCTGCTGGTATCTAAGTACACTCTCACTGCCTGCCCATTTTAAGAACTCAGCCTTCCATCTCCTACCATTAGGACCGTCTTTGGCCTTCCAGTGCCTTGTTATTTCTCTTTTTGCTAGTAACAGCCCCATGTCTACAAATTTGCTTGTTACCTTGGTTTTAGATGTGTGAGGAAACCAGTGCAGTATGCATGTGGCTATGTCAAAGGTCAACTGTCGCTCCGTGATTGTGTTCAGAATGTCTCACACTTCTTCCCAATAGCCTCCTAATTTAGGGCCTGACCATAGCATATGCTCAAGCTCTACTCCTTCACTCGTACATCAAGGGCATGCTGCCTCTTCTATTTTAAAATATTTCCTAATTTTCCCTGGTGTTAGATATGCCCTATGAAGTATATAGAAATGCACAAGCTGAAATCTTGCGTTCCTCGTGCTTTTCCAAGCCCTAAGCATTATCTGTGCCCAGGCTGTCTCCGGTATGGGTTTCCCTATACCTGCTTCCCATTTTTCCCTCAAGGTGTCTAATGGTGCTAGCCCTTCATTCAACATTCTGGAGTAAAGGCAGGTGACCGCCTTAAAAGTCCCAGCTGCCATCATGGTGTATTGACACGCCATTGTTGTCTTAGGTTCTACGAGCCCTTCTCTCCACTGTGCTTAAAGCGCACCCACCAGTGCGGCGTGCATTAGAAACCCTCCTCTAGGCAGATCGTATCTCTCTTGCAACGCCTTATAGGGTAGCATTTCTCAATCCTCATATAGATCCCCAATTACTTGGATCCCTGCCTGTTCCCAAACCCGTAAGGGCGTCCAATCGCCTCCGTGGGGAAGCGCATTAGCTATCCCCAACGGGATCTCAGGCACATAGGGATGTAAAACTCCCGCCCTGCACTGGGATCAGTTCCAGCACAGTCTTAGTGTTTTTTCTTCCATAGAAAGATACCTAAGGTCCAGCTTTTGTTGCAACACTATGAAGAAGAGGGCATGGCGTGGAATCCCCCTACCTCTTAGGTGCTCGGGCCCCTAAATTCCTTTGCTACTGCTTGCGTCAATATCTGTAGCTGGGCCGCCAAATATAACAGCTCGAAATCAGGGACCGCCAGTCCGCCTTCCGTTTTTGGTCTAATCAACGTCGCTTGAACTACTCTTCGTCTGCCAGAATCAAATTCCTGTCTATCTTATTGATGAAATCTGTTGTATCCCTTAGGTATGATGGGACTTCTTCTACAAATGGCTTTAAAAAGATGTCCACATACTTGGAGATCGGTTTCACCAGCGAGTTGCATCCGGAGACAATAGGTTTCCCAGGTGGTTCTGTAAGCTGCTTATGAATCTTCTGTAAAAAGTAAATGACAGTGACCCTTGGATGATTTTTATTTAAGAATTCATATTCTTTTGGTCCCAAAATGCCTTGCTTCAACCCTTCTGCGAGTTTCTTTAAAATGAAATCCTCAATCTGACGTGTAGGGTCTTCCTTCAACTGTCGATACCACTCTTGATTTTGCACTGCCCAATAATCCAGTATGGAAGTACAATCATGAAGTAAATGGGGAAGATCACAGTGTACCGTTATTTCAGACGTAATGCAATGAAAAAATGATATAATGAAATAATTGAAGTAATGGTTAAATAAATAACCACGATCAAAGAAATCAAAGCTTTGGTTTGCTGTCTGCTTAAGAGGATTGCAGCAATGGAAATGGTAGCTAGGCTCTTTATTGCACTCGGCCCTTCCTGGGTATCTATTTTGGGCTTATCCCATACTTTGTGACACTTTTAGAAAGATGGCATGGCTCTGCTCTTAGTCCAGGGCCTTGCTGGGGCTACCACGGACCTGCCCCTCAGCTGGTGCCATCCGGAAACTCCAATGGCTCCCCATGGCTGAACGCATTCAATTTAAGACATTGTGTCTTTCTTTTAAGATTTTGAAGCTTGCCATGCCCAGCTTACTAGCTAATCTTCTTACTCCTTATGCTCCCTTCTGCCAGCTGCGTTCTTGGGGGCAGCATTTGGTTACTGTCCCCCGTCTGAAACGTCTTCGCACTGGTCGCCGGTCCTTCTGCTATTTGGCGGCCAGATTATGGAACTCCCTGCCTGTTCATATTCGCAGTATGGAAAGCTTGCTGGAATTTAGGAAAGCCATTAAAACCTTCCTTTTCCCGTTTTGCTAGGCTTTTGGCCACATCCAATCTTTTTCGGCATCCTCTGTCTTGGTGCCTGGGCTGTTATTCTGATGCTGGCAGCGCCGGGACGCCCCTTTGCTGGAGCAGCTGCGCGCTATATAAATCCAAATAACGTAACATAACAGTCCTATGTGCCTGCACCCTGTCTCAATACACGCCTGGGTTGGTTGACGCGGTACAAAAGTGGGTGGTGATGGACGGAGCATCTGAACCAATCAAACACTCACACCCAGTCAAAAGATCTGGGTTTGATCCATCACTGTTCTTTAGCCCACTCTGCCACCCCAGTTCAGACATGGCTATATGCAAATCAGTCTGACCCTCTGCCTCATGGGAACAGTCCAGGCCGAACTGCCAAGCCATGCCTTCCCTGGACCGGAAACAAGCTTCCGAGGACCGGTTTCTGGCATTGCAGCCGTCTTCAGCCCGGCTTGCTTGAATCCAGTGGCAAAGTGAGCAAGGGACTCACGTCTGAGCATACCCTGCCACACTTATGGCGGCCAAAGTGGTACAAAAAGGGGTGGTGATGGACAGAGTATCTGAACCAATCAAACACTCACACCCAGTCAAAAGATCTGGGTTTGATCCATCACCGTTCTTTAGCCCACTCTGCCACCCCAGTTCAGACATGGCTATATGCAAATCAGTCTGACCCTGTGCCTCATGGGAACAGTCCAGCCCGAACTGCCAAGCCATGCCTTCCCTGGACCGGAAACAAGCTTCTGAGGACCGGTTTCTGGCATTGCAGCCGTCTTCAGCCCGGCTTGCTTGACTCCAGTGGCAAAGTGAGCAAGGGACTCACGTCTGAGCATACCCTGCCACCCTTATGGCGGCCAAAGCGGTACAAAAGGGGGTGGTGATGGACGGAGCATCTGAACCAATCAAACACTCACACCCAGTCAAAAGATCTGGGTTTGATCCATCACCGTTCTTTAGCCCACTCTGCCACCCCAGTTCAGACATGGCTATATGCAAATCAGTCTGACCCTGTGCCTCATGGGAACAGTCCAGCCCGAACTGCCAAGCCATGCCTTCCCTGGACCGGAAACAAGCTTCCGAGGACCGGTTTCTGGCATTGCAGCCGTCTTCAGCCCGGCTTGCTTGAATCCAGTGGCAAAGTGAGCAAGGGACTCACGTCTGAGCATACCCTGCCACACTTATGGTGGCCAAAGCGGTACAAAAGGGGGTGGTGATGGACGGAGCATCTGAACCAATCAAACACTCACACCGAGTCAAAAGATCTGGGTTTGATCCATCACCGTTCTTTAGCCCACTCTGCCACCCCAGTTCAGACATGGCTATATGCAAATCAGTCTGACCCTGTGCCTCATGGGAACAGTCCAGCCCGAACTGCCAAGCCATGCCTTCCCTGGACCGGAAACAAGCTTCCGAGGACCGGTTTCTGGCATTGCGGCCGTCTTCAGCCCGGCTTCCTTGACTCCAGTGGCAAAGTGAGCAAGGGACTCACGTCTGAGCATACCCTGCCACACTTATGGCGGGGTTGGTTGACAGCTGGACTTTGTGCATTCCCTCTAGAGAGCCAGCCACACAAGAAGAGCTTATATTTGACTGATGGACCATCCACATCCTGATGGGCCATCCTGGCAGGATGATAGAGAGGAGCTGACATATATCTGAATGGGTTCTGCCTTCCCCACACAAAGGGCTGCATTCCTCCTTTTGGTGTGTTTGGAGCCAGGGCAGGAAGGACAGGGGCTCTGTGCACTCCAGAGGCATCTCTTTGAAGTGTTCCCCACCTCAAAAGCACTACTGGGTATAAGTACTTGACAGTCGCAGGGCGGCATCACTCGCTGGTGGAGGGGGGCTGGTGGGGAGTTTGAGCAGGGGTGGGGTTGGGAGGTTAATTAAAAATAAAAATAAAAGTATACTTACATTTCCCGGGTCCCACGTCGTCTCAGCTCTGGCCAGGTCCTGCGTTTTCCTGAACAGGAAGCAGGCAGAGCAGGCAGCCTCCCTCCCCTCCCCTCCCCAAAGCTAATCACAATGCTCAAATGGTAGTTTTACCATTTTATTTTTCTGCTTCTCGCACTGCGAGAAAGCAGTGGGGTGACGCTGCTCCACCCTAATGGAGGAGCGTCTCAACCTCAGATACCACCATTTCAGTACTCTACTGGATCTGTGAAGAGCTCTGCCTGGAGGAAGTACTGCTGTGCTGCTGCAAAGACTGCCACTCTGCTTGACTACTGCTCCAGAAGAACTACTTTTCAGCTGTGATGCCCTGCTGCCTGCTACCCTCTGCCCTGCTTAGGAAGAACTCGACCCATCTAACTTGAACCCACAATGAATCCAAGGTCATGCTGGCTTGCCCCCCATTCTAAGACTCAGGGACATCAAAGACTTTTCATCAACCTACAACAGCACCTGGCGTCTGCTTCCTTCAAGTCTTGTCCTGTCAAGTGGTGCCAATCCAGTCAAAGACCTTGGAAGTGCTGCAACTGCTACAATCCATACATCGACGAAGTTGCACGAATTGGAACTGGCACATCTCCCTCGATGCAGAAATATCACTGCTGCAGCATGAATCGCGGACATTGCATCTCAGACTGCGCAATGCATCGTCTTCATTTTTCGATGCATCTCTGACTTTGCACGTCTTGGCACAAATACGATACCAAAGGGGATGATGGACGGAGCGTTTGAGCAAATCAAACACTCACCCCCAGTCAACTGATCTGGGGTTAATCCATCACCATTCTTTAGCGGAGAACAGCCAATACAACGCATGGATTACCCCACACTACCATTACTTGTCCTCGGGTCACTCCCCACGCCGCATGGTTCCTCCTGGGTGCCAGTGCCTCCCCGCTACTGCCGCTGCCGCTGACCGAGGGCTCACCCCTCCCTAGTGCCAGCGTCTCCCCGCTGCTGCCTGCTGACGCTGACGCTGACCGAGGGCTCTCCACCCCTGGTGTCTGCCCCATCCTGTAGTCTTGTCTTTTTTCTTTCTTTTCTTTTTTACTCATCCTAATCCATTGCCTGCTCTAGGCGCCACTGCCCTCCGTGCCCCCCCCCGCCAGCCGCTTCCCGCCACTGCTCCCCTGCGGCCCCGCCCCCCCCTTCTGCCTCGTGTCCCTCGCCCATTGGCCCCCACTCCCGCCTCCCAGCTGCTCCTCCCTCCCACTTGGCCTTTTATGGTGGTCACCGCACAGCAGTGAGTGTGACCTGTCCTCGGGTCACTCCCCACGCCGCACGGTTCCTCCTGCGTGCCAGTGCCTCCCCGCTACTGCCGCTGCCGCTGACCGAGGGCTCGCCCCTCCTGAGTGCCAGTGTCTCCCCGCTGCTGCCTGCTGCCGCTGCCGCTGACCCAGGGCTCGCCGCCCCAGGTGTCTGCCCCATCCTGTAGTCTTGTCTTTTTTCTTTCCTTTTTTACTCATCCTAATCCATTGCCTGCTCTAGGCGCCACTGCCCTCCGTGCCCCCTGCCCCCGCTTCCCGCCGCTGCTCCCCTGTGGCCCCGCCCACCCTTCTGCCTCGTGTCCCTCGCCCATTGGCCCCCCCGCTCCCGCTTCCCAGCTGCTCCTCCCTCCTACTTGGCCTCTTATGGAGGTCACCGCGCGGCAGTGAGTGTGACCTGTCCTCGGGTCACTCCCTATGCCGCACGGTTCCTCCTGGGTGCCAGTGCCTCCCCGCTACTGCCGCTGCCGCTGACCGAGGGCTCGCCCCTCCTGAGTGCCAGTGTCTCCTCGCTGCTGCCTGCTGCCGCTGACGCTGACCGAGGGCACGCCGCCCCTGGTGTCTGCCCCATCCTGTAGTCTTGTCTTTTTTCTTTCTTTTCTTTTTTACTCATCCTAATCCATTGCCTGCTCTAGGCGCCACTGCCCTCCGTGCCCCCCCTGCCAGCCGCTTCCCGCCGCTGCTCCACTGCGGCCCCGCCACCTCCTTCTGCCTCGTGTCCCTCGCCCATTGGCCCCCCTAACGCTCCCGCCTCCCAGCTGCTCCTCCCTCCCACTTGGCCTCTTATGGTGGTCACCGCACGGCAGTGAGTGTGACCTGTCCTCGGGTCACTCCCCACGCCGCACGGTTCCTCCTGGGTGCCAGTGCCTCCCCGCTACTTCCGCTGCCGCTGACCGAGGGCTCGCCCCTCCTGAGTGCCAGTGTCTCCCCGCTGCTGCCTGCTGCCGCTGACCGAGGGCTCGCCGCCCCTGGTGTCTGCCCCATCCTGTAGTCTTGTCTTTTTCTTTCTTTTCTTTTTTACTCATCCTAATACATTGCCTGCACAAGGCGCCACTGCCCTCCGTGCCCCCCGCTTCCCGCCGCTGCTCCCCTGCGGCCCCGCCTAGCGCCAGAACCCCTGGACCCCGCTCCCCCTACAACGCCAGACTGCACTACGACTCCAGCACCCTCCACGCACTCAACACCAGGCTGAGACCGCCCCTGCTACCAGGCCACCCTGAAGTGCACCCAAGGGCCCTTCGCCTGCCGGAACTGCAGATACACCAGCATCCAGCCCTACAGACCACCAGCCAGCGAACCTAACCACCTCCGCTGCATCCTCCTCAACACCCACGCCATCGAACTCTGGGACCTCCTAGACTCCACAGCTCCCGATGTCGCCTTCCTGACGGAGACCTGGCTGATTGCCACCTCAGCCCCAGACATCGCCATAGCCATCCCACAGGGATACAAGATCTCCCACAGAGACCGCACCAACGGAGTTGGAGGGGGAATCGCCATCATCCACAAGGACACCCTCAGAGTCTCAACCAACACCCACGACACCCTCACCACCGCCGAGCACATGCACTTCCAGATCCACACCGACCCCAACACCACCCTCAGATGGACCCTCGTCTACAGACCACCCGGACCAAGACCACAGTTCTGCGACACCATCGCCGACCTCGTCAGCACCACGCCCTGGCCTCCACAGACTACATCCTCCTCGGGGACCTGAACTTCCACCTCGAGAACAACAATGACGCCAACTCCACCGCCCTGCTCGCCAACCTCGGACTTAAACAACTCGTAACGACACCCACCCATGCCGCTGGACACGCACTGGATCCCATCTTCTCCACAAGCCCCACGTCTCCTTCAACCACACCACTGAACCCCACTGGCCGACCACAGATGTGTCCACTTCACCTTCAGGAAACCCACCACACACCACCGCACCCAACAGCCACCACGCCACTGCTGGGGCAAGGTCACCAAGGACCAACTGACTACCACCCTCGCCCTGAGACCACCCGCCGACCCCACTGACCCAGACACCGCCGCGACCAACCTCAAACAATGGATCAACGACTGCGCCAACACCCTCGCCCGTCTCAAGACCTCCACTACTAACCACAGCAACATGAAAGCCGCCTGGTTCACCGAAGACCTCCGGACCTCCAAGCGCACCTGTCGGAAGCTGGAGAAGAAATTGCTCCACGACCGAACACCAGACAGCCACACAGCCCAAAAAAGCCCCACCCGCAGACACCACCAACTCATCAGGACCGCCAAGAGGACCGCCTTCAAGGACTGGTTAGACAACAACGCACACAACACCAAAGAGCTCTTCAGCATCGTGAAAGAACTCTCCAACCCCAGCTCCAACACCAACGACATCCCATTATCACAAGACCTGTACGACTCCCTGGCCACCTTCTTCCATCGCAAGATCACTGACATCCACAACAGCTTCAACTCCGACACCCCCACACCCACCACCGATTCCACCACCCCTGCGATCACCACCCGCACATGCCGCCTGACCACCTGGACTCACGTCAGCGATGAAGACACCATCAAAACCATGAACTCCATCCACTCCGGATCCCCATCTGACCCCTGCTCTCACCACATCTTCAACGAAGCCAGCACAACCATCGCACCCCACCTCCAGAAAACAATCAACAGTTCCTTTGAGACAGCAACCTTCCCGGCAAGCTGGAAGCACACCGAGATCAACGCCCTTCTGAAGAAACCCAAGGCGGACCCCAAGGACCTCAAGAACTGCCGTCCCATCTCCCTGCTTCTGTTCCCGGCAAAAGTGACAGAGAAGATTGTCAACAAACAGCTGACCCGTTACCTCGAAGACAACAACGTCCTGGACCCATCCCAATCTGGCTTCCGCAGCAACCACAGCACCAAGACCGCCCTCATCGCCGCCACCGACAACATCAGGATCCTGATGGACAAAGGAGAAACAGCCGCCCTAATCCTCCTGGACCTATCAGCCGCCTTCGACACGGTCTACCACCGCACACTATCAGCGCGCCTCCATGATGCCGGAATTCAAGAGAAGGCCCTGGCTTGGACCACATCCTTCCTCTCCGGCAGAACCCAGAGCGTCCGCCTCCCTCCCTTCCGCTCAAGAACCACCGAGATCATCTGCGGCGTTCCACAGGGATCCGCCCTCAGCCCGACGCTGTTCAATATCTAAATGGCTCCACTCGCCCACGTCGCACGACAACACAGCCTCAACATCATCTCCTACGCCGACAACACCCAGCTGATCATATCCCTCACCGAAGATCCCAACACCGCCAAAGCCAACCTCCTAAGAGGAATGAAGGCCGTCGCCGAATGGATGAAGGACAGCAGACTGAAGCTGAATTCAGACAAAACGGAGGTTCTCATCCTCGGACCCACCCCATCAGCCTGGGACGACTCCTGGTGGGCCACATTGCTAGGCACACCCCCGGAACCCACCGACCACACACGCAACCTGGGTTTCATCCTCGACTCCTCCCTCTCCATGACCAAGCAAGTCAACGCCGTCTCCGCGTCCTGCTTCAACACCCTCCGAATGCTCTGCAGGATTTTCAAGTGGATCCCTCCCAACACGAGAAAAACCGTCACTCAGGCCCTCATTACCAACAGACTGAACTACGGAAACGCCCTCTACTCAGGAACAACAGCCAAGCTCCTGAGACGACCACAACGAATCCAGCACGCCTCAGCACGACTGATCCTCGTCGTCCCCCGGTGCCGCCACATCGCACCCCACCTGAGAGGCCTGCACTGGCTCCCAGTCAACAAGAGGATCACCTTCACTACACAACACCGGACCATCATACCTCAATAACCGATTCAGCTTCCACACGCCCACACGCAACCTCCGCTCTGCCACCTTCGCCCTCGCCACAGTTCCTCGTATCCGGAAAACCACTGCCGGTGGCAGATCCTTCTCCTACCTTGCCACCAAGACCTGGAACGATCTCCCTGCCAGCCTACGACAGACCCAGGACCTGCTGCCCTTCAGAAGACTTCTCAAGACCTGGCTCTTCGATCAGTAGCAACCCCTCCCTCCCCCCAGCGCCTTGAGACCCTCACGGGTATGTAGCGCGCTTTATAAATGCCTGATTGATTGATTGAATGCGGGGATTACAACGAAAGTCGTTATGACGACTTACGCTGGAGGGCGCTGTTGGATAGGGAATAGTTTAATTTTCTATCCAACACCTTCCCTACTGTCAACGTGGGCTGGAGTTGGAATAGAAAATTAAACTATTCCACTATCCAGCGCCCTCCAGCGAAAGTCGTTGTAACGACTTTCGTTGTAATCCCCGCGTTGTAATGGCATGCGGGGTAAAAGCCCACATTGTAATGACATACAACCTTCTTTAGCTTACTCCACCACCCCAGTTCAGACATGGCCATATGCAAATCATATGCAAATCAGTCTGACCCTGTGCCTCATGGGAACAGTCCAGCCCGAACTGCCAAGCCATGTCTTCCCTGGACCGGAAACAAGCATCCTGGTACCGGTTTCGGATTCATAATCTTCATCAGCCAGGCTATCTTGAATCCAGTGGTAGAGTGAGCAAGGGACCCACATCTGGGTATACCATGCCAACTTAGGGCGAACAAAGCGATACGAAAGGGGATGATGGACGAAGCGTTTGAGCAAATCAAACACTCACCCCCAGTCAACTGATCTGGGTTTAATCCATCACCATTCTTTAGCTTACTCCACCACCACAGTTCAGACATGGACATATGCAAATCAGTCTGACCCTGTGCCTCATGGGAGCAGTCCAGCCCGAACTACCATTTCATTCAGTCTTGACAGTACAGCAAATGTAGCTCAGATCACTAGGACGGCCTATGACCCCGGGGGAGAATATAAATCCTATTGACATAAGCAACCGTTATATTTTCCTGATACACATGCCATGTGTCATCTCACATAAGGGCAAATCTTTTCTTCAGAAATAAAACACAGAAACTAAACTCTGAGTTAACTACAGAACATACAGAATATACAGCACTCCTAGATTAAACCACAGCGAGAGTGGATAACTCAATAGTATACGTTTGCTGATTACTTTAGAAGTGTCAAAAATTAAAATTTCTCAACAATCAAGTACAACTCTGTTGAATCAAAACATGGAAAATGTATGATAAATTAGAATGTTTTCTTAGGAGATCTTGGGAGATTCCAGGAGATTGAACAGTGAATTGCAGAGGTCGAATAATTTACACAATGAGGCCCAGATACAGACCTCAACTTTTAGGACACATCTTTAGGCTGTACAACTCCGCCAGGAGGACTTTCAGTGATTCAATTAAAAGAGAAACTCATTCAAGATCATGCAGTCTCTGATTTTAAAGGATATCTGACCATTGTAGTACTGCATTAAGAGAAATACTGAGCAGGGTTGTGCAAAAGAAAACGTTTATAGTCAGCCATGAGTTTTACTTTGGTATCTTCTTAGACATGCCTACAGTAGAATCCAAAGGGGAATAGCAGTTCAATAGTTACTTGAACCTTTCCAAAAATGTGGTGCTCAATCAAATATAATCCAGCTGAGCAAACTGAAAGGGCTATTTCACAGCAAAAGTAGAATATTTTTTGACATTACAACAGCCAAATAATTTCTGAAATCTTCAAACGCAGACAACGACTGAAAGAAAGAAAAGAGGGGAGAAGCAAAGAGGTTACAGCAAGAATACACTAAGCTGAGGGCTTGTGGGAGGAACGGGGACTGAGGGCTGTACATAGGAGGATCCAAGGGAAGTCTTGCCTGTACTTGTGCAATTCAAAGACACTCAGTAGGATACGTGGGTCCCAGCGATTATAGAAATCACTTGTATATAAATCCTAGTGTGAGGGGGGTAAAATGTCTGAGTGGGGATAGGGACACATGTTGTAGGACAAGGGATATGCAGAGATAGCAGATACTAAGCAGCAGAAAAACAACATAAAACAAAACCAAAATAATTTCCGAGGCCCTAATTCAACGACAGAATGATGAGTGGGATGGGAAATAATGTATTTCTTTCACTTTCTCTTTTTGTGAATGTCACAACTTCAGATATTATCATATAATACAAATGAGTTGAATAATGCACAAAAGCGTAAATCCAATTCACTATGGCTAAAAGATCAGAATCCTTCAAATGCCCGACTGCAAGAAACTCTCTTTAAGGTATTTGCTTCATTCTAGGTAGATCCAAGATCTTTTCTTTACTTAATAAATATGAAATAGCAATCAGAACCTAATGATACTACTTTTCTTTTGTAGCAGCAATTTTTCCTCTTTAGTATATTCTAATTCTAGAGCCACACATTAACTGCACATACAAAATGAAGCAAGGTGCAAGTAAAAAAAAAACACCCATACTACTAACTTAACTAATAGTGCATGCAGTGACTACTAGGTATTGAATATGCCAAATTGCATTTCTAGCTTAACTCTTATTGCCAGCACTACAGAAACTTGTCTTTATTTCTGTTATCTCAACTCCATTTATTATTTTCACAACAAATGTTATTTTATTTTCACTAGTTTTTTTTTAATCACTTTTTGATTCCTTTGAATCAGCAATTCGTTTGAATTTTTCACATAGAACTTGGTGGTGACTGTAACTGGTTCTTAATCCTATTTGAAATGTATGATGCTTATTACATTTATTGCAGCCTTGAGTAAGCCCTGGTCCAGATGACTGCTAAAGGGTGAAACACGTGTCAGCTGTTGAATGCTTAAATAAAACTAGCTGTTAAATGTTTAAATAAAACGATTTCTGGAAACTTCTAGAGTAGAATGACAATATATGAGCCAGGATATAAACTGGAAGAATAAAAGCAGAAAACAAAAATTATTTGGAATTTTGATTTTTCTCTCTGATCAGAAGAATATCAATAACCACAAACTTACTTGTTTTCATAACTTCTCATAATAAGAGGACAGCAAGGTCCAGTACCTTGAGTTAAACAACTCCTACCATCTCCAAAAATTGGTAATACTATCTGGGAAAAGAATCTCTGGACCTTCTTTCTCATCGAGAATTCTTTACAAAACAGACTCTTTTACCTGGAGTGCCAGATATACTCCACTTAAGAATGAATGTATCAGAAGCACCAATCAGCAAACGAAAATATAGCCCAGTGACATCAGATGTCTTTTCTTACAACTGGGCATTAAAGACTTCATTTGAAGGATATCGCCAACTATGACAACCGTGGAGAACGTAGAAACACTAGATTAAATCAGATTTTTGAAACATTTGGTGCTGGCATTTCGCGACAATCAAACATTACGAATCCTCATTCAGCTAATAGCACTTTTCTAGCATTGGAGAAATCTGTCAAAAAGGAGACCTCAAAATGGTGGGAAGGAGCTTAACTAAAAAAATATCTGGAACACAATCTCATCCAGGGAGGCCTAAGGATACTCATCTTTCCTCACAGCTTCTGAAAGATTACAGCAATGGGAGGATAATTTGAGAACAGCTTCCAACGATATGCTATGTCAACTAATAGATATGGCCCAAGATGAATTTGCCTAATACAAAACAGAGGTAGATTCCTTAACAAAAAGAATTGAGTAGGCAAACTGGGGAGATATTACCACCAAAAATGATGGGATCCTAAATAAAGTTCTCAATGACTACAAGGAGGATATTATCCAAAGGAAGAACAGAAAATTCAGACTGGACCTGACGGATTATCAATTGGGTCGTGTACATACATCTGCTAAAAAATACGACAATATCACAACTCCAGCCCCCTCCATTCAACCAAGTAGCTCAACCGAAACAACTCCTTCCGCAGAAGCGGATTCTGTAGGTAACACGGAGGACATGAGTAGTAGTAGCCCCATTATACATTTTCACGAGGAAGTATGCACACATCGCCTTGGCAATGTTCAAGACAAGGACACCAAATAAAAATCCTCAATACCAAGGTACAATAGGAGTACAAACAAGAGCCAGGAGCAAAGAACTCATCAAGACACAATCCCGGATAACCAACTGGTCACCAATACCAACAATCTGGTGATCAATCTCTCAAATACAACATTACATAAAACCCACTACCAAATCCTGAACATGGGATTGTCCGTCTGTCCAGTAGCACATTAGGACCTTGTATAGACCAAGGTCTACATCTTTACAAGAATACTCAAATTGCACTTGTTCTTTGATGACAAAATACTGCAGTTAACATCAAGCATAAATGTAACTAAAACCAGTGACATCACTGCACAGAATCTTGAGACTATCAATCTGCTCACACACCTGTCCACAGAAGTCACTTTGGAGGGACTAGAGTCACTATCTACAACTGCCCAATAACTGGGAATAGATATTTTTCATTCTAAACCTACACTTCTCAGTAAAAAATCACACTTTCCACCAGTTTTGCCAGCTGGCTACTCAATTGACATGTTCTTTTCAGCTGTAACCATGGATTTGGATAATGAATATCAAAAATACCTGCTAAAACAAAAGTATGTACTCTCCAATATCACCAAAAAAGAGCAAGAGCCACTTACTGAGCTACAGAATGACCCTGGTGTATTCATTAAGGAATTTGATAAAGAGGGCAATGTAGTACTCCTGAATACAACAGATTACCTACAGGAACCCAACCGACAACTGGGAGATGGGGCCTGCTATAAGAAACTAAATCACAATCCATCTCAGGAAATACAATAGAAATTGTGACTTTTGCGAAATACCTGGTATGGTAAGGATCTACTTACATTGAAAGAGAAACAGCTACTTTCATGGAAAAGCAGTCATTCCAACTCTTTACCTATTACCAAAAGTGCATAAACCCGGAACACCACTAAAAGGCAGACCAATCATTGCCGGGATAGACTCCATTTACTCAAATCTGAGATCCTTTATCGATGCTGAATTACAACCTTTTATAAAGGACCTACCATCCTTCATTAGAGATACAAAGGATAGTCTGCAGAACCTTCAAAATATTATATGGCAACCAGATTTTTTTTTTCTAAACTATAGATGGGGTCTGCCTTTATACTTCAATCCAACACACATATGGACTTGCAGCAATAAAAAAATGTCTACAAACCAGATCAGTGCACTACCTGGGTCTTAATTGAATGGTCCTTGAAATGTTGGAATTTTGTTTACAAAACAACTATTTCCTCTTCAATGGTGAGTTCTACTTACAACTACAGGGGACGGCTATGGGGACCAAATTTGCTCCACCCTATGCCTGCCTCCTGATGGGGAAAGTGGAACAACAATGGCTATGGAATGATCATTTAGAATGCCTCTCCAGAAATATAGTTTTCTTGGGTAGGTATATCAACGACATACTACTCATATGGCAGGGCTCTGAAACTCTTATCCAAACAATTTATTGACAGCCTAAACCCCAAAAAGTGGGGCATAAAAATAACCTACACTACCTTGACAAAAGAAATTGAATTCATAGACCTTACACTATATGTGGGTCAAAATACATTGCAAACCAATATCCATAGAAAAACAACAGCTGCCAATTCCATTCTTCATGAGCTTGAATAAACTGTAGTTTATATGAGGAATATGATTAAAAAATCCATGGAGATCACTGAACGTTTAAGTCTAAGAGGATATGACGGAAGTAAATTAGTGCAAACACAACATCATTTTGCACGAAAAGATCGCAATTCCCTCCTACATAACAATAATCCCCAGGATCATTTACCAACCATTCGTTCCATGATCAAATACAATGATGGACAACACCATGTCCGAAATATTCTTCAAAAATATTGGAATATCCTTACCAAAAATTGTACTATATTGGATGGTTTGAAAGACTCACCACAAATCAGTTACAAATGAAGTAGAAACCTAAGAGACAAACTATACCCATCTTTTTTCATGTTAAAAAAGACTCCACATCTTTTCTATAGCAACCCAAATTGTTTCTATACCTGCTTGAATTGTTCAATAGGCACACTGGGGAAATCAAAAACCAAAGAAGTATCAGTGAACGGTCATCCTTACCAAATCAGAGACTTTATTAATTGCAAGAGCACCAACTTAATTTATCTGATTTCTTGTCCCTGTGATCAACACTATATAGGCAGTGCAATTTGACCTTTAAAAACTCAGATTCAGGAACACAACAGTACAAAAATGATGAGAAGCAACTGTTAGTAGAACACTTTGAAAAACATCATCTGCACCACAGTACCTTTACTTTCTGTGGTCTAATAAAGATCACAAAAACAACATGTAAGAGGAGGCAACCTTGAACTCAAGTTACGCCAACAGGAAGGTGCTCTATTCATCTGCTTTGATAATGTGAACAAAGGCTTGAATAAGGATCAAGAGTGGCACTACTGGCTCTAACATGATATAGATTGACCGATATTAACACAGGACATTCTCATTTGTCTGACATCTCTGTGTAGAATACGATACCCCATTCAAATGTATTATTGGCGACTCTGTTCAGCACTTGCTAACTATAAAGCTGACCTCCCAAATAATGATCATCACCTAGACTGTCCATATCTGGGGCTGATATTACCTGCTCCTCCTAATCATTTTCCTCTTTTCCTGTCTGACCGTCCAACCAATGTTTTAGTAATCATGAAACTCTGATTCCATATTACATCATTCACTCAAATGCTTTAATAGCCTCTCTGCATTCTATACTCCTGATTGTCCTCCATATTTACAAAAAACTAAATAATTGTAAAAACTATTTTGTTACATTTATATAAATGCTAAATCCTTACTAAAGATCCCATACTTTCTCCAACCATTTAGCCCCTCCACTCCCTTACCTTAGGAAAATACGTGTGAGACCTCTGGGCCTTTTCTTATCTCAACATCATTTAAATAATACTTAGTGGAATTAGTTTCCGCAGGTCATATAATACTCCCGGAGAGTAACAATATCTTAAACTCATACCATTTAACATATAGAGGTACCTTATGTCTTCCCCCCTCATCCAAGGGCTTATTCTGCATAACAGCTGAATATTACTATTTCAAATATAGTAATTTACATATTCCGTTTATGGACATTAATTCATAATCCCTCTTTTAATCCCCTGTTTATTCTATCTAATCCTAAAAGTTTTTCTCTTAGTATCAATCCCTAACCAAAATGGCACCCAGGCACCCAGTCAAATCAACTTTATTCCAACTCTGAATCATGAGCCAGGATTTGCTATAAAGTTGTATTTATAGAGACCGTCTCATGGTCTCTAATGCAATGATAAGTTTGACTAAATTTAAAATTAAACTCAACAATGCTCAAAGCATATTAATGTATTGCTACAATGCAATCATGCTGATACATTTCACCACTTAAAGATGGCGGCCTATAACCAAATACGATAAAGACGACTTTAAGGCAAGTCCCTCTTCTATTTAAAATGGCGATTTAGTACAACACCGTTACACCATTATACCCAGGATCTGCTGCATTCTAACTTGAAAATGTAAGTAGACAAGATTATACATTCTCTCTTTTCTATGGCTAGACTATTTATCGTTTCCACTTATCAAATGCAAATTATTTTTCTGGCCCATAGAGCGCATTAGTACTATCGCATTGCTTATTCCTTGCTTACAATCCCTGACTTTTGACTGATTACATATCTGATATCGTTATTACTTGTTTGTTTGTAACCGGTTATGCCATAATACATTAAATACGGCTTTCACAAGCAGCTAAAGCACACACACCATAGTTCTCCGGCTCCTTCAGTGGTGGCTGGTGACATTTGAAAGTGGTGGGGCATAAACTTTCTGTCGGAGTGCACCATGGTTTAGCGAGCGCAATGAGTGAGCACGAACATCTTAAGAAGGTTTCGGGGGGAGAGGGGTTCTCCCCCCGAGAAAATTTTGAAAAATGGAGTTGGTAAATGGTGAATTTTCAAACTAATTTGAGAAGCAAGAAGGTTAATAAAGCAATTGTGAAAGTGCAGTAATTACATTAATAAAAGGATGTCATCTAACAACATGTAGATACTGCCACAAAGTTGGTTTTATAAAAATGGGTCTAATTGGTGAAAATTATAGCACATGTAATCAAATACATTTGCTTGAAGCCATACAATATTTAGTCAGGTCTATGGGGGACAGCATGCAATATTGCAGTAATTCAGTGTTTCCCCCATTACCTAGGGGCCATATATTTCCAAAGCAGAAAATCATCTGCTTATAAAAATGTTGTGCCAAATAAAAAAATTGATGCAAAGTAGTAGAGAATTGGTGCCACAGAAAATGCAGTGCCGGCCTGATACAGTCGGCCTAGTTGCATCTCAAAAGTTGGAAACTTTGTGCCAGTATCTAATGCCCAACATTTTACATGTGCATTAATAACGTGGTTTGCTGCTATAGTATGATGATACACCAGCATACCACAGAACAACCCATGTGATATCACAGACCGAACATTCACTGATGCTCATTGTGACAGAAGACAGCTCACTGTGCCAATCAGCCACTCAAGCTGCCTGCTTTGCAGTTTGTGATGCAATGACAGGTGCACGTAGCCAAATATATAGGTTCCAGTTTCACACATTATTAGCATTCAGTAACTACACATACTGCTATGAATCCAGCACCCACACAGCTAAAATTAGAAAAACAAAGATTGCCAGTGCAGATTCTACAATTTAACATGTGTAGTAACAGCAGTGGCCCTCGCATCTAGGCCCCAGTGGCCCCCGCAGTTCTGCTCAGGTGTTTGCCAGCAGGTGCCTTTTCCAGTTACCTGTAGCTGGGCCAGCACTTCCTCCCAGACTGAGCTTTGTGTAATTTTTAACTATCTGCTTAATTTAAGCAATGCGCTCCACGGGGCTGTGCTCTGATTGGCCAGGGTGCTCGTAAGAAGTTACAGCCATCCGTGGCTACCCTCGCTGACGAGTGCTGACCGTATCCCTCGGCCAAGTAACACCGAGCCCTTGGCCTTCTCTCACTCACTACATACTCTGAGCTCCAGCAGCAACTCTGCACATTCCAGGGTCACCTTACACCCCATACCCCTCTTGAACCAATACTGCCCGCTCTCTTTATCATAACTTTACAGGTCTGACAGTTCAGCGTCCTACAGTGTTGACATGGCCTTTCATGCTTCAAGGGTAGATAACATGAGTACCAATGAGCCCCGAAATGAAAACACTTATTGATAATACAGAAAACCAAACACTTTCTAGTCTGCAAAACGTAAATCTTTATAAAAACAGCTACAAGGCGTCCATGCTAGCAACATTGTATTATTATTATTATTATTATTGATGTTGATATTTTTAGCATTGTTATTAGAATGCTATTATTAGCATAATGATTCTCTCTGTTATTGTTAATGTTATTGGTTTAGCTGTTCGTACTATGATGTATTATTATTCCGATATGTTTACTGCTGTGGTTGTTCTCCTGTTTCTTTCTCACCCTGTAAAAATCCCGGAGCACAATTTGCAAACACACACTCCAATTGTGCTCCAGCACCTTGAGTCGCACACTGGAACTAGCGCCACCTGTCAAGCATGCATGATCAAAGACAAATAATATTCGGAATTTAGAGGTAATAGTTTAGTATTTTTTCACAAAGTACAATCCTATTCATAGGAACTCACATCACACACCATCAGCACATGTATGCCTTGTATTGTGACTAAGAGGTACAGTTCAGGCGTGTTGTGGCCTTGATACTCTAGTGAGTTGCGGCTCCCTGCAACAACATGAAATAATTCACTCTTACCTTATTTCCACAGCATCATACATACAAAGAGAATTACCCACTGGACTCTATCTTTGACCCACGTGTACTGTTTGTGCTGTAGCTATTGGGCAGGCAGCTGCCAGACAAAGCATTTAGTGCGGGTAAAAACAAAATGACTGCCTTCGAATGGTCAAAAATGAGGTCTGGTCACAACACACTGTGCAATCATGAAAAGAGGTGTAAAGGCAGAGGAGATGACACCAACAAAACTATCATAGCAGAAGGTAAAAATCCGCTGCTTCTACAAGAGCACATAGTGCCATAAATACTGTAGTACACAAGCTATAGCGAGCTGCTACCACCTTTAATCCTTGAAAAATTAACATTATTTTAGCGTGACGTGATATAATCTACACAGGTTTTGAATCTTCTTCAGCTGTGACATCCATCACCTAGGGTTGTGCGTCTTAGTATCCACTGTGTCCCATCTTCTAATATGCGGAGGAATGACCACAGAGTTGTTAACCAATGCCTATTGTACTTGTAGGCGGTGTATACATTCTATAATCTCTATGGTTAGCTGGGAGGTCCACAGTAGAGAACCTTCTGCAAGCTGTGGTCTTTTCTTTCTTCTGTTGCGACCTTCCGGCTCATAGATGCCTAGAATGGACGTTTTTGATCTTCCTAACCCCCGGAAGTCATTGTGGTTAATGTGGAGGTAAAAGGAATTCCTGTTGCAGGTAACTCTCCATGTCGGCCAGCGTGAAGCACAATCAGGGAGATCAGCTATGACTAACAGAGCTTTGCTGCAGTTGCGGCTCTTAATACTCGTGGAAGGGGGTAGAGGGGTCATGTGGGGGTTACCACGGGGAGGACGTAAATATAAAATGAAAAACTTACCTGACCAGGCCTGCGCCGCCTCTGCTACTGGGCCAGGTCCCACTTCCACGCCGCCTCTGCTGCGCTGCTCCTGAACAGGAACAGGCATGCTGCTCCCTCCCCTCCTGTAAAGCCAATCACAACGCTGCAATGGCAGAGTTGTGATTGGTGGGTAGTCCCGGACAGTGCCCAGCCGGGCACCAGTAGGGACGCCATTTTCCAGCCTACATAGAGAAAATGGAGATTGCGCAATAAGGACACTCCACGCATCTGCTAAGTAGCACAAAAGGTCACTTTATTTTTAGGACAGTCAAAGACAAACTCCAAACCTTGCATTTATTAAATAAACAAACCTTTGTATATTTACCAAAACCTTTTCCCCAACTGGTTTTTGCATTACCATTCCCCAACGATTTCATCATTTGCCAAAATATCAAAAACTGTTTAATACCAAACCAATGTTTTTCCTTCCAACTTTTCCTTTCCCTTTTCCACCTACCCTCCCCCACCCCCCATTGAGAAAGGATACATCCGTACTAGACTATCCTAACCCCAAAAACACGCCAAAAAGAAAATATAAAACAAGGAGAACTGTCAAGACATCCCTAGAGTGACATTTTTTTTTTTATTAAAAAACACAACAAGGACAGTGATACCAAAAGATCCCCTCCCACCAACCAACATAAAGAGGACGGGTGGGTGGGGCAAACACGACGACACCACAGCTCCCTCACTCTACACAAGTGACGTCACCCTCCCGCTCCGACCGCGAGCACAAATCCGCCCCTCCCACTCCCCAACCTGCCCAATCGCGCCGTGTGGGAAGTCCCAACGCGCGAACTATCCCAGGGGGACACTGGCTCATGCCACGTCCCCCCGGGACCCATCGCGCAATAAGGACACTCTACGCATCTGCTAAGTAGCATAAAAGGTCACTTTATTTTTAGGACAGTCAAAGACAAACTCCAAACCTTGCATTTATTAAATAAACAAACATTTGTATATTTACCAAAACCGTTTCCCAAACTGGTTTTTGCATTACCATTCCCCAACGATTTCATCATTTGCCAAAACACCAAAAACTGTTAAATACCAAACCAATGTTTTTCCTTCCAACTTTTCATTTCCCTTTTTCACCTACCCTCCCCCACCCCCCATAGAGAAAGGATACGTCCTCACTAGACTATCCTAACCCCAAAAACACGCCACCCAGGAAAACCCAAAGTGTTTTCCTGCCCCACCCAACCCCCCCCTCCCAACAGATAACTTCAACCATCCTTGTTAGAAGACCATAAATCAGCACCCCAAAACCCCGCCAACAAATCCCAAAGCTCCATTAGATAGTACGCCTGTCCCAATTGAGACAGATGTACTCCATCCCGTCTGAACAAATGAGGCTCCTTGCCTGACAGATGTTCATGAGCCAATACAGTAATGCCCATAGCAGAGCAATACATTTTCATGGCTCTATTCAGCTTCCGGCGAGACTTCTCAACTTCCGAATGCGTGCGAGCCCCTCGCCATTGGTGTCGGTACACAAATTCCGTCCAGACCACCGCTGTGCCAACCCAATTGTTTTTTATGACCGCTAAGTCCATTTTCATTTGCTTAATCAATGTGAGACCAGATAGTTCGACCAAGTCGTTCTCACCCAAATGTATGAGTAAGAGATCCGGAAACACCCATTCCTGAGCCAATTTGGACAATAGCGGGAAAAGGTCTCTCTATTTCAGCCCCCCAATCCCTTTCCATAATACCTCATGGTCTTTACCATGCAAACCCAAAGCCCTTCCACATATCTGTTGTTCTGCAACCACTGATGACCACTTCACCAAAGAGTGGCCCACAATCCATGTTCTCTTTTTCCGGGGAAAAGACAACACTCGACCTATGATAAGAAAGAAAATTAACTAGCATAAAAGAAACATACTGTATTCATTAACGAACATATCTATAACAACAGTCAGATTTCCAACGCCCAATGTGTTGAATCTCCTCCCTCCCCCAACCCAATCTGGCAGCCTCCGTAGCAGCACCTATGCGAAAAGAATGAGTACCATAGCACCGTGGATTTTTACCCACCAGTGATAAACTTTTTCTCATAACTACTAACAATTAAAAACAAGATATCTGGCCCCCATCCTCATGACAAAATATGACCCCAGCTCTAAAAACAGGTGACTTTAAAAATTACTCCCATTCTGTCAAAGGACAACAACCCTCTACCCCGCTTCCCCCCAGTTGTATCCAAGTTCCTACCCTTCTTTGGTCTGTCTTTGACTGTCGTAACCTGATCCGTAAAATTTTCACATTTAATATTTGTATATCAGATGTTTGTATCCCAGCCTGATTCCGTAAACCCAATAACTCTGAAACCCGAAAAGCCCCAAAGAACAGCCATATCATGCACAACCTGAACCTCACTAAATCCCATTCACTGTAACAAAAACTAGGCAAAACAACTAAAATGGAACGTAAGAGTTCAAAAGTAATAGGTTCCCTCAAATGCAATGAATGAACTTTGCTTCTACCTAAACCCTTTAACATCCTGCTCAACAAAAACCCCACCCGTACTGCTTGACCGAACAATAACTGGCTATAAAACGAAATGCCAGCAAGTTTGCCTGAAATGGTCGTGTGCGACAAACCTTTGTCCATCAAATGTAACACAAACTGTAACATGAACTGCTCATCACCCACAGCCGCACCACCTTGATCCTGCGAGGAAGCATAAGTTAGAAATTCAGACCATGCTTGCTGGTAGCTTCGTCTAGTGGACTGAGCAATGGAGTGTTCGACCAATTCCGCAATCCTCACTCCCCCAGGTCCCCGATGTCCGAAGGGATTTCCGTCTTGCAACTGTCTGCTTTTGGCGCCAGAGAACGAAACTTCTGCCAATTACAACGGGACAGAGCATCAGCGATTGCGTTGTTCACACCGGGTATATGCCTGGCTCTAAAAACAATGTTTAGCTTAAGAGTTTGTAACATAAATGCCTGCAACAATTGCAGTACTCGCACATCCTTAGCCTTCTGCCCATTGACTAAGCTTACCACTGCCATATTGTCAATGTGAAATAGTACGCTGCGATCCCTGAACTCCTCACCCCATACTTGCAATGCCACCAATAAGGGAAAAAACTAAAGGAAGGCGATACTACGACCTTGCGACAGCCAATGTGCAGGCCAACACTCCGCGCACCAGCGCCCTTCCCAAAACAGCCCAAATCCTTGAGCCCCTGCAGCATCCGAAAAGATCTCCACCTGCCATGCAGTGTCGTCTTCCACGAAGTTGATCGATACCCCATTGAATTCATCCAAGAACCGCAACCAGATGACCAAATCCTCCTTAACTTTTTTAGACAATCGTATATGGTGGTGTGGCAGAGAAGCACCCGACATAGCAAAACCAAGACGTCTGCAAGTGCGCCCTGCTCTCACGACTCTACAGGCAAAATTTAAATACCCCAGCAGCCGCTGAACCTGCCTGAGCTCCAATTTCCTTGCAGTAAGAACTTCCCGCAAAAAGGTCCTGATCTCTTGTACCTTGTCCAAAGGCAATCTAGCCACCATTGCATCTGTATCTATCTCAATGCCCAAAAAGACCAATTTAGTGGTTGGACCTTCTGTTGTATCTGGAGCCAAAGGCACTCCAAAGTCCCTTGCCATCGTTTGAAAACAGTCCAACACCTTACTGCATTGCTCACTCCCTGCCTGACCGATAAACAAAAAATCATCTAAGTAATGACAACCTGCTTTATGACCCGACCTCTGAACTACGCACCATTCCAAAAATGTGCTAAAAGTCTCAAAAACTGAGCAAGAAATGGCACAACCCATGGGCAATACACGATCTACATAAAAGTCATCCTCAAAATACATTCCAAGCAGTTCGAAATCCAAAGGGTGGATGGGCAACAACCTAAAAGCCGCTTGAATATCACTTTTTGCCAACTCTGCACCCACCCCCGAAATACGCACCAGACGCAACGCATCATCCACCGAGGCATATGAAACCGCCCCATCTTCCAATGCAATGAAGTCATTTATTGACTGACCTTTCGGCCAAGACAAGTGGTGAATAAGACGAAATTCGCCCTGGGCTTTCTTTGGAATAACTCCCAAAGGCGAGACCATTAACTTTGGCAAAGGACACTGTTGAAAAGGACCCGCTATTCTACCAAGTTTCACTTCTTTACTCAATTTGTCTCGAACTACAGCAGGCAATTCTTTTGCCGATTTTAAATTGTCAGCCCACCGTTGTTCCCGAGGACCCTGGTATCCAATGCGAAAACCCACACTAAATCCCCAAAACAACTTAACCGCTGCTGCCCTATCCGGGTAGTCCTCCAGACAAGGTAACATGGCCTGAAGTTTAACTGGGGTAGGAGCCTTTTGGGACAAAAGGTGGAAGGGCCCCTCTACCTCTCTGCCCCCTACCCTGCTCTCCTTGGTGATGATTGGGGAAGCACTGAAATATGGCATGTCTCCCCCCACACTGAGCACACTCGTGCTTGAATTTACAGAATTGCCTGACACAGGCACCCCGGTTGAAGCTCCAACACGCTCCCGTGGCAGGCAATTGAGCTCTTCCAATTCCTCCCGCCCCCAATGGAGCGGGAAGCTGAAGAAAGGGCAGATATGTTATGGGAAGAACACTCGCCATATGGACAGTCGCCGATGAGTGGTGCACAGACATCCATTGAAGCAAGAGCTCCTGATCTACTTCCCCCCATGGCTTGTCGTTGAAAAGACTCACTCTGGCCCGAAACTCTTCGTCGTAGTTAAGCCAGGCATAGCCTCCCACCTGTAGATGAGCCCTCCTAATGATGTCAATGTATTTGAACATTGCCACCGCCCTCTCCGGATACCGTTCGCAGTATACACTAGCATAGATTATAAAAGCGGCTGTCCAATTTTCTATGGTCTCAGGCACTTTAGGGCGACGGGACAACTCCATCTCTTCTTCTTTTGATCCCTCTCTAGCCTGGAGATCTCTATGCAATAGACGGAACACATCTACAAAGTCATGGCTCCAAATTTTTTGTCTCGTCCATTCCGACAAGTGTGTACCCAAAGGCATGGCCAATCCCATATAGGGTAATCTGGACGGACCACACCCCTGAACTCCACTTTGCACAGAACTAACTACAGATGAAACAGGACTTGCCCCCCATCCAATTCCCCTTGACCACATGACCCCGTATTTGCTTGGGGCATTTCCTGTGGAACCTTGTGTAACTCAAACTGAACATTTGCATTCCCTTCAGCATCACTCACCCCTGGCACCACACTTGAGCCGCTCAACAAAGCCGCGCCCACGCAGCCCACCAGTCTTTCTTACCTGAAGGCAGCTGTGTAGCCCTTTGTTGAAATTCTTTAAGACCATCACGCTTATGATGTCCGCCACGCCGCCCCCGATCTGCAGAGAAGTCCGCACCAGCTCTCTGAAACACACCAGAAGACGTTAAATGTCCCCTACCCACCCCCCTAAACTCCTGAGCGCTTAAGCCAGGAGCTGCCTCCTGCGACAACCATTCCCTTGAATTAACCACATTTTCTTTATCACACCCATCATATGAAATACCATAGACATCATGTACCGTATTCCCTTCAAAACTTGTGCTTGGCATTGCGCCATCACCAACACCACCATCATAATTCTCCCAATTGGACACAGTTTGCTGCGGAGCACAACCGGCCGATGACCCTGGATGCGCACCAGATCCGCTTCGGGTATGCTTTACATTACTAAAAGCCGCACCTTGCTTCGCTGGAAATGGAATAGAACTCTGAGCCACAGAACTATGACCAGAGTCCGCCACCAGATTCCCGCCACTCCGACCAGGAACCACCTTTGACTTACCTGTGCCATTGACAACATTTAAACCAGACAACACCTTCCGCGGCAATTCAGTGTGTTCAACCCATACCCACTGCCCTTGCTGGGGACCCAAGTCTGAGTCAAAATCCACCTGAGGGTAAATCGGCGGTGGCCGGGGTTCCGGAAAAACCGCCATCACTTCACTGCTCCTGTTAATAGCTCCACTCTGAGAATGACCCCCCACCCACAAGGAACTTACCCCCCCCACCCCTGCCCAAAAAAGCCCCCTCTTCCTGCATGGAGTCATAGACAAAACAGTCACTGTTAACCTCTTCTTGCATGAACTCCACATCAATATAATCTCTCGGGGGGCCTCTAGGTTGAGGCATCAAAACCTCCTGAAACTCCCCATTCTCCTGAATGCGAGTGCTGGGTGCAGGCAGATCCGGCTCCCCTTGTCCAGTACATCTAACCCCAGCAGAGACCACTTGCACCACGTCCTCTTCCTCGCTGTCGGTGGGATAATCCACTAGCGAATTCACAGGACCCCTGACCAACACCTCAGGCACTATGTCAATTCTGTCGTGGCCAGGACCTGTAGAATATCTCACTGTAGGTAACCTTCCTGAAAATGCTGCTTCTTTCTGAAGAAATAACACTCCTGACGACTGCGCAGGCACTCTGGCTCCTGTGGCATAGCTATCCAGCAGAACCTCCTCACTAAAGGCAAACTGCTGCAAGCTGTTCTCATCACTGGTGCCGGGTTTGTTACCCTTCTTGCCAGCTCTCTTCCTATCCTGAGGCAATATCAATAATTTTCCTCCCCTCATTAATCCTGGCGCAGATGCTGAGCGCAGTGACACCTTCTTGCCTTGAGCACCTCTACCTGAGGAGCGTGCTCTACAAGGCTTTGTGGCTAAGCTGGGGGCCTCACAAGCAGCATCTAATTGTCGACTTGACAGTAGGAGACATGCTGCCACAGCGCGACTTACCCCCTCCGCCGCCACACGCCTCGGACGCTTCGCCTCTTCAACACCATCCAGAACGGCACCAGGACGCAATAAGTCCGTGCGCCCAACCGCCACAAGCGCTCTCACCTCCTCCCTCGCGATGTGCAGAGCAGACATTGCCTCTCCGCTCTTCCGCCGTAAAATGGCCTGCCATAGAACTCAGCGAAAGTCAAACGCTGACAGGAAACTCTCCCGTAGGAAAATTGCTTTGACAGAAAACAGCTGAGGAATGCGCTCCGCCGCAAACACGACGACGCCACAGCTCCCTCACTCTACACGAGTGACGTCACCCTCCCGCTTCGACTGCGAGCGCAAATCCGCCACTCCCACTCCCCAACCTGCCCAATCGCGCCGCGTGGGAAGTCCCAACACGTGAACTATCCCAGGGGGACACTGGCTCATGCCACGTCCCCCCGGGACCCAGTGTTCATGCCTGCTTTGGTCCAAACAGTCAGGGCACTCAGAGTGGTGCAAGCCACTCCCCCCGGACCCGTCCACCCGCCCGCTCCCAACCAGGCATACCCTCCCACCCGCCCTCAACCAGGCATTGCCCTGTCTTCTGCTTTCTCGCAGCGCAATAGGCAGTAAATAAAATGGTATTTAAAATACCATTTTATTTTCTGGGTCTCGCACTGTAAGAAAGCAGTGGGGCGGCGATCCAACACCCAAATGGAGCGGGTGCCACTGGGCTCCTTACCATTACATGAAATCATCGAAACATGAAACATACTGGTTAACTCAAACGGCTGCACCCCTAACGTGCCAATAGTATTCTTCTCATAAATCTTGTTTATGGGATACCTAGTATACCCACCGTGGCACATTTGAGAAACACAAGCTGGAACAAGACTGTCACAGATAAAAAATAGATCAGCCGTCTTCTAGTATTCTTCTGTGTCACTAATGCAATATTATTTCTCTTCTTCTTTCATTTAGAACTTTGTTTCTTCTGATGCTGTTGATGCAACATACTTTGTTAAATACTATGTTATATGTTCAAACCTGACGCTTAGATTATGAAAGGTATTTGCTTCATTCTAAATAAATCTAAGCTCTTTCTTCACTTACTAAATATGAAAAAGCAATCAGAAACTAATGATACTACTTTTCTTTTGTAACAGTAATTTTCCCTATTTAGTCATTCTAATTCTAGAGTCACACAATAACTGCACTTAAAAAATAAAGCATGGTGCACATAACAAAAAAAAGTAACACCCATACTATCAACTTAACTCACTGTGCACGTAATGACTACTAGGTATTGTACATACCAGATTGCGTTTCTAGCTTATCTTATTGCCAGCACTTCAGAAGCTTGTTTTTATTTCATTTATCTCAACCCTATTTATTGTTTTCACAACAAATGTTATTGTCTTTTCACTAGTTTTTTTCTTTCATCACTTTTTGATTCCTTTGAATCAGCACTTTGTTTTAATTCTTGGCACTCCCATCACATAGCACATTGTGGTTACTGTAACTGGTTGTTAATCCTATTTTAAACTTATGATGCTTACCACATTTATTGCAGCCTTGAGTAAGCCCTGGTCCAAATGACCGCTAAAGGGTGAAATACGTGACAGCTGTTGAATGCTTAAACATAACTGTCTTTTGAATGCTTAAATACAACTATTTCTGGTAACATTTGGAGTATGATGACAATCTATGAACCAGGATATAAACTTGAAAAATGAAAGCAGAAAATAAAAATTATTTGGAATTTTTAATTTTCTCTGATCAGAAGAATATCAATATCCACAAAGGAGGACTATGCACTCACTTGTTTTCATAACTTCTCATAATAAGAGGACAGCAAGGTCCAGTAGCTTGAGTTAACCTCTTTCTACCATCTCCTTAAATTAGCAATACTATCTCTGCACCTTATTTCCCACTGAGAACTCTGTTTAGAGCAACTGAAAAACTATCCAACTCAGATTGGATAGAACATCTCATTTTTTGTCAACATCTGGATTCTAGTCAAATGAGAGGTTTGGATAGGATAATATCCTAAGAGACAGATTAACAAAAGCAGTGAGTGTGGGCAATATTTAACTGACTAGAAAAATATTGTGATACAAAAGGGGATGATGGACGGAGCGTTTGAGAAAATCAAACACTAACCCCCAGTCAACTGATCTGGGTTTAATCCATCACCATTCTTTAGCTCACTCAGCCACCCCAGTTCAGACATGGCCATATGCAAATCAGTCTGACCCTGTGCCTCATGGGAACAGTCCAGCCCGAACTGCCAAGTCATGTCTTCCCTGGACCGGAAACAAGCATCCTGGGACCGGTTTCGGATTCATAATTCTCATCAGTCAGGCTATCTTGAATCCAGTGGCCAAGTGAGCAAGGGACTCACGTCTGAGCATACCCTGCCAACTTAGGGCGAACAAAGTGATACAAAAGGGGATGATGGACGGAGCGTTTTAGCAAATCAAACACTAACCCCCAGTCAACTGATCTGGGTTTAATCCATCACCATTCTTTAGCTCACTCAGCCACCCCAGTTCAGACATGGCCATATGCAACTCAGTCTGACCCTGTGCCTCATGGGAACAGTCCAGCCAGAACTGCCAAGCCATGTCTTCCCTGGACCGGAAACAAGCATCCTGGGACCGGTTTCGGATTCATAATCCTCATCAGCCAGGCTATCTTGAATCCAGTGGCCAAGTGAGCAAGGGACTCACGTCTGAGCATACCCTGCCAATTTAGGGCGAACAAAGTGATACAAAAGGGGATGATGGACGGAGCGTTTTAGCAAATCAAACACTAACCCCCAGTCAACTGATCTGGGTTTAATCCATCACCATTCTTTAGCTCACTCAGCCACCCCAGTTCAGACATGGCCATATGCAACTCAGTCTGACCCTGTGCCTCATGGGAACAGTCCAGCCAGAACTGCCAAGCCATGTCTTCCCTGGACCGGAAACAAGCATCCTGGGACCGGTTTCGGATTCATAATCCTCATCAGCCAGGCTATCTTGAATCCAGTGGCCAAGTGAGCAAGGGACTCACGTCTGAGCATACCCTGCCAACTTAGGGCGAACAAAGCGATACAAAAGGGGATGATGGACGGAGCGTTTGAGCAAATCAAACACTAACCCCCAGTCAACTGATCTGGATTTAATCCATCACCATTCTTTAGCTCACTCAGCCAACCCAGTTCAGACATGGCCATATGCAAATCAGTCTGACCCTGTGTCTCATGGGAACAGTCCAGCCCGAACTGCCAAGCCATGTCTTCCCTGGACCGGAAACAAGCATCCTGGAACCGGTTTCGGATTCATAATCCTCATCAGCCAGGCTATCTTGAATCCAGTGGCCAAGTGAGCAAGGGACTCACGTCTGAGCATACCCTGCCAACTTAGGTAGAACAAAGCGATACAAAAGGGGATGATGGACGGAGCGTTTGAGCAAATCAAACACTAACCCCCAGTCAACTGATCTGGGTTTAATCCATCACCATTCTTTAGCTCACTCAGCCACCCCAGTTCAGACATGGCCATATGCAAATCAGTCTGACCCTGTGCCTCATGGGAACAGTCCAGCCCGAACTGCCAAGCCATGTCTTCCCTGGACCGGAAACAAGCATCCTGGGACTTGTTTCGGATTCATAATCCTCATCAGCCAGGCTATCTTGAATCCAGTGGCCAAGTGAGCAAAGGACTCAGGTCTGAGCATACCCTGCCAATTTAGGGCGAACAAAGCGATACAAAAGGGGATGAGGGACTGAGCGTTTGAGCAAATCAAACACTAATCCCTGAACTGTGGTGGCAGAGTGGGCTAACGAACGGTGATGGATTAAACCCAGATCTTTTGACTGGGTTTGAGTGTTTGATTGGTTCAGATGCTCCGTCCATCACCACCCCCTTTTGTAGAAAAATATTGTGACAAACTATCACAGCTTCAGGAAAGAGCAGTATTATGTAGTAAGGCTGGTTAGGCTTCACTTTGTAATACTCTCACAATACACCAGTGATGGTCCTTGGAATTTGGATTCCAAAAGATTCATCCTTGGCTCAGTCCTGGTACTGTGGCAAAGAGCCAATGGTGGCTCCTCCACTAAGGCGGAGGAGCGTCAACCCACTACTGTGCAGCAGTAAAAGAAAGGAAAAAATTTAATGATAATAACTAATGTTACTATTATTTTATTTTGTCCTTCTTCTGAAGCAACTTTGCGTGAGGGGGTGGGTGGGGCTGCATAGCAGGGGAGGAGTGGTAGAACCCTCCTAATTGCACAATGACTGTTTGGCCGGCCCTCTCAGGCCACCCAAAATAGGCATGCGCACTTTCCCTGTTCTCCATGCAGGCTGCAATACAGCCTGTGTGGAGAACATGCTCACCCCTTCAGTCCCCGGCTGAGTGCCGTCTCATGGCACTCAGCTCCATGGTACAATCAAGAATTAAAAATAGCACAGGGGGAGCTTCGTAGAGCAGAACGCAGATGGAGAAAAAACTATAGCACGGAAGAGCGGGGTAAATATAAAAGGGCTATAAGCACCTACCATGCGCGAATTAAATCAACAAAAAGGAAATTTTACGAATCTGCCATAGTCGCTGCAAAAAATAAACAAAAATGTATTTTTAACATTGTAAATGATTTTAATAAACCCACATTTTTAACACAGGAAATACCACCCTCAAAAGACCTCTGTGAAAATATAGCTGATTATTTTGAGGACAAAGTACAGGGTCTAACCAAAGATTTTGAAATTCCCTCTCTGGAACCCAGTAGAGAAGGTGGAAGTGCTGATGAAATTATGAACCAGTTAGCAACCTTCCACCCAATTAGCCTGGAAGAAACAAGGCAGCCAATCTTAACCACAAAATCTGGGTCTCCATTTGACCCCTGTCCCATAAGACTCCTGCATCTCATGGTAGATGAAGTAAACCCTATGATTAACGAAATTGTAAATCATTCACTTTCCACGGCCAATGTGCCACTGGAATGGAAACTTGCGGCAGTGAAACCCTTACAGAAAAAACCCCTTCCTGACCCTGCGACTCTTTCCAATCTGCGACCTATCTCACTTCTCCCAGCACTATGTAAGATCGCTGAATCACTGGTTAATAAACAGCTGACCATGTTCTTAGAAGTCAATGAGATATGGCATCCCAATCAGGCGGGGTTTAGAGCCCAGCATTCAACAGAATCGGCTCTACTGTACACGACAGATACCATTCGTACTGCCCTAGACCAAGGAAAGAAGGCCGTCCTGATTTTATTAGACCTGTCGGCGGCCTTCGACACGGTCTCCCATGCCATCCTATTAGATCGGCTAAAAACATCGGGCGTGAAGGGGACGGTTCTTGAGTGGTTGGAAAACTACCTAAGGGACAGGAGACAGGTGGTAACCCTGGGGGAATTTACCTCCACGGAAAAACATCCGAAGATGGGAGTACCCCAGGGGTCCAGCCTTAGCCCGACATTATTCAATGTCTATACTGCGCCTCTGATTAAACTAATATCATCCTTTGGCATAGAGGTAGTAGCATATGCCGATGATACGCAGTTAATACTGGTTACGGACAGGGACAACCAATCATGGGAAGAAACATTCAAGGAATGTTTAACTGCCACCTTCGATTGGATGCGGAAGAACCACCTAAAATGTAATACAGGAAAAACAGAGATCATTCCGCTAGGCCCAAATAATGACTTTATTCCCAGGCAATGGTGGCCAGAAAGGGCAGAAATACCGCCTCATACAACCATAGTTGCTAGGAACCTGGGGGTCACGTTTGATTACAATCTTGCCTTCAAGCAGCAGGCAATAAAAGTGGCAGGAATGTGCTTTGGCTTAATCAAAAGCCTGAGGAAATTCTTTGATATACTCCCTTTGGAGGCGAGGAAAACTGTTGCAGTAGCGCTGGTAACGTCGCGCTTAGATTATTGCAACAGTTTGTATGCTGGCACAAATAAAGAAGTAACTTACAGGCTGCAGCTAGTGCAAAGCGCGGCTGCCAGATTGGTGCTAAAATGGCCAAAAAGATCGTCAGCCTCAGGGGCATTAAAAGCTCTTCATTGGCTTCCTATTGTAAAAAGGATCCTGTTCAAGGTTTTGATTATAACATTTCGAGCAATGCACAAAACAGGACCACTATATCTACAGAAAAAATTCAAGAGATACTGCCCAACCAGAAGCCTACGATCATCAAATTCCAATACTTTGGTGGTTCCTAGGTTTCGTTTAAAAACCCGTGGAGGAAAGTCCCTGGCAGTACTGGGTGCAAAGGCTTGGAATACTCTGCCTCCTGCCCTGAGAACTCTAGATAAAGAAACAGAGTTCCGTAAAGAATTAAAAACTTGGATATTTAAACTGCAAGATAGCATGGCCAGAACTCTAGTTTGATGCTTGCCTTTGTATTTGGTCCAACTCTGAGTCACTTTGTCATCTGGTAATTTGCCGGAGGTAGCGCCTAGATGCTCCATTGGAGCGATTGCTGCGCTATATAAATAAAATTTTACATTACATTACATTACTCACACCAATAACAAAGCTGCATTGGCCAGTAATGGTGGTGGCTGCCGGACTGGCCACCAACAAGCCTTGGCAGCAGCAAGATCAGCAGGATGTTTTTTTGACGTCTGAATTTCCGATGGAAAACAGAAGCCATCTGAAACTTGCTAGGCGATCCTTTGGAGGGCCCGATGGCCAGCTATTCTTTGATTCTGGTATGTTGTTTTTACCTTCGGACTGCAGGGGACTAGTGCCACCAGTCTAAGGGAGCCTGGGGTTGCATATGGCTCTGAAAGGGGTCCCTCTGTCTGGGGAACCAGTCTTTGGTCCAAGATGAGTCCTTTGTTTTTTTCAGGACCTGTTGTTGCAGACTCTGGTCTCTTCTGTGTTCACTGTTGCAGTTCAAATCACAGCTGAGGTTTTGATGACAGGGGTGCCCCTTAAATCCTGGAATTTGGAGGCATCAAAGATGTGGGTGCAAGTGGTCAACAGGCTACTAGCCCAAGTGGCTAATGAGTCCCTGAGCTGACCACATCCAGGAGTATGTGTCACCTTTTCTACACAGAACCCATATTCTACCACCGTAAAAATGGCAGAAAACGTCCTTAGCTGTACAGACCAGGTAGCCCACCCTAGGAGTGTGGCTAGCCGTCTGTGGTGACACCTCCTGACTACCTCATTTCCCCGTGTTCCTGGGTGCAGGTGTACCTGGGGCAGGGGAACTGATGTTTTCTCCTTTGGGAGGCAGCCTGGATCAGAGGTAGAATCTTTGATTTGCCACTTCATTAGCCACCCTGTTAGGGATAGAGGCATCACCTCATTTACTCCCACACAATTATTTCTGACCCCTTTGAGTGTTCACACCTCCTGGCAAGGGGTCCGCTTCCTCTTTTGGCTGCAGCAGTTGCGAGCTGCCATCCAGAGCACAGGAAAGGATAGGGCAACCAGGTGGGCAGTTTCTAAGGCAGCCACCTAAAGGCATCTCAAATCAGCTCTGACATAACAATCATGTCGGGTGTGATGAGGCAAGTTGTTTGATATCAAACATGAGATATTGCGGCAGTACCATAATGGAGCTGGCAACCTCATTGTTGCCCGGGTGCCAGCCCATGTTATCCTATAGATCGTTGTTCACATATAGTAGCTCTTAATGGAAAAGGCTACTATAAGGACATAAATGCTTGCAGTTATATGTCCACATTTGTACTATAATGCACCCAGCCTCCTGGGCTTAGGAGGACTTCCTTAGGGGGTGACTGACATATATGAAAGATAGTACTTTGACCTTGCCACACATGGTGAGGTCTAAGTTGAGTTCAAGCAATGTGTACTGCTCCTTTGTTTATTTGGATCACTCAGGTTGACACAAACAGTGCCTCAGGCCCTGGTGGCCCCTTTAACTCCCATGCCCTGGGTGCCACTGGTAACATTTACCAAGTACTTATAAGGCGGTTGAAGTCCTTGTCAATTGGGGTTCACATGTATCAGTTTTAGGAAGAGAGCACTGGCCCTGGGGCCTGGGACCCAGCGCACTCTCAGAATAATAACCAGTATCTAGTAGTCCAAATGGGGGCAAAAGGTTTGGGGGGAGGACTTGCAAAAAGCCAGTTTTCTTACAACTGCCCATTAGAGGATAATTCAAGACCATGCTACAAATTACTGTTAGATTTGACAAGACGTCAGGCTGAAATTATAATAGAGGATGATTTTTAATGCATTGCCATTTCAGATGTGGATACCACCAACAATTATGAAGGCCAAACTAAGACTACAACATTAGATAATCAAAGGACAGAGCTAGGGTTGATGAATTTCCGAACAATAGTACATTGAAAAATATTACGGTACACCTTTGTTTCAAAGAAGTATAAATATTCTTTACAGATTGAGTACTTAAAATCCTCACACTTTTTGCAGGTGAAAGAGATAACCAAGACTCCCATTTAGTTTGTCAGCAGTAATATTAGAATTATCTACTCAACATAAAATCTCCAACCCTGAAAACGTTTTATAAATTCAAAAGGGCCACCGATATTGCAATAGTTTGGGAGGCTTTAATGCCATTTTAAGAGGAAGAAATATTTTCTAGAGGGCTAAAATTAACAAACAGAAGAGAGATTTCTTAGATAACTTCAGAAAATCAGCAGAGGAGTTTAAAAGAAAATATGTTAAGTAACACAACCAGCTAGCTTTGGGACAAAGTTTTAAAGTAATAATATATTCATGAGACCATCCCAAATGAAGCCAATGTTGGGATAAAAGTTATGAAGAATTGAAGTTGATAGGAAAGGTACTCGAATTAATGGACACTAAAAAAAAGTCAGAAATTAGATTGAAGAAATCACGAATCCGCAAAACTGTGCACCAAGATACTGTAATAAATAGATGATATCTTTTTAAAGCACTATAAAAGGCTTTATCAGTTTTGATATCCTTGATAAATTAACTATTCCTCTACTTGTGCTTACAATGGCCTACCTTGAAAGGAGATAAAATAAAAATAATGATGGGTCTGGGAATGGAAAATCCATTGGGGATGATAGTCCCAATGCAGAATGCATTAATATTTTGCACCACAATCATTAAGCCTTCTTAGAGCATTCTTCAATGATATCCTTATTAGGGTGAAGTATTCACCCACCTTGAAATCAGAAATATTAATTAATATACTAAAACCAGAAAGGTCACAGAAAGAAACATCTTCTTACCAACCTGTTGCTCTTTTAAATAATGCCTAGAAAATTGTAGCCACATTACTTACTTGCAGGATTGAAAGTGTCTGAAATACATTAGCGTACACTGACTAGAGTGGCTTTATTCTTTAAAGAAACATAGCCACAAATACTTAGAGAAGCCATTAGACAGCTTCAAGTCCAGAAAACTCCCCCTCCTATAACATTGCTCATTGCTGAAAAAGCTTTTTTGACATTGTGGGGTTGCAATGTCTATTTAATACATTATTAAAGATGGTTTCAATCATGCCTCACAAGGTTTATACATTTTTTTATATCGGAGTATATACTTCAATTATTATAAATTCTAAAAAGATTTTGTCAGTACCCATCATGAAGGGAGCATGCCTGGAATGTTCCCTATCTCCATTGTTATGACTTACTTTTAAAGCAATGTACAAAAGCTCTCGGTTCAGCTTTGTGTGTAGGCTTGCCTCTAAAAGGGATGTTTAAGTTAAGACTGTATGATTGCTGATGAGATGATTTTATTTCTGAAGGATGACATTGGAGGAGCTATAAAATAACAGTTTTAAGCCACCATTAATCAAGGTTCCTAGACTAATGGGTTGATGTGAGTACCTTCCGATCTCCATTGTAGGCAGAAGAGCTTTGGTGAAAAAGTCTATTCTGTCATGTATGTATTTGCTTTATCCACTATGTCATGCATTCCATGAATAAATTAACTTGCCACCGATAAAAAACTAGCAATTCACAGTGATAAGCTCTAAAACAATATAAAGGAAGGGTGATTGTTCTATCCAATCTCAGAAGCTTTTAAGGGGCAGCTACTTTACAGTACATTGCAAGATTTTTTTTGCCACGTTTTTTTCTTCCCTTCCTCAATAATTTTTCAAAAAAAAAACAATTTATACGACTGCTATCAGATTTAATAATGAGTCCTCATTTTTCTTGAAATTGGTACAAAACCTAATGCTAATTTGATATAAAATATTGAAGAAAGAATGCAAAGGCTTTTATCTGTATAAACACTGAAGGAAGTAATTTTTCAAAGTATGGAAAGAAGTTAATGTGGGGTCCATCAAACATTTTTTAATAGCCATTGAATTAACTCCCTGAGAATAGACAAAAAGAAAGCAGACGAAAGCCCCCGTGCATTTGTTTTATACACACACATTTGGAGTGTTTTTTTAAGAGTCCTTTCTATAATGATATTTTTGAAACCAACAGAATTCATGTCAAAATCATTTTGCAGCATGTAATTTATCTAAGAATAGGAGAATGTTAAAAATACCTCATTTTGATTAAACCATTGATTAGGAAAATGTAAATGAAACTTGGTTTTACAATATAGGATAACACTTCTACCTCCAACCGGTTCTGAAATTAGCCTTTCACGTTTACCAATCTGAGGAGGGTACATTTCAGGTGCATTCAGTTTTCTAACTATATAACTTACCCCTGAAAAATTACATAAATTCAATATGACGATTTCAGACAGATTTTAAGGTCGCTGTAATTAAAACATCAGAAGATGGGGTCATAGGATATGGTCGTGCCCACAATGAAAGTACTTTTAGGTGTAGTTTTCATTTATATCTCAGGCGTGACAGGGTATACCATTGCGTTTTACCCAGTGACTACGATTGTAAAGTATGCACCATATAGAAAAATTACTTAAATAAGATATAAATTAATCTTTATATCTATGTTGGTACTCATGTACCCTGGGGCGGTAAAATTCAAGGAGAGAGTAATAACTAGTACAAAGTGTCCATGAATCTGCCATTCCTGAATGGAAAAATCTCAAAAACATTATCTATCTATCTATCTATCTATCTATCTATCTATCTATCTATCTATCTATCTATCTATCTATCTATGATGAAGTCATGAATGTGTTTCATTGGTGGCTGGATGTAAGAGGTTGGGAGCAAGTGGGGATGTTTGTGTTTGAGTGTTGATGTGAGTTGCTTTGGTTGGGATGGATTTGTGGATACGTATTTATGAATGGTGGTGAGCGACTGTGAGGAGAGATAGCATGAGAAGCGGGGAAGAGGCAGTGGGAGAGTGGCAATGTGGCTTACTCTGTTAGAGCGTTGGCTAGCTTGCATCATGTAATGTTAGTGGTGTGGGCATGGATGTAGCCAAATGGTTGTGAGAGTGTCTTTGGGCATGTGGTAATGAATTGCCATTTTGAGGCATGGGGTAAGTGACTGCTGGTTTGCGACTTTCCAGAGTTTCTAGAAATTGTGCCATCAAAAATTACAACATTAATTCACAAATTTCTTACATGACTTCTGTTGCCAAGCAGAAATACGGGTATTGCACATTTAAAAAAGATAGTCATATGTCATTGTGTTCTTAACAGGGCTATGAAGAGAAGGAGAAGGAGTACATTGCCACTCAGGGGCCAACTGTTAACACTGTCAGTGATTTCTGGAGAATGGTTTGGCAACAACATGCACCCATCATTGTAATGATCACCAACATAGAGGAAGTAAATGAGGTAATGGTTGCTATGTTCTATTATGTGTACATCATTCAAATACCCTTATATTGTGAGAAGTGTGTACTATATTACACAACGAATAAAATGGAAATAAGTCACATGCGTTGCAGGTTATCATGAACTTTTCTGCAGCAGAATAATTTATTTGTATAAAAGAGAAAAATTGTGATTTGCACATACATCTATTGCATGAGGTCTACACTTGAACACTTGGCCCACTTCACTCTTATAGAACTACTTCACAGATTTATAAATACCTTTTGAATGGATCCATGGTGCAGATGCAGAAGAAGGTCAGCAGCACTCAGAGAAGCTCTTGGTTAAGCATGTTTACGTACCACAACAAGAACGCTGAGTTGGCCTTACTACAATTTCTACATGCGACTTGTGGATCATGTCAGATATCAGGGGGCGAGCATTTACCTCTACTGCATTGTTCTTACATTGGATGCATTGTGATTTTGCGTCATGCACCAGCAGTTATGACATTCTCAGTTTTTAGATTTACGATCTTATCCAGAAATGTGAGACATATGTTTGCCCAAAAGATGGATTGCATGTGGCTAGACCAGTAGATTAATACATTACTTGTTTTTTACAGAAATGCACAGAATACTGTCCAGAAGATAAAACGACCTATGACGGCCTGGAGATCATCATCAACGAACTGATACACACAGATGACTACATGTTAAGGCTTATTACCCTAAAGGTGAGATCACTTCCGGTGTGTGTCACTGTAGAGTTATAGTTTGAAAGTGTAGGACCCCTATAATAACACTAAGAGCCTGATTTAGATCTTGGCGGGTGGGTTACATCATCACAATGGTGACAGATATCCCGTCCGCCGAAATATGAATCCCATTTGATATGAGGGAATTTATCTTTCGGCGGACGTGATATCCATCACAGTTGTGGTGTAGTAACCCATCTGCCAAGATCTAAATCAGGCCCCTAATGATACTGTTCATTTTCATCAAAAAAGTAGTATATACACATTTTTTTTGCTTTCTTGAATACAGTTTTAAAAACAAAATATCATACTATACTAGGATAGTAAATACTGCAACCACTGAATTTACATTTTCATCTTTAACCCCCTTTTATGCATCACATTATTGGGTGCATATAATTCAGTATAATGAGGTATATATTTATGCTTGAATTTAATAATGTTTAACTGTCTCATTAAGTCTGGGTTTACAGTGATGCTGTCAAACAAACATACAGACTGATGATTGCTCCATACTGAAGGCTCCCATACTACCCAAGCTTTAATTGATACGGAAACAAAAAAGTACTTTATTAAGGAAAGGCAGCCTTCAGTATAGATAGACTTTAGTTTCTTTGCCTCGATTTAACCTGTCCTATTGTAGTAGATATATAGAGCAAAGGTTAAATGGAGGTCATATGTGAAACTGTCAGTTAAACCTTTTGTTTAAAAGAAACAAAACCACTGAAATTGAAAAGTTTTGATTATTTCATGTAACTATGACTCATGCCGAAAGTAACTATAACTAGCGCCCCCACCATGCTCAGTGTTGTTATTAATGAGGTAATTTCAGATGTTCCAATGATGTTATCAATGATGCCTTCAAACATGCTATCAGTGATGTAATATCGGAGGGAATTAGCAGTGCATGGCGAGGGCGCAAGTTATAGTTTCTTGGGTGGTTAGGTTAAGATCTATAGTTACTTGACTGATCTATAACTGGTGAATTTCAGTGGTTTTGTTAACTTAAAATGGAATTTTTTAACTTTTATTTTTTTCAGTGAAATTCTAATGTTTTTGTTATATAAATTAAGAAATTATTACAACTCCTAACTATAAAGTCACTTTAATCTGTTGTTTTCAATGTTTTTTTAAATGTAAAGGAGGATGTCCATCACAGTGTGGGGTTGGGTGCATGGCCTGTGCTCAAACCCCCTTGAGCTCCCCCCCAGTGTGCCTGGCCTGTGGCCGTACTCAGCATAGGTTTAGGCAAAGAGAGGCCAGGCATTGCTCTCAACCCATCCCCGCATGGCAACATACAGCTATGTCATGCAACAATGTAAATAGTGTTATTTTAAATAAGGCAGACACACTGGACTTGTCATAGCGTCAGAGCACCAAAATATAAAAAGCAGGGTCCTATTGGCTTTATCAACGGATAAGCCCATCAATATATATATAAAGCATACCTTCTCTGCTGGACATCGGACCGTAGGGATTACTGTGCCCCTGTACAGGTGGCGGGGACGTGGTTCGGTGACATACGGGCTACTTATTAACAGGACGTACGTCCCCTTATTTTGGGAGTGGAATTTCCCTCCCTCCTTTCCCCTCCCCCCCTTTTCTTTGCATCACTGAGCTTTTTGGGGAGTACTGTGCCTTAACACAGGTAGTGGAGAGGAGGTTCATGCTATATAGTGGTCACCTACTGACAGGACGCACGCAGCTTTGTATTGGGAGCGGCGTCGTGTTTCGGATTACAGAGCCGGTCAGGGGACTTTAACTTACATGAAGTGTATGACAAGATGCTTTTTCGTATATTATACCGGCTCGTATAATCTCTCTGGAAACCCACCATAAAGGAGTGCATACTAGAACCTGGGGTAATCCATCCATGAACTTCATATTTTTCTGTCTGAATATAGTGCCAGATAAGAGTTTGTCCATGAATTTGGACTTCATGCTGTGATTTCATGAACACTGAGCAACCCAGGCTCCAAATCCGCAGTTCTAGGATCTGATTTTGTATTGGGAAAATAGGAGGACCACTTTATCAGGAGGGCTTTATCGTTTGATTTTCTAACAACTACGGGTGTCTTTTGACTCCACTTGTGCGGATTCTCAGGAATTTTTGTGAGAATTGAGTGCCTAGGATTATCTAACCTTGGTGACGTGGTCTAGTGAGGACATTTGCATTTCTGTCGCAGGTCATAACTGCCTAGGTGCATCTTATGTAAGCCCTGACGAAGTTCCCGTGGCACTAGGGGAACCAAACGTGTTGGCTGTGCCATTTTTACGAAAGAACCAACATGAATAAAGAACAAAACCTTTGAAAAAATACTTTCCGTTTAACTGACTTTTATTGGAGTGCACCTTCCTTTTCTGTGGACACACCTACTGGTATGTCAAAAAGTAACTACCTACTATACTAAAATGTTTATTTTATAAATCCACACATTGCAATATTTAATAATAGTGATTAATTTGTGGGACACCCCCGCGCCGCACGGCCACCAGCTGCTGCGTGTGCCCCCAGTGCCTGCCTCTGCCTCAGCGCCGGCCTCGCTGCCGCCCTGAGCGCTCTCCTTTGGTTTTCGCCCGTTTTTGACTTGAATTTGTGCTTGTTTCTTCCTGTGCCCCAGATCGTGTGTTACCGTCTTTTTCCCCCGTTTTTTCTTGAATTTGTGCTTGTTTCTTCCTGTGCCCCAGATCGTGTGTTACTGTCTTTTTCCCCCGTTTTTACTTGAATTTGTGCTTGTTTCTTCCTGTGCCCCAGATCGTGTGTTACTGTCTTTTTCCCCCGTTTTTACTTGAATTTGTGCTTGTTTTTTGTATTTGCCGTTTCTCGTCGTGTTTTGCACTCCTCTGTCCATTGTGCCTGTCTCCTTCCTGCTTCCCCGCCCACCTCGCCGCCCCCCGCTCCCGCTTCCCGCCACCGCCATTAGCCCCGCCCCTTTTTCTCTTCTGTTTCCCTCCCCGCTCCCGCCTCCCAGCTGCTCCGCCCACCCGCGCACTTGGCCTTAAATGGCGACCGTGCGACGCAGGTGAGTGTGACCCACTTGTGGGACACCCCCGCGCCGCACGGCCACCAGCTGCTGCGTGTGCCCCCAGTGCCTGCCTCTGCGCCGGCCTCGCTGCCGCCCTGAGCGCTCTCCTTTGGTTTTCGCCCGTTTTTGACTTGAATTTGTGCTTGTTTCTTCCTGTGCCCCAGATCGTGTGTTACCGTCTTTTTCCCCCGTTTTTTCTTGAATTTGTGCTTGTTTCTTCCTGTGCCCCAGATCGTGTGTTACTGTCTTTTTCCCCCGTTTTTACTTGAATTTGTGCTTGTTTCTTCCTGTGCCCCAGATCGTGTGTTACTGTCTTTTTCCCCCGTTTTTACTTGAATTTGTGCTTGTTTTTTGTATTTGCCGTTTCTCGTCGTGTTTTGCACTCCTCTGTCCATTGTGCCTGTCTCCTTCCTGCTTCCCCGCCCACCTCGCCGCCCCCCGCTCCCGCTTCCCGCCACCGCCATTAGCCCCGCCCCTTTTTCTCTTCTGTTTCCCTCCCCGCTCCCGCCTCCCAGCTGCTCCGCCCACCCGCGCACTTGGCCTTAAATGGCGACCGTGCGAACGCGCAGCGGTCACGCGCAGCGGGCGCGCCGATTGTGCGCCGAAGGCGCGCCAAAGGTAAGCCCGTCTGCGCCCGTCCGCGCCTGGACCGCGCCCAGGGCCAGGACCCCTGGCCCCCGAAGAGCCCGACCGACCCGCCTGACGTACTCCGCCGCCACCCTCACCGCTCTCAACACCGACCGACTCCCAGAATGCCATCAAGCCACTCCACGACGTACCCACGGACCTTTCAGCTGCCACGCCTGCAAGTTCTCCTGCATCCGGACCAGCCTCGCACCAGCACCCGCCAAGTCGAACACCAGCAGTACCCACCTCAAGTGCATCCTGCTCAACACCCGCTCCGTCCACAGACACGCCATCGAACTCTGGAACCTCCTCGACACCACAGCCCCTGACGTTGCCTTCCTCACGGAGACCTGGATGAACGCCTCCTCAGCTCCCGACATCGCCATCGCTATCCCAGAGGGCTACAAGATCGTCCGGAGGGACCGAAACGCCAACCAGATGGGAGGAGGCATCGCCATCATCCACAGGAACACCATCCGTCTCACGACCAGCACCGACAACACCCTGACCAGCGCCGAACACCTGCATTTCCAGATCCACACCAACCCGAACACCACCCTCAGAGGCACCCTGATCTACCGACCCCCTGGACCACGCACACAATTCAGCGAGGACATCGCCGACTTCGTCAGCCCGCATGCCCTCCCCTCCGCTGACTACATCCTCCTGGGAGACCTCAACTTCCATCTGGAGAACAACAACGACCGCAACACCAGCACCCTGCTCGACAACCTCGCCAACCTGGGACTCAAGCAACTGGTGTCCACCCCCACCCACCTCGCCGGACACACACTCGACGCCGTCTTCTCCTCCAGCACAGACATCGACTTCAGCCACGCCACAGAGCTTCAATGGACGGACCACAGCTGCGTCCACTTCACCTTCAAGAGAACGACGACCCACCACCACCAACAACAGGCCGCCCGCAGAAGCTGGAACACGATCACAGCAGACCAGCTCGCCACCTCCCTGAGCCAGCACCCTCCTGCCAGCTCAGCGAACCCCAGCCAGGCCGCCGACTACCTCACGAAGTGGATCAGCAACTGCGCGGACGAACTCGCCCCACTGAGGACCCCGCCCAGCAGACCCGGCAGCAAGAAGGCCCCTTGGTTCACCGACGAACTCAAGAGCTCCAAGAAGAACTGCCGAGCCCTCGAGAAAGTCTGGAGAAGGGATCCGACACCGGACAACAGGACCTCCTTCAAGCTTGCCACCCGGAAACACCACCAGCTGATCCGCGCCGCCAAGAAAACAGCATTCAAGGACAGGCTGGACAACAACGCACACAACAGCAAGGAACTCTTCAACATCGTGAAAGAGCTCTCCAACCCCAGCGCAGGAAACAACGACATCACCCCATCGCAAGACCTCTGCAACTCCCTCGCCTCATACTTCCACAACAAGATCGCGGACATACACAACAGCTTCAACAACCAACCAACGCACACCATGACCAAACAACCACCCCCCACCACCACCCTCCACGCCTGGACCCCGATCAGCACCGAAGACACCATCCGCACGATGAACTCCATCCACTCCGGATCTCCGACCGACCCCTGCCCTCACCACGTCTTCAACAAGGCCGACGCTGTCATCGCACCCCATCTGCGAGACATCATCAACACATCCTTCGACACCACCATCTTCCCTGAGAGCTGGAAACACGCCGAACTCAGCGCTCTACTCAAGAAACCAACAGCGGACCCCACCGACCTCAAGAACTACCGCCCCATCTCGCTCCTCCCGTTTCCAGCCAAAGTCATCGAGAAGACCGTCAACAAGCAGATGGCCGCCTTCCTCGAGACGAACGGATCCCTCGACCCCTCACAGTCCGGCTTCCGAGCCAACCACAGCACCGAGACCGCCCTCATCGCCGCCACCGATGACATCCGAGCCCTGATGGACAATGGAGAAACAGCGGCCCTCATCCTCCTAGACCTCTCCGCGGCATTCGACACGGTCTGCCACCGCACCCTAGTACGGCGCCTCAGCAACATCGGAATCCAGGACAAGGCGCTGGAATGGATCATCTCCTTCCTCGACGGAAGAACACAGAGAGTCCACCTACCACCGTACAAGTCAGAGGCCTCCAAAGTCATCTGCGGCGTCCCTCAAGGATCATCTCTGAGCCCCACCCTCTTCAACGTCTACATGAGCCCCCTCGCGGCCATCGTACGCAAACACAACCTCAGCATAATCTCCTACGCCGACGACACCCAGCTGATCCTCTCCCTGACCAACGACCCCGCCGCCGCCAGAGCCAACCTGCACGAAGGGATGAAGGAGGTAGCCGAGTGGATGACGACCAGCCGCCTAAAACTGAACTCGGACAAGACGGAGGTCCTCATCCTGGGACCCTCACCCTCCGCCTGGGACGACTCCTGGTGGCCTCCCGCCCTGGGCTCCGCACCCAAACCAACAGACCATGCACGCAACCTGGGCTTCATACTGGACTCCTCCCTCTCCATGACCAGGCAAGTCAACAACGTCTCCTCGGCGTGCTTCAACACCCTACGCATGCTACGGAAGATCTTCTGGTGGATCCCCACCGAGACCAGGAGGACCGTCACCCAGGCCCTCGTCACCAGCCGACTGGACTACGGCAACGCCCTCTACGCCGGTACCACCGCCAAGCTCCAGAAGAGACTCCAGCGGATCCAGAACGCCTCAGCCAGACTCATCCTCGACATCCCACGAACCAGTCACATCTCCGGACATCTCAGAGACCTTCACTGGCTCCCCGTCAGCAAAAGAATCACCTTCCGCCTCCTCACCCACGCACACAAAGCCCTACACGACCAAGGCCCGAGCTACCTCAACAGCCGAGTCAACTTCTACGCTCCCAAACGCCACCTTCGATCAGCCAACCACGCCCTCGCCGCCGTCCCCCGCATCCGAAGAGCGACTACAGGAGGAAGGTCCTTCTCCTACCTGGCTGCCAAGACCTGGAACTCCCTCCCGACCGACCTGCGCCTGACCCAAGACCACCTCTCCTTCAGGAGGAAGCTGAAGACCTGGCTGTTCGAGCAGTAGCGGCACCCCCCCCCCCCCCCAGCGCCTTGAGACCCTACGGGTATGTAGCGCGCTTTACAAATGTCATTGATTGATTGATTGATTGATTATGAAAGATGGTGTATATCCGACCGGTATACAGACTTGCTGCTCACTCGCCTTGGGACAACCCATCAACATGTAAAATCAAAAAAAGTTCTTTGAAGGTATGAGTTTTAATGCAATCAGTGTAGACATAAAATTGTAACTTCCAATGATGAATCCAGAAATACAAAACAATGAATTCAATCCACCCAAAAGACGTTTGCTCTCTTGTGTCTGAATGTGCAACAACAAAATGAATGCTCCATTCCAGTGCCTTTCTTCAGGGAAAAGTAGCTGAACTTGAATAATGTAACATTAATCAAAGCGCTTCACTACAGGACACCTAGATACCTGGCCCAGAAAATTGAACTATCTGGAGGAATCAGATCAGCAAGGATTGCCAAGGAGTTAGTACTGAGACCACCCATCTTCCGGAAGAAGAAAACCTATGATAGAGCCTTCTCAGGAGCAGCACCCAGAATCTGGAACTCTCTCCCACCAAACATTAGAAAAATAACAAACACAGAATCATTCAAGAGGGAATTAAACATTTTCCTAATGAGCAAATACCTTCCATAGACGAGACAATTCATTTTTCAGCTCCATGTTAGACCATGGTAACTGTTTATTCTGTTTATTGATTTGTACTTTTCGACGTTATTTAACCAGGCATAGTTCTATTTTAGAAAACTGTATCTGTTGAAATATACTTGACTGTATCTATTCCACCTCATTCAATGTAAAGCGCTCTGATACCCAAGGGTCTTGTTCGCGCTATACAAAACTCTCTAAATAAATAAATAAATAAAATAAATATATAATGAAAATATATGTCAATATTTAAAAGGGGCGACCTTTGAGGATGGTAGAATTATTTTCTTGTCACTTTGATGGTGGCCGAATTCCTTTTGCTGCTGGTGGAGTTTTAAGAGGATATCCTGAGTGTATAAGTCCCCTTCTGAGTTATGAACTTCCCCCTTTTCTACAAGTGTGACTATACATTAGATTTTCATATTGAAAATCCACACATGCCTGATACCCTACAGTAAGGGAATCCTGGAACATAGATTTGGATAAGATCTTGGAAGGGATATGTTCCTGTCTGAGATCGATTGAAGGAAACTACCATGTTTTGTGGAAAAGAATCTGACAAACGCCTTATTCATTGCAATCTCCCAGCCAGCAAATCAGCATGAGTAAGGCTGGACAGCCAGTAATAGTAAGCTTAGGAAATATGCAGATATTAAAAATAATTTGTTGTGGTATGTTTCCGACCACTCATGGGCAGTACCTCTCATCAAAAGACAGGTTGCTACACTGGCATATCGCTTGCAGTTGCCTTCCAAATTCCCTAAATGCACTGCACGCAGTATATTGCCTAAGGTCACCCTGCACTGACAGAAAACCTAGACATGACTGATACCCCTGTGTGTAGGAGACCAAGATAAACAAAGTTAAGGGTCAAGCATTTGTAGGGATCTGTATGTTTCTTACCGATGGAGACTGGAGGTAATTGACATAGTTTGAAAACAATATGCTAAGAATCTGACACACCTCAGACAACCAGTCAGACTATTTAGGTTTGACTTGCACCGACAGACTCTTTAGTTCATACAGAATTAGAAAATATGGGGCTCACTTACAAGCCCCTTGTGCTGGCGGTGCGCCACTTTTAAAATGGGAAAAAGTGGCGTAGTGGCGTCGCAAAGGGGCTTGTAAGTAAGCCTCTATGTATTTTGATACTTTCCATGCAGCCCTAGGTTTGATATCTATCATCATTTTAAAAGTGATTCTGCCACAATTACGTGATCTACTCTAATTAAATAATCGAATTTGCAGACTACATTCTCTCAGAAAACCAACATGTATTTGTTTCTATGACTTTGTGGCTTTTACTTTCTTGTACATTTAGTAGTAGTTTACAGAGAAATGTCTCCCAGTAACCCACATTCTTGTTGGGACGCACAGGGTAGAAGGGCTCACCCTCTCTTTGGGAAGATAAAGCATCAGTCTCTATGAACAGCATTTGATAGGTTCTGATAGCCAAGAATATCCGGTTCTTCAGATGTCATACATCATCTCCTAGGATAATATCTATAGTACAACAAAGCGCTTTGACTGATCAGACCTTGCAGACTGAGAAGGTACCACTTAAATAAACCCTAACTACGTGTTCACCTTAAATGTGCCACATTTGTTGGCTTCTGGAGGCTCCAGGTTTAATTGGGATGTGTTATGGTGTGAAGTGTAAAGGATCCTTCTGTTTCAGTTTGTTTTTTTGTTGTGTAACGTTAACACACAATAGGAGAAATTCTTGCAATTTAACCACAGGGAATCGCATGGGTAGCATTCTAACCCATCGTTCTTTTTCCCAACATGCCACCGCAATTTAGATCCAACCATATGCAAATCAGCCCTGGCCCTGCTCCAATAGGATCAGTCCAACCCAAACTGCCGAGCAGATCCTTTCTGAACAAGAAGCAAGCAGCCTAAGACAGGTTTTGGCCTGATTGGGCCTCTTCTGTCGGGTGCAGATTGGTTCCAGTTGCACATTCAACAAGGGGCCCACACCATGGTATACACTTGCCCACTTAGGACATTACATTAAACACACAAAAGGTCATGGGAGGAATGCTTGCAATTTGTCTAACCAATGGGAATCACTCAGAGTAGCATTGAAACCCATCATTCTTTTGCCCAACTTGCCACCTCAGCTTAGATCCATCAATATGCAAATCAGTCTTGGCCCTGCTCCAATAGGAACAATCTGATCCAAACTGCCAAGTCCGGTCCTCTTTGAACTAGAACAAAAGCTACCCAAGACCAGTGTCTAGAGTGGCACAATGGCTGAAAAATGGTAAGTTGAAGTGCTACCCTGAGTGGTTTCCAGTGGTTAGGTTATATGCTTTCCTCCCAACACCTTCTCTGTGATTGTCCAAACAGACACTGCTTTATCCACAGAATTGGTAAATCATAATGGTCAAATGTGAATAGCTACTTTGTTTGGGACAGTTTTTTTTTGATAATCAATTTTATTGATTTTAAGATCAAAAACGTTAACAGCACAAGACATTTGATCGATGTTACAAGCATTTACCTCATTTGTCATTTGTGAGTACATACAAAGTAGTGGATGAAAGCACCAACCTGATGCGTTAGCATTACAATTCTATATATTAGGGAGCTCTAGTGCAATTAGTCCAATTGATTCAGCCGTTTGCCCCAGACTCTGTTGTGCTTGGTTGGGGATTCCCAGACCTCGAATAAGGGTCTCTCCTGTGCGGCACACCAGCCCACACCCCGGCGCCATTTTGATATGCTTTGGGGTTTAGCTTTCGCCCAGGTAGCTGCAATGTCACGTTTGGCCACAGCAATTGCTGTCCCGAGAAATACTTTGTCTGCTCGAGTACCATCCAGTTTAATCAATCAATTCAAAGTAGTAAACCACAAATTCCCTTTAAATACTTTTGATAGGTTTTCTAGATCATCTTCTTTAAAACATGGCTTAGAATTCAGTTTTCTTGACCCCCGGGCACTAAGGATTGTATCAATGTGACAAACCGAGGCAGAAACCCAGCTGCACTGCAGCAACCCACAATCCATTGAGCAATATTTGAGTAAGAAGTGTTCCAGGTAATGATCAATCCTACAAGAAGTCACAGGGATGCAACACAAACCTTCTTTTACTAAGAAATAGAATGATCAAGAAAAACTATGAAACAATGGATACATTTTAAAGATTTAGTACCCTAGTGCTCACTATATGAATTGCTACTATAAAATAAAGAGAATGGCAGCTGCAACTTTTACCAAAAAGTTTGAATAACTTATAATAACCCAAACTATTTTCTGTGTAACTTTAATAACAATCCCACCCCTATTCTTTTATTTACTAAACTAATCTTAGTCCCAAAAGGAAAACCTAATTTGAATTTCAGGGATTTTTCAGGGACGGTTCACACCTGAATAGCTGTTTGAACAATGAGTCTTTAGGTTCATTTAATAACAGAGCCTGCTATTCTTGTCTAGTGCTCACAGACAAGCTAATAAGCGCAGCATGTAAATGCCTTTCCGTTAGCCTTCAGCCATAGTAGATGATGTGATTCTGCACAATCTATCACTGTTGTGGTACCTGGCACTAAACTGTTCTGTAACCTTTCACACCCTGTACTTTGCTTGCATACTATTATTTGACGGTTGTTGAATCTTTCAGGATAAACAATTAGCAGAAGGTAGCCTGTTGCCCTTTTATCATTTTGCAAGACTGTGTTGGTTTGAATAATAATAACAATAAACAAGACACTTACTTCAGCTTTCCATGACATTCTGTTCACACATTAACAACCATATTGAAGACAGAGTACTTTTAAGAGTTTCCTCATTTAAATACACTTTATTACTATTTTTTTAGTTTAATCTGACATTTATGTGTTACTCAAGCATTTTGGTTATGAAGATTGTGTAGCCATGAGTTAGAAGAAAATACATTGTAAATGGAAGAGGGTTTCAGCTACATCTCTGGTTTGGTCCTGCAGATGTAATGATGACATTTGTTGTAAGGATTGTTGATCGTACTAAAGTGTGTGGACCTATTCTACTGCACGTTCAATATGATGACAATCAGTAATCCATATTTTCAGTGATAAATAATCTAAATTTAAAATAAATCATTCTCTTATTGAATGGGGAATTCTTGCTATGAAGGCAGGTGGTTTTAAAAGGAGTTATTTTAATATCAGTGATGTAACTGGTGAGAAGCATATTATGCATATTGTTCCCACAGTTAGCTCTGTTACTATTTTTTCCGGCTCTAGTATTGTCACTAGCGATGCAATTCCTAGATTTTACACAGAAAAAACCTTCTGTATTTAAGCTAACATTATTACATCTCATTGAGGTACTGGGTTAATACAATTTTTTGGCATCAAGTACAAGAGGCTTTGTCATCTGATTCTTGTCATGCATCTGTTATTTTAAAGGTGATATTTTATTTTCAACACATAACCCTTAGCAAATCTTTTCAGAAAACAATAAAACATTTTTTTCAGTGTGGTCATGATTGCAGATTTTCGAGAATATTTTTCATCTTTGGGATTGATTCTACATTCTATTTGATTGGCAATTTAAAATGTTAGGGTATGACTTTATGCAAGCATGTTGTATATTTTGTTGTGCAAAATAATTGCTATGGAAAAAAATATATACGAATATTGGGTGAATGTTAGTTAACCTTCATATTGTTTACTTGTACAATCACGGCTCATTTTATGTAAGAACCCATACAATTGTCGATGTTAGTTGATGTTAATTGACAACACAAATGCAAACTGTAATAATATCAGATACAAAACGGCAGTGTACATTGAAGGTCAGTGCCCAATATAGTCCACTGTTTCTACATGTTTTCATTGAGTTATATCTGACAGTATTCTGAGCTTTAAATTACATTGCATACTGAATGATCTGGGTGTAAAGTTCTCAGACTGATTCAGTAACGTCCATGGCTTCCAAAAGGCTTCTCCTCCACTTTCTTAATTGTCATAAAAAGGTTGATCCCATACAGTCTAATAAGTTCAAGATTAATGACAAAAATGTCCATTTGTAATGTTGCTTGAGTTGGTAAAATTTGAGATTTACAGAATTTAAATTTCCCTGGTGGAGCTGGGTGAAGTTAAAAACGGCACAACTTTACACCACAATGTCCGAGGAGAAAATAACAGATAAAGTATTTGCAGGGGATTCTTTTTTAAAAGCTTGTTTGCAAAAAAATTAATCTGCTAAATATAGGACTGGCAACTGTAAACTCCAACATAATTTACTTTTATGGCAATCTTCATTGCTTTGTTTTAAACTTTAGCACCTTGGTAAAGTTTCAAAGTGGTAACATTAAAAAAATATATTTCCTTACATTCATCATTTTCACACATTTCTGCGTAAAACTACATTCCACTGGTACAGTTGTGTGGTAATTGAGCAGAGCTAAAAATGCATGTAGAGGGGCATGGCCTCGCAGGCTGGAGAACCTGACCTTATGGGCCAAGCGGCGCAGGGCACGCCTATAATCTCCGGGTTCACCTGCCTTGTCGAACAGAGACACGAGACACTCTGTTGGGCGTAGAAAACAGATTTATTAGCTGCAGCTAAGCACAGTTATCCACGAAGTACCCTAAGTGTAGATTCTCAGGAGACTGCCACTTCAATCCGTGGCGCACAATCTTATATACTATATACATTTACAATACCCACTCCCAAAACATACAAAACTGACAAATAGGAATAGTTCGAAAACAAGCTATCGGATGTCCAAAACACACCTTTCTTTCAGACCCCGTGTGCTCTCCTTCCCTCAAGTTAATCAACACTAGTGCCCGTAATTCAATTTGCAGGTGGTAGAACATGTTTGAATGCTTCAAAGGATAGTTTATGTAACAAGAGAATACACAGAGAGAATAGCAAAGATCAGTCAAATAAGAGAAAGTCAGGAAGAATGGTGGGACCCAAACAGTGGAGTATAGTAAGGATTAATGAGTCTAGACATGGATTTAGCAAACTCGGCCAGGCCCTGACATCGGTTTCGTAAACAAAGACAGGGATTACTCTTTAACAGAGGGACACGTAGCAGCTGAAAGGGCAAAAAAAAACGTGTTCGTCGTGCTGCCTGAGTGAGGCAACACAAAATGGCGGCTAAGCACAAAATGGCGGCTAGATCGAAGCGAAGCCGAAAACCACGTAACCTCATAATTTGGCCTACGAATTCACTCCCATTGTCACTCCAGACAATGCGCGGCAAACCAAACCTTGGGAAAAATTCCATTAAAAGGACCTTAGCAGTGGACAAGGCAGTATTGTCCTTTAGGGGGTAGGCCTCTATCCATCTGGAAAAGGCACAAACCACCATTAGGACATACTTGAGATTGTTAAAACGTTCCATGTGAATATAATCTATTTGCAGTACCTCAAAGGGATACTTAGGGGGACCAGAATGACCTGCTGGAGTTGGAGTTCCCTTTCCTGGATTGTGCATCAAACAAACAATGAAATGTTTCACCACATTTTCTGCACATTTAGGAATACCTTCATTTTGCCATACTGGAGCTAGAAGTTTACATATACCCCTTGCATTAATATGGGCCGGTCCATGAGCCATAGTAACTACAGGTAGTACATAAGCATCTGGTAACAACCATCGCTGGTGCTCTGATAATTCCGTCCGACATCCTGTCGTATCCAACATTCCTGTACTTTCTTTCCACTTACTCAATTCTTTCTCAGTCGCTTCCTTTTGAATCATTTTCACACTCTCTACTGTGTCTTCACACATACCTCCTTCTGCGACCCATCTCGCAGGGCCTGTGACATACATGTGACTTTCAACATCCTTCGCTGTTTCCCTCGCTACTTCATCCGCAAATGCATTCCCTCGACCCACATCATCAGTGACCTTTTTATGCGCGCTGCACTTCACAATCGCTACTTGAGCAGGCAAAGCAAGTGATTTGAGAAGGTCAGTTACCAACTGTCCATGCTGTATTTTAGTGCCGTGGGAGGTAAAGAATCCTCTTTCGTTCCACAAACGGCCAAAACTATGGGCGACACCAAAAGCATATTGGCTATCTGTATAAAAAGTCACTCTCTTTCCTTTTACCAACACACATGCTCTTGTTAATGCAATTAACTCTGCAGCTTGAGCTGAATTCTGTGCAATGCGTGCAGTTTCTACTACTGTGTGCAGAGTAGTAACAGCATAGGCTGCTGTTGTCTCGCCATTAGGAAGCTTAAAACAGGACCCGTCCACCCACAGTATTCCATCCGGATCCGCAAGTGGCGTATCTTTTAAATCAATTCGACCTTTAGTTTCTTCTTCTGTGCGAAGAAAACAATCATGCTGGTCTTGTACATTGCTCTCGTCTAAAACAGGTAACAATGTTGCTGGATTCAGAACATTACATCTCTTGATATGTATGTGACTAGCTAAAAGCGTCAACTCATATCCAGACAAACGAGCACTTGTTAAATGCTGCGTCTTTGTTTTGTTCAAAAGGGTATCTACTGCATGTGGCACCATGACATTAAGAGGATGATCTAACACCAATCCAGCAGATTGACAAATAGAGATCGCCGCTGCTGCTGTTGCTCTGAGACAACTAGGTAATGCCTTGGCTACTGGATCTAATGTAGCCGAAAAATAGGCGCATGGCCTCTGTTTGTCTCCGAATTGTTGTGTCAAGACTGACAACGCGCAACCTTCTCTCTCATGAACATAGAGTGTGAAAGGCTTACTATAATTTGGAGTACCCAACACAGGAGCAGAACACAAAGCAGTGCGTAAATCAGAAAAACTCTTCTGACATTCATCAGTCCAAGGCAGAGGTTGGGGTGTATCTTTCAGAGTGAGCGCCAACAAAGGTTTGGCCAAAAGGGAAAAATTCGGGATCCATTGTCTACAATAAGAGGTAATGCCTAAGAAAGCACGCACCTCTCTTTGTGTGGATGGTACAGACATTCGTGCAATCGCATGGATACGTTCTGGGGTCAATCACCTTCCCTCCTTCGACAAGGGATGACCTAAATAGGTAACCTCTTGGCGGCAATATTGTAATTTAGAAGGTGACACCTTATGATGTAAATCGGACAAATGTTGCAAGAGCAACACAGTCGAATTTTTACAAACATCTTCCGAATCGGCAGCCACTAGCAAATCATCCACATATTGAATGAGAGTAGCACCTGAAGGCAAGGAGAAAGTATTAAGCTGAGATTTCAAAGCCTGACTATAGATGGAGGGACTCTCACAATAGCCTTGGGGTGCATGTTTAAATCGAAAGCTTCGGCCTCCGAGAGAGAAACCAAAGAGATCTCTACTCTCTTTAGCAAGGAATGCTAAAGAAAGCATTTTTGAGATCGATGACCGAAAACCAAGCCGCCGAAGCAGGAACCATAGTAAGTAGAGCAGTGATATCCGGAACAACAGGAAACTGAGGGACAACAATTTTGTTGACCTCTCGGAGATCAATCACAAAACGATACACGGGAGGTTTGGAAGGATCAGTACGCTTAAGAACAGGCAGAACAGGGCTATTGCAAACATTACCTCTGGTCTCTTCGACCACACCCTTCTGAACCAAGTCATAAACAATAGCTAACAAAGCTCTCTCACCATCATTAAAAATCTTGTATTGGGGAATGCATGGCAACTTAACATCAGGCTTAACAGTAATCACGTAAGGTGTAATTTGAAGCAAACCAACATCATTCGGACCCGTAGCCCAAAGTGTGTCAGGAAGTGAACGCAGTTCAAGTGGCAGTTGGTCTTGAGACACATACATCGGAGAAGTCAATTTATCACCCAAAGTAAGATGTACACCAGAGGGGGAACAATACAATGTGGCATGCAAGCGTTTTAACAGATCCAAACCCAACAAGTTCTCTCCGCAACCTGTCGTCAAAAGAAGTGGAGCTTCAAAATCATACGGACCAATGGAAATAGGCAGAGGACAGGAAATAGGGTTACTAACTGGGGCGCCGGAGAATCCTACAGAAACATTTGTTAAGCCAGACAAAGATGCCCTAGGGAGTTTGGAGTGCATAATAGAACTTCTCATTGCACCAGTATCCAAAAGAAATGGTTCTGTAACACCCAATGCTACAACATCAACATAAGGTCCATTCTGATCCACTGGAACTGATACGACTCCCTTACTTTGTCTATGGCTGTCCTAGCTAGTGTGAAAATCGGGACTTTCACTCTCTGCATAGTAATCGTCATTATAATATTGCGCAGACTTAGAAGTCTGTTGATCAAAATATTTCATAGTATTCTGCGGTGGTAAGGAACGCTGTCCTTGAGACAACGCACCTCGCCCTCTACCCCTAGATGCTGACTGAACACCACCACGACCTCGTGGCACGGATTGTCCATCAGTGCGTTGTAATAAAATCGGACAATTAATCTTAAAATGACCTTCTTCTTTACAATAGGCGCATTGATTAGGACCTAACTGAGCTCGTGGAACAAAAGATGTAGGTTTCTGCAACAATCGTTGGAACTGTGGTGGCTGTTGCGATTGGGACTGGTCAGAACAAGGGGAATAAGCCTGTTGCAAAAGAATTTTTGTTTTCAATTCTTTAGTCTTCTTTTCCGCCTTTTCTTTTTCCTCCTTATCCCTATTCTCATAATACTGAGCAGTGGCTAATATCTGGGCAGTTTGAGGAAACGGCCCATGAACTTTCTGATTGTTTCAATTTATGCGATAACTCTGGAAGTAAATTAAAAACAAATTTGTCTACAAATAATCGCTGTCCACCTTCAGTACTCAGATCTTGACCACTATGGTCGATGAAAGTTTCTTCGAAATGAGTAAAGAAGTGTTAGACACTTTCATCTGTCTTTTGTTTGCACGCCGCTAACTTATCCCAGTTAACGCGTACAGCAGGCATCATTGTTTTCATAAGATCTATTATTCTACCGGGTAATTCTGTGATCAAATCATCGGGTTTAGCACCACCTATTTGTCCTTCATCTGCGGCTGTTATAGCAGCCCAATTTCCACCTAAAGCTTGATCATGATCTACCTTACGAATTTTTGCCCATAAAGCTTGTGGGACTACATTTCCCATCAGTAAATCAATGTCAGCCAAATTCATGATACATGCATCGACAGTCTGGGACAATTCTTTATAGTACCCAGCAGGATTCTTACGAGGGTCCGGTAAAGACTGTTTTAGTGCCAATACTTCCGATCTTTTCCAAGAATCATGTACCCATATACGCTGAAAATGAGCTGGAATAGGCGGATTAGCGCCTGCTTGAGGAACTTCATCGCTCCATATTGGAGGAACTTCTCGCATAGGATATTGTGCCGTTCTACGACGAACCGCAGGATCAGGTTCAAGAAAGATTTGCGAGAAAAAGGAAGACCGGAAAGCAACAAGTTTTTGAACAGCATGCTCTACATCAGGACCCACAATAAGTCCCTTGTCAAATCGATCCTGTATCTCGAACAAACCCTGAGGAGGTAAATCCAAATCCATATCTCCCCACCCCTTGATAAGAGCGCTACACATAACATTAAAAACGTACCTCTGCGTAGGCGCATTCCAGTGAAGAAAAGTGTCTAAAATATCACGCACACTATACTGTAATTTACTCATGATCCACTTATGAGCGAGAGAATCTAATTTAATCCGCTCTTCTAAATCTGGAATCTGACTACGAGATTGCCTTCGAGACGAAGCAGGAGAAAAAGAAAGAGGTCCAAGAAAAGGTGACAAGAGACCAGAAACAGTGTTAATTAATCGTTGTCGAGCTGTAGGGGAATCTGACACTAGAACAGGAGACAATGTATTCTGTAAAACAGGAGAAGAACTAGTAGCCATAGAGACTGAAGATAAAGGAAACTGAAGCACAGAAGGTTGAGGTACAGCAGTCGGTGGCAAAGGAGGCGGAGGTGGAATTACTGGAAGAGGCAAATGTGCATGGACTGGAATAACTGGATTAGCAGCAGGTTGTAATGGGGGTGCGTTAGCGCCTAATACATAAGGTGGAGGTAATGTCAATAGATGCGACATGAAAGGATCTTCATCAGGACCCTTACTCTTTGAGGAAGTAGGCTACACGGGATAACATCTATCTATTGCCATACGATGCTGTCTCTCTGAAACTTTTATTATCTGATCAGTCTCATCATTTTTAAACTGTTGGGCAGCCTGTAAAATTGTCATACTTTGCTCCTTTTTATCTTTCTTCATTTGCTTAATTTCTTTCTGTTTGGCTTCCTTACGCCATAGGCGAAAAGAGTTCAACATTGCCGGCCGGGCTTTTCTTTAAAATAGAATCGTTTCCAAATTATTTAATATATCAGGCTCAAAGCTACCATTTTGTGGCCACTGCAAAACACCATCTTTTCTCGTATATCGGATCCATGTTTCGTGAAAAATAATAGGACCAAGACCATGTTTCGAATAGAGCTCGTAAGTGGGAGTTCCAACCGGAGGAATCGGACAAGAATACTCTAGCCGGGAATCCCTCGAGCAACCAAAGCAACAGAATTTCCTAAACTTAATAAATCCAGGCATTTCGTAACGAACTGGATTCTTCAAACGTCGAGAGGTTTTAGGACAATTATAGTCACAGCACAAACGTACTTACCCCTAGGCTTCGATAAGTGCACTAATCGAATAACAAAAACCAAAAACAAAGAGTGGGCGCTACCCACGAATACTTAACTAGATGTTTTCACACGCCAACAGATGTCCGTCTAACGTCTCGCGATACCAATCATCACCAGAGGGCCTAGGCAGGGCGACAGTCAGGGCAGCAGTCGTCAGCAGCCGTGAGAAAGAAGTAGCCGCGCTTCAAAAGACTTTCGGTTCACTTCGACATACAGGGGTCGCTCACGTGGTGCGCAAATCCTCCAGAATTTTCTTGCAAAGCTCCTCACGACACTGGGCTGAACCACTACCACTGAAGTCGCCCACACGTTGGGCCGTCAATTGGAGAACCTGGCCTTATGGGCCAAGCGGCGCAGGGCACGCCTATAATCTCCGGGTTCACCTGCCTTGTCGAACAGAAACACGAGACACTGTTGGGCGTAGAAAACAGATTTATTAGCTGCAGCTAAGCACAGTTGTCCACGAAGTACCCTAAGGGTAGATTCTCAGGAGACTACCACTTCAATCCGTGGCGCTCAATCTTATATAGTATATACATTTACAATACCCACTCCCAAAACATACAAAACTGACAAATAGGAATAGTTCGAAAACAAGCTATCGGATGTCCAAAACACACCTTTCTTTCAGACCCCGTGTGCTCTCCTCCGCTGAAGTTAATCAACACTAGTGCCCGTAATTCAATTTGCAGGTGGTAGAACATGTTTGAATGCTTCAAAGGATAGTTTATGTAACAAGAGAATACACAGAGAGAATAGCGAAGATCAGTCAAATAAGATAAAGTCAGGAAGAATGGTGGGACCCAAACAGTGGAGTATAGTAAGGATTAATGAGTCTAGACATGGATTTAGCAAACTCGGCCAGGCCCTGACATCGGTTTCGTAAACAAGGACAGGGATTACTCTTTAACAGAGGGACACGTAGCAGCTGAAAGGGCAAAAAAAACGTGTTCGTCGTGCTGCCTGAGTGAGGCAACACAAAATGGCGGCTAAGCACAAAATGGCGGCTAGATCGAAGCGAAGCCGAAAACCACGTAACCTCAAGGCCATGGCAGCGGATGTGCTCAGCTGAACACCTGCCGTCTACGAGGTGGCACAAACAATTATCCTGTGCCCAGCAAAAATAAATCTGCACCACAGTGAGAACTCTCTGGTACGGGGAATGGCTCCGTGACAAAACCCAGCTGGGGTTCTGCGGAGTTGGCTCATATTGGTGGGAGCCCGGCCTCAATGCAGCTGAACCCCCTGTATAAAATGGTAGCCGAAGCAGCGAGTAAAGGGTGACTCCGCAGACAAAAGACAGTGATCACTGCCGCACCGCTTGGACCATGGACAAACAGTTTCGAAGCATGGGGAGGACAGCCTGACAGCAACACCTGCCATCGCAGCTGAGGTGAGGGGGGACTGGAGGAGTCACGTGAGATAGTGCTGGATGTTGGCTGGGCTCTCCTTGCAGGAGGTCCTGTGCCACGACTTGTGATCGGGTCCTGGAGTGACTGCGGCTGGTTCTCTGGAGGTCTCTCCTGCTCCGTTACCCTGGGGAGGGGGTGGCGTGCAGGCGAATTAGATGCCATTGACTGGCCCTGACCCTAGTGTATGGCCTGGACTTGTTTGGACCCAGATATCCGGTGGTGTCCTGCGGGTCTTTGTTGGGGCTGTGTGAGTCTCTCTGGGCCTTAACAAAGTGAGTCAGACAGGGGCTCTGCAAAGCCCTGTGGAAGGTGGCAATTGGAACACTGTGCTGGACAGTTGATTTAGAGGGGTGAGAGCCTGCCACACCAGACTTGTAAAGGGCCTGGGGGATAGCTGAAGCACTGTGCTGGGGAGGGGGTCACCTGGGGCTTGGGCCAGGACTGGGAATCTGCCCCTAAAGCGTGGTTCAGATCGACAGGGGTTGTGGGTCCAACCCCCCACCCTACCTCAGACTTACTGAGGTAGAGCACCCAAGACATCACTGGGGTGTGGCGGAAGACCAGAGCGGTTAATCCTTACTCCCAGAGGGTGCTGTGAGAACAGGGGAAGGCCCCAAGTGAAAACTGACAATTCTTTGACCCGTGGATAGTGGCCTTCCTGACATATTCCACTACACAGTAATGGGGAAGACTAAGATGTCGAAGAACTAGACTTTAGAAGTGCCGCTGGAGGAAGATGGGAGTAGTAGCCTGCCTACACATGCAATGGAAGACCCTCTCGCTGCACATACTGTGACTATTCTGCCAGCTATAAAAGATACTAAGCTTATGCTGGACGCGCAGATAGAGGTGGTGATCAATGAGATGGGCATTCTCAGTGCAGACCATTGGAAACAGTCGGAGAGGGTCCGAAAAATTGAAATTAAACTAGATGAGAAGGAACTGGCAATGCTCACAGACCGCCTTGAAGAAGCAGAAGGGAGCTCTAGAAGACATAATGTTTGCATTATAGAAGTCTCCAAGGAGGCAGAAGGGCAGATTGTTGAACTTTTCATTGAAGGTTGGTTGGAGGAAATGATACTACAGGGGAAGCCGTCTTGTTTCTACTCAGTGGAAAGAGTGCACAGGATCCCGGTGAGAGCCCCGGTCCAGGACAACCACCCCGCCCAATAATAGCAAGATTGATGAACTACAGAGACTGGGATTACATCCTACCGATTGCCTATATTTATGGTCCATGGACATTAGAGGGGCAGGGTGTTAATATTTACCCAGATTACACCTCCCTAGTCCAACACCAACAAGGAGACTTTATTCCCATCAAAAAAATACTGTACCAACATGAACTCAAATTTGCCCTTTGTCTTCCTGGTGAAACTCCAAGTTGAATCCAAGGTAAAGACACTTTTCTTATTATCCGCACAGGAAGCATGGCGGGGGATGGAGTCCTGTAGGCTTTGGTGTGGTCAGACAGGCCCCTTGGGGAACAACTCCGTTTAACAGCAGCAGAAGGGCAGGAGACGGAGAGATGCAGGTGGCTGATCTTCCCCAAAGAAGGCACAGATGAAGCCAGTGCAGGCCCAAGCAGTAACTGCTGGCAAAAACTGCATTGATGTCCTTGACAATAATAGATGGAGGGTCCTTGCACTGCGGGATGGTGGGGGGATGGATTGGACGGGTTCTGGAACAGAAACTGAGGGGGAGCAGCGTCTAGTGATCACCCCAATGTGACCGGACCATATTGTCAGAGGCTGGTAGGCACTTATGCAGCGGAACCATGGGTAAATCTTTTGGGGGACGGAAGCTGAGGTCCATCACTTGAGAACTTGTGCCAAGGGCCTAATATCTTTCCATGAAGTACTAGGCCTACACTGGACCAGAGAGGTCCAGCGTCCTTTAAGTGGTGCAATTGTTACATCTGATATATAGACTCTAGAGATACCCCATGACTTGTGCATAGTACATTTAGGGGCTTATTTACAAGCCCTTTGTGCTGCCGGTGCAACACTTTTAAAATGGGAAAAAGTGACGTACCGATGATGCAAGGGACTTTTATATAAGCCCCTTAGTTTCTCATGTTTTTTAGGTTGAGAGATCACACATATCTTGAATTGGGGAGGCGGTCATTTTTCAGATCAAAGCACAGTAAGGTAGGGAGGGGGAAGTTTCTGGGAAGTTTTAGAATAGATATACAGGAATGGGAACTACAATCCTCACCAGAAACAGTACTCACCTTATCGGAGTAGGAAAAGAGCATGTATCTGAATCCAATGGCTCTATTTCAAACTGGCTTGACCCTAGTCTCATGGAATGTTAACCATCTAGGTAACAGGGTGAAGAGGAGCCTGGTGACTAGAGCCTTCACTAGATATAAGGCTGACATACTGTTTCTCCAGGAAACTCATTTGATGGAAGGGCAACGCTACTGCCTCACACATCTAGACACAATCATCCATCACCGTTCTTTAGCCCACTCTGCCACCCCAGTTCAGACATGGCTATATGCAAATCAGTCTGACCCTGTGCCTCATGGGAACAGTCAAGCCCGAACTGCCAAGCCATGCCTTCCCTGGACCGGAAACAAGCTCCCGAGGACCGGTTTCTGGCATTCCAGCCGTCTTCAGCCCGGCTTGCTTGAATCCAGTGGCAAAGGGAGCAAGGGACTCACGTCTGAGCATACCCTGCCACACTTGTGGCAGATATAAGGTGGCATCCTATGCACAATACATATCAGGTTCCAGGGGGGTGGTTATCCTCCCTCTAAAAATCTCTTCCCTTCCACTGCCTCCACACTGGGTCTGATGCAGTGGGCTCCTACACGGTTGTGCAGGGTAAATAGGAGGGTGACACAGTAATTCTTCTGAATGTCTATCAGTCACCAGCTCCCCAAAACAGATGCTGCAGAAATTGGGACAATTACTGGTGGGATTTCCGATGCCTTTTACAATCATAGGGGGAGACTTCAATCTAGTGCACGACACACATCTAGACACAATGTGCACCAAGTTGGAGGGGGAGGCCATGATAGGGAAATTAGAAGGCTTTGTACAGGCCTTTGGACAAACTGATATCTGGAGGGCCCTCCAAGTACAGGAGTGAGCCGTCTCATTTTATTCCCATTCCCATAATATGTCCTCTAGACTAAACTGACATCTAGAAACACCATGATTAGCATAGCTGCTGGGAGGAGCAGAGAGCCCCAGAGTTGGAGGATGGCCACCTGGAGTGTAGCCAATAAGCATGTAGGAAAGGCTACTGAGTTATATTTTCGTCAAATTGAAGGTTCAGTGATTAGTGCCAATGTAGTGTGAGAGGCTTACAACTTGAAAGGTGTTTATTGCGGGTGAAGTAACAGACAAGAGGGTATGAGTCCAGCACCTTCAAAAACTCGAGTAAGAAATTGGGACCTTGGCAATCAATGTATCTCCCACCCAACCGCATCCCTGGTTCAGAAGCTAGAAAATAAGCACACCGAATACAAGGAAGCTACATGCCATGAAGTAAAAGTATTCTTTTTGGTCAAGCAAAAGCATATATATGAGGCTGGAGACAAAATGGGTAAACGTTTGGCCTGGATAGGCAACAGGGAAAGAGAACTCATGCACGTTAGGGAGCTGCAGCTGGAACCTGGAAGGGTGATTAGGGGCAGTTGACAGATGGCGGAATTATTTGCAACGTATATGGCTGCTTTTTACACACCCAAGGCTCGGGGTTCAATGGAGAAGATAAAGGGATTCATAGGAGACTTCTCTGTTAGGACCCTGACACTGGACCAGAGGGAGAGGCTGAAAGCAAACATCTCAGAGACGGAAATAGCCTTTGACCCAGATGCAGGCTAGGAAGGCCCAAGGTCCCAAAGTATTGTCAGTAGAATTCTTCTGTAAAATGGCAGGCAGGTTGGTTAAGCTGATGCTACTGATGTTGCAGGATGCTCTCCAGCAAAGGTCCTTGCCAGAAGATTTGTGAATGGCCACCACCAATGCTCATACCCAAGAAGGGGAAGCTAGTGCAGCTAGTTGATTCATAATGACCAATGATCCTGCTTAATGTTGATACCAAAATTCTGGTAAATGTCCTGGCTAATAGGCCGCATACAGTGCTGACTGATCTGGTCCATTTTGACCAGACAGATTTTAGGCCCTGCTGATCGACCAGGGTTAACCTACAGCACCTCCATAATGTTATTGCGCAAGCTGATACTGGGGCTGAACCCAGGGCAGTGATGTCCTTGGATGCCAATAAGGCATTTGATTTGCTTGAATAGTCTTATCTGTTTCTGCTCCTTGAAATAAGGGGATTTGAGCCCTGTTACATTAATTGGATTACACTACTATACAGGAACCCTTGTGCTTGAATAAAGATCAACAGCTGCATGTCTGGGAATTTCCTTATTGGGAGGGGAACAAGACAGGGATGCCCTCTGTCTCTGATGCTCTTCATCCTCACAATAGAGCCACTGGTGAACCTCATGAGCATAGATGCCCGAATCTGAAGCTGGTTGGGAACCTCTGGATGGGAACCTCTGGATGGGAAGTAGGTATATATTTCACTATATTTGGATGACATCCTACTTTACCTGACCTGCACAGATCAATCGCTCACCCGAGTTAGTGAAATATTCCAAAAATTTGGAGAAATCTCAGGCTTTACCATTAATTGGGAAAAGCCACTCCTGTTTCCTATGGGGGGACGGAGACGAATGGGCCCGATGCCTCTACTAGTAAGGTGGAACCTCACAATTTTAAGTATCTGGGGATGTGGATAACTAGAGATGCAGATTCTCATGCTCGAGCTAATCTGGAACCACTGTTTCAAAGACTAGAAAAGGACATCAGATATTGGAGTACTGTACCCTTGTCGCTGATGGGCTAAGCAGCCTTGTTGAAAATGGTCAACCTTCCAAGGTTGGTGTAGCGAGCATGTCCTACTACAATTACGGTGCTGGACACATGGAACAGGCTCCCCAGAGAGATGAAGTGGGACAAGAGACTCACACCGGGTACGTCCCTCTGGGAGGGCACTAGATTAACATGGACGGCTAGTCTTCAGGACAGAATAGGCCTCAGTATACTCACCGAAGTATAGGACGCTAACAGGGTTGTTCCATTTGAACATCTCCAGAGGCAGTATTGGATTGCACCCAGACAGCTCCAGCATGCCCTAATCTGCAGCATAGACCCAGGTGAAGAAATGCAGAAGGATTCCTCATTGTGGAGGAGATTATTAGATGGGCAGATTTGGCAGAAATTGATATCATTGACATACGGCACACTAATGTGAAATACTTAGGGACCGCTGACGCACCTTAAAAATAACTGGGAGCATGACCAGGAGGAAATTGATGATGGTGACTGCCAAGATGCGGTGAACCTCTTAGTAAAGGGGGCCATCAAAACTAGCTTTAAATTAATCTAACTCAAAGTGTTACACAGAACATATAACACCAGGCCATAACTCTATAACATTGGGAAGACCACAACCTCTCTGTGTCTTCGGACGGTAAACAACCATTACTTCGCATCTTTTTCTTTGCTATTCTTTTACTTAGCATCTTTAGTACGCATTGTCTTTTACTTCGCATGCTTTTAATTAGCATGCCTTTACTTCACCATGTTGTTTACTATGCGTTATTTTACTTCGTATTTCATATTTTTTAAATAATGTTAAAGATGTTGTTAAAGATGTAAAATTATTTAAAAATATATAGTGTAGGGTAGTGTATTAGGGTTTAGGGTAGTGTTGTAGTGTATGTGTAGTGTAGGGGGTAGTGTTTTAGGGTTTAGGGTAGTGTTGTAGTGTACGTGTAGTGTAGGGTAGTGTTTTAGGGTTTAGGGTAGTGTTGTAGTGTATGTGTAGTGTAGGGGGTAGTGTTTTAGGGTTTAGGGTAGTGTTGTAGTGTGTGTAGTGTAGGGTAGTGTTTTAGGGTTTAGGGTAGTGTAGTAGTGTATGTGTAGTGTAGGGGGTAGTGTTATAGGGTTTAGGGTAGTGTTGTGTATGTGTAGTGTAGGGTAGTGTTTTAGGGTTAAGGGTAGTGTTGTAGTGTATGTGTAGTGTAGGGGGTAGTGTTTAAGGGTAGTGGTGTAGTGTATGTGTAGTGTAGGGGGTAGTGTGTAAAGGGTTTAGGGTAGTGCTGTAGTTAACCGATATTTAAATACTTACCCACCCAAATCCCCTATTTCACTGGCATACCGTCCCAGGGGTTAGTTTACAAATTTAATTTTTTTTTTTAAAGACTTTGAACGCGTAGTAAAAACATGTGAAGTAATGTACTGCTAAGAAAAGCAACTTCTAATGATATTAATAATTTTGCGAAGTAATGGCATGCGAACTAAAAAAAATGCTAAGTAAATGCTTTTGCGAAGTAAAAACATCCTAGAAAAAGCATGCTATGTAAAAGCATGCTAAGTAACATCATACAATCCTTCGGAAGTGTGGCACCAAGGGTACTTTTATTCATACTGGGTGACATTGCCCTGCGGTGTGCCTATTCTGGGAATGAGTGACCAAGTCTCTGAGGGGAGCAGTAGGGTGGCCCTCGAAGTATCAGCCCGGAGGGCCTTATTGGAAGTGTGGGAACCCTCTGGCCTCACAAGGTACCAGAAGACCTTAGTGAATATGTGATTTCTGGTAGTCAAAAGAGACATAGCACAGAAATGGGGATGTGACATGGCGCCATCCTTCCAGAATTGTGAAGAGGGCATGGCACACTGTACAATTGTTGAAAAAGAGGTCTTTAGGGGTACATGCAATGAGAAGAAATATGGGAAGATCTGGGAGGCCTGGGACTCAGGGGCCACAGAGGATTAAAGGGATTATCCCCCTGTTTGTTCTTTGGAAGCAACGCACACAGAGGGAGGGGAAGAGGGAAATATTGGGGGAATGATATACTGTAGGAGTGCCCTCTGAAGGTATACTCCTGCAGATACGACCCATTACAAGAGGAGAGGGAAGAAGGTAGAGTGGGTAGGATGTACTAGCATGTAATTCTTGGATAAAGATCTGCTGATATATGTTTGTGGTATATATACACTCCTTGTTTGTTATTTATTAAAACAATAAAAACATTTTTAAAACAAAGAGAAATTTTCTGTTAGACCTGACATTCTTGGCGTGGTTTTCCCCTATCTTTTTGCCTCTGCCGCCTGTATTTTTGATGCTATGCTGGATTTCGTTTTTGCTGGTTTAGATGCTTTGGACACTCTGCCACTGCTGATCAGTGCCAGAGTGTAAGTGCTCCCTATGTAAATTATCATATTGATTGGGTAGACCTGATTGGCATATTTGTATCACCATGAAGTCCCTAGTAAAGTGCACTGTGTGTGCCAGGGCTGGTGATGACAGATGCAACTAGTGGGCCTGCAGCGCTGATTGCGCCACCCACATAAGTAGCCCTAAAATGGTGTCTCAGGCCTGCCACTGCAGTGCCTGTGTGCAGTCAGTGAACTGCCATGTCCTCCTGGCCAGTGTCCCCACTGGCTGGGCCTAACCCTTCCCTTTATGTACACATTGGTCACCCCTATGGAAGGCTCAAGTTACCCCCCTAGGCAGGGTGCAGTGTATAGGAAAGGTGGAGCATGTACTAGTGCAGGTAACATGCTCTGGTAGTGAGCAGCAGCCATTTTGTGTGCTCACTGCTGCAAGGTTATCTTGGTCCATAGACTAACATGGGGGGAGGCTGGTCCCAATGGATACCAGCCTATCTTCTCATAGGAACAAGATGGGACATAAGTGATTGATATCCCTGAACTCAGAATTTAATAACACATCTTTTAGGAAAGGTTGTTTTTCAATTCTGTGTTTGAGAACAGTACTTTTATAAAGTGGCTGTTCTCTTGTCTAACCCTTCTGTGTGCCTGGGCCTGCTTGTGGATTGACTGTCTGGTTTGAGGGTGACAGGGGCTGGGGAGCCCCCGGGAGGTTGTCTGAGTCAGCCCGTGCTTGAATGACTGCATCTGCAACTAGAGTGGTGGGCGGAGATAGCACCTGGGAGTGAATAGGGCTGTGCCTGCCTGCCACAATGCTGGCTCCACCTCCCGCTGGGCGACTGTCACCTCTGCCCCTCACACTGAAAGGAAGAAGGAAGCCAGGAAGCCCCAGTGCTCCAGCAACACCCAGAACTGGTTTAGACCGGGCTCAGGGCCCACTTGCACAAAGACTTCAAAGACTTTTAGGGGTATAAGAGAAGGACCCCTGACAACAGAAAATTAGATTCTACAATCAAGAGGAACCTCTGTTGGAAGAAGAACCGCTGAAGAACTGAAGGAAGATTGCCTTGCTGTGTGCTCCAAGGGCTGACCTGTTCTGCTGTTCATCTGAAGCTAAGGAGAAGAAGTGACTTTGTTGTGTGCTGTGACCCTACCTGCTTGAACTACCAAGACTTTGCTGTGTGTTGTGTCTCTGCAAGAATCTCCAAGGGCCTGAGAAGAGCTGGCCTCCTGTCCTGGAACCCAGGGTTAAAAGGTTCCAAGCATTGCCAAATTGCTGTGAAGATCGCGCTGTGTTTTGCCCTCAGCGCGTGTTCCTAACTGCTGGCCGTGGCAGAAGATCGATGTGCTCATCGGCACATATTTGTGGGTGATCGGAGGCTCGTGGTGCCTCCCTGCGTCAAGAATCATCCCCAGCGAACTGGTGGCCTTGTGAGCGGTCTAGTCACGACATGTCCCCCAAAAATCACTTGCCGCTTTTTCATCGCCGCTGCCTGGGGCCAGAAACATCCCGAGAAGTTCGCCGTCCTTGGCCGGAGCCGCGGCGACAGAGATCGAAGCCGCCTCGCTCCCATTGGCTAAAGGAAACGAGCCCCCTCAGTGAACGCCGCACTGGGATTGGCCCAGCGCCGCCGCGTCATCGCCGAGGCCGCGCACTGATTGGCTGCCGGCTCAGCATCATCAGGGGCTTGTCCCGGGAGCCGCGCTGCCATTGGCTGACTCCCGGGTGTCTGCAGGGGCTCGTCTGTGGAGCCGCGACCTCATTGGTCTGTCCCCCTGACGCCAGAGCTTGACGCTTGAGGCGGAAGAGTGACCTGTCCTCGCCGAGGGAGCAATGCGAGTATTTACCGTCCCCGGCCTGCCGTCCCAGCATCGAAGTGCCAGGTTAGCTCCCCGCCGCTCGCTGGATTGTCGAGAGCGGGCGGAGAGCTGACGGGACCGGCCGGGGCATTGTAGAAGGCTCCTCCCCCGCCGAGGCTGTCCCTAAACGAAGCAACACGGTGAGGCGCCCTAATAGGGCTTGTGGAAAGCCAGCGAAGAGCTGACTTTGGGCCTACAACACAGCGGCATTATTGCAGTGATAATTTTAAGAGACTGAGACTGCTTTTTCAAATGCGTGGAACCTTCCTAGAAGTGAGATAAATATCAGAGAGATATTAAGAGAAACCAAGAGAACGTGCAATCATACTGTAACTGCCTTATTATTGCTGAAACTAGATAAAGCTATATTTTTTTATATACTTACCTGTGTGGTCTACCTTTGTGTAGTACTGTGTAATTATTGTGGTGATTGAGTGCAAATACTTTAACACATTGCCTTAGGGGTAAGCCTGTCTGCTCGTGCCAAGCTACCTAGGGGGTGAGCAGGGGTTATCTACTGTGTGTATCCTTCTACCCTGACTAGAAGTGAGGGTCCCTACTTGGTCAAAGGTACTTACCTCTGCCAATTAGAGACCCCCAGTTCTATCATTTACCTTATATCATCGTCTAATTTTCACCCACATCTTAACGTTTATTTTTTAAATGAAAGCCAATTCAACCTCAAATTGAATTAGTTCCAAAACACTCATTAGTTCCTAAGTCCTTTTTCATTCATTGTGTTTTATTATACATTTGTATGTTAACAATATGGCTTATTTATAATTAGTTACTAGTGATGTATTTCAAAATAACAACCCAATTCTTATGTCTGTTTTGAAACTGGGTAGAGTGGTGAAGAAGAAAGGCACTTAAAGCATTACTGGTATACTTCGTGGCCAGATCAAAAGACACCAGACCAAGCCCCAGCTCTGTTACAGTTGGTGCAGGATGTGGAAGAGGCCATACAGTGTGCAGAAGAAAAGGATGTCCCGATCATTGTTCACTGCAGGTAAGACACTTTGTTTTCCACTTTAATTTATTTCAAGATTTAGATCTACCATTAGCTCCACATTGTTAATAATACAAAACAGCATGATCAATACAGTTTTAAAAAATGTAAAAAGTTTACAACATTCCATTTTATTCACAGGATTAAGAATAAAGTGCAATGCTGAACATACCCTATATTTCACAAACAAAGGTTTCAATGGGCGGCAACAATTAAAGTGCAACAATGGACAAACAAATAGGACATTGTTAAGGTTTTGGGGCGAGGTCATACAATGAGAACATAATCTATTCTTATGATGTAATACTTCCCACCTACCTGCAACCACATCTCGAAGTACAATGTCCTTCCTCAACAATAGTAAACAATGGGAAACTCTATGTTCTAAATTCCAGGTTATATAGGGTTGTGGTTGTGCTTCACTACAAGTCGAGATAAGGATGTCCAACTTCTTTTTTACCTGAACACCACAACACATCATTAACGATTATCTCCCGATACCGTATTTCAGAATGTTTAAGGTGGAAGCGAGACATTTCCTCTATAGTGACCTTAAGTGCTTGATTAAAGTTCAAAATAGTATAGTCCTTCATATTCTAGCCAAAATGTCCTGTACATAAAAGGTCTCTTAAGGTGTTTTCAGTGCTATATAGTAGCTGATGTCCCCAGTGGAGGGTTGCTGTCAAACCAATGTATAACTACTTGATAAGCCCATTTCAAGACGAATAGGTTCAGCTGGGACCAAAGTATTTAAAGTCCAGTTTTTTCTATAACTTTTACTCTCCGTTTCATGCCACAGATTCCATTATTTCGTATGCAAACGTATATGGAATAAAATAATTTGGTGGTGGGGGACGTTTGCAGGGTATACCAACAGTGAATAATTAAAGTGCCTTCGGCCAGTGGCCCAGTATAAAGATGAAAAGGGCGTTGGGTCAATGCTTTGGTTGAGATATGGGAGGTATGCTCTTTATCTGAAAGATTAGGGTAAAAGATTTTTCCTAAATAAGGGTAGGCATCAAAAATGTCCATCTCCTGACTCCCCACAATCCATTTATAGTTTCTAAACATTTTAATGCTCTTGACCAGCAACGTCATTACTTTATTTTTTATGTATTGATTTTCCTGTAATGACGAGGCATATTTTTGCAAACAATCCAATCATTTTTGTAAATCTTTAGAGTCAGATCCATAAGCACCATATCATCAGCATAGAGTAACAAAGAAATGTTTCAATAATCTAAGTTCGGTGCATCACCATCCAGTTTATCCAATGCAGCTAAAAGATCGTTAATGTACAGGGAGAATAATAACAGAGCAAGCAGACAACACTGGTTTTATCTTTTTTCTGTTAACATTTTCAGGGAAATCCTACAATCACTGCCAAGTAATATTCGGCACCAGCTGGAAGAATTGAGTGCAATTAAACTTTGAAGGAGAGACTCTGGGATATTTAAATTACAAAGTTTTCACCACAGGGTAGATCTAGCCGCGTAGTCAAATACTATAAAAAAGAGCAATGTGGGCCACATAGACAAGCATACCCTGTGAAGATACATATTTCTCTAGATCCATATATGATGCTGAGGTGTTATTGAGTATTCAGATATTTGGTTTAAACCAAGCTTGCTCTAGTCAAATTATGTTATTATCATCTGTCCAACTTTACATGTCAAATGCTTTTGGAAAATATTTTCCCAATGGAATCAAGCGGTGTTATCTGTTTATGATTACTGGGGAGGCTTGTTAAGCCTTGTGTAAAGGGAAAATTATGATACTCCTTTATAAGGTCGGACTTGCTAGGATATGTAGTAGTATTTACACTGAGTAGCTAGACCACAAGTCTTCCATCAACTTCAGAAAAGTGATGGGTAATTGGTCTGGGCCACTGGCACCTGAAGCTCTGGTGCAATGATTGATATCCCCAATCAGTATTTTAGATTGACAGTAGGCGTCCGCGTCCTCACACTGTTGGGAACCAGTGGGTAAAATATTCACAATGTCTGGAGGGTTGGCTGCATAATGTTTGGAGATATAATTCTGCCAGTCCTCACTTGGGATTGAGTAGATGTTAGGGGCACCACTTCCACTGGCCAATACAATAATTCTCCAGAAACTTCTGGAGTCTTTATGTTATGGCCTTGTGGACGTCAATCCATATCTTATTGGTCTTTTGTTTAACTATGAAGGCTTTCTATTTCCTTCTCTCTATGGAGAAGTATAACAATTGACGCCTTTGCAATTTGTTGACTAGTTTGTTTAGACTGGAGCGTTTGCAAGGGTCATTTAGAGTATCATTGAGAGTACCTATTTTCACCTGAGGAACTCCTTGTGCCAGGGGTTGTTTTACCACAAACTTTGCCATATCCTGTTCATATATAACTAGAGACATCAACCCCTGCTCTGTTGTATCCTTTAGTAAACTTTTTAGTTCATCCTTTAGTTTTTCTTTATTAGACGCTGTCTACTGGACCATCCCATTTAAAATATTAAGGCGCACCTTTTCTCCCACCATATTTCAAGGCAAAGTTTCCTTTAGAGCAATACCAACAGAGAATGTTAATATTCTATGGTCAATCGAAGGGGTATCTACAATTTCTAAGTCAGATAGCATACTAAAAATGGACAAAAAGCAATAACATTATTATAGAACTAGACTTTAAGTGTATAAGCAGGGATATCTCTATCAAGTCTACCAATAACAATAATCGACCCATTATTCAATCAAAGTTCTAAGAGAAGGTTCCTGCTTTTATCTACTCTGCATGATCTCAGAAAAATGGGGCAATGAATATTTACATGTTTTTCCCTCTCTCTATCTGCAAATAGACATAGGGTGTAATTTGAAACCTTAGCATTGTAGACTTCGACAACAAGTACTTTGTTAATATTTACTGTTTCAGCTACTCAAAAGATATACTGAAAGAGAGATTTAACAAACATTTTTTTGATCCAGTGGAAGGAATATATACATTAGGGAGGATACAAATATTGGACCCTTGCCCTGAGTTCCTTTTTCAGTTAATCACTATCTATATACTGTAAGAAATGCGAGGTATGGCTATATGACTTATTGGGCCATAAATAATCAATAGAAAGTAATGTTGCAATCCCTGCACTTGCATGACATTCCTAGATTTGTTTGCTGGACAACTAATTGCATAAAGGTTATCACAATCTAAAACAATTTGACAGTTTAATAATAGAATCAACTAACACCATACACAACACAAAAATAAGTGCACATACAGGTATTTGTAAAACTGAAATGTTATGCCTTTATTTTCAGTCTTTATGACATTTTATCCAGCACCATCTGACAACCTAAACAAAACATCTGCCATTATGTATTTTCACTTTACGTTGACCTTCTTGACTCCTCATCCTCTCTGGTCAATAATTATTGTGAGAAAGTTGATTATGTGTCAGGCTGGGTGGTAGCCCACTCCAAGAAATTATTGCACTACTCTTGTTGGGTCCAATAATGGTTTCAGTTACTTAAATATTAGTTAAGTCCCAGCTAGCTAGGGCACAGACCAGAGAAGCTTAACTTAACAGCATTTGTAAAGCATTTAGAAGCACCAAAAAAATGTAAAAGATGAAAACACAGCACAATAAAAATTCCGACTACAATTAATAAACATAAAGAATATTTTAATGAACAAAATCATACTATAAATGCAAAAAATTCAATAGGGATAATCAGAGATATTAATTTGCAATGTTTAAAATTAAAATAGCAGTGAAAAGCATTATGCGCTAACTGCAGTCATCTAGTTGCACTTGACTGGTACCTAGGGACAAGTTACGACCAATCACGATGGAGCATGGATCGGAGATGGCAACCAGGTTAGTCCCTGTCGGAAGTTTTACCTTCTGACTTAGTCCCTGAAATGGAGGTCAAAAATTCTCAGCAAGGCAAGGCAGCAGGCTGTGGCCGAAATGGGTTTCACAAGGCCGGATAGCCATTGGATGAAGTCCAAGAGAAGCCGCTGCCTTTTGAACAGCTCCAAAGGGTAGAAATTCCTAATTTGCACCCAAGGAAAATCCCTCACCAGACTGGCCCCTTCAGATTTCTACCTTTTGATTCAGTCACTTTTTTTGATCTTAGCTTCCTCCAGCACGGCAAGGCTGAAAACTGTAGCTGGACAGGCTCCACAAGGGTTGATTCCTTCTCTGTGACATCATGCAGCAATGTAGTTGCTGCGGCAGTAAAGCTCTGAGCAGGAGCACTCTGAATCTTTGCCCAGGGGCAGCTCACCTTTATCAGATTGACTTGGCAAGTTTGTCTCGATTGTCTGTCAGGGCTCCACGCAAAGAATCTTGAAAAAAGTTTCAAAGTCCATTGTTTTAAGGTTACAGAGTACAAGTACACTCTGACTACAGCCAAGGGTACTAGGGCATCAGGAACAGCACTTAGGGATCAGGCTTACTCTAACAGTCATTACCTGTTACAACCTTTGCAAAACTAGGCAGCTCAGTTACTCCTGAAGCTGCCAAATTTCAGTTCTGTCTCCAAAAAGATTCAGGATCTGCATTGGCTGCCACTGGTGGGCAGAGTGACATTTAAGGTGCTCTGTATGGTTCACAAGGCCTTACATTGCTCGGGCCACTTATACATTCAAAACATGCTTACTAGGGGTTAGCGGAGTTCGCGGAGTTTTACTCCGTGGAATTCCTTAAACCGGAAAACTCTGTTGAATTCCACTGAGTTCCGCACGCCAGCAGGGTATTGCTGCTCGGCATCCCCATAATGTTGTTATTATGATTTGGGTAAAGTTACTTCGTGCCTATAATTATCATTGGAAGTTGAGGAGTAATTAGTTGCTAATAATAAATAATAAGGAACATGAATCAGGTACCTATCACTCATGCGATTGTATGTAGTAGTCATGGGTAACATCGAGAAGTGCCTAAGCAGTGGGAGAAGCCCGTGAAGTATGTATCCAATCTTGTTACGTTCTCACTGGCGCTTTGCACTTTACCCTGATGGAGACTCATGTACTTCATCCAAGAGAATGACTGGTGGACAGCAACGTCATCCGTCGCCAAGTGTATTGTTGTGGCGCTGGGTTGAAGATGCATTTTTTTTTATAGGCATTCATGCTACAGTGAGCGTGAACACAAGGAAACACGTCAGAAATTATAATGCCCTCGTATGTACAGCTTAGACTGCTGGGCATTGTAGTCCAAAACTGCCACGTCTCGCAAGTGACGTGTAATCAATGCTCCAAAATCTTGAGTATTCACGAATATTAAACATAATTCGAGAGCACTTCCAAGTAACACAGAGAACCCATAAATAATTGATTACACGGAAAACATATTGCTATAAAGAATGTTGTTCACACTAAACAATACCTGAATAGTACTTGAAAACACAAACACATGTAACTTAGTTCTGACACAAGGCAAATGCCATTACAATCAAACCAACCACCAGGATATTTAAAAAATGTATCCGATTAAGAGAAAGACAAACAATGACATTAAGTTCAAGCAAACAGAGCTGGAAAATAAATACCTTTTCTTGGGGAGCTAGCTATGTATTGGTGAAGTCTGTCATCTAGACACAATTGCCAGTCACTTGTTTGCGTAGAGGACTGGTTGGGGCACCTTTTATGGTAAAACGAGACTGGTGTGTACCTCAAAACGAATATATGATTTTTCAACGATTTCAAGTTCCACGCATGGCATAACCACGCGAATTTTACATCGCAAGTGGCTTTACCACGCTGGAATTTACAACGAAGGATTGTACCACGTCTTACCTGCACGTCTTTCTCCAGCAGCCCTTACTTCCATCTACCATGGAAACAAGCGTCAAAACACGTCTTCCAAAATAAATAAAGGACTTCTTTTTTGACGTACACTGCACGTCTTTGGGGGAGGCTCTTTCCTTTTACTTCATTAATACCACAGAGCGTTTTTTTTTTAAATCTAACTCGCTCCTTAATTGTTGTTATTTTTTGGGGGGAGACCCCCCCAGCCCCCCTAGCCCCCCTCCCAACCCTCCCCCAGCACGACTGGACGGAATACCACGTCTCCCCCCAACCCACGCTGAACGTACTTTCGTGGTATAGACGGTCGTGGAAGGCACCCACGTTGAAAAAACGTTTGCGTGGTAAGTGTACCGTGGTAAACGTTATGCGTGGGGATGCCTTCGTAGTAAATGATGTTTCCCCCTCAAAACAGAAATTATGTCATGCTTGAACTGGAGACTAATAAAACCTGTGCAATATCTAGCAAACTCAAGTATAATGAAAATATGTTTTAACCTTAAACTGTCCTCAGCCCAACAAATCAGTGGTCATGTCTTCCTAGTCTGGTACATGCAGCGAGGATTTCCTAGTAGGCCGAGCGGTTCTGGATGCTGCTAGCTGGCCTCTGTTTCCTCTTCCCCCGAGTGGCCACATGGGTCTGTGCTGCTCCTCTGCCACAGAGAAACCCTTCTAGGGTAAAGCGAAGTCCCATGCAGGGTCAGAGGGAGCGGCAAGAGGGCGAGCGAGAAACAGGTGGAGCAAGTTGCAGAAACGGGGCAGCGGCGGAAGGGAGTGACAGCAGTAGGCAGGGGTCTCTGTCTTTGAGGGTGCATTATGAGTAAGAGCACACTCATGCAGCCAGAGGGGGAGAAATCTCAAGCAGTGTTAGAGTGCGATACTCCATTTTGTTAGAGCACAGTCCTACGCAGCCCCAATGCGAGAGTAACAGTAGGGTCTCTGCCAAGGTGGGCAGCTGCAGATGGTTGGGGGTAGGGTTGGATTTCCATGCTGACAGACCCCTCAAGGCAGGCCTGAGCCAGCCTCCTTCCTTTGCACGCCCCACATGGAAAGCATATGTTGCTGTGCAGTCTCTGTCAGAGTTGCAAGCAGTGCAGATTCCTTTGCCTGAAAGTGCACGGGGAAACTCCAGTCTGCCATTGGTTGCCAATGTTTTTCTGCCAACCTCTTAACTCCAAGTAGAGCGCGGAGTGGCAAAACTCTGTAAACTCAACCGGCAGAGCAGAGTTTAACACCCACCCCTAATGTTTACATGGTATTCCCCTCAGTGAGATCAAAGATCTTCTATAGCCAAACTGGTGGTCATCCCAAACCTAAAAAGAGCCACATGGGGTGGCAGGAGGTTCTCCTATCAAGCAAGCAAACTTTGGAACTCGTTGCCCCTTGTCTTTAAGTTCCCAACCCAGCATCCTCTCTTTACAAGATCACTAAAGACATGGCTTTTTGTTAACTCTTCTAAATAATTTTGTGCCTTGTGGACAGGTGTCTGAGGTTCCCGCTAGAGCCAAGATACATTTGTAATTGCGTGCTCTATAAAATACTTACTTACTTTCTTACTTACCAGCAAGGTCCATGGCAGGGCCAGTTGGAACTGGTCAGTTAGGCTCTTCAAGGAAGTTGGGCCTCCTCTAGCTTCCGCGTCCCTATAGCTTAACATAAAGACTGCCAACTGACCCTTACAGTCTACTTCTTTCTTCTGGGTACAGGTGGGAGCATGTCTAGCCCTCAGGGTTCTCCTTACAGATCACAATAACAGGTGCAGTTCTCCTGCTGTCTTCCAAACGTCCATCAGTGTTCTGAAGAGGGTGTCCGGGGGGGGGCTCACATTTATGCCTGGCACTAGTCTTTAAGTGAGGGTGATTCCAGGCCCCTTCTTGACTAAAAGCAAAACGGTTCCCAGGGGTAACCCAAACCCCTTTTGCTGTTGTTACTGTGAGCCCTATTGCAAACACTCCCAGAATGCCCCTCTCTACCTAAATCTAACATGGCAGAACCTTTCTTCCCTTTTGCAGAGTTTCTGTGCCCACTTCACAGTTGTGGCTAGAGAAATTAGCAAACCTTTCCCTGTGGTCACTCAAAACCAGTTCTGAGGGCAGCTCCTCTCCCACTGGGATTGATGCTGGCTGACTAAGAAGACTATATTGGGGGCAGGCTTAGCTACTTCTGTTTGTGACAGGCAAGCCCACTTTGAAGATAATTAAGTTCTTGGGCACTGCCCAGATGGTCTTCCAGTCAGAGGAACAGGACCTCCCCTCATCCAACCCTTTGTCTCTGCTCTGGGAGCCAATTCATAACTCATCAATGAGCCATTTAGCTCCTGGTTGACACTTTAAGGCTGAAGCTAATGTGTCTTTAGAGGCTTTATCCAGTCAAAAGGTAACTTGTCAAATGTACCCTTTGTAAAATATTGAATGGAAATGTTACTAATGGATTGTATTGGCAATAAATAATTGTAAAAGTCTTAAGAATTAATTTTGTGGCTGGTTCCTAAGTGGAGATAACATTATTTAGTTGTAATATTAACTACCAGAGCTTTCATGTGGAACAGCTAACCCTGCTAGAGTGAAAGTAGGGTTTTCAGACCTTTTCTCTGAGGACAGAGGGCACAGAGGCTTAATTGGGCAGAGACGCTGCCACCAAGGCACTTATTGAAATGAGGCCCGCAAAGCAGTGGGCATGAATCTCATATATGCAGCATGCTCCTGAGGCCCTGAAAGGCAGCGGTGGGCCATACTAGTACCTTGTCTGCCCCCTGCACTGCACTGCCCCCCAAGGCACTCATGCATATCAATCAATCAATCATAGCATTTGTAAAGCGCACTACCTACCCGTGAGGGTCTCAAGGCGCTGCGGGGGGGAAGCTGCTACTGTTCGAATAGCCAGGTCTTGAGGAGTCTTCTAAAGGTCAGAAGGTCTTTGGTCTGCCCTAGGAGGATAGGAAGGGTGTTCCATGTCTTGGCAGCGAGGTCGGAGAATGCTGTTCTCCTCGAGGAAATTGGTCAGTTGTTTGTTGGAGGCCTTTTTAATGACCTTCGCCGGGAACGGGAATAGGGAGATGGGTCGGAGGTTCTTGAGGCCCTTGGGGTCCGCCTTGGGTTTCTTGAGTAAGGAGTTGATCTCTGCATGCTTCAGTTCTCCGGGAAGGTCGCTGTCTCGAAGGAGATGTTGATGGTTTTCAGGGGATGGGGTGCGATAGTGCTGCTGGCTTTGTTGAAGATGTGGTGTGGGCAAGGGTCTGCCGGGGATCCGGAGTGGACGGTGCTCATGATCTTGATGGTGTCGTCGTTGTTGATGTTGGTCAAGGAGAGCAGGTGGTTGGTGCGGGTGGTGGTTGTTGTGGAAGCGGGGGTCTCAGTGGTTGCCGGGGTGGTCACAGCGTTGAAGTTGTCGTGGATGTCTGCGATCTTGCGATGGAAGAATGTGGTCAGCGAGTCACACAGGTCTTGTGAGGGTGGATGTTGTTGGTGTTGGAGCTGGGGTTGGAGAGTTCCTTCACGATGTTGAAAAGCTCTTTGCTGTTGTGTGAATTGTTGTCTAGATGGTCTTTGAAGGAGGTTCTTTTTGGCGGATCTGATGAGATGGTGGTGTCTGCGGGTGGCGTTCATGGATCCAGTTTTTTTTTAGTTTTCGGCAGGTTCGCTTGAAAGCCTGGAGGTCTTTGGTGAACTAGCTGGCGTTCTTGCTGGTGTGGGTGTTGGAGGGCTTCTTGAGCAGGGCGAGTGTGTTGGGGCAGTTGTTGATCCACTGACTCAGTCGGGTCTGCGGATGGGCTCCTGGCGAGCGTGGTGGAAAGCTGGTCTTTGGTGACTTTGTTTCAGCAGCGGCGCGGCATCTGTTGGGTGCGGTGGTGCGTGGTGGTTTTCTGGAAGGTGAAGTGGATGCAGCGGTGATCGGTCCAGTGGAGCTCGGTGGTGTGGTTGACGGAGACGTGGGAGCTTGCAGAGAAGATGGGATCAAGCGTGTGGCAGGCGGAGTGGGTGCGTGTAGTGACGAGTTGTCTGAGTCCGAGGTTGGTGATCAGGCTGGTGGAGTTGGTGTAGTTGTTGTTCTCGAGGGGGAAGTTCAGGTCCACGAGGAGGAGGCAGTCCGTGGAGGCGAGGGCGTGTGTGCTGACGAGGTCAGTGATGGAGTCGGTGAACTGTGCTCAGGGTCCGGGGGGTCTGTAGACAAGGGTTCCTCTGAACCAGGCATTTGTTTATATGCCTAAAACAAATAATGCCCCATTGACCCCAGGTGGCTTATGGGTGAGCAATTCAAACCTGAAAGGGGGATATATCCAAAGGCCCATTTTACTAGACTTGTCCCTGGGACATTGAACCTGCTGACTTCCAGCCTGCTTATGGCTCCCTTGAAATCTGGCGGGTGTGGTGCTCTGAGGGGGTGAGGCGGGACTGTATTTGCGGGCACTGTCCTCTGGCTCCCCACTGAGAGATGGTACTGTGCAGCCCCAACCCCCACTTGACTACTGCTTCAATTGAGGCTGAGAGAAAGCAAAGTGCACTCTCGGATAGCAATACACTGGTGGAACCGCTCATCAATGTTACTGAGCGCACCTGAGTTGCCACCGAGTGACCCCCTTACTAAACAGCATATCAGAGTGCTGCACTGCCACTTGGAGATGGGGAACATTGACAGCCAACACCCTAAGCTGCTTTTTGAGGCTCACAAGAACTCATGTGTGCCTAGCATTGAGTCCCCTACATCTGCAGAGCAAGCAGTTACAACAGAAAATTGAAGGGGGGAAGAAGCAAATGTGAAAACTCTCCTTCATGCAATGCAAGTTAGCCTGGTGTGAATAGGATCGGAAATGGATGTGTTGGGCTCTAGAATGGAACTTTCCATTCGAACCTAGAAGGCCCATTCACATGCCCTAATTGTCACACACATTTCGGCCTTGAGATAGGGGCCAACAATCCCTTGCGAGTTCCAACTGCAAGGCCATGTTTAACACATAACACCGGCCCAGTAAAGATCATCAAGGATCCCACTCCCATAGGAAGCAAACATTTGCTATGTAATGTGCGCTCATTGCCAAAGCACGCCTTACAGGTGTGGGACCTGATATCTACAGAGAAGCCTGATCTTTGCTTCTTAACAGAGACTTGGCTCAAGCCTCATTCAGTCCCAGCCATTACTCTAGGCATCCCGATGGGCTACAAGGTTTCTAGACTGGACCGCCCACACAAAATAGGTGGCGGAATAGCTATTGTATATAGGGAGGAACTGACTGTCACAATATTGGAGGAAATCAGCACCCCTCTAATGGAACTAATGATTTTTAAACTTAGCTCTGCCTCTGGGGAGAATAGAAGGGGTGCGGTCCTATATCGACCCCCAGGTTCGAGTGTGGATTTCTCGATCTCACTTATGGAGGTTCTGGCGCCATTTATTTTAAACAATCAGAACTTCTTATTAGTGGGAGACTTCAACTTCCACAGTGAATTAGAGACATGCACGGAGGCCAGAACACTTCTCATGGATATGGAATATTTAGGTCTCAAAAAAATGAATCAGGGACCCACACATGAGGCAGGTCACACGTTGGATTTGGTGTTTTCCAACTCATTTTTAAATATGTGTACACCCCCCACTCAAGTAGAATGGACAGATCACTTTATCTTAAAATTTTACACTAAGCCCATGGGTAAATCAAGTGCTCCGACCGCCTTAGCGACCAAAAGAAGACCATGGCACAAATTAACACAGGACACCTTTCGAGAAGCCTATAAAGCTCCTATAATTAACGATCACAAGGGAATAATGTCAATTGAGCTCAATCGGTTTGTAAATGCTGTAAATGAAGCAATTGATGGCATCATTCCGCAGAAAACGTATAAACCCCGCCAAGCAGCCAGACAAGAAGTCTGGTACTCCGAAGACCTGAGACATATGAAACAAAAGTCCAGGAAGCTGGAAAAAGTGTGGAGACAATCTCGGAATCTGGAGGATAAACAATGCTACTTAACATCCCTCAGATTTTATCATAAGGCTATAAGGATGGCCCGGAAAAGCCATATTGCTATGCAACTTGCAGAGGCAGGGAAGGACTCTAAAGTTCTTTTTCAAATCCTGCAAACTTTTACCAAGCCTGTAGCATGCGAGACGGTGGAGGTTGCCTCTCAAGAACTATGTGATGGGATTTCACACTTCTTTATGAAGAAAATCGATACGATCTATGCAAAGATATTGGCCACTAAATCGACTGAAGTAGCCGATCTTAATAACCTCCCTCACAATAGTATACAGCAGAACATACAGGCCAATCGCCTAAAAAATTTCCCCCTTATTTCCTTAGAGGAAGTCATTGCCCTCACTAAAGTGATTAAGAGCGGTAGTCCGCAGGATACTGTTCCCGCCCGTATCATGCCTATGTTGGCCGAAACTCTAGGTCCAGGTATCCAGAAACTAATTAATCTATCATTAAGTATGGGAGAAGTTCCAAGAGATTGGAAACGGGCACTGGTAAGACCGTTAAGGAAAAACACCACCATTCCTTGGACGGATCTTGCCAACCTACGACCTATCTCTCTCCTCCCCTTTATGGGCAAGATGATAGAGAAATTCGTTAATGGCCATCTGTCCAGTTTCGTTGAGGAGACACATGGACTGGATCCTTCACAGTCGGGTTTCAGGCCAAGACACAGCACCGAGACCACCTTGCTGTCAGTCGCAGACGATCTACATATGTACCAGGATGGGGGCTATTCTGTCATCCTGGTTCTATTGGATCTGTCTGCGGCGTTTGACACCGTGTCACATGACATCATGACCACTAGACTCGCGAACATCGGTCTGGAAGGTGGAGCCCTGGCATGGTTAAGGAGTTTCCTGACAGACCGCACCCAGACAGTCACCTTGGGTGCTTACCGGTCAGAGGAGTTGGGGATCTCAAAGGGGGTGCCACAGGGTTCTTGCTTAAGCCCGACCCTGTTCAATATCTATGTGGCCCCCCTGGCAAACATCATGAGATCCCATGGGTTCATCCCTATGTCATACGCGGATGACACCCAACTCCTCTTCCCGTTCAAACATCTTACGGATACGGTCAGGAACTCTTTCTCCACGGGGATGAAGGCAGTGGCCCACTGGATGGCATCCAACTTCCTGCAATGTAATGTTGCAAAAACGGAAGTGATGCTGTTCGGTGAGGCAAAGCTCCTATGGTCCCCAGACTGGTGGCCGCAAGATCTTGGCCCAGTCCCAGAGCCAAAGCAAGTGGTAAAAAATCTCGGTGTGGGTCTGGACCAGGAGCTCTCTCTGAAACAATACAGCAACCAAGTGGTGAGCTCATGTTTTCATGTGATCGCCATGTTGAGGAAAGTCTTCCCTATGCTCCCTGACTCAACTAGGAGAACGTTAGTGCAGGCCCTAATAATGAGCCGTCTGGACTACTGTAACGGGATGCTCCTATCAGCAAACGAGGGAGTTATTGCGAGATTGCAAGTAGTCCAGAACACTGCGGCCCGTCTTGTCCTAAATCAGCCTCCCCGCACACCATCGAAGCCTCTTTTGAACACCTTACATTGGCTGCCCATTAAACAAAGGGTGAAGCACAAGATAGGGTGTACTATACATAAAAGTCTCCAGAATAAAGGTCCAGAATATTTAAATAGCAGATTCTCCCTCTATAAACCGGTACGATCCTTGAGATCCAGTGAACAAGCTCTACTACAGGTTCCAAGAGCCAGAAAGACCAGGCAAGGTGGAAGAGCTCTATCTATCGCCGGACCAAGGTTGTGGAACAGCCTCCCTCTTTCTTTGAGACTCTGTCAGGAATATCTCCCGTTTAAAAAACAGTTAAAAACCTTCCTATTTTCTATCTAGTGAAATCTGCATACCTACTGTCACAAGCTGAAAAGGTTTTCAAAGGCGCGGAGATACTCCTTCGGGAGGTGATCCTAGCGCGGTACAAACCCGCAAATAAATGGCACAATTCCAGGCTACATGAAGCGGAGCAGCACATCTCAGATACAAAGGATGAGATAGCAGCAAAGGGCAAATGTCTTCCTAACATGGAAAAGTACTCAAGCTCTAACCACCTGGTGTTTCGGAAAAACCTAAAAACCTGGCTCTTCCCCAAATAGCCGATGCTACCTCAGTCCAAAGCTTCGTCAAGGTTGCTGTTTTTCACTGCAAAGCGCCCTGAGACCTTCTGGTGAATTGTGCGCTATATAAAAGCATCTGACGTATGACTTATGACTTATGACTTTAAGCTGATTACTGCTAAAAATGAAGATTTGGATGCAAGATTGCATCAACATAATATCCACATACTGGGAGTTAACGAACACGAGAAAATTGGAAGCCTATGTGGAGAAGATGCTAGCAGACCGCTACCTGGAGCACCAGCTAGACCCATTAATTGCTTGCTTACTCAAGTTTGGAGACCAAGCTACTGCCCTCCGTATGGGCCGAGAGAAACAGACATTGATGTTTGAGCGGAATACAGTATCCCTCCTCCCAGACTTCACCATTACCATACAGGAGGCAAGACAGAAATTCGCTACCATCAAACAGAAATTCCAGCAACTCACCATACGGTACGCTATGCTCTACCTGGCAAGACTGCGTGTCTCCCACGGGGGAAATAAAAGATATTTTAAACTCCGCAACAAGATACCGAATTTCTGCATAAACTTCAGCGAGATGAAAGATGCGGGATTCACTTGCCTTCTGGCCTCTGAGCTTCTTCCCCACTAGCTGATTTGGACTAAGATGAAAAAGATGTGGAACTAATGCTGCTGTGTTGTTGGGCGGCTGTGACATACTGCACACCTGACATTTAAAACGATGATCCTTGCTGCACCCATAATAATGGGTCCATAATATGGAACAGGGGGAAGAAGGCTCGCCCCTAGCAGAACTTCTACAATACTACTCTGCTTATCAGGTAGAATCCAAACTTTATGGACTCCAACGGTAGCCCAATTGCCATTGGTGGTGGGTGCTGGCAGCTGCCGGCGACACTACTGACACCCCTGACATTAGTTGGAGATCAACCAATGGTACTTTGGTCTCCCCTATGGTTGGACATCTCTATATGTTTAACATGATTGTTCTAGACTTAAGATCAGGTTTTGCATGTGGTTTACACGGTTGGTACACTTGGGGTGGGTGATTTGCCCTGGTGGGATTGGGCTACCGGTGTGTGTGGGGGAGGCAGGGATCCGGGGAGAAATGTTGTGTATGCAGATGCTGAGAAGCACGATGATGCAGTCAGGTTATGGGCATGTAGTCCTCATGCACCTAGACTCAGATGCCTTGGCGCTATCCTACTGACCATACAACAGGCTCGCACACAGTTGGGCCTCTAGACTGCTGATATGTTTGACTTGGAACATAAAATGGTTCAATAGCCTCTGTAAGATGTGACAGGTGCTTTCATGACTAGATTGACATCACATACATTTCATACTCCAACAGTAGACTCACTTCCTTGTGCCCAACATGGTGAATAGTTGTATGACTAACTGGGCATCAAATAGACTGCTGTCACTGTACTCCTCTTACTCCCAAGGGGTGGCCTTATTTATCAAGGAACACGGTCCCATACCATTTGGGGTATATGATTTGAGGATCATCACCTGTCACCTCCCCTTGCCCCATATCAGGGCAATCAGATGTGAGCTTAGCCTGAGAAGAACCCCCAGTTTCAGCAGGGTGGGAATGGTGAAGAAGTATAGTAGTCGCGAGAGTACCAGCATTTTAGAGACGCTATGTGCCCCATAGGAGAGAGCAGTGAACTGCGCACCGCAGTTAGTGCCCAACCTATATTTCCATCCCCCAGGGCTTTTTTGTCAGTATGATATACTCTGATCCCCAGATATTTAAAAATGTCATGGCTCCAGAGAAGGGGGGCAAGTGGGAGCCTCTGCCACTGTTCGTCCAAAGTTCACTGTTAGGGAATGAGATTTGTCCCAGTTCATCTTCAGGCCAGCAGCTTGACTGAAAAGGTGCAGTAAGTCTATAAGTTGAGAGATGTTGTTGGCCTCCTCATGAAGGTACACTAGCGCATCCTCTGCATATAATGAAATTATATGCCACCAGTCTTTGACTCAAACACCCCTATCTGGAGATCTTGCGTGGAGCACATACGCAAGGAGTTCTTTTGCCAGGGCGAAGATAATTGGAGAGAGGGGACTGCTCTGTTGTGTACCATGCTCAATGTAGAGCGGGTCAGATATAATAGCACATGTCCTTAGGCCATTGGTATATTATATAGCAGTGAAACCCCTTTCAGAAACCTTAGCCCCACCTCAAATCTGTGGAGGACCTCCTTGAGGAATTTCGACCCCAGAGTATCGAACGCCTTCTCTATATCGGGAGAGTCAACCCAAGCTTTGGTGATGGATCTCGTTCACCCAGCCCTTTAACATGAAATGGCGGTGCAAGTTCAAGAAAGTGTTCATACCGGGAGTTTAAAACCATTATTGTCTGGGTCTATTATGTGTTGTGCTTTGGGTATCAGTTAATTTGCTAACATCTTCCCAAGGATCTTATAATCGGGGTTCAGAGGGGACAGGGGGTGATACGTTCCAACACCAAGGGATCCCCAGCTGGTTTGGAAATGACTACTAGTACCATTTCCTGTAAAGATGGGGAGTATGCAGATTGATATACATGCAGGAGGCGTGGGGTGTGCTGTGATGCAAAGGCGGTGAAGTGCTCCATGGGCCACCATCCATGCCGGGGGGTCTTACCTCACACCATTTGTTTAAGCTTTTGAGATAACTCGTCCCCTGTTATGGGGGCTTCTAGTTCCACTTGATGGGATTCCTGCAGTTGGGGGAACAACAGTATTGCGGTGGCATCCACTGCCACCAGAGACGCATACAACATGCTGTAGTAGGAGCTGAAGCCAAAGTTAATTGCTTCCTATTAATTGACAACATTGCCTATCCTGAATAGTAGAGAAGGGGGTTATGGGTGACTGAATGAACTAGCAAGGCCAGGAGTCTGCCTGCTTGTTTCATGGCTGAATACTCCCTGTAGTCCATGGCACCCAGTTTAACCAAAATGGCCTTATTAGCAAGTTTAGCCTGCTCTAATGGGAGAGTGGCTGTCTGGTCAAAGGATAATACTAACTTGTGTTTTCTGATTTCTGTTTCCAAACGCTGAAACTCCTTCCGCAACACCAACTTGGTGCCGTAAACCATTTTGATGGCTAGACCACCTTAAACGCATCCCATTTTACCTGGGCATCTGAGGCAGTTCCCTCATTTTCAATAAAGTAAGAGTCCATGTGCTCAGAGAGAGTTGGGCAAAATGCCGTATTCTGTAGGGATTCCACAGAAGGGTGCGAAGTTGAGATTTGCAGCCAATCTTGGCTCAACAATAAGAAGAGGTGGAGTGGGCTATGGTCAGAGGAGATGTGTCCCGGGCAATGAGCCTGTGACACCCTGGAGAGTGCAGCAGTGCTACAATAGAAAAGATCAATTCTAGTTTGAGGGTCCTGCAAACTGGAGTGATGAGTGTTCCCTAGCTGTTTGGTGTAAACAGCGTCAGGCTTCCAACACCTGAGTGTGGGACAACCATTACTGCAGATGTTTCGACAAGGCAATAGACTGTGCACCAGGCACCAGCATATGGGAAACATCTAACACCGCATCTGGGACACATTTGTAGTCTCCACCAGTAACATGGAGCCAGCATGTTGAGCAATAAAAAGTGCCTGGAATGAGATTAGGGACACAGGGAGTCCATCCAACAGCCCTTCCACTTCCACGTACCTTCCCCCTGGTTTGGTCTTAGTGTGCAACACAGAAAGAGGCACCCCTGGAGTGAACAGTGTCAAAACGCGCCGGCCTATCTGGTGTTCATAGTTTCCACCACTGTACCCCACCAGCTCTTGCGCACCCACTCCAGAACAGGGAAGTAGAGGTGGATCTCTTGGAGAAATGCCGTGTGCACTCTGTGTCACCTTAAATATTGGTTGATGCGATACCTCTTGCAATAACATTCCAGGTCATAAGCTGGTATTTCGTCCTAGCTCCATGTTCACTGTTAGACATGGTCAATGCAATCCCCCCCAGAGGCATCCCTAGTCCCACAGCAATGCATACCTTAAAAAAAACGGAGAGCATAATAAACAAAGCAAAGCAAAATCACCTTCCCAACACCGGTTCCCAGGCCAGTGCACCAATGGGCACCCAGCCAGCAGCACTGTAATGCAAAGGAATTTAGTCACATAACAGTCATGAATTGTAGCCACTGTTCAAGTGAAGGCTTAGGTTAGCGTGGCAACAATGTATGCACTCGGTAAGGAGGCCCTTGAGATAAGCCCGCCTCAGGAATTAGAGGCCCAATCACTGAACCACTCTTAAAGAGTACTTACAGCAAGGTCCCCACTTGGCTAGGGCCAATATCTAGGTGCAAGGTGACCCACATGACGTGTTCAGTATGGGTAACCTATATGATGTCATATGCTGACATGAGGGTAATGAACAGGCCCCCTCACAGCAAGGCCTTAGCCAGAGCCAACCCCGTCTCCCATGCAGCATTATCGAGTCGCTTGACCTCACTCAAAGGAATGGAAGGAGTTACAGAGTGCGACTCAATCACTGCAACCTCCTGGGCTTTCTCCTTTGCCACCTGCTCATTCAAGGGGCCCACCCTCCTGCCTTTGGCATCGCTGTACTTTCCAGTCAGCAAGTTCTCCCTCTCCTGTGGGAGGCAGGACAATGCCTCTATAGTCTAGCCCGGCCCATGCCTCTCCAGGGGTCATACACAAGGTGGTATGGCTCTCATGTATCATCTTTAGACTGGCAGGACACTGCAAAGCATACTTAACGTTCAGAGCTCAAAGTTGGCACTTCATCTCCAGGAAGGAGGTCCACCTCCTTTGTACATTCACGGTATAGTCGTGGAACATTTTCAGCTCTGAATTGTGAATCGCACAGGGCCCTTTTGCCTTTGCAACCTGTAGTATGTGGTCCCTGTAGTTGAAGAGGTGGGCAACCACCAGTCTCAGAACGGCACTGGGAGGGGATGTTCTACCCGGTACCCTATGGGCCCATTCCACGGGGAAAAAGGTAGATAGTTTGCACCCTAGAACAGTCTGTGCAAGCCCTTCCTTGAGGTAGAGTTCCATGTTGGGGCCTTCAGTGTGTTTCGGCAGACCTACAATTCTCACATTATTGCTGAGGGATCAACATTCATGAATCCTCAAATCATTTCTTGAGGCAGCGTACTTCCTCCTGGAGAGCTGTAATACGAACGTCTGCCTCCAAGACTGCCTGTCTATCGTCAGTGTACATTCCGAGTCCTACACTCAGTCTTTCAACTTCTACGGTCTTCCCGCATGAGGCTCATGTTGATTCCCAGGGTGTCTATTTTGGGTGTTTGAGAGTGATATGACAGTGTGCTCTTCAACGTCATATTAGTAGGCTGCAGAGCCCCCCGAACCATGGGGTCAGTCAGAAGGGCAGGTATGCCTGCGGGCAGGAAACTACTTAGCACCTATCTCCTCACTGTGCCCTGGGGTCTCAGTGGTGATAGAAACAGTGTGCCTATATCAGTTCACAAAGTTCCCCCTTACAGGCAGGCAGCATATCAGGGGGATGGAGAGAGGGGGGCATAATGCAGGTCACAGTTGTTGTGAGGAACATAGTGGGGAGTGTGAACCCACTGGGAATGGTAGCATTACACAATCAAAGCCAAGTGGGGGAGAGCGCCAGGGGCCTCTCCACGTCGCTGCTTCTCACACCTAATGCAGTAATAATGATCCAGGGCGGGAGTGCTGGGAGGGTGGGTAGACCAACCGCAGAGCCCCCTCCGAGATGTCCTGGCAGTCAGGGTAAGATAACATGGATAGAAGAAATGCAGGCACCAGCACCAAGGTCACCCCATGCACCTCCCCGGTTGCACCAGGAGGCTGTGACATCCGTGGGAAGGCCCCCAATCTCCGGCACCCACCCCCGCCATAGGTCACAGCCCTTTAGGGGTGGTATAGTTCAAGCTGAGTGAAAACGTAAGCACTATATTGTGGGAATTCATTGGATTTGCAGTATATTCTGGGCTGCACATTAACTAGGGGAAATAGTGAATATTTACACTAACAGCCAACTCACTGCAATTTACCCTGTATTTTCTTCTGCATTGTTGTGCTGAGGAACTCAAGTATCAGGGTATCTGGATACTTTGTGACAGAGAGGTTGTTATGCGCACAAATAATGGAGTCACACTTGAGGCCATATCCGACCACATCTAAAGTTGGATGTTGCGCCTGCTTTTGTTGCCTTTTCGAATAGGGCTCATTAAGAAGCGGCTGCTTACCAAACTGTTCTACTTGTTCATAAATATACCAATTCTGCTGAAAGCTGCATTCTTCAGGGCACTTAACACACTAGTGCACCAAGCCTGAGCCGGAAAACAGACATGGATAAAATGGGAAACATTCACACTGTCATGCATTTCTGTGGGATTTGTGGCTTCAGACCTGGAAGTTTATTTATGCTTTCAGGCTCATTTTGCATTCCACTGTCACAGACCCTCCCTCTTCCTCCCGCACCTGGCAGTGGAAACAGACCACATATCACCAGTTCCACTCCCTCCTTAGCTACCCCTCGCTCCTTCAACAGCAAACAAACACTCAATCAATCAGGGGTTTGTTAAGTGCAGCTACTCACTCGAAAGGCTCTCAAGGCGCTGGGGGGAGGAGGAGGGCGCGCAGCTCCTTAGCACTCACAGAGTATCATTGAAGGCCAAGTGGGTCCAGAGGTCTTCCATGGCCCACCAGGGTACATGCAGATACCGGACGCTCATGGTGATTTGTTGAAGATCCAGGTCTTGAGGTCCTTCAGGAACTTGGATAAAGTAGGTGTCTGGCGGAGGTAGAGAGGGAGGGTGTTCTGTGCCTTGGCCACGAGGATGGAGAAGGAGTGGCCTCCTGTTCTGGGGTGCGTGGAACGAGAGGCGTGGTTCATGTAGGCGGGGCCGGTGTTGTGGAGGGCTTTGCGAGTGTGTGTGAGAAGCTTCAAAGTGATTCTCTTCTCAACGGGGAGCCAGAGTAGTGCCTGCAGGTGTTGGGTGATGTGCCGGTGGCACGGTAGGTTAAGGACTAGTCTGGCGGAGGACTTCTGGATGTCCTGGAGTTTGCGGGTGAGGTTCTTGTTGATCCCGGCGTAGAGTGCATTGCCGTAGTCCAGTCTGCTGCTGATGAAGGCATGGGTGATGGTTTTCCTGTGTTCGAGGGGATCCAGTTGAAAGTTTTACATAGGAGATGTAGGGTGTGAAAACAGGAAGGGGTGACAGCATTGATCTGGCGGTCCATTTTGAGTTCGGACGCCAGGACGATTCCAAGGTTGCGTTTGTGGTCCATGCATGGGGAAGGGTTCCCGAGGGCGGGGGGCCACCAGGTGTTGATCCAGGCACCGGGATGTGGGCCTATGATGAGTACTTCGGTTTTGTATTTGTTCAGTTGTAAGCAGCTGTTCTTCATCCATCTGGCGACTGCTTCCATTCCTTCTTGAAAGTTGTGTTTCGAGTCGTTGGGTTCGTTGGATAGGGAGAGGATGAGTTGTGTGTTGTCTGCGTACTTTACAATATTGAGTCTGAGTGATCTGACAATGGAAGAGAGAGGGGCCATGTAGACATTGAACAGAGTGGGGCTGATGGAGGATCCTTGGGGGACTCATCAAGTGGTTGGTGTAGGTTCCAAGAGAAAAGGAGGGAGTCTGACCCGCTGTGTTCTGCCGGAAAGGAATGAGCAGATCCAGTTGAGGGCTTTGTTCCGGATTCCGGCATCATGGAGGTTGCGGGCTAGGATGCGGTGTGAGACTGTGTCAAAGGCCGCGGAGAGGTCCAGGAGGATGAGGGCCTCAGTCTCTCCTCTGTCGAGGAGGGAGTGGATGCCATCTGTTGCAGCGATGAAGGTGGACTCTGTGCTGTAGTTCTACCTGAAGCCTGATTGGGAGGAGTTGAGGATGTTGTTCTCGTCGATGAAGGAGGTGAGTTGGCTGCTGACAGCTTTTTCAATGACTTTTGCCGGATATTAAATTGGGTTTCTGGTTGGCAGAGGTATGCACACTGTCCAAGCAGGAACCACAATCCTAGTCAGGGTAAGTCAGACTCAGATACACACTAAAAGATAACATGTGCTCACCCTCTTGTAGCATGTGTAAAGTATTTGTGCAACACAACACACAGCAACACAACAAAAAGACTCCATACTGGGTTAGGAAATAGACAATATTTATATTAGTAAATCAAGACCACAATTATAAAAATCCAATGAGTAGAAGTCAAGATATGAATTTTTAAAGAATAAAAAGTGGTCTAGCACTTAGAAGTAATAAGCACCAATTGGGGATATCTGTTTATGCTTGGCCGATACAAAGTCAGCAGTTCAGACTGACCACGATGGCCCACAGGCCAGGGACAGGAGTCACGCAGGTCCGATGAACAGAGTACCTTGAACCTGGTCACAACATTGAGGTGCCGGTGCAGATGAGCGCTACGTGGATGTCGAGCCCGCAGTCACTCTAAGGCGTCAATTTTCTCCACCCAGTAGTGGCGATGCGTCGGTTCCGTAGATGAATTGCTGAGTCGAGATGCATTAGTTCTGAAGTGCAATGTGCTGGGTTTCTCTACACAGTTGAGGGGATGTGCCAATCTCTCCACACTGCTGTGGTGGTGATGTGCGGTTGAGATGTGTTGGGCTCTTGAGGCAATGTGTTAGTTCAGAGAGCGATGCACTAATTCTACTCCTGCAGTAGGGTCAATGTGCCGGTTCTGCTACACAGACTGGAGGAGCATTGATTTCTCTGGTGCAAGTATCTGGGTCCACTTCCAATAGAACAGGCACAGGAGCAGGGGTAGTGTCTTTCAGAGCCCTGATTATCAAGCAACAGGAGGCACACCAACAAACCCTTGATGATCACTTTGTTTGCAAGGCAGAGTCCACCTCAGCAGGGTCAGAGAGCAGCAGGCAGCAGGGCAGCACAGTAGAGAAATAGATTTTCCAGAGCCGCAGTCCAGCACAGTGCTAGTCCCTGACGCAGCACAGCAGTTCTTTTGACAGAATTTAGTTACATGCTCAGAAGTGTATGATTTGGTGGAGTCAGAACCCCAGGCCTTATACCCAGTTGGGCCTTTGAAGTGGGGGTGACTTTGAAGTGCAGAGAAAGAAGTCCTTTCTTCCCAGCTCTGGCTCCAGAATAGCTGTGGGAGATAATCAGCCCTTTGTATGGGGACAGGACATGTCCTATTCAGGTGTAAGTATCAACTCTTTCTTCCCTTCCTACCCAGGAAGAGCCATTAGAATCCAGATGAATACTCAGACACACCTATCCTTTCTGTGTTTTCTGGCTGTCTAGAGTGAATGAACAAAGTGTAGCTGTCACCCACCCCAGGAGTGTATTGGATACAGGCGGCAGGCACACAGAGCTTTAAGCGAAGAGAAATGCCCACTTTCTAAAAGTGGTACACAAGGGGGTGGTGATGGACGGAGCATCTGAACCAATCAAACACTCACACCCAGTCAAAAGATCTTTAGCCCACTCTGCCACCCCAGTTCAGACATGGCTATATGCAAATCAGTCTGACCCTGTGCATCATGGGAACAGTCTAGCCCGAACTGCCAAGCCATGCCTTCCCTGGACCGGAAACAAGCTTCCGAGGACCGGTTTCTGGCATTACAGCCGTCTTCAGCCCGGCTTGCTTGAATCCAGTGGCAAAGTGAGCAAGGGACTCACGTCTGAGCATACCCTGCCACACTTATGGCGGCCATAGCGGTACACAAGGGGGTGGTGATGGACGAAGCATCTGAACCAATCAAACACTCACACCCAGTCAAAAGATCTGGGTTTGATCCATCACCGTTCTTTAGCCCACTCTGCCACCCCAGTTCAGACATGGCTATATGCATATCAGTCTGAACCTGTGCCTCATGGGAACAGTCCAGCCCGAACTGCCAAGCCATGCCTTCCCTGGACCGGAAACAAGCTTCCGAGGACCGGTTTCTGGCATTACAGCCGTCTTCAGCCCGGCTTGCTTGAATCCAGTGGCAAAGTGAGCAAGGGACTCACGTCTGAGCATACCCTGCCACATTTATGGCGGTCAAAGCGGTACACAAGGCGGTGGTGATGGACGGAGCACCCCCTTTTGTACCACTTTCTAAAAGTAACATTTCTTAAAATAGTAATGTTAAATTCAACTTTACCAGTTCAGATGATTTGCCATTACCATTACAAAGATATAAAACATGACACAGCTACTCCTTTCTAATCAGAAATTGTAGCTTTAAAGTGTATTAGGGAATTCCCAGTGTTAGCCTATGAGCAGAATAGACCTCACAGTAGTGAAAAACGTATTTTGGTGTTTTTCACTAACAGGACATACAAAACTCAAAAGTACATGTCCTAAATTTTACTTTTACAATATCCCGCCTTATGGTATATCTAGGGCCTACCTTAGGTGTGAAGTGTGTGTAATAAAAGGACAGTTTCAGGCTTCAAGTCAAAGTGGCAGTAAAACTGTACACACAGGCTCCACACTGGCAGGCCTGAGACAGGTGTAAAGGGATACTTGCATGGGTGGCAAAGTCAGTGCTGCATGCCAACTAGTAGCATTTAATTTACAAGGCCCTGCATATATGATATACCTTTTTACAAGGGACCTACATATAAATAAAATATGTCAATTGTGTATTCAGCCATGTTACCATGTTTAAGGGAGAAACACATGCAGTGTAGCACTGGGCTGCAGTGGTAAAGTGTTCAGAGTCCTAAGGCCAACAAAATTAATAAACAAAAAGTGGAGGTAAGCATGTAATGTTTTTGGGGTAAGACCACCTTAAGGATGGCAGGTCTAACACCACACTACTGGGCTACCTTTATACACAGCCCTACTAGGCAGCTTGTCACCCACAGCTCCTGCTGCTCTGTAAGCTGTTATGTTATGTTGATTTGTATGACCTGTAAGACAATCCAGACGCTAGAGCAGGAACATAGGGCTGGCGAAGCTCCTAGTTGAAATGCCAGATCTTCACTTTCTTGAGGAAGTTGAGAAGTAAAGGAGCTGCCCTTATGTGTTGAGGAAGTTTATTACAGTTCTTAGAGGAGAACAAGGAGAAAACACGCCCTCCTGTTTTGCATCTGTGGATGCGCAAGTCCTTTCAAGGGTGAGAGAGGTCGAGCATAGTTGTCTGGCGGGTGGTAGAGATTAAGTCAGTCGTTGAGGTGTGGAGAGCTTTGTAGGCATAGATGAGCAGCTTGAATTGGCAGCGTTTCTGGTTGGGTAGCCAATGTAGTTCAGTGAGGTAGGGAGTAATGTGAGCTCTGCTGTGGACATCTAGGATGAGTCTGGCAGAGGTGTTTTTGAAGGTCTGGAATACTTGCATGAGCCGGCTAGAGATGCCGATGTAGAACATGTTGCTGTAGTTGAGTTTGCTGGTTATGATGGCCTGGTTGATCGTGCATCTTGTATGCTATGATGTTTATCTGATATGCATGGCATGTTATCATTAATGCTCCTTTATGCATTCCTTCTCCCAACTTTATGTAATTTTGGCAGTATTGTGTACACTGCTTGTAGTGTTGAATAATAATCTAAATAAAATATAAATAAGAAAAAGAATATACTACTCTTGCCTAATAATCTCTGCCATTACAAGGATCAGCAAGGATCAGCAAGAAGTGGTTCTTGTGAATAATAGTGCATGACTCATAACAGTGAGGAAATAGTGAGGAAACTTTGCTATTTTATGATCTCCAACATGAATATTTATCAGACAAAAGTACATTGTATAGATGAGAGAGGTAATCAGTTACAGTTCTATGTGATAACTTTGACATCCCAACACTGATAGCCAGTCTTTTTCAGGCAGTCACACATCGCTATTATAAACTTAAGGAGACATTCTCTTGCGTTGGTGGTATTATGAGAACTCTAAATAGCATGTGATCATTTGGACTGCAGTATTTTTCTTTAGTTAATTCAACAGTTTGTATGTCAGATGCGACTGTTCCTAACTTTCTTCTCTGTTGGACAGCTCAAAACATTGTTAAACAATGTTCAGTCAAGTTATTGAAGGTGCTCAAAAGGGCTCTAGATTCTCACTTCTCCTAAGTTATATTTTTGAAATTACTCACCTTTGCTGATAAAACGTCAACTTAAGTACAGCTGGTAAGACATGTCTCTAGATGCAATGCTGCTAGCATGACCCACTCAGCCCTTTAACCTTTAGTATATCATTACAAGAATATAGGCTGCATCTACATTTTAGTAAATATTTACTAGGCTTTTGTGGGAGTATTTCAGTGATAATGTTCATTTAGTTGACTCTTGGGGGCTAAGTTGAGTTGGCGGCTTTGACTTTTCGGAGCTTCTTACTGTTCTGTTTATTATAGGACCAGATGCTACTTATGCATGGACTCCGTTTTTGATTCATGCATGAACTTCCTTTTTTCAATAACTGTCTCTTCTGCACTGCTGCGTATTGGAGGGTGCAGGATTAAGTTTAATTGTTTTAAAATTGTTATTAAGGGCACTGTGTGACCACTTTTCCCCTTACCTACCGGGGGGATCAGGCTTCTGCTTCCCTAGTTCCTGCCTCGAGGGAATCGCAATTTTTACTCGTCTCGTTTAGGACATTGGCAAGGCGCCATCTTGCATGGTTAGCGGTCTAGTTTTTTGACTTGCCTGCCTTAGCTCTTACTTAATGGGAGAAGTGACACAGATTCGCAGTGGATTCTCGGGGGATAAACTGAGTTGGCCGCTTTGACTTTTCTGAGCTTCTTACTGTTCTGTTTATTATAGGATCTGCTGTTACTGATGCATAAACTCAGTTTATAATTTATGCATGAACTTCATTTTTAAAATAACTGTGTCATCTGCAGTGCTGCGTGTTGCAGGGTGCAGGGTTACGTTTTATTGTTTTAAAATTGTTATTGAGGGCCCTAAGTGATGGCTTTCCCCTTACCTTTTGGGGATGACTGGGTTTCTGCTTCCCTAGTTCCTGCTTCGAGGAAAGCACCATTTTTACACGTCTCATTTGAGGCACCATCTTGTAGTGTTAGCTGTCTAGTTTTTTGACCTGCCTGGCCTAGCTCTTATTTAGTTGGAACCGCAACGCAGACTTTTGCAGCGAGCGCAACGCAGGAGCGCCAAAGTCATGCCCATCTGTGCCCGGATCGCGGCCAGCGCCAGCCATGCTGCCCAATTTCCTGCTCCCTGTGCATTGCTTGGTCTAAAGACTGGCTCCTGTATATGAACAAATATCATTCCAAAATGGCTGCTGTGAATGTCCTCCCATCCATGGCAGCCATGGAATGGGATTTTTTAAAGGAAAACAAAATGTATTTTCTGGTGTGGGTCAAGATATCCCTAAAGCTACTTCACAGTCCGTCAAAACAAGGGTACCCCTAAGTACGTTTTGTGGGTCCTGGCACGAGAGCTGCGGATGAAGGGGGATTTGTTGGGGATTTGTTGATCTGACTATATTGAGGATTGCATTATGATGTTGATATGTAAACCAATCGCTTATTGTAATTACATCTTGTATTCTATGAAACCTCAGTAAAGATCATTTAAAATAAATCATTTAAGGATGACTGTTGTGGGTGGGATGCATTCTCCATGGCCATCTTTTAATAGCATTTGTTAAAATAATCCAAATGCAATCAAAGATGGCTTCCATGGATACACATGCATCCAAGGCAGCCATATTTCAATGCACTTTCGTTTGTTTTAAACCTTTTCCCAAATAGCCACGGTGGAAACGTGTAAATTCAATGCAGCTACATGAGCCAAACAAAAAGAATTGGCAAAGTTAATAGGTTTAACTGCTGAGATGGATTGTCTTTGTCAATGCTTGTTTGTATAGAAATAACACAAACTGATGTCATACTATTCATGTTATTGAATAATAATAAAAAAGTGGAACAAACTTATTTTGATTCAAACACAGCCCAACTAGCACATTAAAAATGTGGAGGAATGCACTTATTATGGAGAAAGGTAGTGTGAGGTCAATTTGCGCTACACTTTGACCTAGTGCAGATTTCATGTACTTCATTGCCTGTTATACAAACAGAAATGATGATGTAAATGGATGTGTCTCTGTGTCTTTACTCCACTGCTAATCTTTGGTAATTTTGTCACTGATATGGTGTTCCACAAAGACACTACAGTTAGTAAACTGTTTAGTGATCACAATTAATCTACCTAAAAAGAATCAAAGTAACAATAAAAAATGTTGTGTGTTATCCAGTGCAGGTATAGGAAGAACGGGATGTTTCATTGCCACCAGCATAGGCTGCAAGCAGCTGAAGAATGAAGGTGTGGTTGATATTCTAAGAACAACCTGCCAGTTACGGATGGACAGGTAGCTCAACTTTGAAAAATCCTTCATGTACTTTCAGATCTACTGGAAGAGAGAGCATGTTTCAGAATTGTTTTTTATTGCTATTTTCCATCCACACCAGATGTTCTTTAGCTTTAAGAAGAAGATAATACAAACATACTCATTGCAACAGTGCACTTGTGACTTTTCTTTATTGTTTTGCTTTCTTTGTTAGAGTTGAGCCCAAGCGCAGTAGCTGGGAAATAGACAGTATGCTCTAGTCTAGCCAACACGTAGGAGAAGTAAAGATGATTTTTGCACAAATTGAATAAACATTTGGGTATCCTAATACTTTCTTTAAAATAAGTAATAAACTGTATTAACATTTGCAGCACGTTTACAGGAAAACAGAACTGATAAAAATGTACTCATTAATTCAGGTTCTATAGCCCTAATTTGAAGGTAATATGAATAGTAACTTCCTCTAGTAGTTAAATTCCCTCAATCCAAGATTCCTCTTGTGTTTATGATTTTGCTGATGCCAGTCCTGGCAAAGCCCTGTTGTTTTGAGAAGTCCAAAATTCTCAATGTGCTAGATTGTCTGAAATTTGCACCAACGTTTTTAGGGACAATGATGATTAGTCTGTAAACGTAACCTCAACATGACAAATCAGATTCTTGCTGAAATGCTGTGGAAATCTGTCCAATTTCCCTATGAAAACTAACCCAACCAATTAATCAGCATTACTTGTTACTGTCTAGTAGGAAAACAAGCACACTTTCCACTGTGTTGAGGTAGCAGGAACATTTAATTTTTGCTGAAAACAAAGGACATTACTTCCTCTGTACTACGTCAGTCTAGTGATAAAAGACTAAATATTCCAAATTGATTAATATGCATTTCCTTTTGTTTTAGGGGAGGAATGATTCAGACATCGGAACAATATCAGTTTGTTCACCATGTTCTAAGCTTGTTTGTAAAAAATCTCTCAAAGAAGGAGAAAGAATGAAAAGCAAGGACAAAACTTATGGCTGAAACCAACAGAACTCTTTTTGGGTCCGAGTAATTCCAAAACTGGTTGAGGCCAAGTGGAATGTAACAATCTTGAATGAAGATTTCTCATTTCTTATAAGAAATATTTTTGATGTTTTTATTTGGTATTGCTTTCTTTAATGCTCTTGTTTCCATCTTCAATTAAGGACTGAGATGCTGTACTATTGTTTCTACAACTCGTGGCAGGATATATAATGTTCACCAAAAAATGGAAATATTTGTATTACAAATACAAGTAGATAGCTTCATTTGTTACAGAATGTTTTAAAACACTGTCTGTTTGCTATTTATAAAATATGTGTCATGCCAATATTCCAAATGCAATGTGAAACTGTTTCATAATGTCATGCTGAGATATATTCTTTGTGTGGTGACTACTATAGAAAGTACATTTTTTAACTTTTCTGATTTGGTTTTCACTTCTTGAATTACCAAATACTGTGTCTCATGAATCCTCTGAGCTACTGTATTAAGTTGTTTATGCTGATTCATATTGAAATCATATTTTATAACTCACGCTTCAGTTGAAATTTTCAAGAGACTACTAATCTACTCTAGTCAAACACTGAGGAGGACTAAAGAGAAATATGCAGTCCATATTCAATAAGTTTCCTCTGGAGTCTCGAATTATTACAAGGATAAATGATTAACTATGGTAAATGAAGCAAAAACACATTTTCCTCCTGTAAATTTGAATAGATAGATATCTGAAGCTATCAATATGTCGCCATTATTTAAAAAAAACCTTTCTTAAACACTACTTTGCAATAACTTAAGCTGCACCTCAGCAGAACCAATTCCTAATAAAAAGTTCTCTATCCTCTAGGGTCTGACTGCAAACCCTTACTACTGATAGAAGTTTTAGAAGTGCAATGAGATTCTACATCAATGCAGGGGCATACATTGATTATTTTAAAGTACAAGATCATTTTAATAAATCAATTGCTTAAATGTAAACATGTATAAAGTCTCTCTCTCTTGTATCCATTTGTAAATTATGTATTTTTAATCTTTAAAACCTGTTATCTGCTGCAAATGTTCATATTTAGTTAAGCATGACCTTAGAAAAGGCACATGGATTTTGTAAGAGATGTTAAATTGGACAGGTGTACAAAAACTATAAATTGATAAATAAAGTGATAATTAAATACATACGTGGTGCTATTTAGAGCAATCAAGTTAGATATGTCTCAAAATAAATAAATGAATATAAGTAAACTAAAAACTGCTGAAGTCTGTTAAGATAATTACTGAAATGAGGCTCTTGTTTAATATATTGTTTATTGGTTGTCCACAGTGGCAATGTTGAAAAGAAACAAATCATACATCTAATTAAGTCATGTGTAAACATGTCAATAAAGAAACAGTAACAGAACGGTAAGAAACATAAACTCAAATAGCCTGAATAGGCCAGTTTCTTCTTTGTATTCTGCAACTTCCTTGCAGATAAGGACACTGTGGTGTTTTTGTTCTATACTGAAAAATCTGTTTTATGCTGTTTGTCTTTTGATGGGCTGCATTATCTATGTTAGTGATATTTTTCTCTCTATTTTGCACATGAGTAATAGCAACATCTCTTCTCTCTCTGTGCCCACGAGGAGCTACAGCGTATGTATGTGCAGCATTGCTAACACACTATTTTGTGATCCGCTGTTGTAATGCAGACCCTGCCCCTTTTTTAGCCCACCATACCTGCACAAACACAGACTTGCATGTTATCCAATTCATTCATGTGTATGCAGCAGCTAGGCTGCATTGCACAATCTCAGATGTGATCAGTTGCATATGCATCAGAGAACCTTCACATTTATTACTCAGTGATCCCTATATACTGTGTAGCTTTAAACACTATTACTACAGTAAAAGTGTGTTCAGGGAGTGTGGTCAAGATAATTAGGTCTTACACACTTTCAAATCCTGTGACGGATTCTTTCCTAACTAGAATTTTCCAATCATATAATATGTACTACATAAATGAGTGAACAAAATGGGTACCAGGTATTTATGTCATTTAGAGTTCTGTAGATAGGTCTGAAGCAGCACCCATTTTTCACCCAGCTTCCCTGGTCCCTTTCATTCATTACAAATGGTAGACTTGAGTGCCATTCAATCAATAACCATATTCCACCATTGCTTATGTATAGTGGGACCAGCTCTAACCAATGCTGAACAAGAGTTAGCTGAGCGATGGCTATGTAGCTAAATAAATGCTCCTCATATTTAACATGTATACCCATCAGTATCCAATCGGATTAGCTAGCAAATCTACTGACATCAGAAGAAAATATGTCAGATTGCTTTGAAATGACTGCTTGGCAATGTCTGCTTAATGCGGAATGGATGGCCAGAATGTGACACATCTTGACTCCACACAGCTGCTATAACACAGAGAATGATTTTATATTGTGCTTAAAGAGACTGGCAGGTTGCATATGGTAAAGGGCTGTTGTCATAATTTTGCAGGTAGCAAAATAGTTTGTGCACTGTATTTGGAATGTGATAGAAACATCTTTATGTTATTAAAGGTCAATTAATTGCTTCATTTGCTGCTGAAGTTTTAAAGGTCATTTGAACAGTTGTCAATCAATTATCAATACATACCTCTTACTCCAGTAGTCCTACAGTAATTCCTTTAACGTAAAGAAATATATAGAGATTTGTAATAGGATGGAATGGGGTAGTTGATAGTGAGCAGAAAGCAAGCCGTAGGGCTGCAACCCACTTACATCAATAATATCTTTGATGCTACCAACACCCTTAAACTCCAACCCTTACCCAAGGCTTTCTAAGATTAAGCAAAAAAGGGAAATTCAATAAAGGTGAATTTATTGTTATGAATGAATGCCTTAAAATGTAGCAATAACACTCAAAGTATGAGATAACACCTAAACCACCTTCAACCTAACTTTTTTTTAAACAAAAGACACTGTGTTGTGGAATTTCAATATGTTCCAGCATCAGTACTTATAATCATCATTAACATTGTAAAGTTAATGGTGAAAGATTGTCCAAGAGCAATGATTGTTTAACTCACTCCCTTATTGCAACCTAACATTATGACTTGCATTTCAGAAGTTTGAGCCTCTTAGCAGCAGCTGAGAGACACAGCCAAACAACTTCTCTTCCAACATCTTTTGATGCCCATTTAAATTTAGTAATAGCATTGTGCAGTTGTTTGAAAACTATGGGGCAGATTTACAAGCCCCTTGCGCCATTTTTGGGTCACTTTTCCCATGTTAAAAGTGACGCAAAAGTGGTGGAAAGGGCTTGTAAATCTGCACATATGTGGTCCTACCACCATATCTGAGGTAAATAAGATAATAACTTGTTGTTTATATTGTAATTCATACAACACTTCTGGTATTTCAAAGAGATATAAAATAAGAGGTATTACTATCACCTTACTTAATAGTATTTAATATAGTGACTTCCAAAAGCATGTACATCTGTGAGTCGGACGTTTGAGAATTGAACATGTGAACTGCAGAGAAGAGCACGTCAGCTGTGACTAATTAACTGAGCCTTCTTAATATCTAGAAACAATGCTGGCTTCATCTCTCCCAGCCATATAATTAGGAAGATTTCTATTCAGCTACGCTCTGTCAGAGATACAGCTGATTGTATTAGGTAACAGAAAAATCAACACATAGATTGTATTTGTCAAAGTGTTTATAGATGGTGTAGAAAAATATGGTTAAGGAAATGCTTGGAATTTTACTTAGCCTTATTACTTGACTCCGTTTAACAAACAGTGTCTTTCTGACATTTCCCAGCTGTTCACTGGAAGCAAATTGATGTTACTAGTCTGCTTTAGCTGAGCCACATTTTAGTCAGTACTTTTTGATTACTGAAACTTTTGAACTGCATCATAAAACTGATTCATAAACTTTGAACCAGACAGTGAAGCCAGCATGGGTATCTTTACTCTTTTCTCCTCTTTCAGCAGTGATCCATATTCTGGCAAATGCATTCCTTCAAATGCTAATTGTTTTCTGCCCCTTCCCTTATGACTCCAACAATCCTTCAGTCACAGAATCACTTTTTAAAATTAGGATCAGGTTCAAGATGATCAAAGAACTTTGAAATTGAACAAAACAAAGATACATTTGATCCAGAATGGCTTCACATAGAACTGAAATATCAGCAAATGTTTAATGGATTACACAATGTGAATTTACGAAATCACCACACATTGGTTCCTTAAAAACACGAAAATGAATGAAGGAGGAGTCATGTACTTCAAGAAACTATTCTAACAAATAACATGATTGTCAATCTAGATTTAAAAGATACTTGGTTTGTGATTACAGTTTAATTAAATTATTAACAATTTCTTTAATTGTGTGAAAAGGGACATAGCCATTTGCAGTTTCTAATTTTCATCTGTCTTCGGTCCTTTGATACTTAAGTTGTCAAAGTCCATGGTGATATTGCTGGGAGTTTGAATAAACATTCATATATCAAACTGTTGCTTATGTCGTAGTAGCTACATTGTGATTGCACACTTTTTTGACTCTTAGTCTCATTTCAAATTTGAAATCAGTAGTAAAATTACAATTTTAATTCACTTTCAATGGTCGGTGTGTACACATACCCATAGAAAAGTAATGACAACGTCAGCAAATAATGTTAATTCCTATATTCTAGTCTTCTAAATCTAGACCCCAATGCCCACTGAACTACTGCATCCCAATAAATAGGGATTAAAACAATAATTTCTCAGGTATCATGTATTCCCAAATATTACAGTACTGGTGTTAACATCAATTTTGGGGGTGCTGTCGAGACCTATACATGTGATCCAAATGGGAGCCTCCAGGATATGGATTAAGTGCTTTTCATTTAAGGATGTGTTTAAAATATTAGCCTTAAACAGCATAACCATCTATGGAAGTAATAATACTATCAGTGATAGTAGCAGCAGTATTAGTAGGTGGTGAACGTAGTACTTGTAACTAGTATTATTAGAAGTAAAAGTGTTAGTTCTATGGGTAGAAGAATTAGATGAAGTAATAGTAGTACAAATATGAGTCTCAGTAGTAGCACCAAAGATAGCATTAGCAATAATAGCAGAAGTACATATAGTAGCAATATTACTCTTAGTAGTAGATGAACCAGTAGTGTTGATCGTCCAACTATTGTTAAATAATATAGTGGTACTAGTTGTACAATTAGTAGTATCAGATTGAAATTCTTTATTAATTATCCCAGGACCACAATGGCAGTTAGAAGAAGTGTTTTCTTTAGTAACAATACTAGTTGTACTATCTTTAGCACTTGAAACAGTAGTAGTGGTGCGATTAGTAGTATTAACCCTAGTAGTCATATCAGCCTTATAATGCTACTACTTGTTGTGCTGCTACCAGTAGTATTCTTATCAACAGTAGCAGTTGCAATAATTGTATAACTGATACAGTAATAATATTAGTCTAGTAGGACCAATACTTTCAGCACCTTTAGGTATAACTATGGAGCAACTTGTTATCTAAGCATTTTTGGTTATTCAGGGAGAGGTGCAGGATACCCAAGTATATATCTGTAGAGTAATGTAGAGAGAGTTCAATCACTTATGGTATGGCACAGAATGGTTGGAGATAACAGTCTGTGAGGGATGAGGAGGATAGGATCATATGGAGTGCCCAGTAGGTAAACTTGTTGTTTGAAAGTAAAAGTAAGCAAATTCTTTGCACCATATCAAATCTCATTTTTTTATGAGTTGCTATTGTTGCAAACAGGTATAGCAATACAATTAGATGTTGTTACAGAATCGATGAAATACAATAGAAATACAACAGATGAACATTGCATTGAATCAATAATAACTGCAAATCATTCACATATATAAAGTCATATTTTCTATTAAATTCAATATCATGATTGGCCCATAAAACACTAGTTAAAATAGAGATATTCATCATTCAAAAATGTAAACACTTTAACATTATTATTGCGGTATTGTTAGATGTTTAATAAGGAGGTCAAGAAATTGCACCAAATATGCACATGATTAGTTGTTACACAAGTCATACAGATTGACTGCCCCAAAAGTGGTGCAACTCCCACTGTTAGACTTTCTCAGTAAGTGTCACATGAGAGCAATCAACCCAGGACAAACACATAAGTGCTGTTGAAGTAGATCTATAAACGGCACTTCCTATGTTCAGTTCTGCTTTCATGTAACTTCTTCTTTTAAAGGAAGACAAATAGTTTACACAATGGAAGACAATCTAAGTGGAAAAATGTTGTATAAAAGGTAAAACGTTATGAATTAGCAGGTTGTTTTTCATTTGCAATATGGCGGAAGGAAAACAATTACAACTAAGCAAAGGTGTATATTATGTTTAAAAACAAATTATGTACCTTTGAATTACCCCAGAAAAACATGTTAAAACATGAGTTGGAGATTGTCACACATTTATGGTATTTCCATCCTAATAGACCAGATATGCCATCATTATGGTATGAGTACAGAGGGTAATATGCAAAAGGTGCTGGTGATCTCAGGTGCTAGGATTAACCAGTTACCTAGTGGGATATGGCAGAAGGATTAGGGGGCATTTGTAGCGTAAAATGGGGCATTCCTGGGCACATAAGGTCGTACCATTGTTCACCTATTGTGGGGTTTAAAGATCAGTTTATATGGGGGTTGAAGATTCTCCCTAATTTAGAGCCAGACAGTGCATTTTACACACATTTAGCCAGTATCGTTGGTCAGAATGTCTTGTGATTAAAATATATTCCTGCACCAATGATTTATGGGACCTTTAGGGGCAAATGGTGCAAGTGTAAGCACATTAAGCCAATAATATTGGTCAGATGTAGGTAGAATATAGAAGTTATTTCATAGAAAGGTTAAAGGGTTCTTCCTCAAGGCTTAGTGGCAAAGGATGAATATGATGGTATTGCCAGTTAAAGACCACTTAACATGTGGGACTACCACTAAGACGAATATTTAGTAACTTACAAACAATTACATTTTTAATACTACCTTATTTGCTGATGTCTGTGAGATTGACAGTCAAAAAGTATAATTAGAGTATTTCTTTATGTACTCATAAATGTCTATTTGAGTTAGCACCACAGCATTCGGGTGCCTTCATTAAGGACTGGGCTCATATGACAGGCTTTTAATCTATGAAATACTGAAAACAATATATAATCAAAATATTGATTTTCTTAAATGCACCATGATAAGTAATAATCCTCCCTGTCCCATCTCATTCCATATTCTCAACTTTTTTGGACCTGTTTTAGCTCACATTGTATTCATATCCCACTATTTTGTTTTTGTTGGCCATAGTATAGAACATTGTTCCTTCTTCACCCCCTTTCAGGCTGGTCCGTACTTCAGAATGGGCAAGTTGTTTTTGGTGTGATCTGTCTTAAAGGCAGCAAAAGGCAAGTAGCTACTCAGACTGTATGGGTTAGGAAGTTCACTGTCTGACTGCTTATTTCAGATTTTTGATTAGTAGCTTTTCTCTAATCAACACATTATGATTGTTTATGTTCAACTCACGTTTTTCTTTGTTCTTAATGGAAACCAGTAAAGAGAGCATGTACATTAATGCTCACCTTTGTGTCTTTAATTAAAAAAAGAAATCAACATTTTTATTACATTTTGAAAAATCATATATTTCCCTCTGAATTGTTCCATTTCAATTGTTCTTTCTTTTCTATTATTATGTGCGAGTATATATTCTCTTTCAGGGTAAAACCTTGTATGATTTACAGATTGTGTGTATCAATAATATGCTGTTCAGCATCCAAATGTGGCTCCCATGTTTTGTTCCTCGTGCACTGTGAACCTGACAAGTAACATCAGTTTCAACAGAAGGTGAAAATGGTGAAGATGAACTGTAAACTTATGCTGAGATACTGTCAAATATATTTTGGAAGGACTTTCTTGATTTTACAAGCTGACTTAGAAGAGAACATTTAAATGTTATTAAAGACATATGTGTATTGATTAGCTGTCAACCTATCTTTACAAAACACAAAAGCAGAGTAATAGATCAACTGAGTATCACAGACATGACTATCCCAATGTGCTTGGCATTGGTGAGGGACACTACTTGAAATGTACACTTAGCAGTATGAGAATCCTAACTATAACTCATACCAATGACAGACGAGTCACTGACACTGATGGCCATCTTCAATATAATTTTAATGCATGAAACGAGATTAATAGAAGATTATGAGAGACAGAGGGGGAAGTGTCTGGAATGAAGGTGTGAGCAGCATGTTGATTTAGGAAAGATAAACATTCTGGGCAATCACTAACCTTGAGTTTCTCCAGCTGACCTAGCATTGAAATTAAGGAAAGGAAAGAAGACATACAGGAGTTAGGGATTTTGTCCTCAGTCTATCTGAGGGTTGTTTCTACAATCGTATTTTGGATGGAAATGGCAAGAGCAAGTTTTGACTGACTTCCATTTAGAAGGCAGGAAAATGCCATGGTGTTTATTTGCTGGTGTATCTACTCTAAAACATAATGAAAATAATGTAATAGCTTATAACTAGCCAGTTAATGGTTTTCATAGAAGTGTATTTGTGCTAGGTATATCACAGCTGTCAATACTTCAGCTTTTGTTAGATGTTCACATTATCTAGTTTATTTCTTCCTTTATAAATTCTTATCCAGCTGAAGAAGTAGGCCATGCTACAGATCAAAGAAAAGATACTTGGGTGCAGTTTTGGTACATCAAATGTCTGCTTTTCGTATTTTTGTGCCAAAGATGATGCTGTCTCTAAGGAAGCTGCTGCCAGGAGGAAAGTCACTGTACCAGATCATGTTTCTAAACAGCCAAACAATCTGTACCAGGTCCACTATTGATTCACTCTACCAGATGTATTCAAGTCACATTAATGCTAATCTTCTAAATAGAAACAGTATTTCACAAAAAAGAATCGGATGAATGGGAGGGAATTAATATTTAAAGACCTACATTAAGCTCCATAGAAGGATGATGTTCCCAAATAAGGGGTTGATGAAGGGCATTTTTTTGTAGAAAACAATGCACTGATTTTGTTCTGCACAGACCGGAGAGAGAAAATTGAGCTTTAAGAGATAAATTCCGACACACAAAATAGAAACAATTAAGTATATTAGTGAGTTAAGGGATGCATTCCACACAAATACCAAAAACTCATAGGACCTGATTCCGAGTTGTGAGAAATGCAGGGTGTATTTACTGTAAATATTAAATATAATGATCTAGGGGTGAGGTATTTATTTGATTTGTGAATTCCTCCTATTATAATTTTCCTCCCAGGGAATGAGGCAAAATGTGAATATGTTTCACCATTTTTCTGTGGCAATATATGTCATGTGGGTACAAAAATAATCACATAGCTCAAAACCAGGCCCATAATGTCTTCCATTGTAAATTATAACATCTTGCCTCAGACACTATTTGACATTCTTGAAGCAAATTAAAATGATGCAATTGAAGGGAAGGGAGTCTACATTCGTGAATGCCTATTTGTGATAATGAACTCTGTGTTATTTCTGAGATAATGATGTGCATTTTAGGTTAGGCACATGGGATACACAGAAGCAACTCATGCATCAAATCTGCACATCCAAAATACCTATGGGAGCATCAGAGCTGTATCACACTTGCGGATTAGGAGATGCAGAAACAAATAAAGCTATTCCATGCATCAGATTATCCAAATATTTTAACATCATGCAATAGACGAGAAAGATTCATTATTTTGCTTTTTCTTTGTCTTCTTTTCCACTTTTAAATGTATGAGGCCTTTTCTGTTGCAGGTTTCTCTGCTCGTTTACTTTGGGAGTCAAAAAGACAGTTGGCAGCAAATAATTTTTCTTACATCTGAGAGATATTTATTGTTAGCAACTGAATAATTTAGTTCAGTGGTACTATAGAACAGACAAACATGAGTTGGGATAGAAATTCCATTCTTTAAAGGGCTTTGAGAAAGAAAACACATGTGGTTGAATGCTTTTTCCACATCTCAGAATAATTTGTCTGCAAGGTTCTTTGAGGTAAAAATATAGTTATGGTCTTTCTAAGAAAGGGAGCATTGGTTGCATGTTGGTGAGAAGATATATTACCATTTTGGTCTTGCTGTATTAGATGAGATGCTATTGAAATTATTTTTGTCACATTTTTATAGTCTGTGATCAGCAACATTATGTGGATATATAATCTAAGGTTGCTTAACCCTTTCCCAGGTTTAAAAAAATGCATGTGTGCCTAAATGAACAGATTGTGGAATCCTGGATTCTGTTAGTACACTATTGAAGAGTTTAGTAAGGAGGATTCATTCTTTTACATATATCATATTATTCTTTTGGAAATCTGTCCTTCAATGGAAGCTTTCACGTTAAGAGGTCACCTATCAACTCAGCTTTTTCTAGCTCTATAATTGAAGAGAGCCCTGATATTGTCATGCATATGCTGAGCGATATCAAGACTTTACAGAAAGTCTTTTCTTATACTATTCTAGAGTGGGGGGTTGAATCTTCCTTATAAATCTTCTGACTATGGAATGTAAATGCTGTTTTTAAGTCTTCGATATTGGGTAGCCAATATACCAGAGTCAGAATCACTATATAAGCAAATCGTATTATGGATCTCAGATTCTTTAGATGTACAAGCTAAACATTTCCTTGTGTACTCTCCTCCCCTCACATGGGCCAACTTCATGATCCGCTGCAATCTCATCATTACCCTAGCTTCCAAATAGTGCTCTCCCTCAATGGATGCTTGGCGTCAATCCATCTATGACATATAGTGGGCGAATTTCCCCTATCAAGATCTTTACAGCACTTTTTGCAAGAGCTGTTACATTCTTTTTCTGTTTGCATTTGCCTGTAGAGTGAAGTATAATGATACCCTTAAAAGTAGCTTTAAAAGCATCCTGATACGACTGCCTAATTTAGAGTTTGGCTGACAGCTTACTCCGTCAGAACCATGATGAATATCCTGTCGGCCTTATTAAAAGTGCCCCTACTTTAAACATAACTAAAATAAATAAATATAATACAATGAATGTAATAATTATTAATTTCCCACCCTATACCCCTACAAACTCAGCAGCCCACACCTAGTATATATCTTTAAAAATATAATTATTACACAATATACTCAATTATTAATCAATGAAAATATTAATAAGTTGTTAATTAATTGTTAAGCAGTTATTAGTTAAATAACTTCCCACTCTATATTCTTGCAAACCTAACAGCCCACACCTAATATACAACTTAAAACTATAATTATTAAACCACTTACATAACTAATAATCAATTAAATAATTGTTAATAACTTAATAATTGATTGTTGATTAATGAATGAATTAATTATTACTTAACTTCTCACCTTATATACCTACAAACTCAGCAGCCCGCACCTAATATATAGTTTGCATAATATAATTATTACACAGGGTACATATTTTATAATCAATTAAATAATGAATAATACATTATTTGATAATTAATTATTACTTCATTATCTTCCCATCCTATACCCCTACACCCCTACAAACCCAGCAGTCCACACATAATGAATAATCTAAAAAAAAGAATTATTACACAATTAACATAATTAATAATCAATTAAGCAACTAATAATACATTAATAATTAATTGTCAATGTATTATAGTTAATTGACTTCCCACCCTATGCCTCTACAAATCTAGCAGACAACATGAATTACTATTAGTAATTGAATTACAAATTAAAAATCACTTTAAATGACAAAATATATTTAAAAAAATTATGAACAATTATACTAACAATTTCACATACAAATAATTTATAATCTAAAACACATAAAGTTAATAACAAACGATATTTTTTCAACTATATTATTAAGAACTATATTACCAGCAATGATATTCTTGAAAACAATATTACGTACCTAAAAAATAAATATTCTTGACAACGACATTTCTGCATCACAATATTTTTGTATTAAGATATTTGTTTTCCGATATTTCTACAAGTCAATATTTAAAACCTGATATTTTGTCCCAATACCCTGTAGAACTCCGTACACATTACCCCTGCTATGCAGGGGTAAAGTGTGCGCATTCCCTCTTTCAACGTGATGAAATTGCCATCCCCTAACTGACATCCTTAACTAACCTATAAGTTGCTAGTATATGGTACAGAAAGTGTACCCATGGCCTGTAAGTTCATTGTCACCATTAGGCTGCAGCACACATTGTGCCACTCAAAGCAGTGACAGGACAAACGTGACTGCAGGTCAGCAATGTGTAGCACAGTGATACAGGTTTAAAGTACAACTCAACCACAATGTAGGCCTTACTGCCCAATAAGAGTGGGATAAGAAAAAGTTTAATGTTAAATGTGTCCTTACAGTAAAAAGACCAAACAGGCTATATTCACTGTATTCGGATTAGCTGTTTCATAGGAAAGCACTGTTATATAAAAGTAAAATTTATATTTTGCTACATCCACTGAGAAAACAGCTATAGGGTTCCTTCTGGGACTTTTTAACACATTTATTACAAACCCAATTAATTGGAAATTCTGATTTCAAATAAATATTTTAGAACAGGTACTAATGAAAAGGTGCATGTTACCTGCCTAAAACCTCTAGAGGCCCATTTACATGAGCTTCTGACTGTAACCCAAGAGCTGAATAGCCCCGTTGATGATTTGCAAACTTGCTTCCAGAGCTAGGTCTTTGGGTATGGGGTGTTTTGTTTCTGTAGCAGGCCAACCATTTGGGCTGAGTCCTGGAATCTAGTTAACTTCAAAGGGGCCTACCCTATCACAGGCAGTTGTAGCTAACAGCTGGGCCTTCTCCCTTCCTAAGTCCTACTGTCCAGTCAGGCGCCAGGCACAGTGGGAACAGTGGGTGAGTAGCTACCACTAGAAATGGTTTAGAGTGACCACAGAGGAGGGGTTGCTCACTTCCTGGCCACACCTCTAGGGTGAGCACAAGACCTCTGAACACTGCAGAAGTGAAAAGGGACATCCCTTGGATGTTTTCCCCATTGGTTAGGGAATGGCCAGGAGTTTCCCCCACCTGCAGGCAGGCACTAGGCCAGTGCTTAATTTATTAAAAAAATAGGTGCCAGGGCCCTCATCAGAGGCCACTGCAGCGTGTACCACCCATAGCCCCCACCTGTGCAGCCAGTGCCAGTAGCAACACTACTAATAACTATTACATTACTACAGGTTGGACTGTTCCAGGCCCCCAAAGTTATAAGATTTGCATGTCAGGCATGTATTAGTCCTTTTTAATGTATAGCGCACTAACAAATAATTGTTGTACTCTTCTCAAAATTACAAAAAACAGCGCCATCATGTGCCAGGCTGCCATAAGTCAAAATCACTAGAGAGTAACTGTTCCTATGAGTAGGTGCTAGCCCATTTTGCAGCATAGAGTATAGGTGAAAAGCGCGAGTAGTTGGAATACGCCTATCTTAGTCAATGAGTGAGGGATGCAGGGGAAATCCTCAAATTTGAATAGTAGCCCTCACACACCCGTTAAGGTGTCATGCTTTATCATTGGGCATTGTGCTCCTCATGGGGGTGGCGCTGCAGTCCCCCATGGGCCTAGTGAGAGGGCTATTGGCCAGAGATCTTTTTAGAGGAACGCCGCAGTGATGAATGTGGGTATGTGGGGGTGTGCAAGTGAATTAAAAATAACGTAACGGTACTGTAGGTAGTGTTTCTTCTTTTTGTTTTTATAATTTTTTTATTGAATAACAAAAACAAAAGCAGCATTGACAAATAGTAATAAAGTGCAGTGCAGTGCAATCATCAGTTATATTCAACGTCTTCATGGCAATAGTCCAACAATTATCTTGGTAAGTCTCCAGAGAACTAAATTGGTCAGATAATACATACACATTACTCCACATCGTGGTAAGCTGATCCCGGGGGAGCGTCATCAAAGGGAGTACATATCGTACCTCTACTGACATTCCAGGGCCCCCATATTTTAGTCCATTTCTGTGGGCACTCTCTACCTTCATAAATCACTCTCTCTGCTAGCATGCATCAATCCATGTCGGATTCCCAATCCGAGAACTTCATTTTCATCAGTCCTTTCCATGTTCTGTCTGTATTGCGTTTTGCAACCATACATCTGAGGGATACCCACAACCTCTCAGTTCTGGGCAAGTCGGTATCCTCCCAGATGTTAAGCAGACATAGGCAGGGTGAGACTTTGATATGTTTAAGACCAACAAGGGACAGCACCAATGTAGAAGGCCCTAGGATAGTTACCGGGGAGCATATTGTGTCTGTCCATTCTATAAGCAGGATCCGTACTAGGGCCGTGCACCCAGTGGTTGAGAACCACCAGCTGTTAGGCCCAATAATAGTTTTTAATTTCGGGCAGGGCGATACACCCATCGTAACAGCTTTTGGTGAGTTTAGCCAAAGCTATTCGGGTGGCACCGTTACTCCACAGCAAGACGCATACCTCCGATTCAATGGCGTTAAAATATTGCGGAGAAACCACATAGAGCGTATTTTGCAGTGCATACAGCAACAGGAAAGGGCCATTATTTTATTAAGATTGGCTCTGGTAAGCAAAGTGTGGGGCAGTGTTTTCCAATGCTGTACATCAGTGCGAAAGCAACGTAGACGAGGCTCGAGATTGCGGTCATGAAAAATCGTGGGATTGACAGTGACATATATACCTAGATACCAGAAACCCTCGGTAACTATTCTAGCCTCACAGCCAGTCGGTAGGACTGGGCGGCCTCCACTGAGGACGGAGAACAGGGATTTATCCCAGTTAATAGTATACCCCGAGTATTTCCGGAATAGTGCAAATATATGCAAAACTCGATAGATAGAGAAACTGGGCCTGGCTAGATAGAGCAAAATATCATCAGCGTAGAGGGAGATTTTGTGGCTTCAATCTGCCGTCCAATTGAGGCCTCTAATAAGGGGATCCCCCGATCCAGATCGCTACGGGCTCCAAAGCTAGGGCGAAGAGCAAGGGAGAAAGGGGGCACCCCCGCCTCATCCCCTTTTGCAGTACAAATACTGCCAAGCGCCCCCATTTACTATAACACACGCCAGCGGTTCCCAGTAAAGGAGTCGCACCCAAGATAAAAACTTAGGACCAAAGCCATACCCTTCGAGTGTAACGAATAAAAAGGGCCAGTCGATCATGTTGAATGACATAATCACTGCTTCCTCTTGAATTGTGGATGCCTTACCTAGTACCCCATAGAGGCGTTGAAGGTTCAGGGCTGTTTTCCTGGCTGGCATGAATCTGGATTGATCCGGGTGGATCAGTTTAAGAAGGAAAGGTGTGAGACGCCGGGCCAGGAGATTGGCCAGTATTTTCACTTCTGGGTCTAATAGGGAGGTCGGCCTGTACGAGCTGCACTGCTCAGGGGGTTTACCCTACTTGTGTATGCCAACTATATTAGCTAATCCCTGAGTTTCAGGCAGCACCCCCCACTCACACTCTCCTCATACATCTTTATAAGATAGGGGTGATCGTGGAGGCATTGGATTTGTAAAGTTCGATTGGGGGCCTCCCCGGATTGCAAGCTACCAATCGCAGTCAGATCCGCGTCCAGGTCCTGTACATCCTGTGGCTCTAGGACAGGTAGTCACAGAGTAGTTAATAGTTCTGCTGAATCGGTATGGGTGGAGGACAGGGTAGAGGTGTAGACCCGCCCAAAGTGGTCCGCAAAGGCCTCTGCAATCCCAGATCTATCCTGTTTTGTACCGTCTTGGCACACAATCTCCGCCGCCCATCTGTTTGCTATTTTGCGTTTGTCCAACCAGGCTAACAGTTTGCTAGCCTTATCAGGCAGGCCAGACCAGGTGTTGAGTGGCCCGATAATGGGCCTTAGCTGCGTCTTCTGCAATGTCCCCTATACTCGAATTGTTTCATACTTAATTTATGTGTGTCTGCTGGAGCGTTTGATGCCGTAAGGCTGTGCTCTAGGAGGGTGATCTCTTTCTCCATCTCCTCAAGGCGGCCCTGCTGCATTATGTTGTGACCTACCACCGCCGCTATGCCACTACCCCTTACCACTGTCTTGTATGCTTCCCAGAGCACCATGTCAGAATCAACCGAACCATCATTTTTGGTAAAATAATTCTTTGTAGCTTCTTATAGTTTGTCTCAAATAGCTTGGCACTTCGAGAGACCAAGGGTTGAGTACTATTTTGTGTTGTGTATGGGTATGGGTAGGGGTGTCTCCATAGTATACCAAGAGTGGGGAATGATCCAAGATGCCCCTGGGGAGAAAGATGATCTCACCAAATTGGGGAAGCTGTGTGACCCTGGAAAACAAATAGTCAATGCGGGGCATACTGCCATGGACCCCAGAGAGGTAAGTGTCTACTCCCTGGGTTGCATACCCTGCAGATGTCAATCAAGCCCATGACCTCAAGGAAATCCATCAACATCTTCCCAGATGCCTACCCCTGTCTAGGCGGCCGTCAATCTATGTCACCATCTAAGGCTACATTTCAGTCCCCACCCAATAGTAGATCTCCGTCAGGAAGGTTCAATATGTGTGAGCCTAGATCAGTCAAAGACGTGGAGTGAAGCCTAGGTGGCATATATACGGAGGTCACACTAAGGGATCAAACCTCCCACAGGCCAGAGATTGTTACAAATTGTCCCAGATGGTTGTTTGCGGAAGGTGCTACACTTGAGGATACCGACACCTCTTGACCTCCTAGCGTATCCGGAATGGGCCACTAATTTATAGCCCCACCTATTGAGTGCACAGTATGAGGAAGCTTGAATATGGGTTTCTTGTAATAATACCACAACCGGGGCATGCCTTTTCAGATACTGCCACACAATTCCTAGCTTTGTTCTATCCCCGAGGCCATTTACATTCCGCAAGAGTAGTTTAAAATGTCTCGTGGATTGAGCTTTATCTAGATCATCCCCCATTGAGACTCAAAATAAGGGATCATCTTACATAGGGGGGCCCTAGAGATGCCAGAGATGCCAGGACGCGAATCAACAATGCCATCCAGACCAAGTGACCATATGTTAAACCTCTCTAACCTCTCTAACCTGCTCCGAGAGGAGCCATGACCTGCCATATTTTAAGGTGTAAGTGCACTAAGCAAAGCACTGCATAAAGAGCTGCATCTAACAAACAAACTCAAATGTTAACTGACCCTTGCAGAACCCCCAGATACTCCCTCTCTGCATCCCTGCAATGTGGATGTAGAACTGCCCACCCCTCAATTTTGCAGAGTGCCTGTGTACCCTAAACCAAAATACTTAAAGAAGGGGAAACGCTACACAGTCAGCAATTCCCAACTCCAGAGCCCAGACCGCCCCCATGTTCACAGCTATTAAAGCCTGTCATGAAACATGCTATGAATTGTAAATTGTAACTGCAGAATAACATGAATGGCATCTATAAACCGTCCTGTCTCCCAGAACAGCCCCTAAGGCTAGGGAACAAACCTGAACACTACTGGCGTGTCCCCACATTTGAACACCATGTGACAGTTACATAGTATAGTCACCCATTATTGGACCGGGCCAGTCCTCGCCTGTCACCACAATGATGTTCACTCCGGCTTCCTAGTCAGTGGAGATGTTGCCAGACAGCTGTCTGGCGTCGTTATCTTCAACCTTTAAACACCTTCTTCATGGTTGGACCTTTCTTGAGGTCTAAACGGGTAAACGGGTAGGGGAGATGTGCTTCTGCGGGCCGGAGGATTTCCAACCCTCCAGACAGTCCTGGTTTTCCTCTGGAGTCTGAAAGAACAGTGTCCTCCCCTCCTCCTGCACCTGCAGCTTGGCTCGAAAAAGCATTGTGTACTTCATGTTACTATCGCGGAGTGCCTTTTTTACCTCAAGAAATGACCTGCGCATCTTCTGCACTTTTAGAGTAAAGTCTGGATAGAAAGTAATCATCGAATTTTCAAACTTAAGTGGGGAGGGGGCAGTATGCGCCGTTTGTAGGATAAGGTAGTGTTTATTCTTGGGTCCGTTCGGTATAATTAAAAACAGGAAAAAGGAACTAATGTACACTTTCTCTAGCAAGGAGGGTTTGTTCGTTTTTTCAAATGCGGTGGGTGGGGATGTGGGTTAATAGTCAGGTCAACATGTTTCAAGCCTAGTTGGTCCCTAATGCATCCTATGGCGTTTCATCAGGACCGGGAAGAGATTAAAGTGCATAGGAAACATTGAACTAGGGTTTGAAAGGAACACACAATACACCCTGTTATTATGACCTGATTCAGGTGAGTGGTCGAGGTGTATCTGAACCCAATCGTTAGTGACCACTCCTTCGTATAGATCCAACCCCAAATAATATCCAGAGATGCCTCAATGGCGGAAACAAGCATCTCAGAAGGTTACATTGACCTCCTGGTAACTGGCATTTGTACCTAATCTCCGCCCCTTGTTCGCCGGAGGGCTGCCATAAGTGCCAGTGTTGACAATTAACTGCAGATGCTGAGCACAGGAAACCACCGGCTCAAATTAAGTGCTGACCTAGGCATAAATGTTGCAAACACATTACCATAGAAAGGAATAATTTTTGGACCTGCGGAAGAACAGAGGAGGACTGGAACAGCTGCCTGTGACCTGAGATGAGCCCTGAAGATTGGATCTTTTCACTTACAACTTGTAATCTGGCGGGAGCTCAGCAGTTGAGTTTGGAGATGTGGGAGCGGGGAAAGGCTAAGGAATTGCTGAAAGTCCCTTATGTCCTAAGAATTTTTTTGCATCTATGCGTATTTCAGAGCTAACATTGTAAATGTGATAGATTTTGTCGTTGATAGCTCACAAATGCATGGGATTTCTGAATAGTCCAAACAGTTCCAAAGAAGACGTTGATAAAAAGGATCTTTTAAGGAGATGGTTCAACAGATAGAACATTTACAATTACTGGATTTGAACCAAATCACAATTTTAAGGCCTCCAAAAAGACAAGGTCAGTTTTAAAACTTTTGACAACAAACATAGCTTCAAAAAATTACACCTTTTTAATGACCCATATTTTACTTGTACTTAAGCCTGTACTGTTGCAGCAGAAAGCCAAAACAACTAAAAAACAATCTATAAGCTTGACATTATTCTACTGACCCAATCAGTCAAATTATCCAAAACCCATAGGACCTTATTACCCTCAGGTCCCTTCAGTCCTTGTCCCATTCATTACTTGTGGAGATTATCATCTTCCTGACAGAAAAAAAGAACAGAGGAATGCTCCACCCCTCCCACTGGGAGTACAGAACCAGTACTTACCCAGCATTCCACCTGCTCTTTCTTTCTGTCTCCCGACATAATGGAACGTGGTGTGCTGGTTGTGGCTCCTGCCGGGCAGGAGTGGCGTCTTCTATTGTGTGCCTGTCGGTCTGATGGGCTTTCCTTGATGGTGCTGGTTGTGCTTCTCAGTCTGCCGGGCTTTCCGGGAAGCTCAATTGATGGCTGCCGGTTCTTTGAGGCAGGTGCGTCAGGTCTGCTTCCGTTCCAGTTACCAGCAGCGCCTCTTCCTGGGGATGGGCAGGGTGGAAGACACACTATTGTGGCTTGTTTCTGCCTGCTTGAAGGGGCTTTTTTGTGGACCTCTCCTGTGTCCCGCCTCTCCCTTGCAAGGGGGCCGCCAGTGCCCATGGCCAGCCCTGCACATGTTGGCAGTCGCAGGAGCTGGCTGCATGGTACGTCGGGTATATTGAGGATGCTCCACTTGTGCCTGGCTCCTTGGTGTCTTGCAGAGGACCAGGCGTGCCGGTCTTGGTGGCATACCTTTGCGGTCCTGGGGGAAATTTATTTTCTTGCTGTGTATGTTTGCCCATTGTGAGTAATGTCTAGTGATTTTTTTCTTATTTCTTCTTTAACGTTTGGTTGGTGCCCAGGCACTAAGGTTGGTGGCACACACCTGGGCTGGCGGATGGGGGATTTATTGGGGCAGGCAGTGAGTCCTGGAGTCTGCCGGCCCAAGGTGTGAGTACCACCATGCCTTCATTTTGGAGCGTTTGCCATGTTTTCTGGTTCTTCCCTATTTTCTGTTCACTACTTCATCTCTGTTTATATTTACTCCTGCCCAATGATGTTGCCTTGTATTCAGTCTCCTGTCAGCTGCTTGTGCTGTACTCTGCTTAAAATTCAGTTTCTGTTTGGCATATGGATTGCGCCTGCTTTTATGGCTCCTTTTCTTTGCCTGTTCGTTGTTGGTCTCTGGGCTTGTTGCCCTTATGTGGCTTTTGGTTGCCTTGCTCCGGTTTCTGGCCTGCCACATTTAGCCCTCTGCTCCCTCAGGGGTTATGGGTCTGTATCTGGCTTTTTGGTCCTCCTGGTTTGTCTTTGGGCAGCTGGGGTTTCTGGTGCTCGTCGGGCCTGCCTCCTTCGGTCCATCCACAGTGGTGCCTTTGTATGACGGGGTTCAGCTGGTTGTGTCCCGGTGTCCCCTGCGTTATATGTTGGCCTGTCTCTGTGCCCCGGTTCCGACTCCTTCTTCCAGTCTGAGTCCTTTGGGGGTCGTCCTGTGCCTGTGCTGTTGGTTGGTGCTGGTCGTTATTGCCATGTGGCCTGGTCCACTTTTGGGGTTTTCATTTGTGTCCTCTGTGCTCGCAGGTGGTGGGTCTTTCTGATTAAGGGTGGCTTGCACTTTGGTCAGGTGTCTCTGCCCTTCCTGGTTTGGTCTATGTGGTCCTGCCCTTGCCTGGGCCTCGGGTTTGTGCCTTGGCCCTGTTGGCGGGTTCCCTCCTCCTTTGCTTTGCTGTGGGCCTCCCAGGTGGTAGTGTGGTTTGTTCTGTTGTTGGCCCTGTCACTCTCATTTCCAGGTTTGGGCTGGGGTTTTTTACTTCTTCCCCCTGCCATGTATTTCATGAAAATACATAGGATCTGAGCGTTTATGAAATATAAAGAAAGGGGTTGGTGTCCAAACTGATTCCAGACATCCCCAAAAGATATGTTAGCCTTTAGACCCATTTATCTTACAGTGCCACCATAAGCCCTCTAACCTTACCAAGGAGCGCATAGTTTCTGGCAACTATCGAACATGACAACACTTTATCCTCAGGGATCATGGAAACAGTGCAGTACTTTTCGCTGAGTCAATCATGCTCACTTGGTCTCAGAGAGATACTTAGAATAAACAATGGCGATGTTTTCAATAAGCATTTATTGAACCAGTGTCATGCTAGTATAAAACATGTGTGCTGTGACAACCATTAGACAGAAACAGATACATAAGATTACAAGCACCAAGAGAGTAAATAAAAGGTAGAATTCTACCATGGTGCTAAAACAGTGAATAAATGCAGGCAATGGTGGAAATCAAGCATACTCCTACGATGCAAACCCTACCTAAGTGTACCTAACATGTATGTGGGTGTAAATCCAAGAATCCCCTAGGAAAGTGCCAACCCCATTACCTGATGGGAGAGAATGGAGGGCCCTGTCTTGGTCTTGAGTTGGACACCCTGCAAGGGATGTCAGACCACTGTGTGCTGGAACTTCTGCATGCAGGGACCTCATCGTCTTTTGTCAGCATGAAGCTTCTCCTCTACCTATCTAGTCTTCATATGGGTCCTTTATACCATAAAGATAGCGTCTGGGTTCCTTACACAATCGATATGTTGTTCAAATGAGCCTTGAACCATACCTGGGATTAAGCAGAGCAGTTCTTTCGCCCTAGGATGACGATGACTTTTACACAGAGTATGCTAATGCTGTTATGTACGTCATGTGCAGGGACCTTTCTAAGAATCCTCATGCATGATAAATGAGGCTAGTTTTCAGGAAACAAATTGACATTTATTCAGCACATAACTGGGTAAAAGGTCAGAGCTAGAACTGTTATGTAGAGCAAGGTAAGAAAAATGTAGGTAAAAGGTTGTGTAGATACCTAGGCCTATATTGGGGTACATGACACCCTTGCATCCCCTCAGTTTTCTTCTGGGGTTGGCATTGTTGCTCGTTCCTTCCTATTTATGCTTTGGTGCACTCTCTGTTGGTTCTGCTGTCGTGGCTTTGTGGCGGCTTGGTTGCGTTGGCCTTTTGGCCATGTGGGTGCCCTTCTGTAACGAATGGGACAAGTACAACTGGACTTGGAGTAATGAAGATTACTGGTAAGCATTAGGGCATTTACAAGCCACTTGTGCCGCCAATACATCACTTTTTCCCATATTAAAAGTGATATACTGGTGACGCAACAGACTTGTATATAAGCCCCATTATTTTTCATGTGTGTATCCATTTTACCTACTTTACCAACCACACCATAGTCTCATGCAAAGGGCTAAATATATGTTTAATGAATTGTAAAAAGAACAACATTAAGTGTGGAAGCTTTTGCTTTTTAAGAGGTTCGTGGTGCAAAAAGCCAACTTCTTCTTTCATCAACAAGCCTAAGAACTTGTAGGCTACTCTCTCCAATAGATTATTCCAATACCAACATTCTTATTTCTATTTCCTTCATCCAAATAATCTAAATTTCGATTTGTCAGTATTGATAGCCAAGGTGTGATTTGAACAATAAAGTTCAAAGGCATCCAGTGGCCTCTGTCCAACTGCTGTCCAAAACAGTATCAATTGCACGATTGTGTTTTTGAAGCAACTTTCTAGATCAGCGATGCAGAGTTTAAAAGCGGTGGTGCAAGGATGCCCTCCTGCTTTAGCCCTGGTTCATTTATATGCATTCCGTGGAAACCATGAATCTGCCAAGGTAGACTTTCACTCATTTGTTCAAATATACAGCAACTTTCTCTGTTCAGGTTTTCATTGTATTCAACAGATTATCAAACGTTTTGTTTTATTTAAAAAAAATCGTCTTTTACTATTTGTTTGACAATTGCTTTATTTGATTTATTACTTTTTGGAAGGTAAATTGGATTATATCAAGTGATTTAATATCATGTACCACTTTTTCTTAACATCCACTCTATTCCAATAAAGAGTCGTGATTTTATGCTCTGAAGATTCCTTAGGAGTTAGTGCATGACGTTTTGTTCCGTCCGTTTCTGCACAGACTACTATAGTTTTTTTAGGTTTGATTTTGAAAAGGTTTATAAAGGTGGATCTTTAAAGACCCTCGAATTTCAACTAAAAGTGAAAAACGGTGTCTCAGGCCTGCTTCAAAGTGGTTGCCAAACTTTCTTCAAATTACCTTATTTTCTACTATATGTGTATTGTTCAGGGTAAGTAAACACTTTTGGTTCAATTGCAAAAGATGGGGAAACTATTACCACAATTCGGAAATTTAATGAAGGGTACAACTGAGGTTCTGGAGAAACCCTCAAGGAGTGAAATTAGTGATAAGTGATTATTCTGACTGTGATGTGAAAAAAAAGTTATACGGAAAATGTATGCATGAACAGGGCAGGGAAGCTATTGAATATTCAATGTTGTAAACACATGTCCTCTAGACAGAGAATAGTATCTTTTTACTGCAACTGATTTTCATTATATTGTACTATTATTATTTTAGATTAGAAAGGCATTTTTTATACAAACACCATGAACCATGGTAGAGAGCAACTAGCACCTGCATATGAAAAATTATGTATGCATATGATGTAATAAAAGTTTATATTGGAGCCATACAATGTAGAGATTAGATGAATGTGTGGAGGTGTTTCATAGACATAATTAAATCGAACAAAGATGGAATTAGTGAAATTTTCAAAGTATCTGAAGAACATGCACTCAATTGAATTATTCCAGAGTATTGGAGATCTAAGAGTGTACGTCTTGGTTATCATAATTGACACGGCAAATAGTAAATTCATTACAGATGTATGCATTAATAACAAGTATAGTAATAAAGTAACAACACAACACAAGAAAAAACTCAAACAAATTTAGGAAAATGGAGTAAATTATAATAGTTTATTTAACCCCAAAATGACCCAATTCCATTCAGTAGAACCGGAGTTATGATTTTATAAAGTTTTTACTGAAAAAGGTGCCAAAAAGCACAGAGCCAACCTGGGATATCTGGCTGCACTGGACCAGGTCAAAGCCAAATGTTCAGGCCAACCGCGATGGAGCGCAAGTCGGACACAGTCCCAGATTAGTCCCGCTGAAGATTTACCTTCTCAAGTTTTGGACCAAGAGTCCCGTTCGCATTGGAGAGGACCATGAGGAACATGGAGAGCACAGTGGGCGGTTGTCACATGAATAGCAGGACAGGAGTCGTGGATGGGTGGTCTGGAGCTTCGTGTTGACGGTCTACCACGGGTTGTCGATGCTGCTGTGAATAGAGATGGGCTAGGGGCCTCATGCACTGACCTTCGATGCGAGCAGCACGGTTACGGTATGAACGAGCCAGTTCACAGTAGCGAAGAGCCCAAAAGCTTGATTTCAGAGCCTGTGAGCCCCACCAAGGGTCCAGGACCTGGGAGGCACCACTTGTGGGATCAGAAACTTGCTGAAGATGGGTCCAGGAGCTGGTTGGGGAACCTTTTATGTCCCTAAGGCTCAGATCAGAAGGCAAGCAGACTAGCCATTAAAGTAAATCTGGTGTCCTGGGTTCAAGATGAAGTTGCAGGTCCAGTTCTTCTTCCCATGCAGGAGGGCAGTAGGCAGCAGGTCAGCACTGTGGGGCATCAGTTCCTTCAGAGTGGCTGTCCTTGGAGTCCTTGGAGCAGTACAGTCATGGCAGAGTATCCACAGGTCCAGAAGTGTACTGAACAGGTAGGACGAAGGTCCTATTTTTACACTGTGGTAATCTTCTTCTGGAAGGCAGGAGACGCTTCCGGAAGTATTCTTTGAAGTGCATGTAATTACCAAAGTCCCCTGCCCTTGCTTCTATACTGGCTGCAATCACAATACAGGGTTGTTAGGCCCTTTTTTTGTGAAAGCATATCACAGGCTCTTCAGTTGTAAGTGGGACTGTGCAGATCTCCACCCCCATTCTGTCAGCAGATGGGCCCTTGAGGCACACCTCATCTCTCTACTCTGTGACTGGAAGAAATTCAAAACAAGTTAACTGTCAACTATACCTAGTTATGTGACCCAAAATAGGCTGCAGGCACAAAGGACTAAGGACAGGAAAATGCCAACTCTCTAAAGGTTATTAAAGACAAAAGGGGGGTACCTGACTCCTTTAGTATTTTTAGCTTTAATCTCTTCATAGCATATAACAAACAAAACCTTTTTATGTTTGATTTATGTAATTTATTAAACCATTTTGTTTAAGATTTGTTGTATATTTTTTGGCATTTGTTTCAAAAGTAGGAAAAGAGGAATGAAACAATCCACAAAATTACATTCATGGACAAGACATTAAAAAAATACAACAATTCATAAAAAGAACATTTTTTTACACCATGTTCATTAAACACACAGCAAGCCTTCTGACTTTCAATTAGGCCAAAAATCAAGATAACGCCTAACACAGGGAACTTCCTTCTGCATAAAGGAGGGGAATTAATATTTCAGTCCGATTCCCTCAACCACAAAAAGTATAGTTTTGGCTGTTCCTCAGTGTTTTAGTAGAATGCCAACGCGTTTCAAAGCACAGGTGTCAAGTACTGTGCCTATCATCAGGGCTTCTTATTCATGAGTATTCGAAAATCTGCAAAATAAAGATGCAAAAAAAGGGTGTAAGGAAAATGTGTGACTAATCTACGTGACTTTCAAATAGCGCCTCTCCTGCATTCAAACAGGTTCGGAGTACTTACTGGCCAAACTATTACCTGTGGAGACTTTGTTACAAGCGTTATGGAAACAAAGTTGCGGGTCTGCTTTTAATTCAGGACAACACGGTCTGGTGATTAAACGATAGCTGTACAGCGTTTCACATTTTGCTGTAATGATACCAAATGCAAGGAGCCGGTGGTTACTTATGGTCGCTCGCGTTGCGTCTCAGCTGTCAATTATGGCTTAGAAAAACATAATTAAGGTATACCTTTACAAGCGCAGAAATGTCGCGCCCCTCGCGGGTCTCAATTCAAACATGTCCCGAGTTCCTAAAAGAGTTATGTCACTTACCAGAACGAAACAGACCGCTGTCTATAGCACGAACGCTTGAAATTACAAGACTTACTTCGGACCAATTCAATTGAATCTTTCTGCAATAATTCAACCAAGTAGCAGGTAGAGTGTGGGCATTTCTCATCAGAACATACGCGCATCAAACTGCGCTAGGGTTCATGGGAAATGTAGTCGAACACAATCAACCATTGGCAGTAGTCACTGGGGGAATGCTATGACGCCACAACAGGTGCATTATGGGACGTGTAGTTTGTAGAATGAAAGGTTATGATCTGGACAATTCTGTCATTCCATTTAGGCCTGTGACTGCTCTGTTGTATTTTAAAATAAGGTAATCCTCCTTCTGAATTAAGGCTGTGTCAATATCTATTAGTGGTACAAAAGGGGATGGTGATGAACGGAGCATCTGAACCAATCAAACACTCACACCCAGTCAACAGATCTGGGTTTAATCCATCACCGTTCTTTAGCCCACTCTGCCACCCCAGTTCAGACATGGCCATATGCAAATCAGTCTGACCCTGTGCCTCATGGGAACAGTCCAGCCCGAACTGCCAAGCCATGCCTTAACTGGACCGGAAACAAGCTTCTGAGGAACGGTTTTGGGCATTTCAGCCGTCTTCAGCCCGACTTGCTTGAATCCAGTGGCAAAGTGAGCAAGGGACTCACGTCTGAGCATACCCTGCCAACTTATGGTGAACAAAGTGGTACAAAAGGGGGTGGTGATGGACGGAGCATCTGAACCAATCAAACTCTCACACCCAGTCAACAGATCTGGGTTTAATCCATCACCGTTCTTTAGCCCACTCTGCCACCCCTATTCAGACATGGCCATATGCAAATCAGTCTGACCCTGTGCCTCATGGGAACAGTCCAGCCCGAACTGCCAAGCCATGCCTTCCCTGGACCGGAAACAAGCATCCTTGGACCGGTTTCTGGCTATCAGCCGTCTTCAGCCCGGCTTGCTTGAATCCAGTGCCAAAGTGGTACAAAAGGGGGTGGTGATGGACCAGCTACTATCAATTTTTCCAGAAACTTTGCGATGTTTCCCTTCAATTTTCGGCAGTCAATTGTGCATTGGTGCAATGTCAAGTGTCTGAGTAGTTTTAAACTCTCTTATTTCTGACAGGATACTTTCAAGCATACTTTCTATTGGCAGTTCCGAGTCTCTAAGGTCTATTTGATGACTACCAGACTTGTCTATGCCTTCTTTTGATGCAGTTATTTGTGAGGAATCTTTCACTGTATCCTCATTGCTGTGAACTTGCTTAGCCTCCGTTGTTGTTACTTTAAGTAGCTGGTGACTGCTATCACCTGATTGTGCTAATTGCGTCTGCATTGGTGCACTTGCTTTATTCTGCTTGTAGAATAATGGATACCGTTTGCTCCTGAATATACTTGTAGTGGACTCTGCTGGACTTATTAATTCCGTATTCCCGGCTCTAAGGCTATTATCAATCCGACCTTCAGCTCTTTCCAGCTCCTCCAGTCCTGAAGGGGAGCCTGATGTTTGTAAATCAGAAATATCACCACCACTTTCATTCTCTGATCCACTTTCATGTTGTATTTTGTTTTTATAGTCTTCCTTTTTTTCAACATTTCAAAGCTGCTGGACTTTGAAATCCATTCTATGCAGGACCTCTCTTTGCGGATGAGCTATAGCAGCAGCTTTTGCGTGTTTCCCCTTTCTTCTCCTTTTCTGGGCTGGACTAGAGTGGCTGAATAATTCCGTGCTATTATTCGCAATTTTATTTTGTAGCCTACACATGCTAAGGCAGAAGCAAAGGCAAAGTCAAAAGTCACTCAATTCCTGACTAATTGAAATCCTTGCCATATTCATATTTCTGTGTTAGGGCGTCAAATTAAGATCTATAACAGTCTCTTTCCATGTTTTTTACTATATATTAACTGCATTGTTTCCCACATCCACAGCTAGGAGTTTAACTTTGCAGGCTCCACACCCTCCCGTCAGGCCGCCATGCATATATACACACAGATCCACTAATCTGCTTTTGATAGCCCCCACGTGTAGTGAGAGCAACCTGACTCCTCGTGCCACAGCGTTCTCACCTAACACTCCTGGGGCACTACTTGTGATGCCTGTAGCCTGCAGTTGCTCCTCCTTGCTCTTCGGGTTACTCTTCTCTCTAACATGCTGACTCACTTTGCTTCATTCTCCGCTCTTCCTCCGTTCTGCTCACACTCCGATCAGCGTTTCCAAGCCGGCTTGCTTTGCTTCGCTACTCTGCTTAGCCTCAGTGTCTCTTTCACTTCCGGGGATGTGGCCTTCGAGTGCACTAACAGTGACACGTGGGTAGAATCTGCTGCCATCGATCTCAATCATCCACAGGTTATCTGTTAGTGTGTATCTAGTTTACCCCGACTAGAGTGGTGGTTCCTGCTTGGACAGGGTGCATACCTCTGCCACCCAGGAACCACATTTCTAACACTAGCTAAACAACACAACCTTACCAGTAGGCCTGGAATGGACTGGGTGGGAGGGAGGTGCATAGATGAAAGCGAGATGGCTGCTGAGAATGGTGATCCATCGCTTGACGCCGCCCGACCTCCGGGATGAGGGCTTAAAGGCATTAACCCATGCACTCACCTCCCTTACCTCCATTACATAATAAGATATAACAAAGAATGAGTCCTGGACAACCAAGGTTACATGCTGAAAATACTTTATTATATACAGCAAGAGTTCTCCCTCAACTATTCCACAGAGGAAAGAACCGTGGAACCATAAAATATCCGTAACATCCAATTCCTGCATAATCCTTAATGTTTACCAATGTACATGGAATAAACCAGGTGGCTGCCTTGCAAATATCTGACATGGAAGCTCCCTCAACCTTTTTTTATAGAGGTAGACATTCCCCCGTGTTTACCTGCCCTGACCATATTACCCTATAAGGCAAGGATACCAGGAATCTAATATATCTACTAAGTGAGGCAAATGATAGCTTCTCACCCCTCTTAGCTGTCCCACAGTTGATAAAGGCAGCTGCTATGAAGGAGGATACTCTATCAAGATATAGGAGAGGCCTTCTCACGTCTAAATTGTGGAGCCTGATCTCTTCATCTGACTCCAGATTGGGAAAGAACTGAGGCAAAATCACCTCCGGGTCCTTAAGAAATGGAGACTTAACTTTTGGCACAAAAGCTGGACCTGCGTGAAGGACAATTCTATCCTCAAATATTTTGCAGAAAGGATGTCTATATGACAGAGAGCCCAACTACCTAAGCCTTCTTACTGAAGTGCCTGCTAAAAGGAAAAAATAATTTAGTGCCAAGGTTTTATGTCAACTGATTAACCAACTTTAGAGGCTTAAAGGTGGGATCTTTCAAGGATTCCAAAACTAGAGACAAATTTCAAGAAGGAAAGATAGCTACACAATTAGGAAGGATAATATTAAATCCTATAAACAGTTGTTGTACCAACTCCTCCTCCATCTGAGATGTTCTACTAGGTGACCCTGAAAGCTCTGATGGCCGCCCACTGGATCGTCAATATTGAAGCTTTCAGTGCCATGTGGAAACTATCCTGGAAAGAAGAAAGGATGTGGGCCACGTCTACAGTTCGGGGATCCAATTGTTTAGACATACACCATCTACTACTAAAAGACGCCCTATTGTTTTGAATAGGATATTAAAGTAGATGGTCTTCTGGATGCTTGATGGGTTTCAGCTATGTCATCTGAACAACTCCTCTCTTTAACCTATTCCTATAACCTCCAATCAATCAATCAATCAGTGACACTTATAAAGCGCGCTACATACCCGTAGGGTCTCAAGGCGCTGAGGGGTGCCGCTACTGCTCGAACAGCCAGGTCTTCAGCTTCTTCCTGAAGGAGAGGTGGTCTTGGGTCAGGCGCAGGTCGGTCGGGAGGGAGTTCCAGGTCTTGGCGGCCAGGTAGGAGAAGGACCTTCCTCCTGTAGTCGCTCTTCGGATGCGGGGGACGGCGGCGAGGGCGTGGTTGGCTGATCGGAGGTGGCGTTTGGGAGCGTAGAAGTTGACTCGGCTGTTGAGGTAGCTCGGGCCTCGATCGTGTAGAGCTTTGTGTGCGTGGGTGAGGAGGCGGAAGGTGATTCTTTTGTTGACGGGGAGCCAGTGAAGGTCTCTCAGATGTCCGGAGATGTGGCTGGTTCGTGGGATGTCGAGGATGAGTCTGGCTGAGGCGTTCTGGATCCGCTGGAGTCTCTTCTGGAGCTTGGCGGTGGTACCGGCGTATAAGGCGTTGCCGTAGTCCAGACGGCTGGTGACGAGGGCCTGGGTGACGGTCTTCCTGGTCTCGGTGGGGATCCACCAGAAGATCTTTCGTAGCATGCGCAGGATGTTGAAGCACGACGAGGAGACGGCGTTGACTTGTCTGGTCATGGAGAGGGAGGAGTCCAGGATGAATCCCAGGTTGCGTGCGTGGTCTGTCGGTTTGGGTGCGGTGCCCAGGGCGGGTGGCCACCAGGAGTCGTCCCAGGCGGAGGGTGAAGAGCCCAGGATGAGGACCTCCGTCTTGTCTGAGTTCAGTTTCAGGCGGCTGGTCGTCATCCACTCGGCTACCTCTTTCATCCCTTCGTGCAGGTTGGCTCTGGCGGCGGCGGGGTCGTTGGTCAGGGAGAGGATCAGCTGGGTGTCGTCGGCGTAGGAGATTATGCTGAGGTTGTGTTTGCGTACGATGGCCGCGAGGGGGCTCATGTAGACGTTGAAGAGGGTGGGGCTCAGAGATGTTCCTTGGGGGACGCCGCAGATGACTTCGGAGGCCTCTGACTTGTACGGTGGCAGGCGGACTCTCTGTGTTCTTCCGTTGAGGAAGGAGATGATCCATTCCAGTGCCTTCTCCTGAATTCCGACGTCGCTGAGGCGCTGCACTAGGGTGCGGTGGCAGACAGTGTCGAATGCCGCGGAGAGGTCTAGGAGGATGAGGGCCGCTGTTTCTCCATTGTCCATCAGGGCTCGGATGTCATCGGTGGCGGCGATGAGGGCGGTCTCGGTGCTGTGGTTGGCTCGGAAGCCGGACTGTGAGGGGTCGAGGGATCCGTTCGTCTCGAGGAAGGCGGCCATCTGCTTGTTGACGGTCTTCTCGATGACTTTGGCTGGAAACGGGAGGAGCGAGATGGGGCGGTAATTCTTGAGGTCGGTGGGGTCCGCTGTTGGTTTCTTGAGTAGGGCGCTGAGTTCGGCGTGCTTCCAGCTCTCAGGGAAGGTGGCGGTGTCGAAGGATGTGTTGATGATGTCTCGCAGGTGGGGTGCGATGACAGCGTCGGCCTTGTTGAAGACGTGGTGAGGGCAGGGGTCGGCCGGTGATCCGGAGTGGATGGAGTTCATCGTGCGGATGGTGTCTTCGGTGCTGATCGGGGTCCAGGCGTGGAGGGTAGTGGTGGGGGGTGGTTGTTCGGTCATGGTGTGCGTTGGTTGGTTGTTGAAGCTGCTGTGTATGTCCGTGATCTTGTTGTGGAAGTATGAAGCGAGGGAGTTGCAGAGGTCTTGCGATGGGGTGATGTCGTTGTTTCCTGCGCTGGGGTTGGAAAGCTCTTTCACGATGTTGAAGAGTTCCTTGCAGTTGTGTGCGTTGTTGTCCAGCCGGTCCTTGAATGCTGTTTTCTTGGCGGCGCGGATCAGCTGGTGGTGTTTCCGGGTGGCAAGTTTGTAGGAGGTCCTGTTGTTCGGTGTCGGTTCCCTTTTCCAGACTTTCTCCAGGGCTCGGCAGTTCTTCTTGGAGCTCTTGAGTTCGTCGGTGAACCATGGGGCCTTCTTGCTGCCGTGTCTGCTAGGCGGGGTCCTCAGTGGGGCGAGTTCGTCCGCGCAGTTGCTGATCCACTTCGTGAGGTTGTCGGCGGCCTGGCTGGGGTTCGCTGAGCTGGCAGGGGGGTGCTGGCTCAGGGAGGTGGCGAGCTGGTCTGCTGTGATCTTGTTCCAGCTTCTGCGGGCCGCCTGTTGCTGGTGTTGGTGGGTCGTCGTTCTCTTGAAGGTGAAGTGGACGCAGCTGTGGTCCGTCCATTGAAGCTCTGTGGCGTGGCTGAAGTCGATGTCTGTGCTGGATGAGAAGACGGCGTCGAGTGTGTGTCCGGCGCGGTGGGTGGGGGTGGACACCAGTTGCTTGAGTCCCAGGTTGGCGAGGTTGTCGAGCAGGGTGCTGGTGTTGCGGTCGTTGTTGTTCTCCAGATGGAAGTTGAGGTCTCCCAGGAGGATGTAGTCAGCGGAGGGGAGGCCATGCGGGCTGACGAAGTCGGCGATGTCCTCGCTGAATTGCGTGCGTGGTCCAGGGGGTCGGTAGATCAGGGTGCCTCTGAGGGTGGTGTTCGGGTTGGTGTGGATCTGGAAATGCAGGTGTTCGGCGCTGGTCAGGGTGTTGTCGGTGCTGGTCGTGAGACGGATGGTGCTTCTGTGGATGATGGCGATGCCTCCTCCCATCTGGTTGGCGTTTCGGTCCCTCCGGACGATCTTGTAGCCCTCTGGGATGGCGATGGCGATGTCTGGAGCTGAGGAGGCGTTCATCCAGGTCTCCGTGAGGAACGCAACGTCAGGGGCTGTGGCGTCTAGGAGGTTCCAGAGTTCGATGGCGTGTCTGTGGACGGAGCGGGTGTTGAGCAGGATGCACTTGAGGTGGGTGCTGCTGGTGTTCGACTTGGCGGGTGCTGGTGTGGGGCAGGTCCGGATGCAGGAGAACTTGCAGGCGTGGCAGCTGAAGGGTCCGTGGGTACGTCTTGGGGTGGCTTGATGGCATTCTGGGAGTCGGCCGGAGTTGAGAGCGATGAGGGTGGCGGCGGAGTACGTCAGGCGGGTCGGTCGGGGTCTTCGGGGGCCAGGGGTCCTGGCGCTGGTCGCGATCCGGTCGCGGACGGGCGCAGACGGGCTTACCTTTGGCGCGCCTTCGGCGCACAATCGGCGCGCCCGCTGCGCGTGACCGCTGCGCGTTCGCACGGTCGCCATATAAAGGCGAAGTGCGCGGGTGGGCGGAGCAGCTGGGAGGCGGGAGCGGGGAGGGAACAGAAAGAAAAGGGGCGGGGCTTGCGGTGGTGGCGGGAAGCGGGGAGGGAAGACAGAGGGCGGCGAGGGTAGGCGGGCAATCAGGAAGGACACAAGCTGAGAAAAAGAAAAATACAGAAAAAAACAGAAGAAAACGCTAACACGGGCAAGGAAACAAGGAAACAATTTAGCAAGCACAAATGACGGTCAAAACAAAAACAAAACAAATGACAACCGAGTCGGCCGGCAGCGAGGCAGGCAGCGAGGCAGGGACGGGCTGAGGGGCACACGCAGCAGCTGGTGGCCGTGCGGCGCAGGGGTGTCCCACAAGTGGGTCACACTCACCTGTGTCGCACGGTCGCCATATAAAGGCCAAGTGCGCGGGTGGGCGGAGCAGCTGGGAGGCGGGAGCGGGAAGGGAACAGAAAGAAAAAAGGGGCGGGGCTTGCGGTGGTGGCGGGAAGCGGGGAGGGAAGACGGAGGGCGGCGAGGGTAGGCGGGCAATCAGGAAGGACACAAGCTGAGAAAAAGAAAAATACAGAAAAAACAGAAGAAAACGCTAACACGGGCAAGGAAACAAGGAAACAATTTAGCAAGCACAAATGACGGTCAAAACAAAAACAAAACAAATGACAACCGAGTCGGCCGGCAGCGAGGCAGGCAGCGAGGCAGGGACGGGCTGAGGGGCACACGCAGCAGCTGGCGGCCGTGCGGCGCAGGGGTGTCCCACAAATGCTCCAGAGCATGAACATGAGCCTGGCCAATGTTTCCAGCTGCAGTGCCGGAAATACTAGGGGAAGTGGATAGGTGGGAGAACAAAGCTTCTTTCCCATTCTCATGACTATCAGAAGAGGAACCTTACCAGAGAGGAGTCATACTGAAGCGATCCGGATCACTGATACCATACGTTTCTCTTTACCCTGAATGAAAATTGGAGAAATAGCGGGATCTGAAAGAAAGCATTAAGCTGACGAGAGAAAGCATCTACATACAGACTCCTATTTCCTTTCCCAGTGAACAAAACACCTCTAGGACTGGTCTCTCCAAATGTCTGCAAATCAGGGCAAATATTTGAGAGTATAAATGAAAGTCCTGAGAGGTGGTAATGGACCGGCCTAACCTGAAAGCAATCAACTTACAAATCCCTTGGATATAAACTGAGACTGAAACTACATTAAGCTCTGTCCAAGTGAAAAAATTGTCTGATATCTTGGCAAGGGGTGGTGATCTTGTTCTCCCTCATTTGTTTATGTAAGACTTTGAAGTTAATGTGTCCATCCTGAGGATAATTGCCCTTCTCCTCAGAAACTGGGAGAAAGCCAAGATAGGTAAGTAAGTGGTTCCCCCTCCCTTTAGCTGGATGAACTGATGCTCTGAAACAGACACTAAAGTACTTTTGTCCACTGAGAATCAATCCAAGTTCCTCGGCCAAATAGACTGACATCCATTATCACTACAGGATCTGGAAAAGAAAGGAGGATCCCTCTCAATACATTCTGGATGTCCAGCAGTCACTGTAGTTACTTTTGTGCCCCATGTGTCATGAGGAATAGGAAGAGACAGGTGCTGTGATGCTAGATTCCAGTATGCCAGAATGTGCACAATAACTTTGTGAAGTTAAAATCTGGTCCACGGTAACAAATCCCCCTGAAACTGCAGCAATGATGCAGCTGTTGGGGACGAGCGAGAGAGAAGACTCAAAATATAACACTGTAGTTTTAACACTCTCTCATCTGGCAAAGTTACCAGACCCTTATCTGTGCAGAACCCTGTCCATCTGCACCATCTGTCCTGCAAAGGGACTAGTTCTGATTTCTTCAGGTTTATAAAGAAACCATGGTTATTTACCTGTGACAGAACTCTCTCCATGTGAAGTTGGAACTGAGCCCTTGACAAGCAATGAACCAGCCAGTCATCCAAATATGGGTGCGCAAATAGGGGCGTGCATCCAATGGTGCCAAATTTTGGTTCCAAATTGAGTACAAAAGGGAGAACCCAGAACAGAAATGAAAGTTGCCTTTGCTTTGGTCTATTGTACTCATGAAATGACGACTGTGGAATAAGTGTATGATGCTTTGCAATATCACCACTTTGAAATGAATAGTATCTACCCAAACGTTTAGTCTCTTTAGATCCTGGTCCAGCCTATAAGACCCTGTAAGTTTTAGGACTAAGAACAAGATGGAATGAACTCCTTGTCCAATCACCTCTTGAGGAATAGTAATGATTGCTCCTTTTTAGGTCGAGCAGACGGAGTGTCTGCTCGACTACTATTGTTGCCCATTAATGGGAATGTGGACACCGATGTGGACGAGCGTTTCCTTCGCGGTTTTCACCGCGGGAGCGCGCGTCTCACCCGCGCATGCGCAGAGTAACTGCCATTTTTTTTTTTTTTTTCCCAGCCCCGAACCGAATCAGGTATCAGAGCGCTTCACATATAGGCAGCCCCCACCCCCCTGCATGCGCACACACAGGCGAGCGCATGCACACGCAGGCACACGGCAGACACTCGCTCACACACACACCCCCCTCCCCCACAGTCACACACACGCACTCCAGACACATACACACACGCACGCACACACACATACACAGCCCGCCCCCCCCCCCGCACTCGTGCGCACACATGCTCCCTCCCCCCCCCCCCCGGCTCAGCAACCCACTCACCGGCTTCATTCCTGCGGCGGCTCTCCTCAGCTGCAGGGCCCAGCAGCAGGACTCTTCTTCCCTTCTTCGGCACCCGCAGGGTAGGCTCCTGCCAGCTCCGGTGCTTGAAACGCGGCTCCGGCTCCTGCCAGCTCCGGTGCTTGTTCTTTCCGTTGCAGTCCTTTCTTTGTGTCAATTGATGTGGGCGGTGGGATAAGCGGGTGCAGGTCACAGCGCCTTGGGGAGTCCTTTCTTAGTTTCACTGCAACGCGTGCCGCGGGGGCGGTGCCACGCGTGGCTGTGTGTGTATCCGTTACCAGGGGCGGTGCGCGTGCGCAGTTTCTTGGTAAGGGGCTGCCGCAGGCTGACGATGGACCAGTTTCAGACCGCGGAAGAGGTACGGGATATGTGAAGGGTGTGAGGGTCGTCTTGCGGGGCGGAAGGGTGGTCGTGGTAACCTGCAGTTCCACGGCCCCTTTGGGGACAGAGACTTTTCCTCTAGATGTCAGAGAACGAGCGGCGAGCACCAAGTCCTTTTTAGACAACCCTTCTCACGCAGGCTAGAGAAGCGTCGCGCCTCAACCCTCAAGAAAATGCCTTTGTATGTTCCGGGCTCTGGGTGTTAAACCGTTGCGACCGGTAACGGCGCACGCAGAGTTCTTGACATACACTCTCCCAGAATTCTAGGCAGTTGTAGAGTTAACGGTTTCCAGCTGGAAGTGCCACCCGCTGATGTAGACTCCCTATCGCAAGCCCCCACCACCCGTGTAATGTGATCACCCCCCTCACCACCGCCCCAATCGCCGCCGGTATTTCCGTTTGTGTGCGCGAGACAAAGAGCAGTGCTGTCAGATGCGCAGAAAGCTCATGGTACCCCTCCCACTCTTCATTGGCGGCCACTAAGGCGCAATGCGGTTCTGGGTAGGAAAAGGCTGAAATGTAGTAAAGGGCCTGCATTTTTATCTCTTAGCCTAGAGTCTTCGCCCTGTCAAATGCAAGAAGTAAAGCACACATCAGGTACTCCCACATTTCAAGCGATTCGATATAAATGCAAATCTGTTCTTACTGGCGTTGCTTACTCTTTCACACTCAAGCTGCCTTTTGATGGAAGCGTCATTAGCACACATGCCTGTCGGATAGCCTCGTGTCACGGGAACATCTACTTTAACCCCACGGGCGAGATGTTTTTATTTTATATAATTATATGTCACCAGATTTCATTTGGCGCAAATGTTATTTTCACTTGGTTCAGTCATTAGCCTCGAACACACTAAAGATGTTGGGAGGAATGCTTGCAATAAGTTAAACTTCTGGCTATCGCTAGGGGAAGCATTCGAAACTGCTCATGTAGGCTAGGTTCCAGAGCACAAGCAACCCAAGATAAGTTACTCTATGATTGGTATTGTTTGGTGTATCTTGGTTCTAGTGGGCTAGTGAGCATGGGGCCCACGTCTGGGCATACATACCCTTGCAGCTTAGGGCAGTACATCAAACATACAAAAGGTGATGGGAGAAATGCTTGCAATAAACCTAACTAATGGCAATACCTCAGGTAGCATTCCCACTCATTCTTTTGCCCACCATACCATTTCAGTTTGGACCCAGCCAAATTCAAGTTAGTTTTGACCACGCTTTTATTGGCCTCACGTGGCAAATCCTATGTATTCTTTGTGACGCTACTCATATTTTACTTATACCTACCATAAAATGCATTATCAATCGCAGCTGAGTGATAAGTGCTCATTGACACACCATGTCCAAATCACCATGAATCTCAAAGTACACAAAATAGCTGAAATAATTGATAATTCTTAATGAAAACGCTGGATTTTGATAGCACCAATCGTATGTAGTATAGTCAGTCTTATTAAGCATTTTCAGTAGAATATGCCACTTCGTGGACAGACGAGGTGATTCACTGAGTATAATTGGAAAATGCAAGAGCAGCCGAACAAAGAGCATGTACCACCATCCATTCATGATTTTACTATGTTTGTAAGTCCCCAGAAAATGTCTTTCCAAGATCTAGGTTGCTGGTATTGTCTCCAGATTATCAGACTCGCCATAGAACATCTCTAACATAGCGACCCAGAGAATAGTTGTGGTTCAGAGCTTTTACAACTAATAAACACGTGACTCCTTTTTTACGTTTGCCAAGTGTTAGCCAACTATAAAAATCATTCTAAACTTCTTTCAGCCTTATTTCCTCCAGCTAGGTATTGGCCCAATGTAGAAGGATGGCTCATGAAGGTCAGATCGCTCACTTTTTGCTCTGTCTACTACTACACTGCTGTGGAATAAATTATTTGCAATAATTACTCGGTTGACTTGAGGATTGTTATGTAGCCCTCTGGGATCTTTCTTGTAATCGGTAACCCATATAGTCATTCTGACATGTAGTTGCACACAGTGGATTCAGAAAAGGAAGTTGAACCTATCCAAGACCCGTAGCACAGAAAATAACTTCTTATAGTGGTGGGAGTAAGACTCTGCCACACTAGTATTTATCAACATGGAAGACTTCTCACAGTTAATTTTGTACGCTGAACTAGTATCAGTTACACTGGATATTGGTAACAATATACCAGTCTGAAACAGAATCTACTGTGTGCCAGTTAACAACATAAAATACAAGGAAGCCAGCATTTTTAACTCCGGAATGATGCACCAATCTGAAAGTTGCCAGAGTATATGGGATCCTTATCTTCCAAGATAACTCATTATGTTGGGTTGACGGCTGAGTTGTCCAACCCATATAGTCATTCTGACATGTAGTTGCACACAGTGGATTCAGAAAAGGAAGTTGAACCTATCCAAGACCCGTAGCACAGAAAATAACTTCTTATAGTGGTGGGAGTAAGACTCTGCCACACTAGTATTTATCAACATGGAAGACTTCTCACAGTTAATTTTGTACGCTGAACTAGTATCAGTGACACTGGATATTGGTAACAATATACCAGTCTGAAACAGAATCTACTGTGTGCCAGTTAACAACATAAAATACAAGGAAGCCAGCATTTTTAACTCAGGAATGATGCACCAATCTGAAAGTTGCCAGAGTATATGGGATCCTTATCTTCCAAGATAACTCATTATGTTGGGTTGACGGCTGAGTTGTCCAACCCATACCAATCGCTGATGTTTTTGTGGGCAAACTAGATATTGTTTCCTGAGCTTGCTCACTCTTGCCCCGACAACCTAATATTTCATTTTTAAGATGATTTCAAGGACAACATGTAGTCTTAAGTGCTGCTGGGCACATCCCAGGGAGATGCGGTAGACTCTTTAGACAATTAAAGCAATTAAGTGGGGGCATTGGTTAGAACTCTTGTTTTCTGTAGTTAGATATCAAATCGTTGAAGGAGTGTGCATGCATCTGCGGGCAAGTATTGGGTACATGTATTACATTGTAGCATTCCCTACTTACTGTTTCATCCACTGCATAGCCTTTCTGACTGGGTGGTAGCTATTGGGCGAGTCAGGCCTCAAAAAAATCTTTAAAATGTTACCAAACCTGCAGGTCTAGTGACATGAATAATCGAATAGAACTAACTGCAGTGCGCATGACCCATCTATCTGGTCGCAAAATATGTGATCTTCGCCAAATATTTAATTTCAATGCCTCATTTTTCTTCATTATCACATTAAAATCACTATTCAATATTCGAGTTCAGTATGACTGCTGTACAAAAATACATCTAAGTCATGTAAATACAACACATATTGCATTACAAATGCTATAGGTGTCACATTTGCGAAAGTTATAACTATTGGCATTGTAAATGACTAAGCTATTAATTTCGCTATTTTCAAAACCAACACATAAATAAATAAAAAATGTGTCATTTACAATACCAATAGCTCAAACTTTCCTAATGCGAGACCTATTGCATTGCAAATGCTTGTTTCAACATATGCTATGCCCTTTTCAACACAGCTTTGCGTTTGGTAGGAGCTTTGGGGGGGGGACAGGAGTAAGAATGGTCCTAAAGTCTGGTAGAAGCTCTAAGAAGACTATACAAACAGCTTTCTTGATAATATTCAAGACGTCTTTTTGCTATGAAATGAGAAAAAATAATGTTTCCACTCACAGTTGGAGGTGGTGGATAAGGATATAGGTCAGGACATTCACTTGGAGATCTTTGCTGTTGTTTTTCTCGGCTGGAACAAATTCATCTGTTACAAGTGAAAACTGTTATCCTTCCTGTTGGATTTATAGAAGAATGGCTCCAAGACTTGTAAGAACTTGAAGGTTTGCCCTTTGAGGGTAGAGTTGTTTCCTGTCCTTAAAGGCGTTGGTGGTCTTGGCATCCAACGGATCCCCAGAGCATTTACTTCCACCAAAAGGGATCTTTAGAAAGAAAGGTTTCTCTGTAACATCTGCCCTCAAATAATGCTAAAGCCGTGGTGGTTTTAGCTACTGAAGCTGACTCCAGAACATTCAAAGAGGCATAAGCCATAAATGTTGCTTCCTGCTTCATCTGAACCAACAAATCTGAGAAGTCTGTGCCTTTTTCAATTGCTACTTAAAGAGCAGTCACCAAAAATAAGTCCTTGATCTTTTTATGGAGAGGCATGATGAACGAAGAAGTCCTCTCATCTGGAGGGAAAACTCCTCTTTGGAGAAGAAAATGGAGAAATACTCAGGTTTTCCATAATATGTTCCAATAGTTCTGGCATCTCTTCTCTACAAATATACTTTCCAGATGCTGAAAAAGTATGAATTTCAAATTCGGAAAGGAATGAATCATCCAGGGAATAAGACCAACTGGATTTTGCATCTTTTTTAGGTCGAGCCTGTCCCATTCCGCAGGAATGGATAGGATCGAATTCATGTCGGCAAAATCCTCTTCAAACTAAGGGGTTTCAGCCCGGCGTTTTCTTGCAGTTCACGTGAACATGCACGAGCATTCACGGCCAGGGCTTCTCCTCCACTAGCAGCACTCCTCCCACACCAGCAACTCCCCCCTCCCACACCAGCACCTCCCCTCTCTCTCCCCGCAAACACAGCCTTGCCGTAGCAGCACTCCTCCCACACCAGCACCTCCCCCCTCCCACACCAGCACCTCCCCTCTCTCTCCCCGCAAACACAGCCTTCCTTTCATTTCTCCTCCCCCTCCCCAGCCAGCTTCCCCCAGGCCGTGTTCCCTCAGATATGCTATTGCATATCGTTTGCTACCTCTTGTATTTTGTTGCTCTTGATACTTGCACAACTGTCACTATTGTCTCATGTAACGTAACGTTTGCTTTTGTAACATGCTCACTTGTAATTTTGGCTTCATGTATCTAAAAACGCCTCCCTCGCGCTCCTTTCTCCCTCTCTCCCGCTGCCTAGTCCTCCCACCCCCTCCCTCTCCAGCGCGCGCTCCACTCGCATCTGCCTGCTGCTCCCCCGCCCACCCCCCCACTCCCCCAACCAGCAATGCCGAGAAGCTTGTTTCCTCTAAAAACATATCTTTTGCTACCTCTTGTATTTTGTTGCTCTTGATACTTGCACAACTGTCACTATTGTCTCATGTAACGTAACGTTTCCTTTTGTAACATGCTCACTTGTAATTTTGGCTTCATGTATCTAAAAACGCCTCCCTCGCGCTCCTTTCTCCCTCTCTCCCGCTGCCTAGTTCTCCCACCCCCTCCCTCTCCAGCGCACGCTCCACTCGCATCTGCCTGCTGCTCCCCCGCCCACCCCCCCCACTCCCCCAACTAGCAATGCCGAGAAGCTTGTTTCCTCTAAGAACATATCGTTTGCTACCTCTTGTATTTTGTTGCTCTTGATACTTGCACAACTGTCACTATTGTCTCATGTAACGTAACGTTTGCTTTTGTAACATGCTCACTTGTAATTTTGGCTTCATGTATCTAACAAGCATTGGCATTGCCAATAGGTCTCGCTTGTGGAACCTTATAAGTATTCAGTTTTGCAGCACAATATCCGATTATGCAACTCGGATATTGTGCTGCAAAACTAAATACTTATAAGGTCCCACAAGCGAGACCTATTGGCTATGCCAATGCTTGTTTTCTTAGTGGCCTTTTTTTCTTTTCTATAAAGCTTTGGCTACTGCTGCTTCTATCATGTTCTGCACCTCCACAGCCACAATTAATGCAGGGACATTAGGGGAGAATTCTGGAGGGCCTGTAGATCTTTCTTTGGCTGGAAAAAGCTACTTCTCACAGGAGATAGATGAGATATGCCTTTTCTTGGCTCTACTCTTCCCCTCCATCACTGAAGAAATACTAAATGGAGGGGAAACAACAGCCCGAAATCAAATTCAATAGCTGAGAATATGCACCAGTGAAGAAAGCATGTCTCAGCAGTGCAACAATGGAGCATGGCCATTCTCAACCAACAAAATAAAATAACTGCTAGCTTCAGAAATTGATTAAATAATGCCTCATTATTAATGTATTTTCGTCTCCTTTCTGGCTTTAGATCTACTGGGAGAGCCTCACTACTCCCCTCATGGAAACAGCAAACCCAAAGCACAACTCTGCCTTCCCTGATCCAGAAGGGTCAGCACCCAGCACCTTTGGCCCTGTCAGATGCCATCTTTGATCGCCACAGACAACTGGATGAGTCTACTCTAGATGAGGTCATTGCTGTGGCCAAAAGAATGGAACATTCTTTGAAATGTGTTGCTATTATCAATAAAGATAAAATGGGGGACACGAAAGTACAAAGTGTAAGTGAAAAAATCCATTGTGAAAGCAAAGGATAAAGAGAGAGTTTCTGAAAACAACAAGAAAAAGTTTGGCAATTCTAAAATTTCTTTAAGGTGTTTCATGTGTGATAAGAGTGGACACTTAGCCAATGATAAAAGATGCCCTGCTCTTGGCAATGTCTGTAGCAAGTGTAAGAAGAAGGGTCATTATCCTTCAGTATGTAAGTCTAAGATTTCCCTGAGGGTGAAAAAGGTGTATGTTCAAGAGAATGAAAAAGATGATTCTAGTTCGGATGAGGTTGAATGCGGACAGATCATTTCGGAAGTTGATTGCGATTCTGCGAAAAAATCTTGTCCTTTTGATGAAATAGAGTTCGAGGGTGCCTCTACTCGAGTATTATTTGACTCTGGGGCGAAAATTACTATAATCTCCAACGATTTCTTCATGAAAAGGTTAAAGCATAAGGTAGAACTATTCAAACCTGACATCATACCATTAGCTTCTGGTGGAGAACCTATAAAGCTGCATGGATATTTTCTGGGCTTAATTGAATTTCGAAATTGAATGATTTCAGGAAAGGTTTATGTGTCAAAAAAGGTGACCGTTTAATAAGTTGGATACACCAGGGTGAACTGGGTGTTTATTTAGAACCTAATTCTGAACCTCAAATTTAACTAAGGGACACAGTGTGTGTCATTGAGAATAAAGATGAGGGTAAATGTATTAAGGATTTGAAAGTTGAGTTTTCAAAGGTATTTAGAGATGGCCATGTTTGAAAGGATACCAGCATAGGATTAAACTAAAAAACAATTGCATTCCCGTTTCAAGCAAGGTCAGAGGTGTACCTCTACTTATCAAAGATGAAATGGAAAATGAGATCAACAAACTGATAAGTAATAGAATTATTGAAGTTGTGGAAGGTACGGAATGGCTTACTCCGGTGGTCGCTGCTAGAAAAGCTAACGGAGATTTGCGCTTATGTATTGATTTGCGCCAGCTAAATAAAAGTGTTATAGTGGACAGATATCCCCTCCCGAATATAAATGAATTGTTGGTCAGGTTGGGTGGTGCTAAGGTCTTTAGCACCATCGATTTGACTTCAGCGTATCATCAAAGTGAGCTTGAACCTTCTTGCAGGGATTTCACTGCCTTCATAACTCCTTTTGGTACGTTCCGCTTCATAAGGATGCCTTTTGGTCTTGTTTCCGCGTCCTGGGTTTTCCAGAGAGTGATGGAGAGTTTGCTTAAGGGTATTGAGGGCATGTGCATTTATCAAGATGACATTCTGGTTTTTGGTGATGACGTAAATCAGCATGATGCTCGTCTTAGATCTGTGCCTAAGAAGTTAAGCAGTGGTAACTTGACCGTGAAGATTGAAAAATGTAAATTTAGGACAGAATCGTTAAATTATCTTGGGCATAACATCTCGGGTAGTGGTGTTAGACCGAAGGAAGATTTGGTGAGTACTATTCGCAATTTGTCTACCCCTAGTTCCAAGGAGGAGTTGATGAGTTTGCTTGGAATTATAGAATATTACGCAAAGTTCATCAAGGATTTTGCTAGTTTGACCACAAACATGAGATCTCTTTTAAAAAAGGGTTGCAATTTTGTTTCATCTAAATTATGTGAAGAGGAGTTTTCAAATATCAAAGATAAATTGTCTGCTGCTCCATTTTTACAGAGCTTTGATACCAAACTTAAGTCTATCTTGACTACTGACGCAAGTGTTAAAGGCCTTGGGGCTGTTTTGCAACAGGTTTGTCCCAATGGGATGAGAACTGTTTAGTTTCTTTCTCGCAGTTTAAGAGAACCAGAGACTAGGTATTCCGTTGTGGAGCGGGAGTCTTGGGCCATTTTCTGGGCTGTGAAAAAATTAAAAAAATTCCTGTGGGGGGCTGATTTTGAGATTAGATGAGATCATAAGCCGCTGGTAGAAATTTTTGAGAGTAAAGGTCTGGACATGATTTCTAGCCGCATTACTAAGTGGATTATTGCCCTTCAGGAGTATTTGTTTATCATAAGGTACATTCCTGGAGTAGACAATATGGTGGCTGATGTGTTTTCAAGATTAGTTTCGGATAAGTGAGATGAGGATGTGGATGATATTGGTGAGGAGCTATATGAGTCTGTGTGTGGTGGAACTTAATCACATTTCAGAGGAAAATTGACGTTGTGAGGTAGCTCAAGATGATACTCTCAAGGAAGCGATGACTCTGATTCAGGGCGTATGGCATAGTTCTAAGAGTGGATCTGAGGCATCCAAGCCTTTCTGGTGTGTGAGAGATGAACATTCTGTAGACAAGGGTGTTTTGTTTCGTGGTAGTAAACTGATTCCTCCAGTCTCTCTCAGGAAAGATTTGTTGGATCTAGCTCATACTAGTCATCCTGGCATTAGCAAAACTAAAGAAAGGCTACACTCTTCCTATTGGTGGCCAGGTATAGACAAATTTGTGGAAAGAGAAATTCGGAAATTCATGATGTGTAATTTGAGGGACAAGTCCAAAGTCCCTAGGGTTCAACCTATGGTTGTACGGTGTAGAGCCAAAGCTGCATGGGATGATATAGCCATGGATATCTTAGGACCCATCAACAACTCGGGTACTTTTGTCTACTTGCTGGTGTTGGTAGACATGTACTCGCGTTGGCCAGAGGTTTTCTTCTTAACGAATATTAATTCGTCTAGCATTATCAAATGTTTAAAAAAGTTGTTTGCAAGAGAAGGTATGCCAAGATCAATTCTATCAGATAATGGTGTTCAATTTGTTTTGAAGGAAACAAAGGAATATTTATCATCATGTGGCATTGTTGATAAAAAGTGTTCTCTCTATCATCCCGAAGCAAACGGGATGGTAGATAGATTTAACAGAGTCCTTGAGGAATCCATTACTCTTGCTAAATCTTTATCTTTAGATTGGAGATCTGAAGTGTTGAGAAAGGTTGAAGAATATAGAAAAACTCCATATTCTACCACAGGTAAAACTCAATTTTTCTTGTTTCGTAAAAGAGTTCCCAATACTTATCTTGATCCTAGTTGGGTCAATGATTGTGGTATGAGTAAGGGGAGAGTTGATGTGTGCAATGATGATGAGTTAAATGAAAGAGAAAACAAGAAAGCAGATAATAAAAGCAACAAAGGGAAGAACACACTAAACATAAGCCTTCAGATAACTTGGCGAGTTTGTAGACCTCGAAGAACGTCGCAAATCAAACCCACAGGTGGATGATGAAGATTGCTTTTTCTTTGAAGATTTTTTTAAAAACTCTTGACCTTGCTTAACACCAAGGTCAGAAGACATATTCTCCAAGTTTGCTTGTCCATTTTTAACCACAACAATTCTGTTCAGGTTCCAAACTCTATGGTCTTGCGAGAGAAGATATGCCAAGATCAATTCTATCAGATAATGGTGTTCAATTTGTTTCGAAGGAAATGAAGGAATATTTATCATCATGTGGCATTGTGCATAAAAAGTGTTCTCTCTATCATCCCGAAGCAAATGAGATGGTATACAGATTTAATAGAGTCCTTAAGGAATCCATTACTCTTGGTAAATCTTTATCTTTAGATTGAAGATCTGAAGTGTTGAGAAAGGTTGAAGAATATAGAAAAACTCCACATTCTACCACAGGTAAAACTAAATGTTTCTTGTTTTGTTAAAGAGTTCCCAAAACTTATCTTGATCCTAGTTGGGTCAATGATTGTGGTATGAGTAAGGGGAGAGTTGATGTGTGCAATGATGATGAGTTAAATGAAAGAGAAAACAAGAAAGCACTTCAAAGAAAATTTTATTTTGACAAGAAAAATTCAGTGATGTCTGTAAAAGTAAATGTTGGTGACTTGGTGCTAGTTAAAAAACCAGGGCAAATTGGAAATGTTAATTTGAAATATGGCAAACCTATGGTTGCTTCCGGAGCTCTGGCACTCGCACACCGATGCTTGAAGAGGAAGAATGCATGCCGCTCAGTGATCTACCCCCTGTTAGACCTTGGCTGAATTTCTTTCTTGCTGGTTTTTAAAAATAGAGCAGGCAGCCGCAGCAATACACATGGCTGCCACGGTGGGTCTAAAGATAAGACAAACTAAAAACAGGATGAGATGGGGGAAGGGGCTTTTTATTTTGGAAGAATAAATGGTGATTGGGAGTTCAAGTTCTGTGTTTTTTACTTTCTTGATACTTTTGATTCTCTTTACTTTTAATTTTCTTCTTGTTTGTTGAAAATGCTCTTGCTAATTTAAATTTTAAACGTGCCTACCAAATGAAAGCATCTTAATTTGGGACGCTTTATTTGGTATTTTGGTTAAATGCAAGGCAATTTCGGATTGAGAAAACTTATTGAGTCCGAAATATAATGCTTTCATATACAAGAATAACAAGGGGGCACTGCCAGGTCAGAGTTAAGTACTAGAACACTGCACCCATGGTTGCAGAGGCTGCACACTAGAGCAGCCTCACGGCGCTGCTGAGGCTCTGCGCCGGGGCCAGCATATCGCCCATTATATCACGTCGGATCTAGCTCAAGAATGAAAAATCGGATGTCGAATCCTGCGGGGCACCAGGTGGTGACCACTGCTTTCTGCCATCGAGCAGATTTAGAGAGAACGAGACATAACTAACCCTGATGCCCAAAACAAGATGGCGCCTGCCCACGGCTGATCACAGACAAACCTTACCTGTGGACTGGTTCCAGCGTCGTGCTCCGTGGGAGGTGCTGGCGTGCCTGGTGAATTAAGTGGGTGACCACCCAATGCTTAATGTAGCCATCCGCCGGCGTGAGGCAGAGAAGGGCGTCGAGGACCGTGCCAGCAATCTGAGAGCTCCCATGTCCTGTTGTGCCTCCACTACGTTCATGCTCTGGTTGCTGCCGATTTCACCAAGGACGACTCTGCGGGGAAGCGACCTTATACTGGTGGCTCAGTGGTTGTGAGACACTCGGTTCTTCCGTCCCCCCACCCCGCCTTTGACTGCGGGGCTATGCGCCACGTTTCGCCGGGACTGCCTGCCTGGTTCCAAAATGGCGCCTGAAGACGGCCGAGACAGTCAGTAAAGCTCCAGACGTCGGGACCAACAAGGAGATGCGGCGGAGGGCGGGAGGAGGTAGGCGATTGGCCCCATTGTTCTGCAAGATAACAAGCGGCCCTCCCCAGCACGGCAAATCGGTCACAACATAAACGGCTACAGCCTGCCTGGTTCCAAAATGGCGCCTTAGGAAGGACAAGACACATACTGATTGTGCAAAATAACAGAACTGACCACGAAACGCAGCGGCGGGCGGGAGGAAGTAGGCGCCTGAATCCTTAGCCCTGCCTGGTGTATTTCAAAGCGGCTCCCAGCACTACCAATTGGTCATGAAAGGGGCCCCAAGGATGCCTGACCACAACATGGCTGACAATGATGACCTCCACCTCCCTGTTTGACTTTTTATGTCTCTACCCCTCCAGTACTATGCTTGACCTCAAGAGGACCTCCACATTTCTTTTCGGTCCATGGCTCCCCCTCTTGCCTCCTTGCTCTAATGCAGGAATTAAATGGCTGATCCTGGAGCTTCTCCACGCCTTCCAGGGCCTGTATTGCGCGGGCCTGGGGGCTGTTGGTGGTGCTGATGATGGCCCGCTGCTAATGTTAGTCTGATTCAAAATCCACCTGCTCACACCCAAGGGAAGAATGAACACAACTACAGGAAAGCTGTTTTTTTCCCTTCATTTTCATCGGCCTATATGGTAGCCCCAGCCCCCTCTCTGGCTTGTTTTTACGCCCTCCCCACCCCCTTTTTCTTTTACTTCTATTTTCGTAGCCTACGTTTCTATTCTAAACTGTTATCCCCGATCAGTGAGACCTGAGCAACATGGCTGATGCCCGATGGAGTTGCTAGACAAATAATGAGGAGATTGGCCCTGGTTTCCCCCTCGACCGTCACCTACCCAGCCCGACATCGGACACAGTTCTTCCTCGTCTCCTTCCTCCCCTCCTTTCCGATAAATTCTCTCGACCTTGTTGTTTGTTTTACTTTACCTTACTACGCTATTTTAACTGTTGCAATTTATAACTCAATGCTTCCTCTGTTCTAGCGCTCTGATACCTACGGGTAAAGCCAGCACTTTTTAATCCTTTTGATGTACCTTCTAATACAATGTTTCCCCTGGTTTTGCGCTCCGATACCTCCGGGTCTAGATAGCGCTATATAACCTTCGCAAATCAAATAATCTAAAACTGTTTTTCCTGAACGCTGAGACCTGAACAACATGGCTGATGACCGGTGGAGCTGCTTGACAGCTAATGAGGAGATGTGCCCTGGTTTCCCCTTTGACCATCACCTACCCAGCCAGACATTGGGCATTGTTCTTCCTCGTCTCCCCGCTATTACTCCTTCCTCCCCCCCTCCTTCGAATTATTGAATCACTGTTTATGTGTACTGTACTTTACTATGCTCTTTTAACTGATGTAACCTGTAACGCAATGATTCTAAATGTAAAGCGCTCTGATACCCTCTTGGGTCAAGTTTGCGTTATATAAAACTTTATAAATAAACTTTTAAATCTGCAGTGACAATCTTTGAAGAGATGTCAATTTAGAACAACCTAGAAATTGTGTAACTATGGTGTAAATCTCTTAAGAGAAGACACAATGGTGAAGAATGCTCATGTTATCTTTGTGCTCCTGGATTTCATTTTCATCTGTACCTCATGGAGCAAACTGCAGCAGTAATGAGTGGATAGAGAAGGGTTTGGGTTGCACTTCATTAAGAACTACCACTGGTTGAGTGGAGTACACCACTCCCATTGGTTCAAGTTGCTCTTGTACAGTATCCAATTACATTGGACAAAAAGAATGCTTAGTTGGAAACTGATACTTGGTGGTGAAGGGGTGTATGGCATGTGTGGCTTGCAGAGGACCAAGATGGCTGCACTTGCCTGAGCTCTGAGAATCCGGCCTTGATTTCCCACTTATCTGTACGACTCGCAACATCCAGGCAAACCGGTAACTACCAAACAATCCCAAAGAAAGCAGTGGAGTGCCCCTGTCATGGGAGTAGCTGCGGCGACATAACATTCAGGTGATCGTGGGATGTGCGGTCTTGCATGGGCGTGGCCCCCCCATGACAGAGTGGAGGCTGCAGCCTGGCATTCGGCCAAGCAGGGCACCAGAACACCATGCGGGGGGCCCCTGTGGACCCAGGAAGAGGACCAGTCCTGAGAGATGTCCCAGGTGCAATGAGGGCACTAAAGATAGTGATTGGTGGATTGACCCCTGCTCACCGCCATAAAGTAGTCAAAGCAGACACTGGTGCAGTGCGAGGACAACAGCAGCGTACCAGTCCTTGTGAAGGAGATTGGTGGGCCTGTTGGCATTAGGAGGGCACTGACGGAAGGATGGCGAAGAGAAGAGGAGTTGGCCTAACGGCTAGGGCGGTAGACCTCGAATCTGGGGAACCGGGTTCAAGTCTCGGCAATGACGGCTGATTCTGGGCAAATCACTTAATCTCCCGTGCCCAAGAAAAAATGAACGTGTCCTCATGTAACGCAACTGGTGCTATATAAAGTGCTCTGATACCCAATACCGAGTCAAGTTTGCGCTATATAAAACTCCATAAAATTAAAAAATGTTTAAAATAAATAAAAAGAAGGAGTACAGGCCATGGACTGTGAGGCCCTATGGAGAAGCCTGTGGACTGGATCAGTAGTGATGCTGCCCCGATGAGTATAGGTATTGTTCAGGGGGCCAAGGAGGTTGCCTCAGCGTTAAAGGGGTGTTTCTTCTCCCCTGTTCCCCCTCCAACTGGCTACTGGAGTGGCTAAGATGTTTGATGAGTGTTCCCAGCACCCTCGTAACTTCTGAGATGCCCCAGACTGGAGGGTCTTTGAGGTTGCAGTGGGGGTAATATTGCCAGATGCAAAGCTAAGAGGCGAGTGGGAAGGTCTGCAAGGGATCCAGCACCATGGCATCTGCTATGCCTGCCTGAACAAGGGAATCAGGACTATTGAGTCACAAGTAGTTGCACCACTGACTGCTGATAACTGAGTGCTGGTGTCTCACTGAAGGCCAACTGAGCTGGGGACAGCCCAATGGTGGCATTGCTCATACAGAGTGATCTTAGGGGAACCCTTGGCTTAATGAACTGGGGCAGAAAGGCTAACTCTATAACTGTTAATACAGAGAGTCTGATGCAAGGAGGCCTTGCCCCTTCACCATATATTGCCACGAGGAGTGCCAGTGAACCACAGGAGACCAGCGAACCTGCCCCAACTAGCTTGCCTACCGATCCTGGTGCTATGATTGACCCATCCAGGTCACTAAGGGATACCCCAAGGAGGAAGACCCTGAGAGGGTTGGGTTGCTGCCTACCACCCTGAGATGTACTGCTGAGCCAAGCGGCGAGCACCTCTCCAATGCATGACTTCCCTGATATGATAAACCTCATTCTCAATGCTGTTAATACAACCAGGATAAGATCGACAAGGTATCCAGTGACTTGGGCATCCTCAGATACATTCACCAGAGACTAGCAGATAAGATCATAATCAACACAGATGCATTCGGCGAGGTCCGACCACTAGTCAGCATGTTGCAAAGTCGAGTACAGGAGCTGGTTAAAAGAGTAATGTAAATTGTAAACTGATACTTGTATAGCGCACTACTCACCCGCAAGGGTCTCAAGGCGCTTGTATGAATACCGCTGTGGAACCCATCCTGGCTTTCCCTGTGAGGTGTTCACTTCTGGGCACCCCCAAGGTGGAGGCCAGGCATCCTTAGCGTTGTGGGGGCCGTTGTGGAGATTAAGCAAGCTATTGCCCAGAGTTGCAGAGTGTCTGGTCCGTGGAATTTTGAGCCCAAGACCCGCCGAGGCGGGGAATTGAACCCTGGTCCCAGGCAAGACCTCTGCATCAGGGTCTGCCACTCTAACCATTGAGCCACACTTCTCTGAAGAGCTAACAAAGCGGAAGTTCGCAACCAGTGAAACCGCATAAGAGTTGTGAAAGTCCCCGAAAGAAATCGAGGGGAAGGTCATGGTGGCCTACCTGGAAAACTGTCTGACAGCAGAGGTGGCATCACAGGGACTGTCTCAGTTGTTTGCCCTTAAGAGGGAGCACAGGTTGCCAGCTAGGCCTCCCTCATTGCCGCGTGTGCCACTCAGGATGGTGGTTGTGCACTTGCTATATTTTCAGGACAGGTATCTGATCCTTCAGAGGGCCCGAATGGAGGGTAAGATTCAATTAGCGAATTCATCAGTCGCCAATTTTTCCGACTACACTTTGGTAGTGGAACAGCGAGGCTCCTCCTTCCTTGCAGTTATAAAAGAGCTGCATAAGGTAGGGCTTCACTATGCTCTTCTTTTCCTGGACATGCTTGAAGGCACTTGATGGAGGAAGGGCACTGTTTTTTGATGTCCTGTTGCATGAGACTGGCTTGAAAAATATAAGGTAGGGACAGATGCTGGAGACTGTAGAAGACAGCTGCTTCTAAAACGGTGCCGGTGGAGGAACTGTGGTTCAGATCAGGCTGCGGGGCACTCCATTTCGCATTCAGCAAAGAAGAGAGCAGCTGCCTTTGATACTGCAACCACTTCCAATGATTTGGCATGGAGGCTTTTGACTAAGTGATGTACAGAATCTGCATTGGAATCGCAACTGGGACCTCAGTGAGCCCTGGTGACTAAAAAATGTGAGGCAGAGGAACACTGTTCTATTTGCCAGTTCACAACCTCCATTTTTATTTAGATAAAATAGTATACTTTCCTGAAGTTGCAGTACTACTTATGCATATGGAATACCTGGCTCTGACTTTATCAGACCACAACCCGCTGCTCATGAACATGCACAGGAGTAGGCAGAGCTCATTTATATACACCTGGGGACTCCCAGTCCCCTGTCGCTAACACCCCATGGTTAGGGAACTTCTAAGAGACCTGACTGCAGAATATTTTCTGACTAATCGGTATACAGAGTTAAATGACAACATTGAATGGGATGCTTTTAAGGTGGTGGTGAGGGCACACTGCTTAGGTCAATCAGTGGGAGTCCATAAATCCCTCCACTGGGACCTCTCTCGACCAAAAGAAAATATCCGTAGGCTGGAGGTGGCAGGGCAGAGGCGTGCACAGGCTCACCCCTGTTGTATGACGGAACAATGTAGGGAAATACTCTGCATGCCTTTACCGCGTATTTTTCACCCCACTTTTTTTACAACGCATATTCTTTTACGAAAAAATCCTTTACCATGCATTGTTTATATATATATATACTTATATATAGAACAAGGGTAGACCCCCCACGCCCCAAACTTACTTTAAATGCGTGGTAATGGCATATGTTGTAAAAGCATATGCATTCTAAAACCATGCGTGGCAAAAATGAGTGGTAAAGGTACAATGTGGTAAAAACCTCATTGTTAAGGCTGTTTCCCGCTCACCCCGTACTCATAGAGGTTAAGAAGTCCCATGCAACTATGTTGAAAAAAAGACTGTGTATTTAATGGACATGAGTATATGTCCACAGCCTATGGAGAGTGAAGCCATACAGGGAGGCTCCTTGGATGGTTGATAGGCTCAGAGGAAAGGGTACGTCCTATCACCCAGGTCACTGACCTTTCAGAGAAGACGGTTTTTGCTCAACATGGCATACATAAAGATTTGAACAAGTATTACGGAGAGCTTTTGGGGCATGCGACCTGACAACTGAGGCGCAACACTCCCACGAATATTGGCAGAGGACAGGAAGACTTTGGAAGGTCCCATCACTGAGCTTGAAATTATGGGTCAGACTCAGATGGCCTTCTAGTGGAGTTCTATCATACATGCTCATCCATACTGGTTCCCGGGCCAGCAGAAATGTACAAGGAGGCTTTTGAAATGGGCCACTTAATACACCCCACCAGGGAGCCTATCATTATTTCTATTCCTAAACCTTCAACATCAAGCTTGATGTTGCCTCCTATAGTTCTCTATACATTTTTTATTTGGATTATAAAATTCTCAGCAAGATATTGGCCACTCGACTACAGCCCCATATATCAACACTGGTGCACGATTACCAGAATGGTTTCATCCCAAGTGCAGCACCTTGTAAAATATACAGTACCTGTTTCGAATCCTGGGTGAAGCGCCACTGCAGCAGTAGCCAACAAGCAGTGATTCTCTCGATTGACATCTACGAGGCATTCAATACTTCACATTGGGAATACCTACAAGCTGTTATGGCCAATATGTCCCTCGGTCTGGAGTGGGACAAGCAGAGCTCCTTTCCTAAAACCACTGCAGTGGAGCGTGTATGCACAGGCTGATGCAGTTCTGAACTATTTACAATCTATACAGGAACACAGCAAGGCTGTCCGCTCTCGCCGATGTTATTTGCCTTGGCAATTATGCTAGTGGCCGGTATTCTGAGGCAGAAAGGCCAGAACAGGGGCATCTGCCTGCAAGATAAACAGCATCTTTTGTCACTGTATGACAAAAACTGTATGTGCTACTGTACCAGAGAGATGCACAGTAGGGGAGTGTGAACACACTAGAAAAAATGAGATTGGGGTGACGAGGCAAGATGGCGTCAGTGTGAGCGGTCGCAACAAACCTCGCTCTGTGAATTCTGACCTGAGCACCGGATTCTGCCTCAACATACCGATGTCCGAGTAACCCCGAGCCTGAGCTTCTGGCTACCACAATGATTTAACCCTCCAAACTATAACCTACCGGAGCTTCTGTTTTTGAATAATCCCATAATCTGAGATGGATCAATTTGGCCTAATGGACTAGTGGATCAGTGGGTCTATTGCCAGACTTTCTGTGAACATTCTGATAATATCAACGCTTGTGCTTGTGCATACGCTAGTACTTATACGTATACAAATGTGCAAATGTGCTTATGTGGGTCTCTGGAGCCTTCAGGCTGAAATATGTGACCTGCATCAGAGAATCGACGGAGCTACCTCATGGTGAGCAGATCTGAGCGACTGCGATTAACTGCGAGTAACAGTAAGTAAGCAAACATACAGCGCGGTGCCGGCGGCTATACACCATATGAACGCTAATTTGAATTTGACTGTGTCATACCGCTTCGCTTGCTCCGTCCGTCTGTCTCCGTCTCCATCCATCACCTCCGCGGGGGTATCTGCTCCCTAGCTCCCGCCGTCTTTTCACCGCCCTTCACCGCCGCTGCCATCGAACTACTTACCTGCTCGTCATACTCTCGCCTCTTGCCTCATCATACCCGTCATCGGAACACACCGGGGGATTCGAGTTTTAAAGAGCCACACCACTTACGGTCGTCAAGGGAACTCGGAGGGTGTGCGTGCGTGGCAGCGGCGTGGCACGGCACGGCTGATACAGCTGATACAACAGACACTGTAATAATCGGCGGAAAAACTGAAAGCTGAAAACAAAAAAGCAGAAAAGCAGCAAGTGAAACTCTAATACCCAGTAGCGCTAAGGATCGCCCGAACTCCGCGATCGGGGATAGAGCACTGAGAAGCTGGGGGTGCTAGTAGAGCCTCAGACAGGGGGTGCTGGAGTTAATATCAATATTTCAACAAACCTATATATAACCAAGGTAAACTCCTCCGTTAAATACTCACGTCCTATAATCTACCTTTGGAAGTATAAAGATGTGGTCAAAACAACTACTAAAACCTCCAAAAAAACGGTCAAAACAGACCAGATAGTGATAAGGATTGCCACAAGGGCAATAGAGACAACGGAGCCAAGTCCATTCAAACTATATACAACAACCGCAGCAACCACCAAACTAAAACCAGCATGGACACCGGCCAAGATACAGGGGGTGGCAGGTAAGTCGAGACATTGTGAACAAATAATGGATCATATACCCGCCCATGAAGAGACACAAGAAACCCGAGAAGCCCAAGAAGAAACACCAGCAACCCATAACACACCAGGATCACAGAGCAACAAAAGCACTTCAAACCCACAAAAAGCACATAGCTCGCAGATAACAAAAAGCATGCAGAGATGACCCAAAACTAGAGGGTCCAAAGCCAAAGAAGACAAAGAAGACAATATTGAAAGAAATGAGGGCAATGAGAGACCCAAAAGCAAAGATAAAAAAAAAAAACACTGATAAGAACGCTGACAAGGAGAAAGATAAAGCGAAATTGAAAAGGAAGGAGAAGGCAAACGAGCAAGAGAAGTGTAATGATATTGAAGATAACGATGACGATAAATTGGAGCTAATGGCCAAAAAGGCTAAGAGGCTACAAACTATCAAAAATCGTAAGGCAGCAGCCAAATCCACTGGTAAATCTGCAGATTCTCAGCCAAGGATCTCGAATCTATTTAGCCCGCTGCCCAAGGAAGGGCTGAGCAATACCCGCTGCCCAAGGAAGGGCTGAGCAATACCGCTAAAAATGGGAAACAACAACAGGCAACCACGGATGACCAAAGGAAGCAAAGTAACCAAACAAACGGAACCAGCACGAATACAGGCATAGAGCAACCCATCATCGGGGCAAAAACAGCCTCAGACCCTGCTCAACGAAATCAGTTTTCGGACATAACCCCGGGAAAAGATACTGTCAGCACAGCTATAATTGCAATCGACTAAAATGAGCTAATACTTATGTACCCAAGGGATACCCAGGAATATGACCATCTCTCTTCCACGGCACAAACCTCCTCCACAGGGAAAATACCACAATCAGAGAACGAAGAATCCACAGAGGAATCAGAATCAGATTCAGACATCTATGAAACAGGAGTCTCCATCTCCAGCGATACAAGTGGGTTAAGCGAAATAAGCGATGGCCAAAAACCCGATGTAACTACTCTGGAGGTGTCTGACCATACAGGCATTAAAGAATTAAGTGAACCCGGACAAGACACAACTCCAAAGAAAAGGTTGGAATAAAAGAGAACAAGGCACAAAATATCACACAAACCAACATACGATGAAACCACTGATCCGGGGAGCAATACGGAGCAAGTAAAAGAAAGAACTAATCATATACGTAAAAGTTCAACCCCAAAACCAACAGGAGAACCCAAATGTAATCAGCACACCAAAGGGGGTACCGAAGGGGGAGCCCAAAATCTACATGGAGATAGTGGCAGCTCGGGAAAGCCTACAGAGCCATCATTGAGCGAAGTACTCAACTCCATTAAGAATTTCCACACAGATGTAAAAATGGATAGTCAGAAGAACCATGCAGCTATACAAAAACTACAAGGCGCTATCCAAAAACTGGGCAACACCTGCTCAGAGATCGCAGACCGAATGGTCTTGGTTGAAGCACGCACAGAAAATCCCGAGTCTGATGTCACTAATCTCTAAACCGAGGGAAAAGAGCAGGCTGGTATCATAAAAGATCTAATGTTAAAAGTCGAAGACCTAGAGAATAGAGGCAGAAGAAATAACCTGCGTTTTCTCAGAATCCCCGAAGGCGCAGAGGGCAACGACCCAAAGGGCTTCATATCCAACCTCTTAAAATCAGCCCTCCCCGAACTTCAATCCTGGGAAATAGACAGGGAAATTCAACACGCTCATCGCTTCCCCTTAACGCTCCCCAAACACACTTATAAGACAAATCAGTACCCAAGGGCTATATTGGTTCATTTCGGGAACTTTCTCCTACGAGAGGCTATCTATGACATTGCCAGGCCGACAAACAAACGAGAATACAAAGGATTCACGTTTTTTGCACGTCCAGATTTCGCTCCTGCTACGGTGGAACGTAGGTGGAGAATGCGGCAACTCTTCACTCCATTCGAGCAAATTGGAACGACTGTGTTCCTACAAAACCCAGCGCGCCTAAGAATAATCTACACGGGAACAACCAAAAACTTCACAAGCGAAATCCAGGCGGAAGCCTACTTAAAAGAAATCTCAGAGACAGCGAAGCGAACCACGGGAAAACAGTAACAAATATTCAAATGTAACAGAGGGAATCGTAGACCAAGCGGAATACATCGCCAACCATTCAAAGGACTATGGGGCCTAATCAGAAAAGGCGGAAGGCTAAGTAGAAAGGTATAGAGAAAAATTCATTTTCACATATGACCCCACCTCTTCATCCTTTTCACTTCACTTATATCTACTCAAGGTCAGGCCACCGACCACTCGGACGCCCACACCTGGGTGCCCTCTGAACCAGGACACCTCAATTGATGGTGGGGGGAGGGGGGTAGGGGGTTCTCAGGGCTGGCTGGGGCGGGAGGAGGGGGGTGGAGGGGTGGGCGGATCATCCGGCACACAGGAAACAAAAAAACAAATTATAAGCAAGAGTAACACTATAGCCACGCTACAACAGGTACAGCACAAAAGTAGGGGAAAAATAAAAAAATATTCATGGCCAAACTAAAAATATTCTCCATCAACATCTGTGGATTAAATGACCTACGAAAAAGACAAAATGTTGCAATAGGTCTCAGGTCAATAAGGGCTAGCATCATCTGTCTTCAAGAGACTCATGTGGAGGGGTCGCAACATCATATCTTGCAAACGTTAGGGTATAAATTGATCACTGCTACAACACAAGCAACTAAGACACGCGGGGTGGCTATCTTGGCAACACACGGAGGACTCCAGTTTACTCGATCCGCAGCCGATAAATTCGGGAGATGGGCGATCGCGGAATGTAATTACGGGTCTGGAAAGAGACTATCTATCTGCTCCATTTATGGATGCGTCACAGATGATCCAGATCTGTTAGAGTCTGTTACTAACGAACTAACGCACTGGCCACTCTCAATAGTTATGTGTGGGGATTTTAATTTAAGTTTACCCTCAGACGGGTCCTCACGACCCAACTTTCAATATCAGGGCAGGAGACCTAAGGTCTTTAGAGCATTTTAGGCGCTCTGTAGTACACATGGGTTAACCGATCGTTGGCAATATAAGTATCTCCAAAAATCAGGGTTTACGTTCTTCTCCCGTCCTCATATGACATTTTCTAGATTAGACTACATACTGGTCTCCCACACCATTATAACCAAGTGTCATATAGACAGGTTACCCAGAGTCCTATCAGACCACAATCCATTATTCTTAAACATCGAAATCGACAAAATCCAACAAGATCAAAATAGCTGGATATTTCAAAGGGCTATATTATTAAATGAGAAATATTGTCAACTTATGGAGAAGTGGATACCAGAATTTCTGGAAGACAACTTGGGTAGCGCACCTTTAGAAGTGGTATGGGACACACTTAAAGCCGGAATCAGGGGCAAAACACTCCGATATTCTATCAGAAATAATCAAGAAGCAAAACAAAAAATAACAGAATTGCATGGGAAACTGGCAGAAGCAGAGGAAGGCTTATCAGAACAGTTGAAGGGGGTTTAAATACAGAAATTGCATTACAAAAGGTGGTTATTGCAAGAAATAGAATAACGGAAATATTCGCGGAAAAAGCAATCTGTAAAGCCACAATGTATAAAGAGATGGCATATGACCTAAGTGAGCAAATCGGGCATCATTTGGCTATTCGCACCAGACAACAAAACACCACAAATACAATCAAAGAGATCAAAGATCATAATAATTCTCTTAGACAAGACCCAGAAGAAATCAGATCAGAATTCCAGACATACTACCAAAATCTATATAAAGAGACTAATAAGGATCAAGAACTAATCATAGAATACCTAGATCAAGCTACAATGACTCAACTCCCACAAATAGACCAAGATAATCTAGCGGCAATACCTCAATAGATCGAAATCTTATTATCTATAAACAGTTTAGCCCAGGGGAAAAGAGCAGGAATCGATGGTATACCCGCTGAATTTTATGTCAAATTTCACAAATCACTCAAAAGAATTCTAACGGAGCTAATGATTCAAGTATTCCTAGGGGGGGGGACCACCAAAATCATGGGCTCGGGCCAAAATCGTGGTCTTTCCAAAGAAAAACAAGGACTCAACTGAATTGGGATCCGATCACATTAATTAATTATGACTCTAAAATCTACGCTACATTTTTAGCCACCCATTTAGCTTCAATCATCCACAAGATCATCTCAGTTCGACAACACGGATTGGTCCCTGGCAGATCCACGACAGATCATGTACAAAGGGTAATTACACTCTTTGACATGGCAGAAGTTGCAGGAGACCCTATGGCGCTTATACTCTTGGACGCCGAAAAAGCTTTTGATAGGGTCTCCTGGCAATACCTATGGACAGCCATGTCAAACAGTGGAATCGGCGATCAATTTATAAACGCCATTCGTAGTTTATACCATAACCCAGAAGCCGTTGTTATGATAAATGGCGGAATATCGGGCAAGATTGATGTGACTAGAGGGACGAGGCAGGGTTGTCCTTGCTCTCCCCTATGGTTTGCGATATTTATCGACCCATTTATTCGCAAACTTGAGACCAATCTAAGAATATCACCTATTCAAACTCAAAATGGAACCACCAAAACCCTGGCATATGCCGATGACATCGCGATCACCACAAGTAATCCCAGTGTAGCCGTCAAAATGATGGAAGAAGAGGCCAGGCGTTTTGGAGAAATTTCCGGGTACAAATTAAATCAAGGCAAAACCCAGATAATTATTAATCAAAACACAAACTACAGAGATGAAAGGATAGTTGGGAATGCTATATATCTGGGTGTTAACATCACCTCCAATCTAGATCAACTAGTCAAAATCAATATGGACCCACTTTTAAAACAAACTACGAAAAATCTCAGCAAATTACATAATTTACATCTCGCCCTAATAGGTAGAGGTAATGTTATCAAAATTATTTTTTCCCCGAAATTTTTATACTTTTTTAGAACCATCTGTCTAAATTTCGACCAGCAAATATTCAAGGAAATAGATAACATATTCTCTCGATTTATTTGGGGATATAAAAGATTGCGCAGAGCCTACAGATATATCTCGCTTCCAAGAGATAGAGGCGGCCTCGCTGTCCCTAACCTCAAGATTTACTGGTGGGCTACACTTTTGAAATATTGTAAGGTCTTATTGACCCCAAATAGACATCCGATACAAGAAGGGGGTTCCAACTCCACAAGAACTCATCCTCGGATCTGAAGCAGGCGAACATCTGTGGCGACTGACCTATGACAATCACTTTTAAAAAGTTTTTTTAAAACACTAGCAGGCATTTACAACGCCTGGAAATACATACGTAAACTCCTCGGAATCGGAAGGTATTCCCATTACATGACCCTCTGTCGAAATAACAACCTACCAGAGATATTCTCAGACATATATATGAAAAGATGGGCCAAAACAGGGATCACCCAATGTGGTGCCTTCTTCTCACCAGCAAGCTTTAAATCATTCGAAGAATTGAAGAATGAGTTTGGGCTAGAACACAGAGATTTCTTCAAATATCTGCAAATTAGAGACTTTTTAATGAAAAAGAGGGGTGGAAACGCAGAGTTTCATAAAATCCAGACAATCGAGGTAGTCACCCGTAATAACACAGCCAAATAGGGGAAATCTATAATAACCTAATTTCTTCACTGCCGGACGATATGGATAAACACATCCTCAAATGGCAAAATAAATTAGATACAAAAGAGGATGCAGTCCAACGGGCGTTCCAGCTATCGCAAACACTTCTAATGTCATCCAAACTACAAGCACAATATTATAAAACCTATTTTCAACTATATTACACACCATACCAAATAGCTAAATGGAGTACAGGCAAAGGTACCCAGTGTCCAAGATGTGCATCATATGAAGCCGATATAATACATATATTTGCCACATGCGACACACTAGGCCTCATCAGACGCGAAATCTCTAAATTTTTGTCCGGAATCTAGAACACAAGAATCAAAATATCAATAGCCGAAATAATGCTAGGAGTTGACGGAGATCTCAGGCCAAAGGAAATACAGAGATTCATTTTTATCTCCATGGCTGTTTTCAGAATATGTTTAGCATCTAGCTGGTTGGATCCAAATCCTCCAACCTTTCAACAGTGGCAGGCAAGACTCTTAGCCACATATAGCTTAGAAATAGCTATATATAGGAGGAAGGGGGTAAAAAGGAAAATAAAAGGTCTCAAAATCTGGGATCCCCTCATACAGTGGATGCAACACCTTGAATCGTAAAGTGTAAAGTGTAATGTCTAATCTTCTGAAACTAATGTGACTACATTATGAGCTAATATGTCGGTGATATCTGACTGTGTATTAATGAGATGTACTCCTTTCTTCTTTTTTTTCCTTTTTTTTCCTATTTTTTTACATTCTCCAGTTTTCTTCTTCTTTTCTTTTTTTCTCTTTCAAATAACCTGTCAAATGTGACCGGATGGGGGGTGGGGATGGGGATGGGAACGCGGGGGAAGGAAGGTCTGTGTAAAAAACCTCAATTAAGAATAGATTAAAAAAGATTTTTAAAAAAAAGAAAAAATTAGATTGGTGTAGGGGTTATGCAATACCTGAGGGCAGCCTGCACCTTCTCCAAGTCAGAAGGGCGGCAGAAGCTCCTCGTGGCAGTACAACACTAGGGTATCCAATGGGAGCCTAGAACTTTTAGATACCTGAGTGTTAGAGTCTATCACTCCGACATGGATACTCAAGAGGGTAAACTGGGAGGTGCTCTGTGAACCTTGGGAGGAAATGTTGAGTTCTGGTAGACGGTAGGGTTGATCATTATTCCTGTTGCTCTTTACTACTGATCGAATTTACTGGTGTGAATCTCACACAGCTGGTTTTGGTCCTTGAACACTTTGCTACAGGATAGTCAGCGCAACTTGATCTCCCTACATAAACTGCAGCAACTGGCATGAGAGGAAGGACTAGGGGTCCTGACTATACTATTTTGCAGCACAGCTGCAGTGGCTGGCCAGATGGCTTGTGGGTTCCTACCTTGCTGAAGTGGGGGCTTACGGAGATGAGCATAGAGACGGTGCACTGCCTGCCCTGATGCTGGGAGTGATTCTACAGCCAGTGCAGAAACCAAAACTATTAAAAATATAGCCCTCCGATTCTGGAAGGGTGCACTTAAACGGTGGGGGGAATCACAAGCTTTACAGGCTGGCTCTGGCTTTGGTAGGGCTCTACATATCTAGGGTAGTCTTATTCACATCCAGACTAATGCAGGAGTGGACAATGGCTGTTCTGATGATACTAGGGAATTGCTATGCAGAGGAAAGTTTTCACAACCTAGACCGTCTGACCAGAGAAAGCAACCTACCGTGCACCCGGTTCGTGGTCTATGGAGCACTAATACAGGCTGTACGACATGTGATCGAGAACATTAACTCGGAACCCGCTACACATGACCAACTGCAGGTCATGCAGGCATCTCGGGTGGTTTTCACCTAATCTCTTGTCTGTACAAAACAATGATGGCCATGCCTCTAGACGGCCCACTGCACTTATGTGCCCGATTGAAGACCATTATTGGACGGCAGTTCCAAGGATAGAAATGGGAAAAGACCCTAGCACACACGTACACCCTATCATGGAGCACTGTTTCAAATTCTCACAATTTAATTATTTACACACCAAATCTCACCCCACACAAACTGAACATTATGATGGGTGCCTAGCTGCTCTCGATGTGCGGAAGATGATGCAGACTTAACATATATGGCATGGCACCACTCAGAAATCACTAGCTTTCGGACAGGGCTAACAGTAAAGCCCGAGAGAATGTAACAAAGACAAGCACTTCACACAGTGGAGATGCGCCTACTGGACCATTACAGCAGAAGCCATTTTAACAAGTCGAGCAACAGGATTCTAGATCTGGCCTGGGCTTAGCGCCTAGGGATATTGTGCAACATTGGAAGTCCCCAGGTGACCCGCTTCATAGTCTATAGAAAAAAAGAGTTTGAAAACTGGCCAATGGCTTAGGAGGCTGCTTTGAGCTGTGAGGAGTACAGGGGTATCTGAAGAAAGGCTCTGGTGGAGCAATGTTTGGAGGAATTTAACAGCTTCACAGAAGCGGACTTACCAGCCCAATAGCATCCCACAGGTGGACATCGGAACAAGTCTTGCTGTCCCAGCTTCTGGGGATCCTACAATAGCAACTCACATCAAACCCCATCCCTTACCCCACATCCATGGCTTACACTCACATATTCAGCAATGAGTTGGCTGGCCACCTATCACCGTTGCTTTGCCCAACTTTCAAGTACATATATGGCCCTCACCTAAGCCTAAGACGGGAATTGTTTGTTTAGAATTGTTAAGACACACAGGCTTTCGGATGGTACCTTGGGCCGCATGCTTACACTTCCACAATTAAGACTAAATTATAGCGATGGAAATGGTATGTGCACTAAGTGATTATATGTTACTGCGGGGACCACTCTAAGACTTACAATTTTTTATTTGCTAAAAACTAAATCAATAAAAATATATCTTTTTTTTAGGCTGGAAACTGATATTTACTCCAATGAAACCTGCACGGTCCAGCTAGGGATTCTGAAAATGCTTATATGTTTCATAGGAATGTTGTTTATTTTGGAAGATTTGGTACAGTGACTGTTTTTGTGAGCTATATTGGAACTATGTATCAATGCCCAATTTGAATGAATGAAGGAACCTGTGTGAATGTGGCAGTTGGTCAAGGAACATGATTAGGAGCACCAAATATTGAGTGATTCGTACAAGCAATGCTCGGACAATGAACCGGACTAGGGCAGCCAGGATTCAGCAACCATTTAGGTAGTTTCCAGCATATCTAGAATCCAATAAGTATGCAAGTAGTGCTACTTGAGATAGCTTGCACGAATTAGACATATGCCTAGTGGGAATTGGATACACCACATCACAAACATAAATACAGTCTGCGATCTAATCACCATTCATACTGAGTGATTTGCCATCCGTGCAAGTGTTTGCTTAATCTGAATTACGCCCGAGTAATGTAAAGCTCGCTAACAAAATTCCCTGTATCATAAACTACTCTTGCCAAGTATACTTAAATAATTTCCATATAATAGCTAGAAAATTTAAGTGGTTGACTGAATTACATTTAATCCCATTGGTATTGGTACTGAGAAACCTCCTAGGCATCAACACTAGATGTAGGAAACTGCAAAAAGTACCTATGAATAAAGTACAGTACGCCTGAACTCAGGTTCTGAAGGTCTCAGTGCTGTGGTTCTAGATACACAATGGATTATAGCAGCACAGAGAACATTGAAGACCACGAGGGAAAGAAGGATACTCGTATATTCTAAATTGCCTCACACGTTTTATCAGCACATAAGATCAAAATTTTTTAGTTTTTCAAGTTTTTACTGGCCGTGCAATATTTTATTAGCCTAAGGCTAGTGGGCAAGACAGTAATTCTTTAAATGAAACCATGCAAATGTATTTCTAAGTGTGAGCAAAACCTCCCTTAGTGTACATACAGGGACAAACCCAGAGCTTCATTACTCTCTGTCCCTTTCTCTTAAACGAAAACTCACACATGATTTCTAACTCAACAATAATCAGAAAAAATCTGATAAAAATGAAGTGTTGTTCATATTTTCTACAAAAAAGAACAGATGTAGAAAAAATGGCCCTGAGATCAAGACCTACAACGTTTGGCACACACTTTGACCACCAGTGATGGTCAGAACGAATGCCTTCTCCTGGACAGCCTTTTTTTGACTGTGGTCTTGTAAATTAAGGAATATTTTGCTTGTGAAATGTGAAATGTTGCCATTGTTGGTGAGTCAAGTGCTATATAGACTCTACCTCAGGCCGGACCATAGTCTGCACATTATGAGTTCATTTAAAATACAGCCTTCTCTGACACCCAGCACCAACTTCAGTGTAACAAATACAATGTAATATTTAAGAAAATTCCAAAAGTTCTGAAGAAGGCAAAATGTACAGATGCATTCAGGCAGATAACTATTGTATGTACAGACCGAGTGCTCGTCTTTTTACCACAAACACTGATATAAACAGTGTTTAAAAGCAATCCGGTAGGAAAAGTGGTGCTTCAAAGAAGCAATGTGTCCATGACAATGCACTGAAGCAACGAGAGTTATCCACCCGGGTCGAGCATCCGTACTCATGTCCAATACTATAAAATCCCCAAAACCGTCGGCCTATTTGAGCTTTTTGAATTCATCTTCATCCCTGCTCTCAATCGCAGACAGCGCGATGAGCATCTGGGCTGCATAATACGTGACCATGATGATGACACGGGAACGGGGCACCGGGAAGCAAAACTTGTTCACCGCGATGGTGAGATCGGAAACTATAAACAGCACAGCGCCGATGCAGGCGGAGAGCTTGGTCCAGGTCCAAAGGTCATTGCAGAGCTGAATGCCGGCCACGGCACGCCAGCCCATGAAGGCAATCAATGCAGTGTACACACCAACGAGGTAGGTGAAGGGACCGGAGAGGTAGGAGTACAAGAAAATGTAGAGGAATCCTGAGATGAGGCCCATCACTACACCGGCTTTTAGATCCAGAGGCTCCATGCCAAACGCTGCCGAGTACAGGATATGCGCAATAGCAAACATTAGCAAGCCTGGAAAAGAAGAAATCGGATATTAATTCAAATAAATGCAGAGGCTGACAGGTACAATTATTTTATTTTGCAATATGTTGGTTTTCAGAGATGCGGGAAGGAATTTATCTCGTCGGAAATTGAAAATGTTATATTTATTTGTATCTTCAAGTCAATTAATGAGTTCAAGAAATATTATCGCTTTGGCGCCATCAAATGACTGGTATTTCCTATTTAATATGAAACTAAGCTGTTAAAAAAAATCATACATTTGATTGTATTGACAAGTATTTTTAGCATTATTTTCTCCTCTGAGCTCAGATTTGCACTACGACAGCCTTCTAATCGGTGTTTCTTTATGATTTTACTTTACGTCCATTATTTTGGGCTTGATTCACATACAAAATTAGACATCTGCCTCAGTACCTTCTACCCTGGCACTCAGAAACTCTCATGGACCACATTCCCTCCCTCCCCCATCTCCAAATTAAAAAAAAAAATAGCCAGCTCGGCTAAATGCTAAGCTAATGTGAAAAATGACATTCCCAAATACTCATAACAAGGTCATGCCGACTGAGTATATAGGGATGAGTATTAAAAAGCTGGATGGCACAACGTTCGCTATGGATATATTTCCGTTTAACAGAAAACAATGTGAGGAGACGTGTTATTTTGGCAACACTTAAAGGACCTAACGGGTATAATTGAGAGGTCGACCTAGACTGTAGCGGGAATCTAGTTTCCAATAATGTGTGCGGTGTTAGGTTCCCGACACGCCCGAAATTCTCGAGCTCACACAACATGCCAACTTTCGGTTAAAGGGACTTTCCAGAATACACTTGAGTTTTTAGGTCTCGTCCTTTACCATTCCGAAGGAATGGGAAATGGCCGAGAATTCAAGTGCTCAAACTGATTGTCAAACCACCGCTTTTTTTCGTGGCGTTTTCTTCGAGTGCACGTACAGGCACGCGCTTTTGGCCCATACACTTTCATGGCCATCTGTTCCTCAATGTCCCTCCCACCCTTCGTCAGGCTAATGGCCCTCCCCCCTCCCCCAGCACAGAGCGCGCATCGCGGCCGCACAGCACATCAAAGGGCTTCTCCCAGCGTGTGCTGTGCGGCTTCTCCTCCCCATATTATGTGGCCGGCCGTACTTGTGTTTCCCGGCCGCTTCCCGGCCACTCTTGTATTTAATTAGCAGCAGCAGCATTTCTCCTGCGCCAGGCCACATCAAAGGCTCTGTGCCACTTTCACCCACACAGCAACACTTACAGACACGCAACGCCACTCAAACCCACGCAAGCCCACTATCATCCACGCAACGCCACTCACACACGCAACGCCACTCACACACGCAACGCCACTCACACATGCAACGCCACTCACACACGCAACGCCACTCACACACGCAACGCCACTCACACAACGCCACTCACACACGCAACGCCACTCACACACGCAACGCCACTCACACACGCAACGCCACTCTCACACACGCAACGCCACTCAGCCACGCAACGCCACTCAGCCACGCAACGCCACTCAGCCACGCAACGCCACTCAGCCACGCAACGCCACTCACACACGCAACGCCACTCAGCCACGCAACGCCACTCACACACGCAACACCACTCAGCCATGCAACGCCACTCACACACGCAACGCCACTCACACACGCAACGCCACTCAGCCACGCAACGCCACTCAGCCACACAACGCCACTCACACACACAACGCCACTCACACACGCAACGCCACTCACACGCAACGCCACTCACACACGCAACGCCACTCACACATTGTGGGTGCAGATTGTGGGTGCAGATTGTGGGTGCAGATTCAGAGTGCAGATTGTGGGTGCAGATTGTGGGTGCAGATTGTGAGTGCAGATTCAGAGTGCAGATTCAGAGTGCAGATTGTGGGTGCAGATTGTGGGTGCAGATTGTGGGTGCAGATTGTGGGTGCAGATTGTGGGTGCAGATTGTGGGTGCAGATTCAGAGTGCAGATTGTGGGTGCAGATTGTGGGTGCAGATTGTGGGTGCAGATTCAGAGTGCAGATTCAGAGTGCAGATTGTGGGTGCAGATTGTGGGTGCAGATTGTGGGTGCAGATTCAGAGTGCAGATTCAGAGTGCAGATTCAGAGTGCAGATTGTGGGTGCAGATTCAGAGTGCAGATTCAGAGTGCAGATTGTGGGTGCAGATTGTGGGTGCAGATTCAGGGTGCAGATTCAGGGTGCAGATTCAGGGTGCAGATTGTGGGTGCAGATTGTGGGTGCAGATTCAGAGTGCAGATTCAGGGTGCAGATTCAGGGTGCAGATTCAGGGTGCAGATTGTGGGTGCAGATTGTGGGTGCAGATTGTGGGTGCAGATTCAGAGTGCAGATTCAGAGTGCAGATTGTGGGTGCAGATTGTGGGTGCAGATTGTGGGTGCAGATTGGTGGTGCAGATTCAGAGTGCAGATTGTGGGTGCAGATTGTGGGTGCAGATTCAGAGTGCAGATTCAGAGTGCAGATTCAGAGTGCAGATTGTGGGTGCAGATTCAGAGTGCAGATTGTGGGTGCAGATTGTGGGTGCAGATTGTGGGTGCAGATTGTGGGTGCAGATTCAGAGTGCAGATTCAGAGTGCAGATTGTGGGTGCAGATTCAGAGTGCAGATTCAGAGAAAACTCAGCAGCACCACCACCATTGCAATGCAATAGGTCTCGTTTTAACGCAAATTTAAGCTATAGGCATTGTAAATGACAAAGCCTTTTATTTATGTTCCAAAAACCAGAACGCAAAAATAAAGGGCATTATCATTTACAATGCTAATAGTTCAGACTCGCGTTATTGCGAGACCTATTGCATTTCCAATGCTTGTTTTTTTTTGTCTGTTCGATTCCCATGATATTTACCATACACAACACACGTATGGGGCAAAAAAAGACGACAATCCGGCATGGTTATCGTTTGTAGAAAAAAAGATCTAAAGGCATAAATACAAAATGTGCCAAACGTTAAAAGGATTTTCCCATTCCAGAAAGCAGCCGTCCACCTGCCACCCTATGCTTGGTTGTTCAACCGGAGGATTTCAGAGGATTACTTTCGAAGCCAACACATCAGTCTCTCGTATGAAATCGGATGTGATCACTTAGTAACGGAGGAGAAAACATTGCGTAAACCTAAAGCCGCATCACTTGCATAGGACGCGTGCATTACATATTAAAACTAAAAGCACTAATGGGGGAAGTTTCCTCTTCCAACAACATACTGTGTCAGCGTGAAATAAAATTCGAAGGAAAAATGTCTCATTGAGAAGGTGACACGCAGCTCCAGGCCTATACTGCCACCCAGAGGCTAATGTGAATCCAGCAAAAATCTATCTGTCTATATGCATACACTGAAATGGAATACTTAAAGAAATATATCTGTAAGCAAAAATAAGGGGCAACATACTACTAACGAAAATGTAAACTGTTATTTAAGAGAGCTTCAACCGCGAGTACTGTTATCAAAGAATGTCTATATTGAGATTTCGTACAGTATAGTAGACAGTGGCATGGTTCAACCAACACTGATGCATAAATATGTTAACAGACGAGGGACCCCTTACAGGAAACGATACTATATTCAACAACCCCAGGGGACCGACATCTTCTCCCATGAAACTGTTGATGGGAGCACCCGTGTGGAAGCACATTTAATTTCTCTAGTTCTGTGACCTTTTCATGTCCCCACAGTTCTCCCCCATACAGAGACCTGCCTAATGCTTGCAAATTAAACATCTGGATGGCTGGATATGCAGGTCAAACGCTGGAATCCTTAAAACCCCTCAAAAAGCCCCCTGCACAGTATTCAAACTTAAACTTGCTCTTGCGGATCTGAGCAGACCAGTCAAAATTCTCCATACGACCCAAATACTCAAAGGTGCGGACACTCTCAAGGGGAGCACAGTGCAGGGACGGATTTGGATGGGATTAAAAACCATGTACTTGTTTTTTTGCAGATTGACCTCAAGCCCTCTCTGCTTGCAGAAGACACCAAACTAGCCCAGGCGCTTTGGATACACTTGGGGCTTTGGATACCAGTAAAGTGTTGTCAGTGAACAGGAGGGCTGGGACCCTTCATAGCTGTTAGGCTCAGGGTGGCATGATTGCCCTTCTTTAATTGGGCTACCAGATCATTAATATATAATAAGAACAAGGTTGGGGCAAGAGCGTTAGCCCTGTCTTACCCCCCTGTGACTGGTATTGATGTTGTCAGCTCCCCATGCCACTATGGTCCAGTGGTAGATGAAACACATATATCACAGAGCAGGCCATTTTGTGCATGCTGGCCATTATAAAACTAAACATATACCACCCTAACGTGACTGTCACCACGACCCCAGTGAGCAAACTGGTTCACATACTGTGATGCCTTCACACAGTTATGCAATGCATGCCGAATATTCTAATTAATGTATTTGTCGTACCCAGGTCAGTTAGGAACAATGCCTAACCCTGAGACCCAAAGGAGCATCACTCTGTTGCCACACTTAAAGAGACATGTCAGGTCTCGAGTTGGACCATCCATGCAGGATAAACATTTGCGCCTTACAACGTGTATCACTAGTATTATGTGTCATCATACTAGCTCTATGCCCAAGGCTGCATTTTTACACTAGGTCAACCATTGTTTTTAAAGATGTTCATTATAGGTTAGGCTGTTACAAATCATAAATTCGATGCAGATTCAAAGTAACGACATGGCTCAGAATTCTACCTTGTTTCTAAAAAAGGCCCAGGGACCTCCACTTACTACTCCAAGAGTTGGACCTGCCGGTACTGCCAAAGGTGTTCCCACTGCCAAGAGCGATACTCCACTCAGGCTGTTTTTTTATTTTTTATAAATCTGATTATTAACCCGTTTCGTGCTCCCGTCGGCCAACGGCCGTCGGAAGCACTACCTGGCTGGTGCTGCGAACTGCCAACGGCCGACACAGCCCCACCCGTTCTTCGAACGTTCCGCACTGGCGCAGAACGTTCGAAGCAGCCAAGGTGTTAAGAAAACAAATCAAATAATAACACAAACATAAACACAAAAACAAAAGCAGTCATGATATTGCAAAACCAAGATAAAGAAAATGCGGCTAAGAATCAATACGAAACAATACAGAAGTGGGGGGCTCTCTGTTGTACATGTGCATCATTTTCGGGCATTGCCAGTGGAAATGCGGTCTTAGGGCGCCAGATTATATTGTTCCCGTATCTATCGCAAATGGGGAGGTATTCCCAAAGGGGGTGCACAACCAACCTCTGCTTTCATTCCATGGGGCTCAGATTCTGGTCCACTTTCCAGGGCAGCCCCTACTCTCATACACTGCGCTCTTCTGTCCACCAACATGAGGTCCGAGCCAAAGCCCCCCCCTATAGTACTTCTTAAAGCTCTTTTTTTTAGCTTGATCAAATATGATCTAGCAACAGATGCACTGCCAAGCCAGATGTAAAAAGTGTCCAATTAAATATTCACAAATTATTAACACACCTCCAAACCTTCCTCCCCATTCTTTAGTGGTTCATCATATCCCCTGATGTAAAGAAAGATGTGTCGTAGTCGCTAATTCACGGATTGTGGATCCTGAGCCCTAGGTTTTAGTCCAACATTTAACTCACAGAGTGTTGCTCAGCAAATTAATGCATCTCTCTGTGCCTAATAGCCTGCATTTGCAAAATTGATGTATTTGTAACAGACTGCACATTTACATTTAGAAACAGATCCAACTATTAGAACAAAAAATGCAGAACAATATTAGTTTTCTCATTTTCTTTCTCTTCTCAGGAAAAACCTTCTCTTTCCCTTTTCTCTGCATTTCTCGCCTCCATCGGAGAACAAAGAATCTTGGGCCATTTGTACGACCCGTTTTTGCATGCGCAAACGGGTTTCCGACCTGTTTGCTCATTCAGTAACCTAGAGGGACGTGTACAATTCCTAAATAGCAAGCCGTCATTTATTTGTGACTCATTATTTAGGAATTGCGATTCGCAATTAGGAAAGGGGCATTCCCTTCCTAATTGCGCCAGCAAATCAATGTACAAATGTTTTGTAACCGCAATTGCGGTCGCAAAACACTTGCAAATTACCACCCTCTTTGAGAGTCCACTTTGTGACTGTCTCAAAAATATTTTTTTAAGGGCAGGCAGTTGTCCCAGGGACCACTACCTGCCCTTGAAAAATGAAACGAAAAAGTTTCAATTTTAAAATTTTAAATGCAGCCTGTTTTCCTTTAGGGAAAACGGGCTGCATTAAAAAAAAAAGACTGCTTTTTTCACAAGCAGTCCTGGACATGGTGGTCTGCTAAGCCCAGCAGGCCACCATACCTGGGAGGGCCTATCATTCCCAATAGGCTCGAAAATTGCGAGAGGCTCATTAATATTCATGAGCCTCGCAATTTGCGACCCGATTGGGAATCGCAACAAGTGTTCAAAACACTGTTGTGCATGCAAAATGGCACCTCGCAAATTGTGAGTTGCAAAAGACTCGCAATTTACGCGTCGTACATCTGGCCCTTTATCTCTACGTTTGCATTGGCCCTAGCAATGCCTCCTGGTTTGTCCTCAGCAATGGCACATAAATAAAGCTCTAAAATGTCAAGCACTTTCAAGGTTCGTGCTAATCAGTAAACTCAATAGTACTTGACGAAAGAGCAACAGGGAAGAGCACTGAAATACATTTGTTAAAACTACAAATAATTTCAGGAAAGCAGCAGTATTCTGATTTACCAAAATCCTTGCCTTGTTGTGCTCAGGAAAAGGGTTACAGAAATTACACTGTACAATAAAAGTCTTAAACACTGTCCTGAAACATTACACCTATCCCCTGGGGCATACACACAAAAATGTCATGAATCAAAAAGGGAAGATCTCAAGAAAGACAAACACATGTTAACGACATCCAATGGGTCAGGCACAGCATTCCAAGTAACACTATTAAACACACAAATATACAAATACAAATATAACCCTCGTTCTTAACATAATAGGCTCAGAAGTGGTGGTGGAGGCAAGAGGGTGGATTGATTAGTTATGAGGAGATGGACGGATTATTAGTTGGACGGAAGTGTGAGTGGATGGGAGGATCAAAAATCTGTCTCTATATAAAACTATTTAGCTTACTGGCAGCTCTTGAGTTAAAGTTTGCCGATTTAAAAAATGCATTTTCGGCAGCTGCAAATTGTTCCGTACACATTACAAGACTTTACACAGTGATGGCTTCAGAAGCCTCGTAGTAGTCTTGCCCATTTGCCCATATGCTTTTACGTTTATGTTGACATGCACTATCCTCGTTAACTTGTTGTTCATATATTCTACATTACTTGAAACCCACCTTCCACTTAGCCATACTCGATGCAGGAGGTTTTCCAAGTTTGTGCTATGACGCTCTCTGCGATAACCAACCGGAAACCGATTAGTAATTTAATGTATCAATCTGTCTGTAATTTTTCTACAATGTCATGCATCAAATAAGCATTCATAATCACTGTCAGATGTGCTCCCCTACAATATGCTGTAAAGTCATCCACTCACAGGTCTTCATCATATGGTGACTTGCAACATTATGCAAAGCTCACTCAATGTGTTTTATTGCGGCTATCTGTTTGAAAAACTGTTTAGGAACTTTGAACGGAATGTTTTGAGGGGTATATAGCATTCTGGGCAAAAATATATAATTGTAATGATGGCCACTCAACCCATCAAGGGCACCGACAGGGAACTCCAATGATGTACTTACTTTCTACGTTTTTCGATTTTTATGGGCATATTTCTGCACTGTAGTGTCAGAGACATTTACGTACAAATTCTTAATGCCTTCTGTCTCTTTATTAATAGAATAAAGAGTGATACAGCTATCACTGGAAATCCCTCCCGCCACCTGGATACACAAGGGATGTATTCCAATTGGCTCGTAGGCAGGAATAAGTACAACATTCATATAAGACTTCCAATGCCTCTGGGCCAAAAGTTTCTGAGTTTTACAGGCATATAAAGGAGGTCGTCCACACATATGTGAATTTTATCAGCTCATTCCAAGTTGATTCAAAATCTCTGATGCCAATGTGGGCAATAGGGGTGTGACTGTAAATAGAAGTGCTGGCAGAGGACATCACTGTTGAGTACCATGAGCGAAGGGAAAGGGTTGCAACACAATTCTGTTAACCATTACATGTGCTGTTACCATGGTATGCCACTTATGAGTGGATTTAATAAATGTTGACCCGGTCCCAATTTTCCAATTCTTAGGGGGGGCCGAATGTTTAGTTCTGCCCGCAGAACTGGAGTAATTTTGGTCACACCATGCAATTCTTTAAGATGGAGTTCTGGACAAATTGTGGCAATCGCCGTGTGGTGGGATTTTTCTCCTGTGTGTATCCAGAAAAGGCAAGATTTGGTGTCTCCTAGCATAATATTCCAATGCAGGAGGTTGTGAGCAGTTGCCGTCAGAGGAATGCGGGAGGCTGTGAGCAGTCGCAGTCAGAAGGCTGCCTCGTCTCGTGTAAATTTTCTACAGCTCGAGTAGCTATTCTTTTCGAGCAGCAGCAAAATCATCACGAATGGCAATGGTGCCAGTCGCTCTGATTTTTCAGCACTGCTCACACTTCTAGAGGAAAATTGCAGCGCAAGCTGCATGTTTTCTGCCCATTGATGGAACTCTATGGAATCTCTTGGAGTTTTTATGTAACACCCCATACCAATTATTACAGACAGGAACGCCCATTCTATCCAGTCAAAAGCCTTTGCAAATCAATCTGGAGAAAAGCCACCAGACCTGAAACAAGGGCAATAACGTAAACAAGTCTAAGGATCTTTTGTCTAGTTGACCAGTTGGCTATTAATGCGCTTTCATCCTGGTGGATGAATGCTTCAATCACAGTACACATCTAGTTTGCTAGTATTGTGGTGGGCAGAATTTCGGCCTCTGCATTCAGCACAGGCAAATAGTGATAAGAGTCATATTTGTCAGTGGATCTACCACTTTTGGGAATCACAGTACTTCCTCATTTATATCTTCCGATAAACGTCTGGTCTCTGTGGCTGCACAAAAAATCCATAGCAAGTGTGTGGAGGGGGTAAGGGGACAGGCAGGAGCTATTTGCCTTGTAGTATTTGACTAGAATACCATAATGCCATGGGGTTTTGCCTGATTGAAGGTGTCCTATCGTCTCTGTAATCTCTCAAGTGTAATTTCTGGATTGCCATTTTCCTTATCTCATTTTTGTAATGCTTCCAATGCGACCTCTGAGATGTAGTTATGTAGTTCAATAAAGAAGTCATGGTTTTCTATTGATATAGTGCACTGTAGAATTGATCACATTTGCATGATATTTCCCCTGAACATTGCTAGTTGTAATGTTGAAAATCACTCTAGACTGTTTGTTACCTTTACTTAACCAACAAATCAATGTGTGGGATATATGTCTATGTTCTGGGCGGCGATGCATGCTTTCTGAGCTTCACTTGGACACAGCATTCTATATTCCATTTTGTAAGTGTCAATTTTGTCAAAAAGTAGAACCAGAGCTACTTCGCAGAATCTGATTTCAAAACTCGAAATGTACTTGCCCAACCTTCCTAAGGTCCTCAGTGTTTGTTCTTTTGAGTTGGGCGACAAAATTCTTTGCTTTACCACTAATCACTGGTTTAAGAGCTTCCATTTCAATCTTCAGAGAACCCACCTGGCCTTTGTAAAACTATCCATCTAGCATTTAACGGTCACATCCCTGACCTTTCCATTGTTCCCAGTCAGATGGACATACTAAATGGTGTGTGTTTTCTGACAGGCCTCAAGCTTGTATATTAGTTTTAACCACTGTGTATTTATTAAATGACGGGCCAAACAATGGTCAATGCGCAAGAAGGATTTGTGCAATCCTGAAAAGAAAATAAAGCATCTTTGGTGAAGTTGTTGTTTGCACTACACGTCACATAAAGTGTAGGGTGACACAAAGGTGGTCGCCTGGTATTTGGCTGTGGGTGTCAATCAGTGTCTTGATTCATGATTCATTGGTAAAGTCTCCCCCTATTATCATTATTTCTTGAGGAACATCTGCCAGTAACTTAATGTTTTGGAGAAATCTGATGACAATGATGGTGGAACGTACACATTTAGGCATGGTAATGATTATATTCTTCTATAGAGCCTGTTACTAAAATGCATATACCAGTATCTAACCAAGTCTGGGGCCATATTCAAAGGTAATAATATTGGTAAGGTGCTTGGACCACATATAAAATCTTCATGCAATACTTGCCCAAAACCATATCTGCTTGGCAACTGATAGTTGTTCCCCTTCAAATATGTTTTTTGAATCATCAATATAAGCATGCCTATTCATTTGTGACGATACACCCTAAACTAAATGTTCCTGTGCATCTGCTTTCATTGGACAGCTTTTGGTTGTATACATTCAACCACTGGATCTGTGATTACTATTGCCTGGCATTGGTTCACCATGGCAAGCAGCTCGTAATCCCAGTGATCATTATGGTGTGTCCATCACGAAGCGAGGACCCTTACCTTGAGACAGAATACTGCTATCAGTAATTCATGGTATGATACACTGACACAGAACTCGGAGCATTAAATAATACACTAATTTCTCCCTGCGCATTTCTATAAAGGTTTTGAATTATTTTTTTGACAGCTAAATTAGATTACATATATGCCACTTCCAATTTATGTATAAGGTCTGCATACATAATTGAAACTCATTTACGGAGACAAATGATTAGAATTTCCATTTAAAATTTAACAAATTGATTACAATCTAAGCTTCAGCCAACCTTACTACTATTTATACTTAACATTACACTTTCATTTTATACTATGTTTACTCCTGTTTTACGAAGAACATAATAAATAATTTGTAAATTTGCCCATTTAAAACTTTGTGTCCTATTTTCAGTATTTAGGCTATCATTGTGCTAGTACTAATAATCCGTTATATTTTGATTCGGCAAACCACAAGTTGTATTTATGTGCTATTGGGGACCTCATAATCACTAAACACATTGTGTAAAATCTGATACGTTTGGTTGTTCATACTATCAAAACAGCAATCACATGTCAAGTACTAAGCCCCACCAGAGAACTGACCGGTGTCATGCTTGTAATTCTGTTATATTAGCTATTCTGTCAATAAAAAATGATATCCTATATGTAGCTTCAGCAAATTATTGATTGAAGTACTAACAGATATGTAATTCTACGATTTAAAAGTCATTTTTTTGTGTGTGCTGACTAGGATTCTTTGACTGCTGTGAAGGTCTAGTTAAAAATCGGGCCAATATGTACACCAAGCCTAATTAAACTTCTATTTACAAGACTGAGGACAAGATACCTAGGCCAAGAATACAAAACAATTGCACAGAAGAAGTAAAAAAGAGCACGGCAGGGACATATATTCAAGGTCAAGCCCACCCATTTTAAATCCATGGTGGGCACCACTAAGAACCATCCACAAAAGCTCTTTGATACGATCAGAGGTACCAATAACCCCACCTACCTTCAGATTTGAAATCCAGAGTCAAGTCTGAAGAGTTTAACAAATTATTTAACCAGAAATTCAGCTCCAAGGAATCAGCTCTTCCTCACCTCCCAAATTCTAAGGACCTTAATGAAACTTTTAAAGCAAGGGCTAAATGGATTGAGTTCAATTCTCTTTTAGAATGTGATCTAGTAAAAAAGTGCTCATCACTTCTAAGACCCTTTTCCAGTAAATAATGCCAAGGTTTAACATCCTATAAAAAAGTGTCTCTTTCTGCTTGGCCATACTGCTGTTCTCTTAAATATGCATACTGGGATATTGTTATCCAGTCCCCGGTGCACGTGTTCTGACCTCTAAAACATGGAAAAACGTGCAAATCACCAACTGGCATTTTAAACTTTCCAGTAAGACCAAAGTGTATGGTCTAAGAAAACACACCAATGGCATAGAAAGTAAACGTTAGCATGTGGACTGCTGCACTTATTGTGACATTTACTACACAGACTAAGAAAACATGACTTCAGGCCTACATATGTAACCTGACTCCTGCAGCTTCTAATCCTGCAGACATGAGACCCATAAAAATAAACCCTTTGACAGGATGGAAACCCTACAATTAAATATTAAGTAAGTCACCACTAGGTAGACCTGGAAGCCAACGTGGTAGGGTGCCTGATATCTAAAAGTGGAACATGTTAGAATTCATTGTTTGTATGTTACTACACTGACTAGCCCCCCAAAACTATTTTCACTCTTAGTACTGTATTTGGTTCTATTAAGAAAAGGCTAAAGTACAGTTACTATTTTAATTCTGTTAATTTGGTTTGAGATATGCTACAGAGACAGTTCAAACACTGTTTGTAATATTTATTGAAAATCCAGTTCAATGGCGATGCCTAAACGGGTAGAAAATCAAAAACAGATGTAGAAGAGAGGTGGTCAACTGTACAGTGCATGATACAAAACTCTTAGAGACTTGAAGACCAGTTGATATAAGAATTGTATCTAGCAAGCCAAGTAACACATACAATCCTAAAATAATAGGCTAATGAGGGGAACACATTAATTTAAAGATGAGTTTATCCTAATGGGGAGTAACCTGGAAAGGCAAGAGTTGGATTTCCTTAGTGACTAGGCCCAAAACTAGAAAAGATCCATCAACAGCTTCTACTGTAACTAGAAAAGCTTGCTGTTGGGTATCCATATAGACACTGGATGGCTCCATAGACTATGAGCACTGAAAGTTGTTAAGGCCGAAATAATAGTTCCTCTTCCAGGAGGATAAAACTTGTAGAATTCAGAGGAGAATGCAGGGGTGTGTGATTGATACTTGCCTCCATTCCATGCACCGGAGACTAACTTCCTAGTTTTCCCCCTCTGATATATTCCCGAGTTAGGCCCATGTTGCAAAGCAGCTTATTTCTTACATTGCCCAAGAAAACAACATATCTGCTGTGAACTTTTGCACACATTTGCATGCACGACAATGTTGGATTAGTTTCTCTGAAACTACTTTGTTTACACAGCCAGCATCGGACAACATTATCACGATGCCTTGAACATCATGTACTAGGCCTCTCTATGTACTGGGTACAAAAGTCATCCTATCTTCATCCAGGAGGCGACAATACTATCTACATATCCATAACATCAGTAATTTTACATGCACATCGCGAGGCCGCCTTTCCGATAGATTGGTAGATGAGGTACTTCCGCTGACAACGAGGGTCCTTGAATGCTGAGAAATCACCATGAAGCAACCTGACATCTCGTGAGGGGTGTCCCGTTAATTACCAAGACGGGGTCCTTCACTCTATCCCAACAGGTATTGCGGTTGGATCATCACTTGGGGGGATTCTTGGCTCTACACCGAGACAAAAATTAGGTACACTTAGAATGAGTTCGCATTCTAGGAGTACGCTACATTACTGCCTTGTTTATATGCCTGAATATATGCAACTGTTTAGCACCATGGTATAACTAGATCTACTATTTAATTTGGTGCTTGTAATCACGTTTATGTTTCTGTCTACTCATCATTGCAGCACATGTATTTTGTGCAAGAATAACGTTGGTTCAGTAAATATTATCGCAACATCCCACTGTGAGTTCTCTGTATATTTATCTGAAAATAAGTAAGCATGAGTGACTGACCGAAAGGTTCTGTACTGTTTCCACAATTCCTGAGGAATCAGGGTTGCCATGTTTAGTGGTTGCCAGAAACTGTTCGCTCCCTGGTAGGTCAGGGGGGCTTACAGTGGCACTATGAGCTAGCTGGTCTATAGGCCAACATATCCTGCGGGGATGTCTGGAATCAGTCTTGACCCCAAGCCCTTAGTTTATATTGGCCGAAAAATGCACAGGTCCTACGGATTGGTAGGAACTACACAACACCTCCTTATTAAAACATACAGGGCGTACAGGGCAAGAACTCAGAATATGACCTTTTTGTCTGCAGTGCAAGCACAGCCCTTGATTACACTAACTTGATCTTTCTTCGTCAGTCAGAGGACCTTTAGTAATGAACATTTGCATGGGTTCTTCGTCCAGATCAGAGGCCTTGCTTTTAGTCTCAAATGCAGGTCTTACAGAGGGCTTGTAATAAGACTTTTTCTGATATTCCGTTCACCTTTCGTGTATGCGACTATTGATCTGGATAGTTATTGGATAAGTCCTTGTAAGGAAGCAGGTCTGGCAACTCTGGTGAGTTTTTCCTTCCCTCATCTTTCAACCTTTTCTAGAATAAGGTGAACAGGATGGAGTCTGGCGATTCAATCTCTCTAACCAAGCCATTGAAAAGTATGCAAGTAATCGAACACCTTTTAAAATGCTGTAAGAAAAGCTGGAAGATTGTCCAAATAATGACTGGCATTAGAAACAAAATTCATGGCCCATGGCAAAGCATTCTCGTGACTTAAAAAGTTGAAATGGCCCTGACAAGTGTCCAGAAAGATCGTAAGTTCCTAAACTTTTCATCAAATTTCAATTCCGCCAAACCAGCCAAAGGAGGGTAAATAGAGCTGTGTTGTAAAACGACAAGAGATTGACACTGGACGCATTTTTACAGTCAGTTTTTGGGCTTGAAGTCAAGTTGTTGACTGTTGTCAATAGTTTTTGGACCTGATCCAGCTTTAGATTCCACTGGTCACAACCTGCCAAGAGCTGGGATTCTTGTAAACTCTTGGAGAGTTTCCTTTGTACGTAGGAACAGCCTACTACCTCCAGAAGCAACGCCATACACCAGATTGAAACTGGGAATCTGATTTTGCTCCAGAAATAATATCAAGTGCAGGAAGGGATAAAAATGGAGACCTAAAAAAAACCTTCTGAATTGATCAGGCAAGGCAACAAGGAGAAAAAATACAATAAGTAGCAACTAGAGGAGGCAGAGAATCCATAGTCGATTGAACAACTATCTAGTCATATCAATTGCAAAGCAACTTGACTTAAAATGGATGGGATGTCCTTTTTAGGATTCTCCTGCATAGCACTTGTGCTGTGCTTATGAAATCTTTTGAATTGAATATATCTTTAAAGGGACTTATATCCAGTCTTCACTTCTTATTGGTCCTTGTGCTTGTCACATTTCAATTGGTTGTAGGCATTCTATTTCCTGTTCTTCCGTGAGTGTTTCTCTTATCAATTTCCTGTATGCAAAATACTGTGTTCATACGCCTTGGTGGAACTTCTTTAAGCATCTCAATCAACCACCGGGAAAACAAAATAAAAACTAGAGCTACACCCTTGATTTAAAGTTACAGCACGGTCCCAGTGCCATGGGGTCAGCGTGTGGAGACTTCGTGATCGCACCCAGTCTAGTTACCATTCTGGCTTTCTTTGATATTCCTGGTCTGTAACATTGTTTTGGCCCTCCTTTCCATCATCTTCATCTCACCCTATTTCCTTTAGCCCATACATATTCCTTTCTGTCTAGAGGGATTCGTTTCTGTTCCAATGTATTTTTAAATTTCATTATTTGAATTCATTTCTGGTCTTTCCAGTCTGATTTTTTCGTGCACTTAAATTCAGGTCTTAGCTTTTTTACAATTGCCTGCAGCAAAGGCCGAATGTGCATGTATTTAGAGCAAAGTGAAAAAATAAGACATCCGGAGTAGGACACCCAAGGATCCCTGAAATTGGCCCAATCGGGGGAGCGATAGCCGTGTTCTCGAGGCTCCTCAGATTATTAGAAATAGCCAATGGCTTCTAAGCATTCTCTGAGCCTGACTGTACTTGTCAAGGGTGCCACGGAAAACGACACGCTCATGACGCAATTGTAGAGGCCGTTTGACTCTCCGAGGCAAAAGTTTACATACTAGACCTTAAGTGCATGGGTGAAGTGCTGGAGGGGGCACTGTTAACTCTCTATAGCAACCCCCTTCGCATGGATGGTTACAGGTTTTTCAGATTATATTGGTCAAGGCGCTGCTAACTGAGAGGAACTGCCAAAAAACGTAGAAAGCAGCAGGTACATTGTTTTGTGCCAGAGGTACCTATCAGGAAGTGTGCAACTGGGTGACTCACACATAGAGCCAAGCAGCGGCCTCGCACTCCCACCAGTACCAGGTAGGGCTGGGGAGAGCTGTCAGCAGCAGTAATGTACCCGATGACAATGCCTGCCCCTCCTGCTCAGACATGGAGGACAGCCAAGTTTTCAGCTTTATTATGAGTAACATTTCCATGTTTAAAGCCTCAGACATTTACTGGTATGTCTCTGACACCTTGAGTGACTTAGTATTGTGCCGCCATTACCCCATTTAAAATAACTCATTGTGTATTCCTACTTTGGCGCTCCTCTTGCATTTACCTTCTGGTAAGTTTAAATTTTTTTCCTCCTCACCCTCTTATTCCTCCCCCACTGCTTCCCAAAATGGCAACCCCCTTGGTGGTAAATTCAAGTGAGTTCTGATTGAGGGGGGTACCCATGCTCAAGCAAGAGTGAAGGGGGCATGTGGAGCAAGGGCCGGGATGAATTCAGCCATTCTCTGGTCAACTGACTTTACCCATACACACGACTCATGGCCCAAAATTCCAGCTTTACAGTCAGTTGCCTACAACCATACCGTAACTGCACTCGCTGCTTTTGGCCCCTTCCTGACATCGCAAAAGCACAATGTGCATTTTAATCCATTAAGAAACAGGCTTGTGGACGCTCCACTGTCTGTTCTAATCTCTCTTACTGCACCCATACAGATCATGCCCGAAGGTATCGCCCTTACGATCCGTTCCCTTACCTCACGCGACGGATGAGTGTTGACATCTGCTTACCCAATGTTTTACAACTTCCACATCTCCTGGATGGCCGTGACAGAGTGACGCCGCTACTGCTCCCCGTAATAGCAGCCGAGAGGACTTGCACTACTGGAAATTAAAATAATTATAGTGCTTGGTTCACATCAGTATCTCACCTAGAGCACTGCCCATGCTGGAAATCATTTAATTTTATAGTGTTCTATTGCGCGTGTTGCTTGCAGCCGCAGACCCATGTTCCTATGCCATCTTATATGAGTATGCTCTCCAGTCCATTTCTCTTCTGCATTATGGGACATGTAGTTCTGCGTATGCGTATATATAGGCATGTCAAAGCTACGCGGATGTCAATTGCAACTGCAAATCGCAGCTCAGCCTACCCCTGGCATGCATAGCCTTCTCCTGGTGAATGAAGTGATCCTAAACTCCGGCTTCTTTTGTTTTATGTAGTCCAAATTGAAAAACTGCAGCCTGGAAAGTGGAGTCTGATTTACATAAGTGTAAGCGGCGTATCATGGCTACATCAACACCTCCGTGCACTCTCAGTATATGGTATATATAGAAGTCTTACGACCACCAAGAGTACAATGTATGACACATTAAGGACATTATACAACAATTTGCGATATACAAGGTGCATTGTGAGTGTGTGAGGGAAAGATAGATTCTGGGTTCCGATTTTGGAATTTTCAGGACCTCGCATAGAATAAAGTGCAGGGTTGTGCGCAAGAACTCAAGAATGGCTTTTCAACAGGTTTAACATCAACACTGGGCTCGCCTGGATCATCGCATTTATGAGCTGCACCTTACGAACTATGTGTTTTTTAACCATCTCAGTGGTATTAGTTTTATCAACCTCAGAAGGATGAGAGACTGAGCGGCCGGTTAATGATACAACAAAGCAACCTTTATCGTATACATGGATTTCTGTGATTGATGCCTCCAATCAGCGAGCTCGTTTAATGGCTAGAAGGTAAACTTATGGCTGGAGCCTGGATTCTTATTGCACCAGAAGCAATTATATGTGTTGCCACCATATAGGTTACTACCCCATTTAACTAATCTCCCCACTGGCAGTGATCTGTTGTGTAGCTGGCCCACTAAGTTGGTAGGGATTTACAAAGCCACTCCAGCCTATTTATTAATAGGCACTCTACTGCCTAGATTCCAGCATTGGAGTACCGTTGGAGGCCTTTCTTGTGGTGTTGTCCACAACCTCTTTAGAACTAATTTCAGAATTTAGACTGACCGTAGACCTCTCAGATGGCTGATGCAGAAGAAAGGGGAGAACCAAAATTGTTAAGGTGGTCGATGTCCCTACAGTGGAGCACAGATTTGGAACTAACCACACCAAAGCAGACAGCTTTCCAGGTTCTTCCATTTAGACAATGAGTACTGCCAAGCAAATGGTTGTGTTGCTCCTTGCCTTTCGCCTAGGTGTGGGCAGCATGAGAAGTGTCTCTTTTAACGTGATAACCCTCCTTTTTTGGTGGACTGATTCTGCTAGTTTTCCAACTTTACGCTGTCTAGTCCTTAGTGCATGTACTATAACCACTAAAATATGGAAAAGTTGCTAATCCCCAATTCGCATATTTCACTTTCCAGTAAGGCCACAGTACATGGCATAAGAAAATACACCAAAGGCGTAGAAAGTTAAATGTCACCTGTGGACTGCTTTACCTCTTATGCTAGGTTGATAAGGGAATCATGGCTTCATGCCTACATGTGTAGCCTGACTCCTGTAGCTTTTAAACCTGCAGGCAGACCTGTCAAAAACCTTTCTGGTAGGAGAGAAACATACTTTTAAATATTTACTAAGTCACAACTAAGTAGCCCTTGTAGCTCACAAGGTGTGATGCCTGGTATTTAAAAGTGGAGCTCGTAAGAATGTAATGTTTGCATGCTCCAACAGTGACTAGCCCCAAAGCTATTTACACTGTTAGGGGCTTAGCTGGTTCTATTAAGAAAAAACAAATATACAGTAAATATTACTACTGTATATTTGGTTTGGCATAAGCAACAGAGATGATTCAACAACTGTTTATAATATTTATTAAAAAATAAATTCAATGTGAAGTTGGATTTTTGGTAAATATACAGGAAAAAGTGGCTTTTAAAAAGTTAAACGTTTCCTTCCTGAAGCCCATGCAGGCAGATTAGCATTGGCCTCCCTACTGATGGAGTATCAGTGATGCTTTGATGTAGTGTGAAAAACTGTTGTTATGTAGATTTGTAGGGTGAGCTATTACTCGGGAGGGTATCCTGGAGTTGAGCAAATGTGAACCTAGCTACACCCAGGTCCTTGTGGGACTACTCAAAAATTCAAGGAGTGAGGAGAAGGCTCTTATATGTAGGGACAGGTCACACTATGCTTTAGCAGTGATGTAGGAAAAGGCTCATCTGCCGGTTATGGTTTTCCATATTTTTGGTATTTGTGCAAGTAGGAGTCTGGAGAGGTGGAGGTGTCTGAAAGGTTTGTGAAAGCAGATGCAGTTGTTAAAGGTATGCTGGGCTAGTGTTATGTAGTACCTTGAAAGTGTAGCAGAGGAGCTTGAATTATTGTCACTTGTGAATGGGGAGCCAGTGGAGCTCATTCAGGTATGATGTGATGCAAGTGCAGCATGGGAGGTTGAGAATGATTCTGGTCCCAGGGTTCTGAATAGTCAGCAGCCTTCTGGTGAGTTTCTTCGTTGATCCCAGCCAAGAGGGTGTTCCCGTATTCCAGCTTGCTTGTGACCAGGGCACGCATGATGGTTTCAGGGTGCTAATCGAGAGTCATTTGTAAATACAGCTCTCAAGCAAAGGCAATGGCTTGGGCCTACCAGGTTGGCTCAGGGGAAGAATGAAACACAGCTTAATCCAAGCAGGACAGTTTAGGAGAGCCCAACATCTTCATTAGCTTATAGGGGACAAGGGAGAGACCTGCACTTTTATGGTTTAGTGATACGGGAAGACAGGACGAGAGGAGTGTTTTGAAGCCAAAACACACCTTAGTCTCTTGGCTGACCCAGAACCTGTTTAATGTGGTTGATTGGGAAGGGACTGCGTATTAATGTAAACATACTCCTCTCAGTAACACAAGCTCCCTCCAGAGGCAGACCATTTTGCCATGTTGGATAATACTAAAATAGCGCACTGTGGGATATTTTGCAGTAAGGCAAACAGGATGTGCTGCAAAAGTGGGAGCATTTGCCCGTAGGAACTTTTTACCCATGTGTCAAGGTGCGTTCAAGAGTTACCTCCATCATCGGCTAGTGAACTGAACAAAAGTAGCACCTCTCCCCCAGTTCCTCAGAACACTTTCAGGACCTACGGCAAAATAAGAGGACTGAACCTGCGATTTGTAACCTGTGTGGCAAAGTATCTGCCCAATGTAATCTGTTTAGGAAAGCTGAATTTTTCCCACATGCAATGCTTAACATTCCAGGAATCCAAAATACTACAATATTATACATCACAGCCACTTTCTTCTCTGTAGCGGTTTTTCCCTATTGAAGCTGTATATTGACTGTTGGTTTACAATGTCCTATTACCCAACCTCTATATGCTGTCTAGGGCAATCATATGTTTTTCCATTTCTTCGTCACTCATACACATTTCCTTTCAGCCATTATACACCAGTCTAAGTTCTTCAACCTCTGCAAATCCGGAGGCCGTGTAGCATTGTGAGACAATATTTTGTCTTGCTACCATAAATTTCAATTGGAAGAAGATCTTTCTATAGCTGTTTACCTCATTATCCCACCAGATGTCTTGGATGTATAGTTTTGGACATGTTGGTACTTCTGCTGTAACAATGTTATTAACACACGTTTCCACCCCTTTCCAGAAGGGCATCAGGGTGGGACATTTGCAAATTGTACAGAGGTGGCTGCATGGTTGTTCAATTAATTGCCACCACTCTCGGGGAAGTAAGCACCATCTTCCATTCCTCCTCTTAGAAGCATCTCAATTTTTTTCCTACTTGTCCTATAAATTCAACAGTGGGTCCACTAAGTTCTTCACAATTTTATTTTTACACATTTGATATATTGTATTATCCTTCTTCTAGGGGGCTGAGTGCACTAGTGTTGTGTTAGTCAGTACATGTGTGGCGAAAGCATGTCTCAATTTTAAGTATCTGAATAACTCATTGTCCGCCATATCATATTCACTCTAGCTGCTCCTAAGTGGGTATTTCATCTACCTCCTGTACGTCCCTTACTTTACTGATTTCCAATTTGTCCCACTCGTGGAATCCCTCAATCACTTCTACTTTCTTTAGCGCGTTATTGTCCCATGCAGGGCTGGACAAATCCACTCGCATTTGCGAGGGAGAATGGATGAGGACGAGCTATTTTTAGGTCCTACTCGCCCTTTCTGGCGAGTAGGACGACAAACGAACTTTTGTCCTCTGTCTTTCAAAACGGAGCAAAAGTGACAAGATAACAAGATTTAACGGCATTTGTATTGCTCACAAAGGGACTGAGTAATAAAGATGCCTTCAAATCTTGTTAACTTGTCACTTTTGCTTCGTTTTCAGAGACAGAGTTCAAGTAGGTTGCAGTTGGGTCGAGGGGATTTTCCAAGTTACTAGACCTGCAGGACTAGTACAATTTTTCAGATTTGTCGAGCCCTGCCATAGTATTGTCTCAGACTCTCAGTGTTGTTTGTGTATGTTATGGCATAATCTCCCTATATTTCTTTTGATATAAGGTGGCTGGGTAAACCCCTGGCTCCATTGCATGTCTATTAATTCTGGTGGATGGTTCATCTAGGGGAGCAAGGGCCCAGTCATTAATCACTCATTTGGGAATCCCAGTAAACGTTTTGTATATCAGGGAGGGCTATACCATCCTCACATACACCCCTAGTCAGTTTAGCTAGGGTTAGCTAAGGTGCTCCTGCATCCCACAGGAGCATCTGGACTTCTGTCACCACTTTTTTTTTTTTTTAAAGTCCGTTTAGACCAAGTAAGGGTTGTTCTGGAGGGTATAAATGAATAAAGGCAGCACAGCCATTTTGAACAGTGATTCTCCTCTCAGTAGGGACCGTGGAACAGTCTAGCAGTGTATGGCATCATCCCTAAATCTATTAAGGACAGCATACAAGTCTGAAGAATCCTTGTAGGTCAGTCATAACCAGGCACTGCATTGAGTCAGCCCGAGACCAAAGCGAGATGATGTACCGGACAGATTTTCCACAGTTGACACAGAAGCATGAGTAGCTTCGAAAGATTCTGAGTATATGTAATAATTGTTGCAGTTTTTCTTCAGATGGATCCATATATAGTAGGGAATTATCCGCATACATTGAGATTCTCTCATCCAATGCTACCTCCCAACTCAGACCACTGACCACAGTGCCTCTTCTTAGCCAGCATGCGAAGGGCTCCAATGCCAGGCTGAAAATCACTGGGGACAATGGGTATCCCCGTTTCGTCCCCCTACACAGAATAATAGTACCCCACTGGCTTTAAACCTAGCAAGTGGCCCCCTATAGAGGAGTATTAGTCATGTCATATAGTTAGGGCTAAAATCCATTGATACCAACACTGTAAACATATATTCCCAGTCTAGGGTACTCAACAACTTAGTGGAGTTTAGTCACAACACTACAGTCGACTCCTGTACATCTCTAGTATATTCTTAGTATCCAAACAGGCACTGCAAGTTCAGCCATGAACAAGGTGGGGACACTCCTGATCAGTCATGGTGGATGAGTGTGAAGTCTTGTTGCCAATATCTCTGCCAGAATCTTGGTCTCAATGTTGAATAATGAGATGGGTCTATAGGATTCACATTAATCAGTGGGCTTGCCGGTTTTGGGCCGCACAACTGTTGCCATGCACAGATCTCCTAGGAGAATGGCATCAGCTTTGGCCTCCAGGAACTCGTAGGGGAGTAGTGAAGTTAGCTTATTTGCCATGTCTTTATAGTATTCTATGGAGAACCAATTGAGTCCCTGGCCTTCCCGGATTGGATGGCCCTAATCGCTTCTCCTATTTCTCCCCCCTCCACTTCTGCTACCAACGCATCCCAAAGTTTGCTGGATAAAGTGTGTGTGTGTGGGGGGGAGGCAAAATCAACCAGGAATGCTTGGAGCTCCTCGTCCTGTAATGTGATCACATTTTTGTATAAGTTTCAGTAGTATCTGGCAAGCTGTTGCAATACTAATATTTTCTGTTGCTTTGGCACCGTCTTGTCCACTCAACACTGGGATTGATATATTCCCCTGTTTTCGCCTATCAAGCCAGCCGAACAACTTGCTTACTTATTTCCTACATCATAACACCTTTTGCAGATAGTTAAAGATAGTAGTTTTGGATTTCACCCATCGCTAGCCCATGGTTTTCATATTTATGCTTTAGTCAATAGCCCACCTGTTCATCTGCATCTGTTGTAGAGAGACTATCCTTTGTCATTATTTTTATTTTCTATCTACTTTATCTCTCTTCAGTTGGAATTGTTTTTGCGACTTTAAGGGATATTAATCTGCCATGCATAACTACCTTACATGTTTAGCATACTGTCACCCAAGACTCAACTGAGGTATTGTTTTCAGAGAAATAGAACTCAGTTGCTTCGCAGACTTTTGTCATTACTTCCCCATCTTTCAGGACTCAAGGTTCTCAGATTTTCTTATCTTCACACCCAAGTAACTACCCTTATGGGGAAATATTCAAGTATGCCTCTAACCAGAAAATAGGCCTCCCTGAATCTGCCTAGGATATGTATGTGCATAATAAAGTAAGCAATATGTGACTAGCTGGGAAGGACAGCTGAAGGGAATGAGAATGGTCTATTCATGTGGATGCTGTTAATTCAAAAGCCAGCAAGTCATTTTAGAGCTGGCAGCTTGTCCTCTTTGGCCGCTCTGTGATATGTTCAAGTCGCCTGTCAGCGTAAGGTTTAAGTCACCTCTCATCACCTAAGTCATCTTCACCAGCAGTGGTCGTATCTCTGCTAAAGTTATTGTTCAAGCCTCAGCAGCAAGTACACGCAGAGTTTTAGAATTTTTCCCTCTCATGTCCCCACTACAGTCACATATCTTCCCAGGAGTCAACCCACCTTTTACTCTCACAAAAGGCAACTGACTGTCACATCTGGATCGCTACACCCCTAGAGTCCCAACCCAGCATGGGTCAGCAGCCTATATCCTCCACTGTTCAGCATCTTACATTGACTCACCTTTAGATGCATCTCTTGTAGCATGATTAGTCTAGGCTGTGTCCCCTCTTGACTTTATTGCACAGCCCATTAACTTTCCAGGATAACATAATCGTGCATACTCAGACGTTCCGATTCAGAATCCTGCCATCTCTTACCTTTGCGTTTCCCACTGTATGCACTTAGACCCGTGTATCTACTGGTGTGTTTTCTGCATTCTAAACCAGTTATGTAACTTTACCCAAATTGTGTCCCCCACCCGATCTGCACTGTAGTACTGGGGACTTGTAGCATGAATGGACGCTTCCTATCTACTGCCTCGCATTTCCCCCCCTGAACTGCCTCTAGCTTTGGTACAAAATTGGTCTCTTCTGTATGGTCGGGATTTCATGTTAATGCTCCATTAAGTTGTGTGGTTGTATTTTACCCTTTCATTATGGCAGGAGTGCACATATTACTACCTCTCTTACCTGTGTTGCTGGATGGAGAAGCCGCCCCTCCAACTCACCCTATGGCAACCCAACAAGTTGTTGTTTCAAGTCTACATAAGTCTATCTTTGGGAATCAAAGCTCCAATTTTCCCCAGCAGTTTCTGAATTCTTACCACGTAGCTGTTGATTGTTGATGCTGTCCTGTTCCATTTATGGGCATTGCTCGACTCTGCTTCATCTCATCCAGTATCCTCTTTGAGATGGCTACCTGTCAATTTATCTTCTTTCTAGGATTCTTAATTTTCCGAATTTTATTTATTTTGTGTCTTTTATAAAGCGCGCAGCTACCCCAACGGGGTGTCCCGGCGCTAAGTGATTGCGGATCTCAAGGAGGGACCAGAGATGGGCGATTAACGGCAGAACAGGAAGGTTTTCAGAGCGCGACGAAATTCTTGTTCGGTCTTGCTCATGCGTAGTTTAAGAGGCAACCTATTCCACCGCTGGGCCGCACCTAGTTCAAAGGTTCTTCCTCCAGAGCGAGATTTTTTGAATCTCGGAATGACCAATAGGCCTTTGGAATTGGAGCGTAGAGAGCGGGAATTACAATATGGACGAAGAATTGATCTGAGGTGAGCAGATCCGTTACCCTGGGTGGAGCGGTAGGCGAGTGTCATTGCCTTAAACTCGATACGTTTGCTCATGGGGAGCCAATGCAAGTCATGAAGGTAGGAAGATATGGGGTGTCTCAGAGGGAGACCACCTATCAGTCGAGCAGGGGCATTTTGGGCGGTTTGAAGTTTGTGACAAAGGCCAGCCGAGAGTCCTAAGTAGAGTCCATTAGCGTAATCCAGATGGGAAATGATCAACGCGTGGACTATTGTCTTTCTATTGTCACTTGGAAGGTAGTTAATCAGTTTTCTTAAAATTTGAATATTGGAAAAACAGGCAGCTACGACTGATTGGACTTGACAGCTCAAGGATAGCTGTTGGTCCCAGCGAACTCCAAGATTCCTAACTGAGTCTTTAGGGATAGGGGCTAGGCTCAGATCAACCGGCCACCAGATGTTAGGGTCGAGAGGAGAAGGTTGATTAAAAAAATAGCACTTCCGTCTTAGTGGCATTCAATCTCAAAGAGTTGCGATCCATCCAGTGAGCAATGTCTCGGATACAGGATTTGAGGGGATCAAAAGTGTTGGTGGCGGGTTTATCAAAAGTAAAAAGCAGTTGAATATCATCAGCATAGGATGTAGTTTTAATGCCGGTTTTAGAAATCATCTCTGCTAGCGGGGAAAAATAAACATTGAAAAGTAGGGGGCTTAATGAAGAGCCCTGGGGAACACCCCATTTCAATGGCTTGGGGGAGGACTTAAAAGGGGGTGTGTGCACAAGTTGAGTGCGGTTTGATAAGAAGGAGCTGATCCAGTTGAGAACATTGCCCTGGATTCCAATGGTTTGAGTTCTGTTTGTCAGTTTAGGGGATACTTGCCATCCTTATAGCCAATCCCATGTTTTTTCTAGTGTCTGGAAGTTCCAAGTCTTGTTTTTAGCCACTACTCTGAGTTTTGCCAGGAACATCATCATACATTTGATTCCACAGTCCCTCAGCTCTCTTTTGACTGGTTTGAAACAACGCCATTTTGGACTAGCAGAGTAAAGGAGAGTAATGACATTTTCAAAGTGGAATTGACTAGGTTTTCTAGCTACTGTGAGAATTACATCTCTGCCTCTGTGATAAAAAAATGTGAGCAATGATTGCTTCCACGGGGGGAGGAGAGTTTGGTGGGTACCCACTCTTGTTGGGGGTATTGGCTCCCTGTGAGCACTTTCCACTGAGAAACAAATTGAAGAGTCTTAGGTTTAAGGGCATTTAGGATCCGATTTTCTACAAAGTGTTCCACACTTGGGCCTTCTAACCTCTCAGGTATTCATACTATTCTTTTACGGTTCCTTTTTTATCCCACCCTAAAGCATTATAAAGGCAATTTTGTTGTTTGTTACTTTTTCACTGATTTCATGCACATCCAATTCGAGAAGGATTGACCTAAATATTTATGGCATTCATTTTGGTCGAGGGCATTGTTTGTGTTATGTACTGCAACAATTATGTCGCTAAGCATAGTGTGTGATCCTAAAAATGCGCCATCCAATCTGCATCTAAGATATCTTGACTGTGGCTTCCCAACTACATTTCCTTTGTTGATGTGTTTTCTCCACCCTGTTCCCTTCTTTCAGCTACCTGTTCGTAACCTACATTGCAGTTTCTTTGTTTATGGTTTTCAAAGGTGACATAAATGAAACTACAATGCACAGGATGCACAACAACAATGGTACTTCAGTTAGCATGTAATAGTTCATGAACAATTTAGGCATATTAAGATATACAATGCGAGTAGTTCACCAGTACAGTAATAAACAGCAGAGGAGAATTACCACAAACCATAGTCTGCTATATATCATTGTCAAGTGGCATACAACCATCTATTGCAATACACATTTGGCACCAAAAAATGCCAACTGTAGATATGTGGGGCGGTACCAGTCAGAATCCGGAGTTATCATGGTCAGCTATTCTGGCACTTGTGAATGAGATCTTTCTTCACGGTCCTTCAAAGACCGTAAGGGGATACCACTTGTAAACCAATGCCAGGTAGGTGATGGCCAGCCCCAATGCTCTTCAAGTAATTTTTAATCTGTTTGTGGCAATACACAATGTCCTTTAGCCAGTTCTCTACACTGGGAGACTGCTCTCGCCCCCAGTGCCTCGTAAGAGTAAAACTTGGCAGCCTTATAGGCTGATGTTTGAGGCATTTAAAAGAGAAGTAAGCCACTTTAAAGCATATATCTCTGAAGGCATATGGTCCAAAATACTGCATCAGTCCAGAGTTTCGGGCATTACAGCAATTTAGGATGGAAATAATAAAAGCACCATCTAGTAATTCTCAATGTTAGTTGGACATCAATGGAACAATGAATTTCTGTTTTGCAGAATTGGAAGCAACAACTACTTATTTTGAAGGTTTTATATAGCGCTAGCTTCACCCGAGGGAATCAGAGCGCTTTACATCAGCAATGGTAATAAACAAGAAAACAACAAAAGCAATGAACGAAACAAATTATACAGGTGGTCAGACAAAATAAAAGGAACCATTTAGAGTACATAGTGAGAAGAGTGCATATAAGAAAAATAGAAAACCAATTAAAAGAACCAGAATGTTCTTACAAATAATAACAGTATGCCAAGGAGGAATTAGTGGACATAGTAGGGTGGGGGGGTATAATGAAGGGGAGGGGGGTGAGGAGGGTGTCAGGAGGGGGGTGAGTGCGAGGGGTAGGAGGAGTTGCCTAAGGAAGGAGGAGGGAAAATAGTCAGACATGAGATCAGGGATTTAATTTCCCCAAAATTTAGTGAGCAAGTGAAAATTAAGGTTTCTTTTGAAGCTGGCATAGGAAGGGTTGCATCAAAGGTCTTTGGGGAGGGCGTTCCAGATGGTTGGGGCCTTGCCAGAGAAGCAGTGGGATTTCGAGGGATTTTTTTTAGTAGAGGGGGTATGAGAAGGAGAGTGTTGGTGCATCTCAGCGTTCGGGCACATCCAGCTTTTTTGAGTTTTGCTGTGAGGTAAGTTGGAGTCTTCTGATAGAGGGCTTTCGGTGTAATACAGGCAATTTTATAGGAGGATCTGCCTTCGATGAGGAGCCATTTGAGGGCCTTGAGGGCAGGTGAGATGCGGTCAAAACGTTTACAGGTTGTTGTTAGTCTGGCTGCGAGGTGAGGTTGGATTTGATGGGGGCAAGGTGGATTTTGGGTGTACCAGAGAGAAGGGCATTACCATAGTCGCTTTTGAATAGGACAAGAGATTGGATAATTAATTTGAAGTCTTCAGCTAGAGTAAAAGATTTTATTTTTTTGAGATGCCAGAGTGTGAAAAGTGCACTCTTTGCTAATGTTAATGTTAATGTTAAAGGAACTTATAGAGCGCACTAACACCGATTGGTTTCATGGCGCTGTAGAGAAGACAAGGAGCAGGTTCCGGAGGGCTTTAGTTGTGTGCTTAGTTTTAGTGATATGCTTGCTTATAGAGCCAGGTCTTAAGTGCTCTTCTGAATTTCATGAGGTCTGGGCAGGTCCGGATCTCAAGAGGAAAGGAGTTCCACAGGCGAGGGGCAAGTGTCACAAATCGACAGCCGCCTGTGCGTTTCCGTCTGAAACAGGGGGTTTAAAGAAGGGCAAGATGGGCTGAGCGCAAGTTGCGGGAAGGGTTGTGCCTAATTATCAATTTATCAATGAATTTGGGGCTTTTGCAGTGCAGGGATTTAAAAATCGTGCAACCTGTTTTAAAGGTGCAACGCTGGGCCATGGGGAGCCAATGAAGTTTAATGAGTAGTGGGGTGGCAGATTGCCATCTAGGTTGATTCAGAATCATTCTGGCTGCATAATTCTGGACCATCTGTAGTCGCTTCAGTAAATAGAGAGCTATGCCAAGATATATAGAATTGGCGTAGTCCAGGTGAGACAGCACCGTAGCTATCACCACCTGGGTGACGGCCTCCGGAGTAAGGAGGCGGCGTACCTTCCTAATCTTCCCGAGTTGGAAACAGCATTTGGAGACCACCTGGCCCACTTGTGTTTTCAGTGAGAGGTCGCCAGTTAAGGTGACTCCTAGTGTCTTTGCCGATGATGAGGGAATCGGAGATGGCCCCATATCTGGCGGCCAGTAGTGCAGGCCCCAGTATTTGACACTGTCCCCTGTGGGTAGCAGCTCAGTCTTACCCGGGTTCAATTTCAGGTGGTTTTGGTCCATCCAAGCTTGAATGAACCTCATGGTAGACTGAAAGCTGGTAATAGAAATGTCGGTATTATCAATCGTAAAGAGCAGTTGCAAATCGTCTGTGTAATTGAAGACTGTCACTTGTCTATCTCTGAGTAACTGAATTAGGGGAAAGATATAGAGATTGAATAAGTGAGGAGACAGGGAGGAGCCCTGTGGGACACCGCAAGAGATTGTCTGCTTGTGGGCAGCCAGGTGTCCAAGGCGGACTGCCTGAGATCTGTTCTCCAAGAAAGATTTTAACCAACAGACCGCCGTGCCCTGGATGCCGGCCTGGATGACACGGTCGATCAAGATGGTATGATCGACGGTTTGCTGAGTTCTTTACATGGGAATTTAGTGTGAGTTTATTGTTGACGCTTATGCTGAGTGATTTGACGGATTCGGCGAGGGAGACAGAGCAGTTTAGGGTATTAAGGTTGGCGATCCATGTTTGAATGGGAAGAGGGTTGTTCCTGGGAGAGAAGAGGATGATCTCAGTTTGTAAGGGTTGAGTTTAAGATGGTTGTTGTGGAACCAGGTTTGGATCTTGTTAGTGTAGTGTTAAGGTGCAGGATATCAGAATGGGATTTTATTTTATAGAACAGTTGGGTGTCGTCAGGATATAGGTGATAGCCTTATTCCTAAACAAGCAAAAATCACCTAAGGGGTTCCATAAAGAGGTTGAAAAGGGCAGGAGAGAGGATGGATTCTTGAGGGACACCTAGGGAGACAGAAGTTCGGCTAGAGAGGCAGTTTTTAATTTTAATTTGTTGTGTTCTATGTTGGAAGTAGGAGGTGAACCAGTTAAGGGTAGTGCCATTAAGGCTGAAGCGATCTTTGAGTGTATTGAGTAAGGTTGGGTGGTAAACTGTGTCAAATGCAGTGGTGAGGTCAAGAAGGATGAGTAGGTAGGTCTCGCCCTTGTCCAGGGCAAGGTGAATATCATCGACTATGTTGAGCAGTGCAGTTTCAGTGCTGCAACCTTTGCGGAAGCCAGATTGAAGAGGGTCTAGAAGGTTGAACGTGCCAATGTGTTTGTCCAGTTGAAGTAGGGCGCACTTTTCTAGGGCTTTGGAGAGGAGGGGGAGTTTGGAGATAGGGTGGAGATTGTTAGGGTCATTGGGGTGAGCCGTGCGATTTTTGGGGATGGGCGTGATTTGTCCGAGTTGAAGGGAGATGGGAACATTCCCTGGTGTGAGGGAGGTGTTAATGATGTTGGTCCAGAAGGGGACAATGCCGTGTTTGAGATCTTGGATGAGTGCGGAAGGGAAAGGGTCTTTAGTGAGGGAGGATGGTTTGAGTTTGGCAAGGATGTTGAAGACTTTCCATTCCGAAACGGAGCGGAAATTATGCCATGAGGTGTTATTTTTAAGTGGTAGAATGGTGGGGAGGGGTTCAGAAGGGGTATGCAATGGGAGGATGAGTGAGGGAGTCAGGGATGTTTTCAAGGGGAGGGCTGGATAAGGTGTAGTATCCAGGGGATGATGAGGGGTGAGCGAGGGTTGAGTATCGAGGGAAGCACGGTCAAATTTGGCGATTTTTTCACTGAAAAAGTTGGCTATTTCCTCACATTTGTTAGTGGAGGCCAACGGGTTAAGGGGTGCAGGGGAGGTTTGATTTCTAATAATGTTGAACAGTTCTCTAGGTCTGTTTTTGGCACGAGAGAGTTGTAGACGAAAGAATTATGCTTTTTCTGAAAAGATGTGTTTTTGTAAGAGGATCTTGCAATTCTAAGGAGAGCAAGATGGGATGAGGAAGGGTGTTGTCTCCATGTTCTTTCAGCCAGTCTCAGTGAGCGTCTTTCTTTATTAAGGTCTAGGGTAAAACATGATTTAGAGGGGGCTTTTTTTGCGTTTTAATTTTCAGAGGGGCAAGTTGGTCTAAAACCTCAGAGACAGTTTTGTTAAAGTGCTCAGTGAGTTCATTTGCATTTGAAGACGCGGTGGGGGGTGAGACTGAGTTGGGATTGGCGTTTATGTTACAGTACGCCGGGGGGTTTTGCTTGAGATTTCTGGTCACAATTGTAGTTTTTTTTTTTTTTTTAATAGGGGAGGGTGGGGCTGGAGTGGAGATCGTGAACAGAATGAGATGGTGGTCAGACCAGTCGATAGGGATGATGTTGGAAAAGGATGTCAGATCAGGGTTGGAGATGATGGCGTCTAGAATAGCTCCTTTGGCATGGGTAGGGGAGTGGCAAAGTGGCTTGAGGTCGCTAATCTCAAGAAGGTTATTGAGAAGGTTAATTGCAGGATCATCGGGTTCATTCCAGTGCAGGTTAAAATCTCCTAGGAAGAGATTTTTGGAGTTGGAAAGTAGCGATTTAGTAGAAGGTCCGATAGTTCTTCGGCAAAGGGAAGGGTTTCAACAGGAGGGTGGTAGATGTTATGAAGTCGTATTGGGGGGAGCTTTTCATTTTAAGTTCGGCAACTTACTACTGCAACGCTGCGCACTGCCAAAGGAGCATCAAAGATCAAGCCTGCTGGTTGAAAAGTGAGGTTAACAAATTTGGAAGGTGTAATGAATGATACAGAAAATCTCAATTTGCAGGAAAAAAGTAATAAGATCAGTGTTTGAAGCATTAAGCTGGTGAAAGTGGGATGGCATTCAAGAAAGAATTCCAGTCAAAGGGTGTTTGAAGTCTAAGCCTCTACTGTAGACAGCAGAAAATAAAATATACCTTGGAGTTGTCAACTTCAAATTGTACACACCAATGGTCAATTGAAGTAAGGGTGCAGGCATACACTGGAGAGATGGTGACAAGGAGGTCCCTTGCAATACTCCACACCTCAGCCTAGTGATTACAAAGTTTAAAAGTTTCATATTAATGTGATGAGAACGACTGAGTAAAATGCAATAGAACAATGGGGCTGTGTTGCCTGGGCCCCCACTGCAGTGGGGGGATCAACTAAGAGGTGAAGAACCACTATTATAAAGTTTCTCAGAAAGGCTGACAGGAACAAGTAGCATCGAAGAAATAAAGTGTCAATCCAATAATTCAATGGGAGATCCTTGTGTCATAGTGAACTCTAAATCCTGACTTAGAGCCAAGCAATGATGAATATAAAGGAAGGCTTGGAGCTGCTGAACAATTATTTTCAATAGAATTTTGGCCAACACAAGGAGATAAATAGACAGCTTTTATGTAGAGGGACTAACCTTATTTAGAAGTGGGGCAACTAGGCTTTAAATAAATGAGAATCAGTGCTGGAGACGATAATAAGGTGAAACAATACCTCCTTATTGAAAATGCAGATTATTTTCAGCTAAAACGACTAGAGGGAGGTAGATATCTTCAAGTGCAGTTTATTCCAGCATTCAAGTTACTCTTGGAATATGTAATTCAAACATTCGAATGCCAAAGTTATACTAGAAAATGTTCTTTATCTCAGCTCACTAATTTCCCCAAAAAAGGATTGGCGGCAGTTTTCAGGATGCCAATACCCATTTATAGCTCTGGCGTTTAACCAAGACCTTTTATTTTGATTTTACTAATATTATTTGGATGATATACTTACTTAAAGCGGCTTTCAGCCAGCTCTCTTCACCCACTGGCCTGTTGTGTCATTCACACTTTGCTTCCGCCCACTAAAGTGTATAGCATGGAGCAGTCTACTTTAGCCCCTCACTAACTTAACTTTGAGTAACTACATTTACCCCTTTCACAGGAGGCACATACACACACACACACACACACACACACACACACACACACACACGCAAGGTAGTTCACTTCAGTACCAGTGTTTTTACAGTTTTACTGTATTATTATTTTAGTGACGTCTTTGTGTGTGGAGTCATACTTGATAGCAGGATACTTTTAGCACAGAGAACATTCCAGCTTTATCAGTTCCTGTCTCCTGCTAATGGTGCAGTAAATTACATTTGGAATGGCCTTTGTTTATCCGAATGTTGCTATTTCACAACATAACAGATTATTTCCATTTGACACAGTTCTTTCAGTGGCCGCTGCCTTCAATATAAAAATGGTGGGAGGGAAGGCTCTACTCACCATAAACTCTGAGCTGCTGTACGACTGCTGCAGTAGTACTCCCTTCCACGAGCAGGCAAAGGAAGGACTTCCTTCCTGCCTGTGAAACGGAACTCTGTCCAATCCTGGAGTTGCTTTCATTGTGTGAAAATAGCTCCAGGAATGGGAGCAGGCTCACTTAGCGCTCATTTTGAGGCTGGGGGTCTGTGCCACCACTCCCCAGGATGTTTCAGAGGCCTTGGATTGCTGGGGCTACACTGCACGTCAGATAGAACGGCTGTAGACAGCCGGACAATCAATCATGCGCACTGTAGACCAGTGCTATACGCCTGCATTTGCAGGATCGAGCCCCACCCTCATGCTGTAGATAGCGCAAGCCGATGCAGTGGCAAATAAATGAAATGGCATTCAAATGCCATTTTATTTATTTGTGTTTGCTTGCAGCAGGTGGGGCGACACGCCTCCGCTCCTGAGGAGGAGCCACCCCTTTGTTCTTTATAAAGTAACTCTATTTAGTATGCACACAATTAAGTGCATTTATATCTGAACTCCTGTATGTTATGCTGGTATGTATTTTAATCGAGGACTAGTTATACTTGCAAACCAATTTAGGCTATATTAGATTTACGAGGGCCTAGAAGCTTCCTTAGCGTTTTGCAAAGCTAATGACAGAACAAAGCAGGAACTGCCAAAGCCAAAATGCTGGTGACCATCGCCAGACCTATTGGCTTTGCCAATGCTTATATAACTTGCAGCCACGTTGAACTTCTGAGTTTGTCCATAAGGTCCATGTAATCACAAAGGCCACTAAGTCAACTGAATGCCCAGAACACACCAGCAACACCCTTTAAAATGTAAACATTTTACTGCACTGCTAAGTTATGGGAGTCTGTGTATTTCTACAAACTTCACTTACCCAAATATTTTTTTAATGGGCATTTACATGATTTTGGAATGCCACTACATATACCACCTCAGAGCCACAGTCATCTTACTCTGGCGATGACGTGTATGATCACAAGCCACTTCTCATAAGTACTTTACTTACCATGAACAAAATAGCCTTGCTCTTGCCAAATAAGAAAGGCATCTCCCACTGCAGAGAATATCAGCCCTGCAAAAATCCTTTTCACACTTCCACGGGTCACTACGAAATGAAATCCATGTGCAAGAAGAAAAACCCATAAGCAGAAGATGGGTAGACACTTGATGAGGGCACTGAACCAGGAAGGACTGGAACTAGGCAACCAGAGCACAAAATAGACACACGTTGCTTTAAAAAATGGCACCAGCTTCGGTCCTTCACTCTTCACCTAGAACAATAAAAAGAATTAATTAGAACTTCTGTTAGATGAAGAATAAACCCAACGGTTGGCTCTGATCCCTGTAAAAGCATTAAACATTCTTCCATGCCTGTTAGCTATGCTTTTCTTTCAGGAGGAATTTTGTGGAGGCTTAACAAACCTTGTGACCTTTGGCACACTTTTCCTTTGTAAAATTATGCAGAACCCCATAGAAACAAACTTGAAACTGTGATACTGTTTCAGAAGGGAGCAGAATAATTTGTAGTGTACAACGCAAAAATGAACACACGATTAGTGTATATTACATTGCTATACAAGCCAAATCTAAATTGTTTTATTTGCATACTCCAATTTGTATTTCTTTGCAGTACATCGAAAACTGAATTTTATCATTTTCAGAAAATTAAAGATCACTTTGAAATCGGTTAGCAAACAACGTGGAAGGCCAGCCTTAAACGACTCTGCAAGGCAGCCTGGATGTTGGTCTTATTGTGAAAATCTAGCTTAAAGTGGGACGAGAATGTTACATTTTGTAGCAAGCATTGGCAAAGAAAATAAATCTCGACTATAGGAGAGCTATTAGCTTTGTCAATTTCTTTATAGCCATATTTTACAGTTGAACTGCTGCTGTGCTGCATGGCTGAAAGTTAGAAAACCAACGCACTACAACTTGGCCAGTGCTGACTGCGAAGGGCAGTGATCTGTTTTCTTGATATGGAATTGTTATCTGCCTTCACAAAAAAAAGTTTAATTATTTTACATACATCCAAGCTGAAGTTTGCTATTTCTGCCCCGCCTGAAGACCGTGTCAAAACGGACAGGCAGAGCAGGGAGCTCAGTGCTGTTTGCATCTTTGTAGTATCGTGACACCCACTGGAGTGAATTTTGGGCACCTTTTTGCTGGTGGGACTGGAGGGCAGAAGCAAAGAAAAGGGCGGTATGGGGGATGAATGGGGCGAGCAATAATGGAGAATGGGTGAACCTGACAAGCAACAATCCAGGAGGAGGACAGGTAGGGAGAAAGGGATTGCAAGTAAAAGGAAACCAGCATCTGCAATGCAATAAGGCTAGCATTTACGCAAGTCTCAGCTATTGGCATTGTACATGACCATGCCTTTTATTTATGTTTTGGTGTTTAAAACATACATAAAAGGCAGGGTCATTTACAGTGCCAATAGCTTAAACTCTTGCAAATGCGAGACCTATTGCATTCCAAATGCTTTAAGGCGTCGCCGAGTTGCCCCCTTCTGCCTCCCAACGCCGCTGAAGAGCTCCCCGTTTGCTACGAGTTAAATAAACAAGCCTAGGGTCACAATTGCACATGAAAGACCCTCCTGCAGTAAGAGAAACTCATTAAAGAAAATAGCGACTAAATAAGACGTACTGAAGAAAAAGGGCCAGTCCTCAGGGGATGTTACAAATGAAGACAAGACACTACTAAGGAGACCAACAATTCTAATAACGAATCAGAAGCCAGCATTTATGAAGGATAATGACACAAGCCAATGACAAATATGGGCAGAGAGTGGGTGGGGCTTCAAGTGCATACTCCAATAGAGCATGGCTCTCAGAGCAGTGCATGCACTGCCCAGGCTCGACCTAAAAAAGTACCACTGAAAGCTGCTCGCAGTGGAAGGAGACTGGAAAAGGAAAGCAGTACTTGGGCTATGGTCTAGGATAAGGACAAATTTAAGGAAATCAGTGAAGCTGGCACTTGCTGAATTAAGAGAAGCAAGGGAGTAAGAGTAATCAGATTAAAACAACCAAAGATACCCCCAAACATTTGTGTCCTGCCTGAGGGGAAACAGCCTTTACCATGTAGGACCATTACCACACAGTCTTTACCACCCAGGTCAGCAGGATGCAGGTACGTAGTTGTACCTTTCCACACAGTACTTTACCACGCATCTAGGAATTTACTTTAAATAACATACTTTTTAGATTATGTTTTAAAAAGAGGTTTCAGAGTTTAGGGACGGGTAGAGGTAAAGGTATGTAAGCATTGCTCTGGTGGTTACAGATGGGGTCTACTTGCAAGAGAAAGAAAAACATTTAAAAAAGAAAGAAGAGTCCATGTGTGTCCATGTTTGTGGGTCTTGAGAGGAAAACTCCAAAGCTACTCTCTGTTGAATATTGATCCTTGCTCTGAACGATCATTAGCCTCTAGGATAGTCCACCTGATGTCGTCTGTTGAGTGATTGACAGTTAGGAAGCGTACTGACATTTTGGTGGTTGCTCGTTTACAACTAAAATTACTGCGATATTCCGTGATCCTGGTCTTGAGGGGTCTAGTGGTCATCCCTACATAATGAAGAGTACAGGGGCAGGTGATGAGGTAAATAAAATTCTTTGTGTTACACTTATTGTGTCCTTTTTGTAGCCACAGGTGAGTTTTTACAAAATCGACCTCGGTGGTTGCTTTCGTAAGTGGGCATACATCACACATCCCACATGGGTAGTGGCCTGTAACTGCTGGTAAGCCCCTTAGGGTGGATTGTGATTTCCTTGGGGTGGCTGGAGGTCGTATGTGAAGACAGAGGTCTCTCACGTTTTTTGTCCGTCTGTACGTGAATCTCGGGTTAGCAATGTCTAGGGTACCCATTTTGAGGATTGTTGTTGATGATTTTCTGGGTTCGGTTGGAGGAAGGTGTGAAATTAGTCACACAGGTGAGCAAGCCACCTGTTTCTCTCTCGTGTGTCTCTAATAGGGCTTCTCGATGGTTATTCCCCACCCTTTTACATGCTTGAGTGATCATCTTCAGAGGGCAATTATGTGAGGTTAAGTTGGTGCAGAGTTCCTTTGCTTGAAATTCACATTTCTTCAGAGTGTCGCAGTAACAAAGGCATTGGCCAATGGGAAGATTATTGTGCAATGCTTTCGGGTGGCGACTTCCATAGAGGAGAACACTGTTCCGGTCAGTTGGTTTTTTAAAATTAGTAGTAGACAGTCTCTCAGCATCGTGGGAAATCAGGACCAAAAATGGTACTGCTTGATCTGATACGGTGCTTGTAAATTTCAGGTATGGCTTGAGTGTATTTATCCTGGAGAAGGAGTTTTTGCTAGTTTGATTTGGTTTTGCTAGTTTTGTTGACTATTTCCTTAGTTGTTCTTATGCCACAAGGCTATTGCCAGGTGTAACCTTTATTATCTATTTTATCAAACGTAAGTGCTCATGGGCAAAAGTAAGATGAATGCAGGAATTTCTAGAGGAGACACTGTGATTACTTTAGACTCTTTTTTGGTTAGGGCAGTAAGTGTCATCACTAAGGAAATAGCCCTGACAGAAAGGAGACTTTCTCTGGAGTCGGAGACATGTTCTCAGGGATCTCGTCCCCTTGTTGACTCTGAAAGTGCAGCTGGGACCCTACTGAAGGATATGTCACCACCATGGGATTGCACGCCAAGGATACGAAGGCTTTATCAGATAATGACGTCACAAAGGTTGAACTCCTGGTTAAAAAGAAGAGGGCTGGCGGGAAGAGAGCAACACAGTCACACAAGAGAGTGGTCCCACCTGTTATGTGTTAACTCTAATTTAGATCAAGTAATGAACGAGTTACTCGCTAGGTTTCAAACATTGTTGTCCCCCATTCTGTTGCGGCTAGAAGGGATAGAGGCTAATCTCAATTTGCTCACCCCTTCTTGACTCCAGTGCTCCCATAAGTAAGGCAACAACGGTGATTGCAGGGCCCAGTTGTTTGGCAGGGCCCTCACCTGAAGATTGTACAAGTTTGGGGGGTGAGGTGGGTTTCCAAGTGAGCATAGTAGCACAACATCTGGGGCTTAGAGTGTCATGACAATCACCCTAGAGCGTGTTTGTGGGGAAGGGTCTAACTGTTTCACCAAGGCCATATGTGTTCTAAGACAGGTGGACCTCCCTGCAGGTGCAGGGCAGCCAAATGAGGGTAGAGTCCATACACCCATCCCGGGTAGACCTCAGATGGCATGAGTGAGTCTATCCACCTCCTACACCACAGACACACTAACAAACTATTGGACAATTATGGAGATATGCGCATGCATACAGGAACGCACATCAAGCATACATACATACACATACCAGCACTCACAGGCACACATATACTCACTGTCAGTCAGACAATTCACAGACACACATATAAACACTGTCAGACACTAAGAGGAAACCACAGGCACATGCGCGCAGAGGTAGTCAAACAGTAGCGCATACACGCATGTGGACCTCAAAGTGGAGGGAACAATAATCTTTGTTGGGCACAAAATATAAACTACACCTTTTGCAATTTAGTGGCACTTTTTTCAACAAAAACCCCAGTTGCCACTTGCATCTGCCAGGATGCTATAAACGTCCCTGCCCTGCTTTCAGTTCTGCCACAAACACGCCACTGCGAACGCGCAGTGCAGGCTGCAGCCAAACACCATACACACAATCGCACAGTCAAAGGCAAAGAATCCGAGCGGAGTCAACGCCGCATCTCAGGTTACAGGGGCACAGTCATTGTCATAGAGACGAGGCTGTACTTAATAACTTTAGAGATGGGTAGATAGATGGGTAAATGGCTGAGTAGGTAAACAGACAAATGGACAAAGGAGAAGACAAACCCCGAAGGATAGACAGATAGATGGTGTAAGTCAGACAAGAAGGCTGGGTAAATCGATTGACAGAAGAATGGGATATACAGGTATAGAGACAGTGTAAACAGAGAAACTGTTCTGTGAATGCAGCCATTAAAACGTTTAGCTCACTCTCCTGTACCAGTATTATAATGCATTAAGTGAATGAATGGATGGATACCTTGTTTGTGTATTGGCAATACTTGAAAGAGTCTGAATTCTCTTAGCAGCAATGTGCACAGCATAACGTGGGACATTTTTGTTGCTGTGATTGGATTCTATTTTAATATTTATATTTTTAGGTCTCGGCTAGGCAGCGCATGCGCTGTCCTGTCGAGAAATGCTGTATACACAATAGTGGGGGAAGCTTTGCCCACTTTATGCCTATCTTTGTGATTGGCCTCAATCGTAAATGCTGCATGCTGATTGGTTGTTGTAAACTTAATCCCGCCTCCTGACGGCCATGTCATCATTATTGTCCATCCACAGATATAGGCCCCTTTACCTTTAAAACTGTTTCGTTTCCCTGCCTCCTCCCGTTCCCTCCCACAGTCCGTGACATCTAAAGCCAGCAGCACTTCTCACCCCCCCCCGTTTGTGCCTTTTTAACGCTCGTACTTCCATTTAAAATGCAATAGGGCTCGCGTAAATACAAGTGCCATTGCATTTTAAATGCTTGTTTGGTGTGGGTTTGGTGGGTGAATTAGCACTCCTTTTTCGCTGCAGCGCTTGCGCTGCTTGTTTCTCTCTCATGCGTGCGCAGGTACTAGCAGAGGCTACTCAGTTGTGAACATGAGTGCTGTCTGCGGCCTCCTTTGAGATTTCCTTGTCTTCCTTGTTGCCGTTCCCCATACTTTGCTTTTTTCATCCCACTTCTCCCTCTATTTTACACACTTTGCTCTCTATCACACCCGCCCCTCTTTTGTTCTTTTTTTAGTACATCCTGGGCTATCGAGACCACCGCACTAGCGGGAACTTCACCACCGGTCCCATAGAAATTGTGGATTAACCCTTCAGCATCTGTCCCACCACGGCCCAGACGGTGGCTGAATCACTTTAGAACACCCCCGGGCAGACTGGCCGAGGTCGGAGTGGTTCGTACACGGCCCCAGAGCACCAGCACTGTGCAGCTGAGCCGGCCGGCCCGTGCGAGCCTGATTCGGGCAGCCGGTCACAACAGGGAGAGGCGAGCTAAGCGGCCGGCATCGCTGCGTGAAATGCAGCTGCTCTCTTTTCAAGTAAGTGTGTGTGCCTAGCCCCGAAGTTAGAGAGGGGCGTGAAAAAAAAAACCTCGCTGGCAATTAATAAATGTCCAAATTATGTGTGTATTCCGACCTCCTCCAAGTTCAAGTCGAATACGCGCCACACATGGCACTCACACCAACACTCAGCCCACCAGCACCAGCGACAGCCTGGGCTGATGCCAGTCCGAGTCACCAGCCTGACCCCCGCCAGAGTGAGATCTGTCACCACCAGTGAGTGTATGAAGAGTGGCCCTGTGGCACATTATCATGAATAATGCAAGGATGGCGTTGGTCGCACTGTAGGCCCGGGAGTTCAACTTAAGTTGTTGCAGGATGGCCCTGCAGGGGGCCTGCATGTTGCAACGACGCTGGCTTGCTTTCAAGAAGTAAATGAGTGAGAAAGATAGAGCCAGCATGAATCTGTCTTCAAGTAAACTTGTGCCATATCTGTTATTTGAAAGACTAGCATATGTGGTGCAACTAAACTGAAGTAGTGAGCGGGTGGGAATTTGGACCACGCGGCTTTTGGACGCTAAGCTACAATTAATGTTTTTTATTTGGATTCCTTTAGTTGTCAATGAGTGTGTATTTGAAATACCACAGCCTGTTGGGCTGTGACCTAGACTGTCAGCTGCCTATAATTAGGATGGGTGATGCAGCTTAAATCAGTGTAGGGGCATCCTCCATCCTACAAGACTGGACCTGGGTCCCACGTGGGACAGAGTGCGGCCTGGCCACGGATGCTTCTTTCTATCGATTGATTGCCAGCAAAACAAGCCCAGGGCCCAGTGGGCGTACTAAGGCTTGTGAAAGCTTGCAGGTCGAATTGTTTTTCTGCCTGTGTTCCGTTGTTTTGAGCTACCCGTCTATTTGTCGCCTTATATATAGGCCCGTCTGCCAGCAGGTGACCCAGGCCCTGGCAGCATGACACTGGATCAGTTTCTTACCTGCCCGGCAGGTGGTGCTTATCTTTAAATGCCAGGGCAAGCAAGCCACTCTACAAACAGCGCACAGTGCAGCCTCTAGTACAGAAGGACCCTCTCCCACTGTCACACATTCACTGGCTCGGCGGGTGGCATGTAGTCTCTCAGCTGCTGTTGAAGTCAGTCTGTCTCGAATCAGAAGGCACACTGGACTAGTGTGCCTTTTGATTCGAGATAGACTGACTTCAACAGCAGCTGAGAGAATACAAGCTGCCCGCCGAGCCAGTGAATGTGTGACAGTCACTTTCGCACCAACGACATCGGTAGCTGCCTATTTTTTTTTCCGACCCCGCTACGTACCTAATACATCAAGAATGAAAACTGCGTCATTTAGACCAAGTTTGTAAAATTACCTTGCCACCCACTTTTTTTTACTGGCAAACAATTATTTTGCCACCCGATTAAGAACTGCGCATAAACAGAAGGAAAATCACCTGGGCAAATGGCAACTGTGCCCACCTTTTTAATATGATATTACCCCGTGCACACACATCTGCACGTTCCTTTGAGAAAAGGTACATCTGATAGTAAGCAGCCGAGAACCGGGTGCTTTTTACATCTAATGAACCACTTACTCAAGGGCTTCAGTAACCCAGTTAATGCAATAATTGATGAGCCATTGGTGTCAAGAGGCTAAAAACAGGATGCTCTGATGGCATATAGCATGCACACATAACTGGGCATATAATTTATTGCTTGTTTAATAACAATATGACGTTCTCTCTGGCGATATCTGATTGTGCTTTACATTGTCAACATATACTAACTGGTTTTCAACTTGCCCCTATGTCATGAGGATTTCTTTTAGTACCTCCTCGGGTGGACCAAGGAAACTTTACATTGGTGTAAAAAAACACAGCACAAATCCTTATAAATTACACAGTTTGTGCTGCATGTGTGATTCAGAAATAAGCAAACCGATTTAGCTACATCAGTCAATATCACAGAAACAGCTTTGCACCACGGCATGCATGGCGAAAATTAATGGTGAAACCATAGGTGACACAGCTGTTGCTTACAACTCGTTTTTTAGGAGTGTTTTAGATATTTTAACTAGTTGCAGCAGTTAACAGTAGTGTTGTGCCTCTGACTTTACAAGGGCACTAGGTCAGTGCCCTTCCATTTCTGGTGCTTTGCAGCAGTTAACTTCTTAGTTTCTCGTTGCTCGGATGGGTGTAATTTCTGATATTTATGTTTCCCTCGTCTTCATTGCTTAATTTTGCTCCAGAGACAGTCACTCATAGTTGAAATGTCACTCATAATCACACTACAATTATGGCAATGTCACTCATAGCAACCTGAAACCTTGGCAGCTATGGAAGACCGCACTTGCTCCAAATGCCCCCAAACAACTCCTGATTTTGCACAGAAAGTTGCCGTCTGTCCCTTTGCACACACCCCTTCTGCAGAAATTAACGAGCCACACTGTGCATTCTGTCTGACTTTTCTCCTCACGGCGTCACCTGGGAACTGTCCTCCTGACTGTAGGGTGATCTGTGTGATCTTCGGCAGGCCGGGAATCAACGAGTAGAGTGATTTAGGGAGATGTGAAGAGCTAAACATCTGACTCTCAACAGAGCGACTGCTTTTATACATTGGCGGCGATAGAAGGGGTGGGCGCTAATAGGGACGGTGCACCATCTGTAAACGTCTCCTTTGGGGGCAATGTTTGTGGCTGTGTCTCGCCATGTTTTTATAAGATTGGGCCCACTAGACCACCAGGGATTGGTTTGTGGGGAGTCGCCCCTTGGGCAAGGACAGCTCGCCTTTGGGGGGCATTAATTTGACAGTTTTTCTGCCCCCCTGAGGCGCATATCGGCGGATTTCTTTTTTTTATGGCCTCTAGGGTTTTTGTTTATATTGGGGAGCGTCCCCTTTATGGGAGGATGATTATGGCCATTTCTGCCCCCTTTTGGTGGCAGATTAGCTGTATGTTTTTAGGCCCATTTGCCCCCAAGGGGGGCCGAAGCTACTAGACAACAAGGGTTTTTAAATTTTTGTGTTGGGGAGTGGCCTCAAGGGCAAGGGTTGCTCCCCTTTTACAGGGGTGAATATTTTATTTATACTCTTAGGCCCACCTACCCCTTAGCTTGGCTGGTAGATTGTGTGGACTGGAGCATTATTTGCATATGTGATTGTAATGCGTTTTTCTCCTTTTTATTCTAGTGTAAAGCTTTTGATTCCTGTTTGCAGTTTTGGCAGAGGTTGTTCTGCAGTTTTGCGTAGTTGCCTTTTTTTTTGGTAAGAAAAACATGTTTGTTGTATTTACTCCAAATTAGTATTATTGTCATGCATGAATGAATTTTTTTGTAAGTGGTGTCATAGTGGCAGCATATTTAGTTAGTGTTTGGAGCATGAAATTCTTTGCGATGTGTTTTGCATTGTCTTATGTGTAAGTTTCTTTCCTTTTTTAAGTGGGATATAGTCGATCCTTACTGTGTCTGTGCAGAGTAGGTGCTGGTGGGTCTAGCTGCTTCTGGCAAGTGAGTGGTATAGTTTTGGAGTTTATAGGTCTTTGTGATAAAAGACGCATTTTGTTTATTACTTATTTTACAAAGTTTTTGTTGTTGTTGACTTGTTTGACAAGTAACCTTTATTAGTAAGGGTTACGGCTAGCCATAGAATTACTTCTCAGCAGGAGGTTGGTATGCTTTTTGAATCTTTAATGAAATCCAGATTCTCTGGTCATGTTAATAGGAGAATCGCAATTCTGGCAGTGAGTATTCTGTCCAGGAGAAATCATCTGATGATGAAGCTACACTAAGTGCAGATAAAGCTACTCTCAGTGGGGATGAAATGCCTGTTTTAGAGGAGGACACTGATGTGCTGATGGTGCAGCAAGACACATCGGTATTGAAGCCTGAGGCTGCAAGGCTTCCTACTGGAAGTGCTGGACTCTGGGTTGATCCAAACACGGTGCAGCCAGTGTTGCCTGCCTTTAGTGGGGATGCAGGGTGTAGAGTGAATTGTGAAAATCTTTTGTCTCTATAGTTTTTTCAATTGTTTATGGATGATGGATTTTTGAGCAGACTAATTTGTATGCAGACCGGTTTTTGAGGTACAACAGTGCCAGACTACCCGGTGAACTACCACAAATCTGGATAAGATGAAGTGCCAGACTACCCGGTGAACTACCACATATCTGGATGAGATGAAGAGGTTTTTGGGTTTTACTTTTTTGACGGGCTTTATAGGGAAGCCATCCATGGCTTCATATTGGCCTACCAGTCCCTTGAAAGCAACGGCCACATTTCCGGCAATTAGTAGTCGTGATCGGTATTTCCTTTTGATTCGGATGCTACATTTTGTTGATAATGCTTTGGCGTTGCCACGAGATCACCCTGACTGTGACCGTCTTTTTAAGATTCGGCTTGTTCTTGATCACTTTGTAGATCGATTTTCAGAGATCTATACTCCAGGGAAAGAAATTGCTGTTGACAGGATATGTCTATTATTTCCGGGTGTACACTGAAAGGGATTCCACTATTGACCCACCTGGTTGTGCGTCAACTTTTGGAGTTTCTGAGAAAATTGTGTGGGATCTTGCTAGAGGACTGTTTAACAGAGGCCACCATTTGTACCTTGATAACTTCTATAGCCAAGTGACATAATCAAAATATGTTTATATGGAGATCATAGTTGATATAACTTGCATATGAGATTGAGAGTGGAAAGTCCAACTATATATAAATAATCTTAAACAATAAAATATTCTTATTTGATTTTATTGGTATATGTTATATATATTTTTATCAATTCTTTTTGTGTTTTTCTCTTCTGTATTCTTTTTTTTTATAGTTGTTTTGCAATATAACAAAGGTCAATTAAAAACATATTAGAAAGAATATACATAACCAATAGACATGAGACTGAACAAAATGTTGAGGGCAAAGCGGTAGCTGTCACAACGCGCGTTTCGGCTCTTGAGCCTTCTTCAGGTTACCGTCTTTTGCTAAAAAAAAATGTGTGCGAACTCAAACCTAAATCTTGGTTATGATGTTACAGGTCAGTCGATATTTAGAGTTTCTTGATAACTTCAAACGCAGGGAGATGAGAGCGAGGAACATATATGTTGTAGCTATCAGCAGATGGGGATGATATCTAGGAATCACTAGATCAGTTCCTGTCCGTTATCTACCGTTTATTGACACTTGGGGTATTGTAGGAATGAAATTGCTGGGCATGAAAATAAAAAATGTCGATGAAGTTTTCTTCACAATAGAGTTATGAGACAAGTGGACGACGAGGATAAACGATAATAGCATCAAAGGAATAGTTAATTATCTGGGGATAGCCAGAGAATTACTTCCCGGGAGTTGGGATCTGTGTAATGATTAACGTTCATTTTGCCATATCTGCTGAGAATGGCTGAAGGTTTCTAACTCCCGGTATGTTGAAGAAACGACCGCCTGTGACTGAGAACACTGGATACAAAAACCCTAACTCAGTTTGTTCCCCATGTATAGCAGGTGCAACAGTAATATATAGGGGTCCCCTTTTTTCAAAATATACCTTGATAACTTCTACACTGCTGTGCAATTCTTTTAGGAATTGTTCAAAGTGGACACTTTTGCTTGTGGCACAATCCGCTCTAACTGTAAAGGCTTCCCAAAAGAGCTTGTATGCAAATTAGCTTCAGAGGGGCCAGTGCAGAGCCTTGCGTAGTGAGGAACTGCTAGCTGTGAAATTTGTGGACAGGAGGGATGTGTACATGCTGACTACCTATACTGTTTTGGGTCAGGTTGCTGAAGTGCGCAAACCCGGTACATAATGAAAAAAACATTGCAAGACGCTGCTTGGTTATTGGCTCTGGGTTTGTCGGGTTCTTGGTGAACCTACAAGTCCTATATATCCCCACACCCAGAAAGGTCCAGCGGATGTAAAGGTATATTGCTTTCAAACAGCCGTCACAATTAGAAGAAGTAACAGGAGAAAACATTGGCACAAATGGCTGTTTTTTTCAACTAATTTTCAATTTTTCCTATATTTGTTAGTTTCTAGAAAGAATCCTTGAAGGATCTACACAAATGACCCCTTGCTGAATTCAGAATTGTGTCTACTTTACTACAATGTATAGCTCTCCAGAATCCATTAGTGCTTTCATATCCATTTCTACCATTACCTGGAAGGTTGAAAGTACAACAAAATAGCAAAAATAGGCTATATCCCAGTAAAATGCCAAAACTGTGTAAAAAATTTTGGTTTTCTGACAAATGTCTGTCAGTCCCTAAAAGCTGGGAAAGTGGTGATTTCAGCCCCATAATCCCTTTGTCGATACCATTTGGAGGGAAAAAAAACAGACGCTTTCATTTGCAGCACTTTTTTTCAAATTATTATTATTTTTTTTTTAAATGTAGCTGTATTTTGGCTACTTTCTAGGTATCCAAACATAAGCCTCCTCTGTTGATAGTGAATTTCTATAATTCTTTCTGTAGAAGTTCAGACATTGAACACATCGCTGCCTTGGAGGGTTTTTTGGAAAACTGCTGGGAGACGAGGACCTATTCCTATCAAGTTAGAATTCTGGGTGACTTTAATATACACCCTTGTCAGCTAGACTCTACCATTTGGAGAGGTTTTTTGGATGCAATATCTTGGACACCCATTTTGAGAATAGGTCTTAGGTTGGAGGAGTTCCTTGCGGCGAATAATTTGCACTGCCTGGAACAGTCAGGGGGGGGAAATACTGTGCCTTCTTATTCTGGTAGGGGGTGCTCCTCTACTATTGATTTGTTCATGTTATCTGTCCCTTTGGTCTCTGCAGTTAATGGCTTGAGAATTTCCTGGAATTGTTTTAAAAAGCACAACCCCTAAATGGTGGAATTGGCCTGTAACTAATATACACTCTGTAAATAAGGTAAGAGTGTCTCAAACAATGTTATTAGCACAAGAGATCAAACCCATAGACTGACGCTGGATAAGGTGATACAGAAGGCTTTTTTAAGCAGTTTGTAAACGGTAAGTGTGGGTGACATAGCATTAAGCTTTTATAGTGTAACACAGGACTGACCAGTATTAGATGCTTTTAAAAATATAAGTACGCAGATTGTTGATAACTTGACATCCCTTGATAAGACTAATGGAAACAAAGAAAAACAAGCATTTACAATGCAATATGTCTCACAGCATTAACGTTTGAGTTATTGGCATTGTGTATGACAATGCCAATAGTTATAACTTTTGCAAATGTGACACCTATAGCATTTGTAATGCAATATGAGTTGTATTTACGTGACTTAGATGTATGTTTTGTTACATAATGTGAAGCACCGGAAAAGCCATTAGGTCTTGCCTATTACTTAGAGTGCCTTTATGTTTCCATCCATGCTCTCTTATTCATCTGTACATTGTGCCCCATGCTTGACCACATATGCCAGGAACATGAACTCCATGTGATGCAGAAGCAGCAGAGTAGAAGCAATGACCCCAAGAATGAAACCACTACTTCCCATAAAGGAGAGCAGATCCACCTAAAGTCTTCAGTGTTTAGAATACACAGGCTCTTTGGTTTACCCATTTGAGTGAACATTAAACTCGTTAATGAGTCCTTTATTCTATTGCAAGACTGCGAAAAATCACAGAAAGAGCTGAGCAAGAGCAGAGACAGGAAGGGGTCTTACTTGGTTGGCTCGAACAGCACAAGCCGAGTCATTCAAAGATTCACAATGTAAATTGTGCAGCCAACAGCATCGAAAAACACAATAGAGGTTATTTTAAGTTACAAATAGGTTAGTTCATGAATGCTTATGTTTCTCTTCAGTACAATGGATTATATATCTCTGCACTGACATTTGTTAAAATACTTTTTTAAACAAACGTTTTATCACCTTCAACAAACTGACAGAACAGCAATGAGCGAACCAAGAGATGGTCATTTACAACGTATAGCTGGGCAATATCATTGGTCATGTGGAGCAACATTAGTGTCTATTAAACCATATGTGGGCATTTTGGGTAGCATTCATCCTGAACTAAATTTCTTCAAGGTGGTCCCATATTTGACAGTTAAGTAAAATGATTTGCACATTATCAGGCAGCATGATCAAATGAAGAAGCGGAGATCCTGAACCAAATGTTCCTGGTTACATATAGAATTAATTCAACCACTGGCTGAATATCCCCTTCTCTGCCCCTTTACTCCCAACGGATAATGTTTTGTGTTAAATTATTATTCGATTCAAAAGATGTATAAAAATGTCAAAACTACTTTCTTCCTCAATGTAAGAGAAGGAAGGAGGCTATTTTTAAACTTTCTCGGATGCTTGTTTCCGTTCTGGGAAGGACATGGCTTTTGTAGTTCGGACTGAACTGTTCCCATGGGGCACAAGGTCAGCGCTGATTTGCATATCGCCATTGTCTAACCCAGGGTGGTGTGGAGTGGAAAAACGATGGATTTGGGCCCAGATCTTTGGACTGGGGTGAATGTGTGACATTGATCCACATTCTGTCCATCATTGTTGTGTTTGCAATTACCGCTCTAAGTGTACTGGGGATGCTCAGACGTGAGTCCCAGGCACTCCACACCACTGGAATCAAGCTAGCCGGGCTGATGAGGTGTTACCTCGAAACCGGGCCGGTCCTCGGATGCTTGTTTCCGTTCTGGGAAGGACATGGCTTTTGTAGTTCGGACTGGACTGTTCCCATGGGGCACAGGGTCAGCGCTGATTTGCATATCGCCATTGTCTAACCCAGGGTGGTGTGGAGTGGAAAAACAATGGATTTGGGCCCAGATCTTTGGACTGGGGTGAATGTGTGACATTGATCCACATTCTGTACATCATTGTTGTGTTTGCAATTACCGCTCTAAGTGTACTGGGGATGCTCAGACGTGAGTCCCAGGCACTCCACACCACTGGAATCAAGCTAGCCGGGCTGATGAGAGGTGTTACCTCGAAACCGGGCCGGTCCTCGGATGCTTGTTTCCGTTCTGGGAAGGACATGGCTTTTGTAGTTCGGACTGGACTGTTCCCATGGGGCACAGGGTCAGCGCTGATTTGCATATCGCCATTGTCTAACCCAGGGTGGTGTGGAGTGGAAAAACGATGGATTTGGGCCCAGATCTTTGGACTGGAGTGAATGTGTGACATTGATCCACATTCTGTCCATCATTGTTGTGTTTGCAATTACCGCTCTAAGTGTACTGGGGATGCTCAGACGTGAGTCCCAGGCACTCCACACCACTGGAATCAAGCTAGCCGGGCTGATGAGAGGTGTTACCTCGAAACCGGGCCGGTCCTCGGATGCTTGTTTCCGTTCTGGGAAGGACATGGCTTTTGTAGTTCGGACTGGACTGTTCCCATGGGGCACAGGGTCAGCGCTGATTTGCATATCGCCATTGTCTAACCCAGGGTGGTGTGGAGTGGAAAAACGATGGATTTGGGCCCAGATCTTTGGACTGGGGTGAATGTGTGACATTGATCCACATTCTGTCCATCATTGTTGTGTTTGCAATTACCGCTCTAAGTGTACTGGGGATGCTCAGGCGTGAGTCCCAGGCACTCCACCCCACTGGAATCAAGCTAGCCGGGCTGATGAGAGGTGTTACCTCGAAACCGGGCCGGTCCTCGGATGCTTGTTTCCGTTCTGGGAAGGACATGGCTTTTGTAGTTCGGACTGGACTGTTCCCATGGGGCACAGGGTCAGCGCTGATTTGCATATCGCCATTGTCTAACCCAGGGTGGTGTGGAGTGGAAAAACGATGGATTTGGGCCCAGATCTTTGGACTGGGGTGAATGTGTGACATTGATCCACATTCTGTCCATCATTGTTGTGTTTGCAATTACCGCTCTAAGTGTACTGGGGATGCTCAGACGTGAGTCCCAGGCACTCCACACCACTGGAATCAAGCTAGCCGGGCTGATGAGAGGTGTTACCTCGAAACCGGGCCGGTCCTCGGATGCTTGTTTCCGTTCTGGGAAGGACATGGCTTTTGTAGTTCAGACTGGACTGTTCCCATGGGGCACAGGGTCAGCGCTGATTTGCATATCGCCATGGTCTAACCCAGGGTGGTGTGGAGTGGAAAAACGATGGATTTGGGCCCAGATCTTTGGACTGGGGTGAATGTGTGACATTGATCCACATTCTGTCCATCATTGTTGTGTTTGCAATTACCGCTCTAAGTGTACTGGGGATGCTCAGACGTGAGTCCCAGGCACTCCACACCACTGGAATCAAGCTAGCCGGGCTGATGAGAGGTGTTACCTCGAAACCGGGCCGGTCCTCGGATGCTTGTTTCCGTTCTGGGAAGGACATGGCTTTTGTAGTTCGGACTGGACTGTTCCCATGGGGCACAGGGTCAGCGCTGATTTGCATATCGCCATTGTCTAACCCAGGGTGGTGTGGAGTGGAAAAACGATGGATTTGGGCCCAGATCTTTGGACTGGGGTGAATGTGTGACATTGATCCACATTCTGTCCATCATTGTTGTGTTTGCATTTTTAAACTAATGGCATGCCTTTCCTTTCACTGCATGAAAAGTGCAGAGGGCCACCACCTCAATGACAGCATTTGCACTGATTATTAAATCAACAGGACCGACTCAGTCCCCACGGGTTTTCAACGGGACGCTTGTGAACTGCAGCTCACACACAGCAAAAACGCACCTTTTTAGATTTTGAACCATCAACTGTCAAGTGGCTTCAATTTTCTTTTTATCTTTTAATATTGCAATAGGGAGGTGCAGAAATAGCTCTATTTTGGCTCGCAAGTGCCTATGGGACTAGGGCCAAGCGAGAGCCAGTCATTCAGCCTGAATTTTGCTTGGCTTGCAGATTGTTACAGACACATTCCCACGCCTGCCTATCTTAAGATACAAGTAGTCCTGTAAAATAGTGACAAATAATCCATTAAGTTTTCTAAGATATTCAGGGACTGCTTGTTTAGGCAAACTTTTTTGTGATTTCCCAACAGTCATACATGTGCTTATGACAGCCTCAGCTGGAGGGGGCATAGGAGGCTTGAAGCCGACAGGCTCCCACGATGGTGTCCAAGAAATAAACCTGTGCGATCTACATTCAGTGATATTCGACCTGATCTACTCTACAGCCGCAACACTTTCTGCACAATTAGGAGGTGTGTGTGTGTGTGTGGGGGGGGGGGGGGGGGGTTACTGCATATGCACCACCACCTACAGCATAATTTGCAGATTCAAACAAAAAATAACATTGAGTACAATTTCAAACAGATCAAAAGTGACTAAAAACACAGCAACGCATCGTTAGTTGCTGCATTCAGGCGTTAACATGGGAACAATGAAGTGAATCTTTTCCCTTGACAGTGTAAACTTCTGGGACAAACATCGCGAAATAATGGTGCCACCTTATGCCAACATAATTTGCCATTTCTTGCCGCAGAATTTGGTCGTCCATTTCTGCGTAATTCCACTGGCTATGAAACTACTTTATGAATGTACAAAGTAAAGAGTATTTGGCTAATTTAAAAGTTCGATAGCAGTAAACGACACTTCAAGAACCGTCATTATTACTTTGGCTTATTTTAAAAGACCCAGCTGTCTTCTATCCCGCCACCTGGGCCATGTTATCAACTGACCCGGAAGTGCTACAGGTGCCCCATTTTTAGCACTTCCAGGCCTCCTCCATAACATACCATGGAGAGTCAATGGCCTTGCGATGCAAAGTGAGTGTGTGCATTTGCAGAGATGTGTGCCCACATCAAATAAGGAAATGCCTTTACGCCTTGTAGGTGCGTTGGCATTGCTCTCTCAGAAGGGCGCACTAGCTGTGTGCCAGGCAGGAGTTTCTTCTGCACCTTTAGAAGGTGCCCCGGTGAGCCTGCGGTGCTCCTTGTGGGTGGGTGGGAGTCCCCGGGTCTCTCCAAAGGGAGGACTGCAGCGGGCGCAGTGCTCGGAAACACACGGGCAATCCTCTGCAGGGGAACACCGCACCCTGGCTGGGGGTGGGGAACAGGGGCCAATTGCGGAATGCCCCATCAGGGAGGATGTAGTGTTTGACTGCATCCACCCTTTTGTGTGGCCTCTGACCCTCCTCAAAGGAAGAAACGCAGAGCAGAAAGCAAACCGTCTTTGTGTGTTGTGCACTCTGCAGCACATGTCTAACTCAGAGGTAGGCCATGCACAGCGAGGAACGGCGTCCCTGGAATTCACTGGTGCATCTACAGAGGGTGCGCACAGGAATACGACCTCCGGTATATGCAACCGGGCAAATTAAGTTTCAAGGGCCCCAAAACAGAGACTTTTTTTAACTAGCCATACTGGTGTTCGCACGGTAATCTGTAATAAAATATACAAATGCGGAAAATGAAACAAGGCGTTAGAAGGCTCCAAAAAGGAAATACTTTATATTTGTTTCGTCTTTAAGGAGCAGGTATTTTTAGTAGCTGCTAATTTATGCAGTAGCTGTATTGTGTTATTTGTAAACTATAATGCTGTAACTATATTTACGATTACCTAGTTGTAGCGTTAACACAGACGAACACTAGCCATTCAACTTAGTAAGAGAAAACAGGGAGACACCATAGAGTTGACAGAGAGCCAGAAAACAGTAAAACGTCATCAGAATGGTATAGAGAGAAGCACCAAGAAAAACAGACAAACACCCGTAAAGATGGTACAGGAAGACTAGAGAATGCAGAGAAAGAGACACACTCAAGAATACAGTGAAGACAGCACGGGGATGGTAGGGGGAGACGCCAAGGAAAACATAGATACACCATAGGAACAGAACACAAAGAGGACACCAGGAAACCAGAGAAACACCTTAAGAAATTGTAAACAGAGACTCATAAGACCAAGGAAGTAGCGGAAAAAAAACGAAACTTACCAGCCGCGCGGCTATCTACAGACAAGGAAGTAGCGAAAACGAAACTTACCAGCCGCGCGGCTATCTACAGACAAGGAAGTAGCGAAAACGAAACTTACCAGCCGCGCGGCTGTCTACAGACAAGCTCACACACGCGATCCAATTCGAAGGCGCGCTTCGGAATCCGATGCTGCCATAGACAATGCTGCACGCGTGGCCAGCTCTTGTCTCCCCTCGTTGTCGGCTGAGCCGACAGCTACAGTTCTCTGGCGAGAACGCGCTTTGCGCGCTTCTAGCCGAGACCTAAAAAGATGGTTTGATGGTAATTGTTCTAAGACACACAGGTATTTAATGGTGGCTATTAAGCAGAAACGTAGGGATGAGGACAAGATTATGGCATTTAGAAAAGAATATAAATCTGCGATTCAGCGGAGCAAAAAACTTATCACAGGGCAGGCATGGGAGATCCTCTTTCAGGCCAGTGTGTTAACTAACAGCTCTAAATTTTGGGAAATTGTTAACAATCCCTTTTTTCAGGCCTAGCAAACCCAATAGTACTATTGCCTCTGAGAGATGGGTACAACATTTTGAAGGGATCTGCAGTTGAAAGGACCTGGGGGAGCCGGACTCCACGTGGGAACCAGGGATTGAAATCTCACCATCGGTGTTGAATGTTTAAGAGGTGCACAAAGCCATCGAAGCCACAGCCAGGGTGAAAGTCCCTGGCCCGGGTTCCCCCTGATCTTTATAAGACTGACACTTTGACCTGAGCTAGGATTTTGACACAGGTTTTTACCGCGGCCTGTATGTGTGGTTTCCCCTCTTCCTGGTATAGGGCTATTATTACACCCATTTTCAAAAAAGGGGCGAGCGACTATCCAGCCTGTTATCGCCCCATTTCGCTTATAGATTTTGTGGCACAAATCATGGGGAAGGTTGTCAGGAAGCATCTTACATCTTGGCTTGATAATTTTAATATTATCTCAGTGCTTAAATATGGCTTTGCGTTTTAATTTATTATTTATGCAGACATTTGTTTGTTTAATTTATTTTAAGCTGCATAATTTTGCTTGCGTATTTCAGGCAATTTTGGGTGCATATTTTAGACACGTTTTTAGGTTTCGCCCTGCGTAGCAGTTGCTCCGCCCAGGGCGAAATCTTATGATCCTACATATGGGCTTTGGTCCCGCCTCTGTCTCCCATTGGCTAGCTCCATAAATGGAGGCTAGCCATTGGGAGACAGAGGCTGTCAATCACGCTTTCCCCGTGAAAACGCGATTCAGGGGCGTTTCTGGGTCTTTTTTTAAGTCCCGCCCTCTCCTCTTCCCATTGGCTGGAATTTTACCTTCCAGCCAATGGGGAGGGGAGACGGCGAAAAACACGCCCACAAGGAGTTATTGTGCCGTTGTTGTGCCTTCTTTATCCCCCGCCCTCCCTCCCGTTGTCCGTGCCTTTGCCGTTGTGGGGCAGAATCGAGTGCGTTTTGGAATTGTTACTGACCCAGCCATTAGGATATGGCTGCTATATTCGTTATTTATTTATTTCTATTCTTGTTCGTTATATTTTTATTGTGGCATTATTTCGGTCGTGATTACATGGCCGCGGTTATCTTCACTTTTTTCTGATTGGGTGGATGTTCATTCTTTATAATTTTGGCTTGCTTTTCGTTTTTGATATTATGACATGGCCACCGCACATTTTGACTTGGGTGTACACTACAACATGGCTGCCATATGTAGGGAAATTAGCCCGTTTCAATATGACCGTCACTTTCGAGTCCGTTTTTAGTTGCAGTAGTACACTCTCGTCCTGTTAGATGGTAGGCATTCGCTTACGTCTTCCTTATGTGTCTAATTAGCACTTTTCAAATGCGGGAATCCCATCGGCTTTAAAAATGCGTGGCTTCAGGATCCCTCCGTTCGCTCTTACCCAGTTACCATGCCGGGAGTCGCCGCTTAGGTTCCAGGTAAGAAGGGGGCTTGATTTTCCTCTTTAAAAAGATTTGTGATAGGTACCCTTACGAGAGTATCGCCTATTTAATGTCTATCGGGGGAAGGCTGACATGGCTTTTGCCCCGATAAAAGCCTCATGACCCACTCGTTGTTGGTCGGTACGACATCTCATTTACGTGCTTTTAAGTTCCTCTAGACCAGTGATCGATCATTGTCAATGTATAATTTTACATGGCACACAATTATCTTGGATTTGGCTTTGAATCACGCTTGAGATTGTATCGGCACTCACGTAGTTCATCTCCTATCACTGAATCCGTGTATTTTTTTCGCTTATTTCTTGGCAGCTTATATTGCTTCCCAGGAGCTGAATAAAGTGCTTCTTTTTTCCATTTACTCACTGGATCTTGGATTCATGTGCTTGCAAGGTGAGGTTAACAGTCCCATTACCTATATGGGCGAGTATGTTGTTTGTATCTCATGGGGTGCTCCTCTGTTTTATGGCCATCCCCCGCCTGTGGTTCTTTAATACGATTTTTTCTTAAATAATTCCTGCTATTTCCCCCATATCCTTTTACGAGTGGGAGAACGGCATATACTCCCGGTCATCTATATATTGGGTTTCCTGCTCTGATCGACATTTTGATTGTCACATATCCTAAGGCCGCCTCTCGCTGTTTTCATTGATGTGTACATTATGGTTTTTTGTGTTGCAGTTTACACTTATTGTCCTCGCAAACGGTGTTTTCCCTGAAACCACTGGGAACAAGTGTCACCTGCTTTTGTGACATTATAACAGGAGGTGAGTTTGTCCTTGCCTGTTTTATTTACAATCCTAGGCCAACACATAATAATGTTATTTATTATTGGTTTTGTGTTTATTCCTTTTTGCCACAGTACCATTTTCATCTTTTGCACTGATCACTTCTCAAGCTTCTATGCCAATTGGACACATACCTGTTAGAGGTGAGTGACTACATGTCCCATTTGCATCAGCATGTCTTGTGAATTAAACAACCGGTACGAGTTTATTACTAGCGTCACTCTCCATCTACCTCCCCATTTTCTCCTCACTCTCTATCCTGCACTCCTTAGCTTTTCTTTTCACACTCTCTCGCTCCTGCCCTCCTTCTTGCTCTCCTTCTTTCCTGTCCTCCCTATCCCTTCTGCCTTCTCTCACTCTATTCCCTCTGCCCTCCTTCTTGCTCTCTCTCTCTTCTGCCATCCCTCTCTTTTCTGCCTTCTTACTCCCTCCTGCCCTCCCTTTCCACCTCTCTCTTCTGCTCTCTTTCCCCTTCTTGTCCTCCATCTCCCTCTTGTTCTCTCTCTTTCCTGTCCTCTCCTTCTCTAGCCCTCCTTCTCCTTCCCGCCCTCCTTCTCCTACCTGCCGCCCTCTCCTTTCTGCCCTCTCTCACACACTCCTACCTTCCCTCCTGTCCTCCCACTCCTTCTTGCCCTCCCTCTCCCTTCTGCCTCTTTTCCTTCTTGCCTTCCCTCTCTCTCCTGCCCTCTCTTCCTTTTGACCTCTCTTCCTTCTTCCTTCTTACTCCTGCCCTCCTACATGCCCTCCCTTTCCCTTCTGTCCTCTCTCTTGCTCTCCCACTATTTTCTGACCTCCCACTCCTCCTTGCATTTTCGCCCTCCTACCCTACCTCTGTATCCTCCCCACTCTTCTTTGCATATGCCTTCTCAACATGCACTATCACTGCACACAGCCTCTCAACACACGGCCTCTCTGCACATGCCTCTCTCCATATAATCTCTCTGCACAGGGCCATGTGTAGAGAGGGCACGTGAAGATAAGGCATGTGTAAAGAGGGCGTGTGCAGAGGGTGTTTTCCAGAGAGGCACTCCATATTTCTGTGTAAAGTAAAACACATCAACGTTTTACACATAATTCAAAGAAGTTAGAAAAGACCATTTGTCAAAAGCAATACCAAAAGCTCAAACTTTAACAAAGGCGAAACCATTGCACTGTAAATGCTTGTTTAATGTTTATTTGATGTGAGGGGCTGACATTTAGCTCGGGGTGAATGGAGGAGTGTGGCTACCAGTGTATGCGTGGTGTTTAAAGGGGGATTGTTTTTCGTTTTTACTTATGACTAAACAACTTTGTAAGCTGTCCCTTTAAAGTTTGAATTTCCACTGGATTAGGTCATGGGGGTTAAACACACCTGTGTCTTGGAGTGCACGTGTTTATAAAAGTATGTTTGGAAAGGCTTGAGTCAAACTGAATGCTGGCAGTGATGAATGAAGTTGCACGTTAAGATGAGGCTGCCGGTTTCGGCTTGGAAGGTGATTTAGTAGTTTAGAAGTTATTTAAGCACTAGAGGGGTTGGTACTAGTTCAAGTGGAAGTTTTTATAGATGGGTTGACTGTGGGATGGCGCTAGTGGGAGTACAGGCAAGGTTTTGGGAATATGATTTAGCTCTTATTTAGTTTTCATATCATGTGTTGGATTAATTGTAATCTTGAGTTTGGGTAAGTGATGACGGGTTGGAGGAATAGAATTAGCACTTGGAATTCAGGTTTATGACTGTTAGCAAGGGTGAATAGAGGGCAAAATGATAGGTAGTTTTATTCACCTTTTTATTTCATTTTCAATTTTTAACGTGGGCAGCATTTTGTGCACAGATGGTTGAGATGTCTGTTTTTATTATCCATTTCACTGACCCCTGACGAAGGGCCCATTTGGCCTGAAATGCATTGGGTGATAAGAAATAAAATACCTTTGATCCTATTTTTCGAGTATGATTTATTCCAACGTGTCGCTGTTGAAGGCCCGGAGGGCATGCAGGAGACATTTGAAAAAGTACAGTAAATGAATCATGCTGCAATTACGCTGTTTTCGCCGTGATGTTGGAAGTATGGATAAACTTTGGATGAAGGTTTTGATTACTGTTTGGTTCACTGTGAATACGAGGATTATTGAGAAATGAAATAGGAAAAAAGTTGTTTACGATATGGAAATATTCCTGTTCTCGCAGTGCGACAGTCAGGAGCGCAATTACGTTCCTTCTTGGTTATTCTTAAATATGGCTTCAGGCAGAGAAGAGGGACACTGGATCCGTTTTTTAATCTATACTTGATCGTGGGTAAACATACCATAGCCAAGAGGGGTTGCCTGCACGTGGCACTTATGGATTTAACCTCGACAATCAACTGTGTCAATAGATTTAAGCTCTGGCCTATCCTCTTGGATCTGGGCATGGATGCAGATTTACTGGCTTTTTTACATACCTCCTGTTAGACCTGGCACCTTGGCGTGAGTTTCCCTTCCACTTTTTGCTGATGTGCCTCAGATGTTTTTGCTGGTGTCCGCTGCTCAGGGCACTGCGCCACGGCCAACCCGTGCCGCAGTGCAAGTGCTCCCTATGAAAAGTGTAACTGTGATTGATATTCCTGATTGGTTCATTGGATTTACTGTCAGTCCCCAGTAAAGTGCACCAGGAGTGCCAGGGCTTGTGTATGCCAATACTGCTAGTGGGCCTGCAGCGCTGGTTGCGCCACCCACAGAAGCAGCCTTAAAATGTGTCTAGGGTCTGCCATTGCAGAACCTGCGTGCAGTCTGGTACTGTCATGCTGGCTGGGCAAGTGCACACACTTGCCAGCCCCTAAACCTTCCCTTAACTTCATATTAGTCACCCCTATGGTCGGCCCAAGGGCAGGGTGCATTGTAAGTGTAAGGTATGACATGCTCTGCGAGTGTGGCATGTCCTAGTAGTGAATTACTGCCAAATTCGTTTTTCACTATTGTAAGGCTGCCTGTTCCCTTTAGGCCAGATGGGCTGCTGGAATTATTACACTCTACAATCCCAGCAGGCTCAGGGAACATGGTAGAAAATAAAGTTTAGTATGCCTGAACTCAGAATAATAAAATACTTATTTTAGTAAAGTTTATTTTAATATCCTGTGTTTTCAAATGCTACTTTTAGAAACTTAGCATTTGCTTTCCTAACCATTTCAGCCCGCCTCTGCTAGTATGTGGATCTGACTGTCTGGGATGTGTGAGTGACAGGGCTGGGGGATGACAGGTGGTGAATGCAAGGATTACACCTTAGTGGGAGGTAGGAGTGCCCCTGGACTCTTAATCAGGCTGTGCTCTGCCACCACAATGCTGGCTCCGCCCCCTGGGGAGCGACTGATGACTCAGCCTGCACCTGGCCCAGGAAGGGCAAAGCACTGTCATCAAGGTACTCCTGGCTGCCCCTGTCCACACAATGCTGGCTCCACCTCCTGTGGAGCGTCTGATGTGCCTGCCCCTCACACTGAAAGCAGAAGCCAGAAGTACACCCAACAAGTACTCAGAGACTGAAAGCAGTTATGCAAAGGCCCCCCTGGCCTGAGAAGACAAAAGAAATGCTGTATAAAAGTAGGAGCCCTGCTCCTTGTAAATCAGAATCCTGTTTCCCCACAACGAACCTCTGCCCAACTAGAAGGAGAAGAAGACGCTGGAAGGACTGGCCTGCTGCTTGCCTTGCTGAGGAAGGAGAGGAGAAGACTTTGGAAAAGACTTTGCTGACTTGTGCTTTGAAACATTCTCCAAGGGCTTGATTGAGCTTGCCCCTGAACTGCACCCCAGGACCAGTGGGTTCTCCTGTGCTTTGGCTCGTCTGCTATCTGAGGCCGAGTATTTCCTCCCGCCGGAGGTGAAGTCTGCCCCCTCTCGCCCCCTCCTAGGGCCGTGGTACCCGGGAGCCAGCCTGCCATCTTGCCCTTGAGAGCCTCGCTCCACTCAGAGTCGCTCTCTGCCCCAGGGCTAAGGCCGGCAGCTCCTCTACCCCCGCCTGCTTCACGGAGCGCCTGAGCGCGACTTCAGCCCCTCCCGCCGGAATCCAGGAGACGAGAGCAGCCTTTAGCCTGGACGGCCGCCCGTGCATTCCATTGCCGCGCCGCATCTTGAAGGGACCCCCCCTCTGTACCATCCGTGCGGAGGACTCCTGTGCTGCGCCCCGCCTCACGGAGATCGTCCGCCTCTGATCAGATCCCTAAGCACTTTCCGGGACTTCCGCGCTCTCGAGGAGTGCACCGCGAGGACCGGAACCCCCTACAAGCCGTACTGACCACTATTGCGCACAGGGCCTGTCTCGGGCTCGGGGCCCGCAACGTTCTTCTTTCCCCGTTGCCCTGTGCGTCGCTAGTAGGTCCAGGTAAGTCCCCTCGTCTCGGCTGTGCGCTTCCCCTCTGGTCACCGCCTGAAGCCCGGCTCAGTCTTGAAGGGCCTCACAGCGCCTTTCCCCAGCTCACTCTCACCTCAGAGCCTCGGGGGAAGCAACGCGTCGCCTCTGTGACAGCCCCGTACGCTTCATTGGTAGGAGCGGCACGTCGCGTACCCCGGCTCACGCGAGAAGCGTGAGTAACAGAAGGGGTGCCGGGATTTCACCCGCCCAGAGCACGTCGAAGCGCTACGAAGCGCAGAGCCAAGTCCCTGAGGCCCCAGAGGGGTAGAAACTTACCTAATCTGTCGAGGAACTGTTTTTGAAGTAAAAAGAAGCTAAAAGAGACATTTTTGAACTGTAACAGAAGAGAAGCTTGCCTAATTACAACCCGTGGCCCAACAAAAACGTTATTGGTCTTGTGTTAAGTCTGATCTGATATATATATTTTTACATAAAGGAACGTATTTTTATATTCACAGCCTGGTGTCCATTTGTGGGGGGGATTGGTACATTTTACTGTGTGTGTTATTACAAATGCTTAACTGAATAACGCCTGAAGAATAGCCTTGGCTGCTCACACCACGCACCTAGAGGGTGAGCCAGGGTAATTCTAAGGGGTCATCCTTCGCCCTGACTTAGAGGAGAGGGTCCCTGCTTGTCACAAGTGAATACTTGCGCCAACCAGAGACACCCAATTCTAACACCTCCCATTCTAACCTTACAGCCTCTGTGAGGTATAATGAGGATGGCAGTTTGCCTGCTTCCTGCGGGGCCAACAGAGGGGTAAGGAAGGGGTCCATTTTGGCTCCCCTGCTGCTCACCCTTTATATTAGCAAGCTAGGAGATACACTGATAGCCACCAGTAAACTAAACTAAACCCTGCATCACTATACGCAGATGACGCAGTACTGTTCGCACGGACTGCTGTGCACCTTCAAAATCTTCTTAATACCTGCACTGATTTATCTACCAAAATTATGAAATCCCATACCATGACTATTGGTAGTCGGAAGGCCATTGGGTGTATGGTTTTCTGCAGGGGGGCATAACTTACCAATGTTTTAACCTTCCTCAATCAGAGTGTGTTTGATGATAGAAGACCACAGGTCTCTCAAAGAGTCTTCAAACAGAATTCCCTGGCGAGGGACATAAGTGCAACCATGGATTTCGTCAATAGACTAAGGGTCAAACCAATTCCAGTCCTACTAAATTTTTGTTAAAGAAAAATTTATCCCTATGGCAAGCTAAGGGTGTGCAAAAGGGGAAGCTGAATGTTTCTTGTGTATCAACATAGAGGAAGCCATCTATAAGTTCCTGAGAGACAAATGACAAAACATCATATTAGACGACAGGAGGAGCCTTGTAGACTATCTTTGGGAAACAAAGTGATGGACATGATCCCACACCACCCTGACAAGGGCACCAAAACGTCATCAGGAAGTGAGTTGTTTCATGGAAAGAAGAACAGGAACAATAAGGTCAGCCAACGATGACAGGCCAGGAGGTGGGTAGTCAACAGTGGAGAGCTGTGGTGAAGAGTGCTGGTGAGACAGACATCGAGGTGGTAAATTACTTTTTTTGTCAAATCAGTTTTTATTATTTCCAGGGATACAAACAGCAGGACAGATTATACAATACAGTTCCTACCTCAAGATTCACAGCAAAAAATTGAGTCAGTATCTCATATCTTGTGGAACAGGCTAGCTTCAACAGAATGAATATTGCCCACAACACGTAGTACAAAAGGCCTACAATTCTGCGAACCCCACTCTCCACCCCCCTCCCAAAACAAACTTAAGTCAACTATGGTACGTAGGGACTTTCACTATTCTACTAATGGGATTCAGAGAACCAGATTGGGACACAGCTGGCGCCTCCTAGGAGGCAAACACCTCATCCGCTTACCCCCACCCCCTAAATGCACCCATTCAGAGCTGAAAAAGTTGTAGGGCCCTCATCCTTGTCAGGCATGCACTATGTAGCAGACCCGTAGGAGATAATGAACCAGGCCACGCCAAATATATTCAAAGTCAGTGAGTAAATGTTGGCTTCCTTTTCAGCCAGGAACCTGCACCACAACTCAATGAATGGAAATATGGTGCAGTGAGAAAAGGCCAAACACAATCATAAATAATGTATTATTCTTCAAGAAGCACTAGGGTCCTTCATTGGTCCGCAAGGCCCAACACTACACTCACATAGCCAGAAGAGTGCATAAAAATCTGAACATTTCCTTTGCACATCACACGTTTAATCAACAGTACTCTGGCAGTGCTTAATTTGAGCCAGTACTTTCTGGTGCTCGGCACCAGCACTTACCAAAACCACGCTTATGGCAGTCCACCACATGGTGGCTCTGTTTGTCTACGGTTGAGATAAACACAACTTTTGTTTAATAATTCAACGCACATTCAAAATGACTAATATCTTCTGCCCAAGCTATTCTTATTCTCTGGGTGGCCTGGAATAGTCCGAGTTGTCACACTTGTAAGAGTATGAATGTTAGTAGCTGTGTTGGTACTGTCATTGGCAGCGCTGGTAGGGGCAAAGAGTGGTGCAAGTTACATGGGCCACCTGACAAGGAGGAACCTGGCACATATGTTTCTTTTTGACAGATTAAGCACTGTCCAGCACTGGATCGGGTACCAGGGTGCTAAGTGTTGTGCACAGATGTTTGTTCTGGTGCGGAAACACTTTCCTAAGCCTCTATAGCCCTGACTACGCTTGGGGGGAGGTGTTGGAGGAAGGTTTCCAAAGTCTATAGTTGGATGTAGCAGCCCTATGAAGGCAAGCCCTTTAAAAATACAGTGGCATGACGATAAGGCGGTTTTCGCCTTCGAGAAGAGAGGAAGGTCAAATATCGCAGGAGGCGTAACCCCCCTAAACAATACGTTCACCTACTGGGATGCCAACTTTATTTATTTTTTTTAAAGTGAAAAAACTTTCAAAATGGTAATTGTGCAATTACATGAATACGTAATTCGTATACAAAATCACGTAAAATATGCTTACATGAACCGGACCAACCCGCTAAATCGTGATTAAGACCTGCATGTTGTAGTGGAACTCGATACATCACGAACCAGGAACTATGCTTAACACCAACGCCACTTATGTTCCGAGCTGCACCTAGGCAGTGGATTGATACGCCATCTGTCCTTGTAGCGCCATTGTGGCATTCACGAGAGAGAGCGAGGCGAGCGCCGGTTCCTGCGACAGCAGGTGACGAGAAATGGGAAAAGGAGCAGCGGCTCGATGATGTCTAGCCGCCGGGTGGCACAAGGCCCGAGGGGCGATGGCAGGGAGCGAGCATTTGTCCTGAGGGACGCAGGTATTTCAGTGGAAGGAGGGAACGGTGGTGGAGGAGGGAGGTAATAATAAGCAGGGGGAGAAGCTTGCGAGAGAGCTCTGACTGCGGCTCTCCGCGAGGGGTGGTTTGGTTTAGCAGATAGGACCCGCGGTGGGTTAGTGGAAGGCCAGTAGCTGCGGGGACCTGGAGCGGTTGTGACCCAAGGTCTGTGCAGTCCCACTGTGGAAAAGTAGTAGCAGCGGGTGCTCGCGGCAGGCCAGCGCCATCACGTGCTCCGTGTTTACATACACAGGCTTCTGACAGAGCTGAGCCACTGAAGACCTCCCCTCCAGCCGAAGCTCCACCCTCGCAGCCGGTCAACCCTCCAACCCCCCCCCCCCCCCCCCAAAAAAACCTGAGAAAAAAATGACCCCCATCTCATAAACGAGAGACACCCTCTTTCAAAAGTATGCATATTAGAGCTCTTTACCCCAAGGTCATCGATACCGAGTAGGACCCCCCGGCACGTTGCAGCAACAAGATTACCCTGTCCACCCCAAAAACACTGACATCACCCCTCTTCCTGCGTACCACTGCACGCACCCCAACCCTACGCAGAGAGGGCCTCCTTAATACGTACACCTCGGTGGAACCCAGACCGGTCAAAACAGCTGTCACATCTACAGATGACAAAGAGCAGAGCCTGGCAGGGACCTCAGACTGGGGAAGAGCAGCCGAGGACCGCCTCCTCTTTTCGCTTCTTCAACCGGGATTACTCACCACAGTGACCGGCGACACCATCTCTGCTCCGCCAGCGGTGGGTCTGCTCCTCGCAGGGTTCAAGCCTCCCGTCCTCTTCACCGGCGAATACTGACTGTTTGTGTTCTTTTTTAGCACGACGTGACGTCACGGAGGGAGGGATGCACTGTTGTGACGTCAGAAAGGGGCGGGCTCGCTGCCGCGTAGTCCTGGACCAGGGCCTGTCAGCCTGAGTGTGAGAGGGATTCAATGCACCAAATGCATCCAATCAAACTTTTATTTGCAGCCAAAAAACAATAGCCCTTTGTCCTTAGCAGCGGTGACACGGTCTCTAAGGAAAGCCCAGGAAAATGGGTTCCCCCATGCTCCCCGGTTGAATTGTAAAAGACAGACTTCAAGAGAGTGCCGTGGGCGCTAGTGGCACTGCACCGCACCACTGTTAATAACAACGTCCACAATTGTCGCAGTTCAATTCCGTATTCCGAAACCGGCTGGCATCGGGTGCAGGTTCCGTATTGCCCTTTAGTAAAACTGGACATTGCATATAAAAGGTTTCTCTTTGCAGTTTAAGACCCTAAACCCCATTGCTATCCAATACAAAAGATTAGCTACCAGCACTGATCTCAGTGTCCCAATAATGTTGTTTTGTCCTTCTTTCCTTGATTCAAGCATTGCAATGGCTTACGTTTTTATACTGTATCCTTGAAAGAGTGTGGTAATTGTTAAGCCATTTTTATGCTATTTCTAACAAATTTGTAGTGTAGGTTTCGAATGGGTCCCCCGTGAAGCATTCCAAATCTTTTATGGTGAGCCTATCTCCTGGGGGTGTTTGAGGTTCACTCTCTTCAAAAACAATTTGATCAGTAGTGGAAAACAGTGCGTTTTTGGCACAGTTTCTGAAAAAAAATGACTACAAATATATATGCAGTTTAAAATTCTGGGTACGCATTTTAACATGGACTAACATGTTTTAAATGTCAGTCAGTAAGAAAACTTTATTTGGTTAATTACAACCATAAAAGTGTACCCTATACATAAAATTACTATTAAAACATAGGCAAGAACGTATTAAAAACATGGTATGAGTACATATCATAAGATACACATAACCTTCATACAAAATACAAATAACCATCGACGACTAGATAGGTCGGGTAAATCCATCATCTACATCAGGATCCTTCCAAGGAATTCCATGCCGTACCGTTGTCCTTTGCATGTACAGCATCATTCTACCCCAACTGCACAGTAAAAGCTATTCACTCTGTACACTTGAGGAACACCCTGACCTTACTCATAAATTTCCCAATAGCGCATGCAATGTCTAGGTTTGTCATTTCAATTAGAAGGTTAGCAGCTTGCGACCTATTTCTGATCATATATTTTTTAAAAATCGGACATAAAATCTCTTTACAAAAATCCAAAAACTTCGTACAATCTAATAAAATATGCACAATATCGCAATGATTACCTAATGCGCAAGTACAGGTACCATTACTATTCAGCATAGAATTTTTAAACTCAATATTCCCATAGCAGGGGTTTATTCCCATTCGCACTTTTAGTACCTCCCGTCTTAGGTGGAAGCTCGGCAATCTGTCTACATAGGGATACTGTTGGTTAGATTCCCATGCCAGGGTCATATGCGACACCGATACTTTCCGCGAGAGGTACTCTCTGTCATGTGTGCGGGAAGTCTCCGCACCCAGTGTCTTAGGTGGAAGCTCGGCAATCTGTCTACATAGGGATACTGTTGGTTAGATTCCCATGCCAGGGTCATATGCGACACCGATACTTTCCGCGAGAGGTACTCTCTGTCATGTGTGCGGGAAATCTCCGCACCCAGTGTTCTTAACTCTTTCTTTGCTACATCTGGATGATCCAGTTGCGGACGTAGTTTTAAACCCAACTCTCCATAAGATTCACTTAGTACGGCTCTTGTCAGTTTCATCCAGGCCAGTTCACTAGTGACGATTTAACTTTTACACCACTAGGAAATTTTTAGGTGCTCATCAGACCCTAGGCGCTGCCAAAATCGAATTAGTGCCATACATGCAGTTCCCGCCCAAGAGGTCATTCCCAACTCGAGTCTTGCAGCTTGTACCATAGAGGATTTTGGCAGTGAGAATAAGCTTTTTGGGATATTTCCCTCTTCTTTATCCCAGCCTTTTTTCCCACTTAGATAAAGCACTTCTGCCCCATACAGGAATTGGGGGGGGGGAACCATTGCTAAATAGGCTTTTATGACCGGCCTATCTGAATTTTCTCCATACACACTGTTGAATCTTTTTAGTCCCTTCACAGAGGCAGATGGCCTCATTTTAAGTGCCTCCAGATGGGTATACCAATTAAGGTTACTCATAAACCAGATTCCTAGGTATCTATATTCATTGACTCTCAAGTAAATTTGTACCTAGGCGCCAAGGGAACCGGGATTTACTCCTACCGAAGCATAACATTTTGGTCTTTTCCATGTTCACAGTTAGCTTTTTATTTAGACAATATTCATTAAACATGTTTAATTTTCTCTGGAGACCTATCTGTGTCAGGTCCATGATCACTAGATCGTCGGCGTATAGTAAACACGAGACATGATTACCACCCACTTTTGGGCTTGCCCCTTTTACCTCTTTTAATTTTGTTGGTAGGTCGGCTAAAAACAGGGAAAAAAGCAGAGGGGCAAGTACGCACCCCTTCCTCAAGCCATTTCCAATCTGGATCCTCCCAGATAGTCCACCCTCCTCATCCAGGATTATCTGGGCCCAATTTTCAGTGTGTAAGGCTTTTATAATCGCCAATATGTCTTCATGGAGATTATATCCTTCCAGAGTTGACCATAGCTGCTCCCTACTCACAAGATCGAAAGCCGCACGGAAGTCCACGAAACAGCAGAATAAATTACCCCTCTGTTCAATCGACTTCCGCGCGATGGCCCAGAGAGAACAAGCATTTACAATGCAATGGTTTCGCCTTTGGAAAAGTTAGAGTTATTGGCATTGTATATGCCAAAATTTGTATTTATGTTTTTGTTTCGAAAACAGATAAGTAAATGGCATTGTCATTTACATTGCCATTACCTTTTTTTGCAGTCACTTGGCACTCTCTAGCACTCCCTAGTACTCTTTATGCACTCTGCATTTCATATGCACTCCCTGTGCACTCTGCACTCCCTATGCAGCACTCTGTATGCACTCTGTACTCTATATGCACCCTGCACGCTCCACTTCCTATGCACTCCCTATGCACTCTGCACTTTTTATGCAGCACTCTGTATGCACTGTGCACTTTGTATGCACTCCACACTTCCTATGCACTCTGCACTCCCTATGCACTCTGCACTTATCATGCACTCCCTATGCACTCCCTATGCACTCTGCACTCCCTATGCAGCACTTTGCATAGAGAGTGCAGAGTGCCTAAAGAGTGCAGAGTGCACTCCCTATGCACTCTGCACTGTCTATGCACTCTGCACTCCCTATGCACTCCCTATGCACTCTGCACTCCCTATGCACTCTGCACTCCCTATGCACTCTGTATGCATTCTGCATTACCTATGCACTGTGCACTGTCTATGCACTGTGCACTCTGCACTTCTTATGCACTCTGCACTTCTTATGCACTCTGCACTCCCTATGCACTCTCTGCATTCCTTATGCACTCTGCACTTCCTATGCACTCTGCACTCTCTATACACTCTGCACTCCCTATGTACTCTCTCTGCACTTTGCACTGTCTATGCACTCCCTATGCACTCTGCATTACCTATGCACTCTCTATGCACTTTGCACTCCTTATGCACTCTGCACTCTCTCTGCACTCTTTATACATTCTGCACTTTTTATGCACTCTCTCTCTGCACTCTCTATGCACTCTGCACTCCTTATGCACTCTGCACTGTGTATGCACTCCCTATGCACTCTGCATTCCCTATGCACTCTGCACTTTGTATACATTCCCTATGCACTTTGTATGCACTCTTTATGCACTCTCTCTGGACTCTGCATTCCCTATGTACTCTGCACTGCCTATGCACTTTGCACCCTCTATGCACTCTGCACGCACTCTGCACGCACTCTGCACTCTATGCACTCTGCACTCCCCCTGCTCTATGCACTCCCTACTCTGCACTCCCTTTGTTAAAGTTTGAGCTTTTGATAAATGGTGTTTTGTATCTTCATTGAATTATGTGTAAAACGTTGATGTGTTTTACTTTACACAGAAATCTGGAGTGCATTTATAATGCAATTATTTGCAGAGAGAGGGAAGGGATGAAAGAGGCCAGGAGTAAGAAAGCTCAAAAGGAAGCGAGTGCAGGATAGAGAGGGAGGGCAGGAGGGAAGGAATAGACGCAGGAGAGAGGGAGGGCATAAAGGAGTGTGAGGGCATGAGGGAAGGTAGGAAAGTGTGAGAAAGGCAGAAAGGAGAGGGCGGCAGGTAAGAGAGGGAGGGCGGAAAGGAGAAGGAGGGCTAGAGGAGGAGAGAGAGGGAGAGTGGGCAGGAGAGGGTAAAGAAAGCACACGGGCAACAGAGGGTGGGCAGAAGAGGGTAGGGAGAGCACGTGGACAACGGAGGGTGGGCAGGAGATGGAGGGGAGAGCACATGGACAACGAAGGGTGGGCAGGAGAGGGTAAAGAAAGCACACTGGCAACAGGGTGGGCAGAAGAGGGCAGGGAGAGCACAAGGACAACGGAGGGTGGGCAGGGGAGGGTAAAGAAAGCACACTGGCAACAGAGGGTAAGGAGAGCACATGGACAACGGAGGGTGGGCAGGAGATGGAGGGGAGAGCACATGGACAACGAAGGGTGGGCAGGAGAGGGTAAAGAAAGCACACTGGCAACAGGGTGGGCAGAAGAGGGCAGGGAGAGCACAAGGACAACGGAGGGTGGGCAGGGGAGGGTAAAGAAAGCACACTGGCAACAGAGGGTGGGCAGGAGAGGGTAAGGAGAGCACATCGACAACGAAGGGTGGGCAGGAGAGGGTGAGGAGAGCACATGGAAAATGAAGAGTGGGCAGGAGAGGGTAAAGAAAGCACACTGGCAACAGGGTGGGCAGAAGAGGGCAGGGAGAGCACAAGGACAACGGGGGGTGGGCAGGGGAGGGTAAAGAAAGCACACTGGCAACAGAGGGTGGGCAGGAGAGGGTAAGGAGAGCACATGGACAACGAAGGGTGGGCAGGAGAGGGTAAAGAAAGCACACTGGCAACAGAGGGTTGGCATGAGAGGGTAGGGAGAGCACATGGACAACGGAGGGTGGGCAGGAGAGGGTAAAGAAAGCACACGGGCAACAGAGGGTTGGCATGAGAGGGCGGGGAGAGCACACGGAAAATGGAGGGTGGGCAGGAGAGGGTAGGGAGAGCACAGGTCAACAAAGGGTGGGCAGGAGAGGGTATGGAGAGCACATGGACAATGGAGGGTGGGCAGGAGAGGGTAAAGAAAGCACACGGGCAATAGAGGGTGGTCAGGAGAGAGTGGGGAGAGCACACGGACATCGGAGGGTGGGCAGGAGAGGGTAAAAAAAGCACACGTCAACAGAGGGTGGGCAGGAGAGGGTGGGGAGAGCACACGGACATCGGAGGGTGGGCAGGAGAGGGTAAAGAAAGCACACGGGCAATAGAGGGTGGGCAGGAGAGGGTGGGGAGAGCACACGGACATCGGAGGGTGGGCAGGAGAGGGTAAAGAAAGCACACGGGCAATAGAGGGTGGGCAGAGCACACGTCAACAAAGGGTAGGCAGGAGAGGGTATGGAGAGCACATGGACAATGGAGGGTGGGCAGGAGAGGGTAGGGAGAGCACACTGACAACGAAGGATGGGTAGGAGATGCTGGGTCAAGCAAAAAGACAAAGGATGAAAGGCAGGAACAGAATGAGTGAGAAACACAGAGGGGGAGAAGTGCACAAGGGAGCCAGCTGGAGGAAACACGCACTCTCATAAAGTGGTGCTTAAATTAAAAGAAAAAAGTACCACCTGAAATAGTGAGCCGTGGATGGACAGCAGTGCGTCCATAACGCTAAAGAAGAAAAAAAAAAAAGAAATAAAGTAGAGGGAGGAAAACCTACCGAAGCTAAGAATTCCAAGCAAGCAAAGGAGAGTGACAATGAACCGAAGTAGAAATGGGCGGGCGCTAAGTCCACTGTAAAGTACCAAAACGTCTGGCAACAGACAGAGGTGAGACATAATAAAAATAAAATGATGTACACAGTGGGCTTTGGATCCAGTCAGAGGAGTATTGGTCACTCACCTCCTGGTACAGGACAGCGAGGGGGGGGGGAGGGCGGGAACGGGGCACAGGACAGCGAGGGGGGAGGGCGGGAACGGGGCACAGGACAGCGAGGGGGGGAGGGCGGGAACGGGGCACAGGACAGCGAGGGGGGGGGCGGGAACAGCACACGGTGTTCAATTATTCTCCTGGCGATGTGATTACTGCCAAAAGAGTCCACTTCAACATAAGAAATTCAAGGCATAGTGCATTTAATCAAAAGTTTGCTAATCCTCCTAATAGCACCATGCCCTGCTCCCAATTAGATAAAAGCCATACAGAAGAAACCATTTAAACCTTTGCGTTTTCAGTGGCAATGTAAACCGAGTGCATTCCAGATGATTTCTTGTTAACTGCAGTCAAATAGTAAGCCTAAACTTGCTCTAAATAGTATGGCAACCACGTGCTTGGGCGATACAAGTCTGAATGCAACCCCCTGGGCACCAAAAACAAACAAGCAACGGAGAGTGAAAGGGGAGGGGGGGCGGAACGGACAGCGGGAGGGGGCGGGAACGGGGCACAGGACAGCGAGGGGGGGGAGGGCGGGAACGGGGCACAGGACAGCGAGGGGGGGGGGGGAGGGCCACGTCAACCGTGCTGAAGGCCAACGTTCACAACCAGAAAAACACACCCTAGTAAAACCATAGGTTGAAAACCAGTCCGGTCTCAGAGTCCATTTCCGTTTAATGAGGTATGAAAGGAACCCGGTCCTCTCCAGATGTTTTCCGGCAGTACATCAATAACAACCTGGCCAGGGGAGGATGTAAAGCAACACACAAAAAACCCATGACAAGGGAAGCACAAACCACGTCACAGGAACATTTGACCCGGCTTTGGTGACGAAAGAAACAATTATTTTCTAAACTGGTTACAAAGCGGACACGCTCACACCTTCCTGTGCCTAAAACACATATTTAAGGAGGCTAGCAGCCCTTTTAGCAAGTTTAAATCACTTTGCAACAGTGATGGGCAGAATTGTGGGAGACAGCACAGAAAACATCACAACCTCAGTGCCCACAATTATACATAATCCTACAAGTAACTGGTGCTGACCGTCAAGAAATGTGGTGAGACGACTCGAGCTGGCATAGGGAGTCCAACTTGTGAGGAGTTCTGCTCTGGACACCGTCTGCGGCCGCTCGGAGAACACAGGCGTCCGGGGGCCCTGGCTGGCGAAACCGAAACTGTAGCCGCGGGCGGTGGTGAGCGCTGCTGCCGTGACGCAAGTCACGCAAGGTGGAGGAAAGTAGCGGTTCGGGCCGGTGGGCTCCCCCTATGGTGCCGAAGAAACGCATGCAATTCAGGGCAGATGCTGGTCCCGGCTGAGGAGGCTGCGGCTCGGTGTGTGGGCGCAGAGAGACTCGCATGGAGCCGGTGGGAACCCTGAGCGCGACTACACAGTAAGCGGTAAGGTCGTGTGTGCAACAAGGAGTCCGTAGGCCCCCCATCAAGTTTTTGAACTGCCGGTTGCGTGGGGCATCGGACGCGGCAGGAGTGAGAGCGGTCAGGGTGTCGGGAGCGGCAGGGGTGAGGAGACTTCTGGTGCGTACACCCGTGAACAGCAGGGCTGAGCGGCGCTTACCGGAGTGCGGCACAAGCAGTGCTGGGGGGGCCGCTCTCTTATCCCGGGACCGCCTATGGGCATTGAGATGCGCTGCAGGGCTGAGCGGCGCTTACCGGAGTGCGGCACAAGCAGTGCTGGGGGGGCCGCTCTCTTATCCCGGGACCGCCTATGGGCATTGAGATGCGCTGCCGTTTTTGAATCTCCTCGAGAAGAGGCGTGATTGCGGCGGTATTCAGAGGAGCGTCTTTCCGGGTCCGATTTCGTTTGTCAATATACACTTTACAGACAGAGAAAGACAGGCTCACGGAGAGCGGGAGGGGGATGGCGGGAGGAGGGACACAGAGTAAGGCAGGACAGCAGCAAGCACGGCCCGGCCGGACCAGATTCGGGGGCGTTCCCGGCTTTCGGCTGACGTCGCGTGACGTCGGCAAAAGCCAAAGAATCTCGGGAACGCCCCCGAATCTGGTCCGGCATTGATGGACAGGCCCCTCGTCCAATGGCTAGGCTCCATTTATGGAGCCAGCCAATAAATGACGAGGGCCGACCCAAACCCCACTACAGTTCTCATCAGGTTTTCGCCTGCGCGAAAAAGCTGCGCAGAGCGCAGCTTTCGCCAGGCAAAACCTAAAAACAGTTGTCTATCGTCGAGTGCCCTTCTTTGAACCCCCCCTGTTCTGGGGGTACTATCTGGTTATCCTCTGCCCAGTCCTTTAACAGGCCTAGGATTACTTTGGAGAATACCATTTCCCCAATGTCAAGGAGATTTATTAGGCGGTAATTTTTTGGGGAGTTTACATCGCCTTTTTTGTGTATCGGTCTAATGATAGCCCCTTTCCAACTTTCTGGTATTAGACCTGTCTTTAATATCCCATGAAACATATTTGAGAAAAACTCAGCCCACCAGTCAGGATTAGTTTTTATAATAATTGCTGGTAGGTTGTCTGGGCCGGCTGCTCGGGTTAAATTTAAACCAGTTATTACTCTCCTAATATGGCCTGGGGTAAAATGTACAAGTATATCCTCCCTAACACCTGGCCAGCTTGGCAGTACTATTTCCCCTTTGCTAGGCCATTTGCCATATAATTCCTCAAGATAAACTGCCCACTTATCCTCTGGGACGGAGCACTGCAGGGATCCCACAACTTCCCCCGTGCATTCCTTAATCAATTTCCAGAATCCTTTAACATTTTTTTCCTCAATGGCCTCGAGTAAATTAACCCAACATTTTTCCTTAAAGGACCTTTTTTTTCTCTGATTGTTGACTTGTATTTTAACCTAGCTTTCTTTAATTCCAGTGGTGGGATAACATTGTAGCTCCTCCTAAGGCCTCTTTCCAGTTTCTTAATAGCGGCCTTAGCATTCCGACATTCATTATCAAACCAGGGTTTATTAGCTGGGGGTGCACTATCTTTACCTTTTGGCCCATAGTTTCCCCGTTTAATTTTTACCCTAAGACACTCCACTAGTCGTCTTATTATATCCTCATACCAGGGTAAGGCCTCCCCTGGTAGGGGGATTTCTAGCCCAACTAATAGCTGGAGAGCTCTCAGTTTCTCTAAATGTTCATCACTAATCCGGGTTATAAACCGCTTTGGGTATTCAACATCTATTTGTAACACTCTCTGTCTTGGCGGGACCCTATTTACCTCTAATTTTAGCAGCAAAGGGAAATGGTCGCTACCCTCTACCGCAAGTACTTCGAAGTGTTTTATTAGATGGAAACACCATGCTTGGATAAATACATAATCTATGGGGCACAGTTGCTGCCCTATTTTAAAGGTACATTTAGCGGGCCGATCCGTTTCTTTCCTTCCGTTAACACAGATCAGGCCCATGGCTCCCAGCAACTGCCCTAGCTTTATGTCCTGTGTGGAGATATCACTATGGGGGAACTCTGCAGATTCTATACTATAAGCTCTTAGAACATCACTCTGCCATGAATCTATTTTTTGGGGATTTAATCTGTGGTTAAAATCACCTAGTAATAAAAACACATCTTTAGGGTATAACTCAAATAATCCCTCCAGATCCTTCTTTAGGCAGTCCAACTCCACTTTGTACTCCTTTGTTTTCCCTTTCTGAATGTACACATTTATGGTGCAGATACCTCCGCCACCCGCGTTATTATTTATTAACAGTGCTCTACTGCCTAATGCCCAGTTGCATCTAAGTTGAAGGGGTTGTATATCTTTCATTATCCTTGTTGATACTAGGGTCATCAGGCCACCTGATGGCCTACCTACTTGATTCTTTTTTGCCGGCCTTACCTGATGAGCAAAGCCTTTAATAACTAGGGTATCGTCGCACAGCCACGTCTCCTGCAGACAAACAATGTCGGTCTTCCCAAGGATATTTTTAAACCCTTCCTCTATCGCTATTCTTTTATATCCATTTACATTCCAGGACAAGATGGATAGGCTGTGGGACATCATTATTGCTCAGGTACCCCTCTTCCTCGTGGTCCATATATACCAATTCTTTGTATCTATTTCCCACCAAAACATCACCATCCTCCCAATTTGTGTTTGTAGGGATTATCGTGACTTCGAGAGCTTCCTTTATACCCCGACCTGATGTAATCATTTTTATTTGCCTGTCACCCAACCCCGCGTGGTTCCTGAGGAATGTTTTCCCTTGATTTACCCAAAACACTTCCTCTCTCTTCAATATTCTAATCCCTTCCCTTAACATCTCAGCCTCTGCTTTTTCCATAGCAACTTTTGTTAGTGCTGAGTGAAGGAGGACTTTTGTTACTTCATCCCCCCTGAAGTTATTCAGGAACCCTACTTCTTTGAGGTCGTCTGTGCTGACATATTTTAAACTAGGACATTTTGCAAATGAAGCAAGGAGCTGGGACCGATTTAGGGGCTTTAATTTCTTTGTCCTTTTTCTTCCCTTTTCCTGGCCTAAGGGTTCTAAAAACAGCCAGGTATCCACCATCCTAGTTTGCTGTGAAGTTTGGGAATTTCCAACCACTCGTCTTGGCGTCTCCATCCCGCCTTCTAGTTCTGCCTCCTCCTTCCATCCTTGGTAATTCCTCCAAGGGGCCTTGATATTCATTGCTGTACTTTTCCCTGGTACCCTTCTTGATTGGCCCTCTGCACTGTGGGCTCTTTCACTTGTATCTACAAAAGTTAGCTTTTTTGTTTTTGGCCCCACCGCCTTAACTCGTGCCCTTGTTCCTGGGGATACCCCCTTCCCATTCTCCCATTGCTTTACCGAGTGCTGTTTATATAGGGACTTTTTGCCCATTCGTCGCCTCGGGATGTTTAGTTTTAAACTCCTTCTATCCCTGTTTCTCTTTATAATCATAGGACAACGGGAGATATATACTGTTGGTTCCTCTTCTCTGGGTCTACTCACTACTTCCTCTTCTCTTACCACCTCTACTACTTCATCCTCCCCTACCACACCGTCCTCCCCAACCGCTTCCATATCATGTTTTAAATGTATAATAGCATATTTTTTCACTTCTACCGTGTATTTATTTAATTGACTAATCTTGTCCTTTTCGTGTAGAATCACAGTTTCATGTTTTGACTGATAATGAACTTGTAAGTTCATGGGTGGGAAATGTAAAGGTTATACAGAGGCTACAATATCGGCCTTAGATGGCAGAGTGTAGTGGTAACGACACTGCTCTGCAATACCTTTAGATGCGTATAAATTTAGTCGAACAGGAGGATAATGGAAGACAGGTTAGCACTGCTTCAGCCTGCCTCAGAACACTCCACGCATCACTAAGGGCATACATTCTTTAATAGAACACATTACATGCACACTACAAGCCCATAACATTTCCCCTCCCTTCCAAATATACAATAATGAATAATACTGATCCCCTACTAGAACCTTACATAAGCAATATATGTACACAAAAAACAACTTCCAACCTAACAACTTCCATCACAACCCACAATCACTACCCACAGCACAATTTCTTTTACTCACACCTCATTCCAAATCAATACAAAAAAGCATACCCATACAACTCATCACTTCTTCTTCTCCACAATGTAATCCTACAACAAAACAGGCAGCCTTCTATCCCTTTTGACAGTGGAATTCATGGGTACTTCACTCACATTGTACTAAACATTCCCAATCAGGATTTCCCCCACCACAAAACTGGTGCCTACAACTACAGTAGAACCCAATTCCTCTGCTACAACATCGTCCCCCTATACCTGTTCCAAAACATCATCTGATGTAGCACTGATTGTGGGGATTGAGACATGTAAACAGTCAAAATCTTTTCCGGGAATCACTTCAAAATCTTTCCACAAATCCCGTGAACCTACACCTATTCTCTTCATATTCCATAACCTACCACTCTGTACTCTGACTGCATTCTGTATTACTTCGACTACCATCTCAGGATCAAAATATTGGCTCGCACCTTTAGGAACTTTTCATGGCTTCTTGATACGAACCTAGTCCCCTACCTTTACACTCACCTGTTTAACACCATGCTTCTCATTGGAGTAAAGCTTACTTTTACCATGCATCTCCAGTAACCTTCCGTGCACCAATTCAGGTGACCATCTCTCTACGCTTGCACTTCCCATGGTAGACTGAATTCCTTCTGCAATAAAAGCCCCATCCAACAACTTGATCACTGTTTCAGTGTCTTCCTTGCCTACAAACGTAACAACAGGTCATCTGGTAAAAAGGTCCATTAAAACACCAATACATTTTTGTGACTCTCCAACTTGTACAACCAAATCAATTGCCACCAATTCCCTAGATAGTTTGGGAATGCAACCCTCCCTCATGGGAGGCCTTCATGTGCGTAAAGACTTGTCAGTAAAAGTGCACCCTGGGCATTCCATGACAAACCTTGCTACAGATAAATACATCCCTTGGCCACAGAACAGTTTCTTCACCGCAGATTTGGTTATAACAACCCCAAAATGGCCTTCATGACCCAAATCCACCACCCATTCCTCTCTCTTTATCGCCGGGTACCACCATTGTGGAGCAGCGCCATCTGGAAATCATCCCACACATCGGGCCCGATTCACAGAACTAATTTATGACAAAATCCTAAACTTACTACTCATGGTATTCACAGAATGCACTTACGACTGTCCTAAGTTTACGTCTGCACTCGGGCCGGAATTTCCGCACCCGGAGTGTAAGCTCCGCACTCGGAGTGTAAATTTCCACCATCGGGCCGGAATCTCCTTCAACCACAGCAAGTAAATCACAGCAAGTCAACCACAGCAGTCAATCCAGGCCTCTGTGTAATGGGTGGCAGAGTGCAGTGTGTATGCCCATGCTGTGGAGGTACCAGGAACACCACGCGTCACATAGTCCAATGGAGTCAGCCAGAGTCGAGAGAAATACAGAGCAGGCCTTCCTACCAGGACCGGGGTCAGTGGAAATGTCTCGGTTAGGGTAAGACAGCATTACAATATCCTCCCATCAGGGTGGTCCCCGGGGGTAGTATCATCAGTAAAGCTTGTAGCGTTTGGAAAGTAGGCTGCAACAACTGCAGAGGGTCATAGCAAGAGACTGAATAATATTGTCTGGTGGCCATGCGGGCCTCGATCCCAACATATCTCCCCTGGGGTCTGCGCTGCATGTACCTTAGGTACTGTCAGTGGAAGGGACCTATGGAGGAGGAGGGCCACACACCTGGAGCCCCAAGCAAAGCCCTAATTGAAAACCCTGTCATACCCAAACCGGCTGAGTGGGTTTCTTGCAGTAAGACTATATTCAGTTTGTACTTCTTAATGTAGCACAGCACAGCTGCCCGTTTAATACAGTCTAGGAGATGTTGGTATTCCAAGAGAGTACCGTGATTATGTGGGGAGACGGTGCAGTGATTTGGGAGTGTGCAGAAGCTCACTGTGGGCAAGAGGTGCCCCCTGTCAGGGTCCCGACCGTAGATCTGAAAATGCATTGATCAGCGCTAGAAGGCTCACTGAGGAAAACCCAGGAAGAAAAAATTGTAGTTAACACAAAAGAAACCTTTCCTGAACAACAGAATCCCTCCCCCCAACTACCCCCCTACTCCATACGTCTCACCAGGAAGCATCTGTCACTGTAGTCCAAAACATGGTGAACTAAGAAGGAAAGAAAAAATAATGTAGGGGGATAATCCGATGGCAGTGTTCACACCTCTTAAGATGGATACTATGCCTGACAGTGCATATACAGTAAAGACATTGAGTACAGTTATCTAAGGTGGTGTGTACAGTGGTAGAATATTCAACACATTTAGAGTCACTATGGGAGCGATACATCAAAGAGAGGCCATTTCAGTGCCTCCCAGCCTCGAGCAAATAGGGCCAGTGACACTTCCATAAATGACAATGTGTTACCCTGCATCTCTTAAGGACAGTTCCTACCATCTATAGGTAAAGTCAATACCCAGAGGGTCACTTCGAGGAGTCCTGGACTGCATCCAGCAAGCCAGTGAGCCGCAGGACAGCCACAAGGTCATGGTCCATTAATTCTTGTGTGTAACAATTGTTAAATAGTGTTTTTTAACCTTTTCCAGAACATTTATTTTATGTGTGTTCATATGCCTAATTACATTTTAATTAAATAATTGTATTTTTACAGGACTTGGCCTTTGATGGTGGTGTTGTTATGTTCTGCTGATATGGTTATATGTATGAATGTATATGCTTTGGTGAATTAAGTTGTCCAAGGGGGATTTCTTTCTGACCATGGTCCACAGTCTCCACAGTCCGCAACTCCTCCATCAGGGGGGTCAATCTGAAGACCATCAACTTTGTTCTTGACTGCTTCGTGTGAGTCCAGTATTGTCTTGAGGATCATTGCAAGATCTGATATGGGGTGAAATGGGGGCCAAGATGTCTCACTGTCCCGCAGCCTCCCCTGCACCTCTCACGGTGGTCTGGTATTGGTCCATTTTGGTTTGGTTTCACACCCTATCATCTGGGGAATCTCAGAAAGTTCAATAGGGAGGGTGTACGGGGGTCAGGTCCACTTGCCACCAGGCAGAACAAGCAGCCCACCCATTCGAGGTGTCCTCTCTTTCACTCCGTCCAGAAGCCGCTGTGTCTCTGGCACTGAACTCAAGCCCAGGAGGCCAGGCCACCGCAGTGCAGACGAGGTTCAGCCCCACTATCCGCCTGCCATGGACCAGCATGAGCAGTCGTACGCATCCATTACAGGGTCTCTGAGGTGGCCATTCCACTCGTTCAGCTGCAGGTACATGGCCTCCACTGGGCAGTGCCCAAAGATGAGTGCAGCTGAGGTGTACAGAGCTGGGCCATGATGTTATCTGTAGTAGTGCACTAGGCGAGTAAGGCCCAGTCAATCCCCACCACAGCAGGTAGAGATAAGGGGGACAGGGCCAGATGTGGTGGTGTGGACAGCAACAGGCCCCTCCCGCCAGCTCCTTGGGGAGGATCAAGTAAAGGATGGGGGAACCAGTCATCCAAGGGTCCCAAAAAGTACTCGCACAGGTTGAAGAATGGGACTCAGTGACATTTACTTCAATGGCCCAGGATCGTCCCATGACCTATCGCCCCCCTGCAGCGAGGTCTTCCCTCCACGAAAAAGAGGGGGATTATCCGCAGCTAAGCGCTGCTCTAGTATGTCTTCGTGTCCCCTCAGGGCCTTTGGGAGCTCTCTCTAGTGCCAGCCTCACTGCCCCCAGACAGTTACGAGGTTTGAACAAATAATAAACATGTGCTAAATAGTCTGTATGTTCTTTGTCCAGCCGGACAGAGTTTTAATTAAAATAATTAATGTATTAAAGCAAAATCACATACAGTTGCAAGTGGGACACAGCCTGTATCCAATTTACAAAAACACACAACAGAAAAGTGTAAGGGGAAGTTTTTAGCAGGCGAAGAAGGAACGGGAGTTTCTGCATATCATACAGTTTCCCACACCAAGTTTTGGCTGGTATGGAGGCCTTCAGTGCTGCTTACATGGATGACATAGCTGTACTCAGTTGCAGCTGGAAGGACCACCTCTTTCACCTGCACGAACTGTACTTTTAAGATTTACATGTCCTGGTAGTAAAAAACTCCCAAATTTGTTTTTAACTACTTTGAAGTCTGCCCCTCCCATAGGACCACACAGAGGATTCCTTATTATATTTTATAAGCTGTAATTCCTATTTGAGAGGAGGTAGATATATCTTGTTTGGTACCTATGAAACTGTAATGATAAATTCTCTTTGAAGTCAGATTTTTCATTACAATTTTGAAAATGACACAGTTGGTATTTTCCTGCCCTTAGACCTTTGTACCTGCAGCCTGTCTAGGGTCACAAGACTGGGTGTTGCTGACAGTTAGACTTTGTGAACTCCTCCTACACAGTGACACAATGGAGGGATTTGGTGTGCCTGAATGGGCAATCTGCTGGCAGGATGGGGGAGGCATAGCTGAGCACAGCCCCAATAGCACCTGAATAGCCTGGTCTGTGCCTTCACACAAAGGGTATAATGGTCCTGTCATGTCACTAAAGCCAGCTTCGGAGTCAGGGCAGGGGAGGGGAGTCAGGAAATCCCAAGCACTTCAAAGAATCTTTCAGAAACTACTCCTACCTTCCAGAAGAAGGACATTAGGGTATAACAATCGGGCCTTCAGACCCACCCACTCTTGAGTTCACTACTGGACCTGCAGAAGGACTGTCAGAGGACTGTCTGCTGCTGTGACCTGCTGCGCACTCTACCAAACTGCTGATGTACATGGGAGGACTGACTTGATGCCTAGAGCCTGCCTTGTACCCTCAGAGGCCAGCCCTGCTGTTGAGCACACGTCTTCATCTTCACCCAGGACTACCAGAAGTGACTCCAAGGACTAGTTTGGTATTCTCCTGTTCAGAGTCATAGGGAAAAAACAGGCTCCCACCATCTTGAACTCACACTCGGAGCCAGCCTGAGAGAGACCTGAACACACAAGAGATGTACCACCAGCCCTGGACCCTTGGTTGTGGTGCTAAAGGTCCCCAGATGACCAATTTCAAGAATCGAGGACTTAAACAAAATTTGGCCAAATGGTGCTCTGAGAACCAGGAGGAGACCAGAACCAGCCTCCTCAACTATCTGCCCGATGCGCATAGCCGGTTGGGTTGACTTTGTAGCTTCTACTATATTCTTCTTCAGAGCAGCAAATCCGTTTCAGTGGTCCTTCGCTGAAGGGGTATCCGACTTCGTGGAACTGTCTGGTTACAGACCTCTACTTCACCCCCACTGGAGTTTTTTTACTTCCATTTCGTGACTAACATAGGACATAGAAATCTTCACCATGCCATTGACTCGCAGCTATTCTACGATGGAACTCCCTCCTCAAAAACCTCCTGCAGCTTTGTCCAGCTGAACTTTACTTTCTCAGACATTTTTCTTCAAGTATTTTTTAAGTCCGAAGGTAAACTACCTAAGGTTTAGTACAGATTATTTTAGTTACTTTTTTTAGATTCACCCAGCAAAGGACTCTGGCTGTTGCTTGACCAAGGCTCACACCCCAGTCAATCAACGACCCAATTTCTCACAGCACATCTATAAACCTCATTCCCGTCCCACAGGGGAAGTCTTACTAGACAAGGTAAGTAAGGGGAGAGTAGGTAGGGTCCGACCACAGGAGTGTGACCTTTGTGATTCTGATGCCTAGTATACAAAAAGGGATGTCAAACGTACAGTGGGGCATTAAACCAAGTGAGATAGTGATGGGTGATAGCTGCAAAGGCTACAGAATTGTAGGCAGTAATATTCATGGACATCAAAACCTGAAATAATGGCAAGGAAATACATTATTTGGTCTAGGCTTTAGCAAGGACAAAACAATTACATTATTTCAACATAAATGATCCATAATATCTACGTTTAGTCAGAGAGGAAAAATCAGAGCAACATGTCATATAAAACTACATCATGTAATTAAACTCAACTGATCAGCCATTGTCAAAACAGCTGTTATAACATCATCCGGACTTATTATTTCGATAAAAGTTTGCATAGGTGGTAGATTCAGATTTGCCCAAGAAGGTATGAAGTTCCAAAGGATCGGAGAAGATCTTGGTTTGGCCTTTAAAACAGATTTTGAAATTTGAATGCCAGCGAAGGAGTGTTAGTTTGACATGCCCAAGAGTCTATTCCATAGGGCGAAGAAACCTTTTCTTTTAGCAAGAATTTCTCTGTGATAGTTCTAGAATACTGAGGATCGTTAGCCCTGCCATGTTACAACCTTGCCTTTCCTCATGTGAGCTAGAATCGCTTTGGAGTGTTGATGTGGTAGAGATTTGAGTAGCATCAGATGTAGTGCCAATAACGTTTGAGGGTGTACACAGAAACTCTATGTACATATTCAGTTTCAAAGTCTCTAGGGAACTTAATTTGTAGCAAATCTGTGATCCATGATTCTAAGAAGGCGATCAGAGAGGAAGCTGCACTTCCCATTCTTCTGGAAGACTGAAATTCTCAATTTACTTCTTCTGTTGCAGTCTTCAAATTCAGTTAATTCACATTTGAGTTCAACTAGCGTTATATCCATACCCAGGAGTCGTTTGGTACATCCATTGTTGCAATCCTCCAAGGAGCTGACCCTGGTTTCCGCATTGGAGATCTGTATGATGAGAACTTTTAAGTCCTTACAAATACCCACAATCTCAATTTGAAGTAGATCAGTGTTCGATGTTGTGCTGTGTGCTATGTGGTGGACCATGTTGACTTTTTTAGGCATAGCCTCATTTGTGGAAATTGAGTCATCTTTATCCTGTATTGGTGAATCTGGTATCAAAGGTTCTTGTTTTGATCATTTGAGCTTAGTTTTAGGATCCTTACACCTAGTGCTGTTGGCCTTGGAGTCCGCCATATTAATCAGTCTACATATAAGATGCGAGTTCAGTGTCCTTTCAATAATAGTATAAAATATGTACCCTGACAAGGATAACACCAAAACTCTCAAGAGGCCAACATAAGCATGCATTGAGTAATAAAACTGTTCCCCTTTAATACATTCTCCATTACAGCTAATGGAATGGCCCAATTCAGAATCGCCTTCCGGTGTGGCCATAGGTAATGGGAAAAAGAGAATCTTCTTAGTCTTAAAGCACAAATGCCCTAAAGTTTGTCAAATGAGCAGGAAGAAGCATGCATGTACCTTTAGTGTCCACTGACCATAAATCTGTCAGACTCCAGTGCAGTCACCAGCATATTCGTAGGCGTTAAAACCGCTAATGAAGACAGGATTGATGCAGTAGACTCCAGGGGGAAACAGTGGTCATAGCGGGTGAGAGGCAGCTTGACATGTTTAGCAATACAACCCTGTATTCTTCAGGCTTCACTTAGGAGGCGTCCGTAGTGGGAGTCGCCATCTTTAAAACTGTGCGGGTCCAAAGTCCAATATCGAATGTCGGCACAGCTCAGTTTGCAGGCAATATAGTAGCAGCTGGTGCCCAGCTACTTGATCTCCACATATCCCCACTGGTTCATGCTGGATGGCTTGTGGCATCAGAACGATCACCGAAGGCCCATCAGAGCTCAGGGATAAGCCACCATCTTGAACATGATCCAGGACAAGCCCCTGTTTCTGTGTTATTTTCAAGACAAAATAGTAAATAATTCAAGAAAAAATAGTAAATAATTTCGACTATTTAGCCAGATGGATGGGTAAATAGCAAAGAAAATTCTGTATTTTCCTGGCAGCTGGCTAAAAAGCTGCCAGCAATGAAGACCATGACATTCAAGATACCCTTTGCCCTGTGTCCTCAGAGAAATCGTCAAAAAGCAGTATACTCAATAATGCTTAGAAAGGCGTGCCCTGGATCCTTGTCCTACTCAAACTCACCATTGTTTTTCGTACCATCGCATATCAGATTTCCAGAATCGAGAACGTGTCTTGCCACTATTCACTGCGGTATGGGAGCAGTACATTTAAAGCTGGTCACTGCACCACTTGACTTATCAGAGGCAGACTGCAACCTGACATTGAGAACTGACTAAATGACATGCAGCTAAATCGTTTCTCATTCACCCTTGTAGAATATACCAAATACATGATCCTCAAGACTCCTGCCTCTTGTTCAAAGAATACAATAAAGAAATCCCAGCCAGCGTGGTATGCCCTCTCAGCTGTCTGTCCTGCCGTGCAAGCCCTGTGCTGTGCATGCATTATGCGGGTAACACCTCACTTGTCTTGTCACCTTGCCTCTCGCATTATTAAAGACATCCTCCCACAGAGCTGCACACCCATCAATTGGCCTTAGAAAATGCGAAAAATCATCCCCGCTATCAGCAACCTCCGGCATAGCATAAGAAAGATATCCCTTTGCATCACCTACAAAGCGTTACACAGCAAATCATCTGACAACTCAGCTGGAAACCTATCTTCACTGACTACGTTTGCCACGCAAAACACCAACTAATTAACAGTCGAAATAGCCGAAAGAAGATTGGAGAATATATGAAGACAAATTGCTCAATTATCTTAGACAGACAACTGCTTTTCCACTCATTAACAGCTATAGACTTCTCAATCCTTAACCTGTCCCGCGTCCTGACATCTCTCCTCCCACCAACCCATGTTCCCTGGGTATTAACTTCCATCCCCTTGTAAATGCCTCTTCCGGAACCCACAGGCTCAGTGTTGAAAAGCACCAGCCCCATCATACCTCTGCCTCCTGTAACAACCACTGCTCATGCTGTAAATGCTTCCTCACTTGTCATATACATTTCCACCGGCATCCTGTAATCCTGGCCCCTCTCCATGTATAGTTCACCTTTGCCCTGAGTGGATTGGTCCAGTAAAGTACAAGTACAAAAATACAATAAGAACTAGTAGCTGTTAAAGTGTATCCAGGAACAAGTGCAGCTGCTCCCATTGCTTCCTGTGAAACCCGAATCGGATAATATTGTTTGAACTCTAGTTTATAGGCAGCATTACCAAGGGACAAGCAACAGAGCGTGTCACATGAAAGGCACTTTCTGTTTTAAGCGCAAGGAATATGAGAACTGGAGTAGGTGAGCCTTGCTGCATTAAGTGAGAGCTTGATTAATCCAATACCATTTCAGAAAGAAATGTGGCGCAACGTCTGTGTAATCAACCAACACAGAGTAACATTTATGTTATTAAAGATCTAACTCCACGAACCCAAAGAAAGTGACAAGATTATGCAAAATCAAGCATATTTTGTTGATATTACTTGGCCAGTATCTCGCATGAAATTGGATATGAGGACATACCTTGCGTTCAAAACTTACATGAGATATTGAAAGGATACTGTTTTAGAGCTAAAATGTCTCAGATTTCACTGATTTTGTGTGTTCAACAGGAACCAGTGTATCACAAGAGAACATTTCGCGAAATTGCGCAGCCACAAATTCTAGGGAAATTTAGCAAAATTCATGTAATCAATCACTCAATCAATCAGCATTCGTAGAGCGCAGCATTGTCTCCCCTAGGGGTATCTGGGCGCTGTGGCTGCAACGTCTCAGTCGAAAAGCCAGGTCTTGAGTTTCTCTCTGAAGTCCGCCAGGGAGGGTGTTGTTCAAAGATGGGGAGGAAGGTTCTTCTAGGTCTTGGTGGCGGCCTCACCTGTGGCTTCATCAGATGTGGGGGGTGTTTGCACAGACTAGTGAGGAGGAGCGCAGGTGCCTTGCAGGCAGATGGAAGTTCAGTTAGTGGTTGATGTAGGCTGGTCCTTGATCGTGTAGAGCTTTATAGGTTTGCATAAGGATCCTGAACTGGCATCTCTTCTGGTTGGGGAGCCAGTAGTGGTTTTTGAGGTAGAGGGTGATGTGGGTCCGTTTGGGGAGATCCAGGATGAGTTTGGCTGCAGCATTCTGTATGGCCTGTAGTCTTCTGAGGAGCTGCCGGCATAGAGAGAATTGCCATAGTTAATGTGGCTGGTAATGAGGACCTGGGTGAAGGTCTTTCTGGTGTTGACTGGGATCCATCTGAAGATTCTGCGGAGTGTGCAAAGGATGTGAAAGCAGGAGTAGGTGACTGCGTTAGCTTGTCGTTTTATGGTCAGTACACTTTCAAGGATGATGCCTAGGTTGTGCGCATGGTCTGTTGATGTGGGTTTTGGTCTGAGTTCTCATGGCTACCAGCTATGGTCCCGTACGGTGGTGTTCTTCTCGTAGATCAGTACGTCTGTCTTGTCAGAGTTGAGTTTAAGGTAGTTATCTCTCATCCAGTTGGCTACATTGGTCATGACGTCACACAAGTTAGTTCTGGTGGTGGAGGGGTCTTAGGTGAGCGAGAGGATAAGTTGAGTGTCGTCTGTGTAGGAAATTATTTTGAGGCCATGGGATCTGACGACATCTGTGAGTGGGGGTCATGTAGGTGTTAAACAGTGGGGTGCTGAGGGATGATCCTTAGGGATACAGTGCATATGTTGTCCTTCCATTCAGAGGTGAAGGGGGAGCATCCGGATGCTCTGTGTGCATTCAGTAAGGAAGGAGGTGATCCACTTAGGGTGTTTTGCTGTATGCTGATGTTGTAGAGTCTGTTGATGAAGGTGTGGTGGGATGCAGTGTCGAACGTACCATTTTGTAACATAAAATACATAACTGTCATGAGATTACATCTGTGCAATGAAAGTTTGCCCAGGCCTAGAGAAACAAACATTGGCATAGCCAATAGGTCTCGCTTTTGGGACCTTATAAGTAGTTATGCAGCACAATATCCTTAGTGCAACAACATCAACCGTTGCATGGCAAAACACTTATAAGGTCCCAAAGGCGAGACCTATTGGCTATGCCAATGCTTGTTAAATTTTACCAAGATAGTGTGGGCTGCTGCAAGTGTGTGGGGTGGTGGTGCTGCTGCGTGTGATGTACCTGGCACTGTGGTTTGGCCTTTCCAGTGCTAAGAATGTGACCTCCACACCTTAACCTGAACAATTACATTGTTCAACCATCCGCAGTGAGCATGCATTGTTTGTGTTCGTGCTGTAATTATGCTCTAAGTGAGTGAAGGTAAAAGGATTATACAATAGACTGGCTTTGCCAATGCTTGTTTATTAAGCATGACTTGATGCTGCAGGGGACTATTTAAGGCGGCTGGTGGACCCTTGATGCTTAAGGTGGTTTTGAAACAGTAAGGGGCTTTGACGTGAGTATTGGTGCTGCATGCTACATGGGGTCGGTCTGGGGCTGCAGATGATTTTAAGGTGGGATTGGTAATATAGGCACAGTTTATAGTTACTGGCTGCAGCAGACGCCGGAGTGTATACATTGATCAATTTAAGGAGGTTTTGCTGTGTTGCAGAACCTGCATAACATTGTTATGTTTTCACAGGCAGTGTTAAGCCCGGGGTACCTTGCATGACCATTCCACTGAAGGCAGCGGGCTGTGTGGTGCCCGGGGCCATACTTATGCATTGCACCTCTGTCCTGTAGAGCAGAGATGAGGTGGAACTGTCCGGCGCCACCTTAACTCTCAGCCTGCACCTGGTAGATCTCAATATGTGTCACTTTATGGGATCCAGGGGCTCCTGATCCAGAGATGCAGCGGGGAGCACCTCGGTGTCCCAAGCATCCAGGCCTGCGGAGGGGCAATGGCTGGCTCCCCTGGAGAAATAAAGAGAACAGCAGAACTAGAGGAGCAACAAGACCGCTGCGCAGGAAACGCCACCGCAAGAGAGCACCCCAGCCGACCCCACCTTCCTCAGGAGAGCCCAGCAAAACGTGCACGCGGAGAAAGCATCTCTCATCATTCCACAACCCACGTAAAAAGAAATCCCAACCGGGAGGGGGCCCCTCCGGCAGCAGTCGCCTCTGAGAAATCACTGACACTGCTAAGAGAGAGCATCTACCATCCCCCAAACCTACGTAAAACAAGCGCAGCATTGCGGCTGCTAAAGTTAAAGCGATGTTGAGGGCACCACTAAAAGGGGTTTCAGTGGAGCACGGCCGGTAGTCCATGTATGGTGTTTACCTTGCAGAAGCGAGCATGATAATTACTAACAGATGGCACCACTGCTCGCTCCTGCAAGGTAAACGCCAGACATGCACGAGGACCAATAAGAAACAGTGCAAAACATGCACGAGTTTCAAGAAAAGCCTAGGGCAATTACAAAAGGTCTCCAAAGCAGCACTTGCATGCTGCGTAGGCGAGACCTAAAAAGGAGTGCATCAGGAGCTGGTTTATTGGGTCGGAGTGCCAGGGCTGAGACAGCACAATCGCAACGAAGGTGGATGGTGGCTTTGGCATCTCATGATGAACTGGAGACTGCCTCTCCAGGCTGAGCGCAAAGGGGACACAGCGCACAGGGGACATAGCGCACGTTGCAATCCAGTTCTTTCTAGACAAAATGGTGGGATTTGTCTTCTAAATCATGGAAGGAACAGAGAATGTGGCATCCCTTAGGAATTTTCTTCCATTTGATCAGAGATAGAGCAGCATGAAGGGCTGGATACAGGCGATAATCAATGGTTGGCAATATCCGGTTGGTGGTCTCCCTCCGTTCCAACCAGTCTGTACCTCAGCATCCTCTGGAGAACAATTTTGTTCCTGTCTTGCATTTCTTTTGGGTTATCTTTCCAAGATTACAATCTTTGTTTTGATACAATGTTTTGAATTATTATTGTTGCTGTGAATATTGGAATTCCACTCCATATTCAGTTGCTTTTCTGGGTCCACCAGTTTCCCAGCAAAGCATCTTTTCAGCAAAAGTTGGTGAGAGTAAATATTGCTTGCTTTATAATCTAAATTAATGGTGGGCAAAATGTAACTTAATGGGAGAACCTTGCTTTCGTAATGTAGGGTCTCACTTGTGTTGAGCTGGTATCCTGGACAGGCTCAACTGCATAGTCTCCTGTTTCTTCCAGTTACCTTACCCTTGTTCTTCCCCAGGATCTGACTACAATGCATGGCAAGGGGACTGTTGCCTAGTCAGATCTTTCGCAGATTGTTCATGACAATGTGATAGAGTTTACCTGATACATGTGTAGAAGTCAAAAATGTTATTAGAAAATAGTATCTAACATAGGTACGGCTTAGGAAAACTAGGCCGCATCAACAAGAATGCTTGTCACATTGCAGCAAAAGTGCATTTTCATTTGTTGTGCACGAGCTTCACATGATTCATGTATTTCATTTGTTTCCAAGAAATGAATGAAATACAGCTACAAGCCATGATCTCTGTCCTTGTGGGCAAGTGCAACTTATATTTAGCTTCCTCTGGAAAAAATTACTTATGTTCCAACATTGCAGGGCTATAAGCTAAATGTCCATCATCATGAATGTGCAGAAATAGTTATTTATATTCTCTTGTTTTTGCATTAATAAAATTTATGTCTTCTGTGCAAAAATGTAAGTATTTAACAGCCAATGAAAATAAAATGCAAGTGTGTGTTATTTTGGAATTAATAGTGTGATTGGCGCTGTGCACATAACGTTTTAGTGCCAGTTCTCTGTGTAAAATCGTGCTGTGAATTTGTGTGTTTTCTGAGTGCTGAACTGTTAGAAATTGAGTTTTAGGTTGGTGAAGGTATGCATCCTGTCCAAACAGAAGTCACAATCCTAGTCCAAAAGTGGGGAGAGATACCCAGTTTCTATGGAGTTCTCTTCACTAAGGTGGAAAAACCTGGATAGACCATCAGCATTGGAGTGATCTACCCCTGGTCTGTATTCCACCCTGAAATCCATACTCTTTAGGGAAATGGACCATTTCAACAGTTTTGGATTCTGACCCTCATTTGCTTGAACCACCAGAGAGGTCTGTGGTCAGTCTGAATTGGGAAGTGAGTGCTCAACAAGTATGGCCTCAGCTTTTTCAGTGCCCAAACCACAGTAAGAGCTACTCTTTCTATAGCACACCACCTTTATTCCCTGGGGAGTAACCTCCTGGAGATTATGGCTACAGGTTAGTCTAGGCCCGCCTCATTAAGTTGAGATAGTATTGCCCCTACGCCATGCTCTGGGGCATCTGTCTGTACAACAAACTCCTTAGAGAAGTCAGGAGCCCTGAGCACAGGAGATGTGCACATGGCATGCAACTGGCATGCCTCTGTCTAATTTACATTCCTGGGCTGCTTTTTGGAAGTCAGCTCAGTCAACGGGGTCATAATAGTACCATAGCTCTTGACAAATCTCCTGAAGTCCCAAGTGAGGCCCAAAAATGCTCTGACCTCAGTCTGGGTTTTTGAGGGCAGCCAGGCCATGATGGTGTTTATCTTGGCCTGAAGGGGTTGCACCTTCCCCCTGCACACCAGGTATCCCAAGTACACCACAGGCCCCTACCCTATCTGGCACATACTTAGTCTTGATAGTGAGGCATGCCTGTTACAGAGCTTGAAGCACTTCCTGGAGAAGAAAAAGTTTGACCCTTCCAGCTGCTACTGAAGCCAGCTATGCCATCTAGATAAGCATCAGAGAAGCCTCCATACCAGGAATGACCTGGTTCACAAGCCTATGGAAGGTGGCAGGGGCACTCTTTAATTCAAAGGGCATCACTCTAAACTGGTAGTGGTGGAGGAGCCTAGCTCGAGGACGGAATGGCCGCCTTTTAGCTCGGCTCCGTCGGCCCTCCGGCTGACCTCGACTATCCTGCAATATATCCTGCCCTGCTACGATACTTCAATACAGAATTTGAAATTTAAAGATCCACTCTTACTCACCGTCTGGTCCGGAGGTTCCTGTGTGCTGTGGGTCCGCAGCTGTGCCCTCGGTGAGATTGGGGCCTCCGGGCACCCGAGACCGGGACCTCGCCTGCGGGACCCGACCGGCGGAGAAGAGATTGCCGGCTCCGGCTGCGGAAGTGAGCCACTGGTGGGACCCATTATGCATGTGCCCCGGAGATCCTGAACCGGCCCCGACGACTGGGCCGTGCGGCTGGAGGGGGACGTGATGTGTTGGGGGCTGACCGTGTGAAGGGGTCCCTTCGCCTTTGTCCTGTCCGGCGGCCCTGGACCCCGCGACTGGCTCTCGCCTGTGGGGCCTGCCACTGTTCGGAGGGGCCCCCCCCCCATCGGGCGCTCGCCCATCCTGTGCCGGTGAGGTCGTTGTTGGGAGCCTCCGGAGGTCTGTAAAGTCCTCCATTTGGGAACTGTTTGGGGGCCCACGGTGGAGTGTGGGGCGGCGAAACTCACAAGATGGCTACCGACAACGTGGGGGATGCTCCGCTCTGCATAGGCGCTCCTTACCGGCCGGATTGTGCGGAGGCCTGGGTGTGTCCTCGAGCGCCCACGCCCGGAGATGTCCTGGACGCCTTGATGTCATTGTACGCTGTCTTGGCCCCCGGTGCCTCTGCCGACTCCATGCGGCTCGCCGCCATTTTGGGCCGCCGCTCTTCCATGCACCCCCATCGTCTTGATGCCGCCATTGCTTCGCCCCCTTCGGCTGCGCCAGGAGTTGCTGTTGTTATTCTTCGGCCGACTGATGGGCCGGTGACTTTTGACCCTCTGCCTCCTCACCGTCTGGATTTCGAGGACTTTTATACGCCGCGGAGATCTACTCCTTCCCGGGCACCTGGGACTTATGGTGGGCCGCTGTTTGATCCCGCTTTGTTGGATTCGAACTTTTGTCCAGGAGGGGTACCTTTGAATTGTCGAATTGCGCATCTGGACTCCGGCTCGCCTTTGCTTGCCCTGTCGTTGCTACTACAATTGACTTGCTTTATTGACTTTTTGTTTTCCCTCCGTACGAAGGCTCTCCCTGATTTATATTACTGCCGTGACTCTGGACAATATTACGATTATTTTGTGCTGGGTGGTCCACTCCTCATTCTCCTTTATTGGGTTGGTTTCGTGGTCAGGAGGGGTTGGGGGTGAGTTGTACGACATGATAGTTTGCTGGTTTACCTGCCCGTTGCACTGATGTATTTACTCCCTGATACGGTGAATCGTTGCAATCTCTTCCTCCTCCCCCTCCCTGTGATTTTTGCTGTATGTGAAGATGTAGTATTGATTTGATGCTTATTCATTCGTTGGCCGGAGAGGGTCGCGGCCGAATGTGTTTGCTCATATCCTCTGGCTCCTCCCTCACATTTATTTTTGTTTTGTATTTCTTCTCTTTCTCTTTTTGTCTTCTTCCTCTACTTTCTTTTTTCACTATATTTCGGGTTTCGGATTAGGGCGACAGGCACGCTGTTTGGAGGGTAGGCCGTAGCCTTCTGCAGGGGTGCGGGGTGGGACGGGTGGGTGGGGTCTTTCATATGTTTTCTTTTGGTTCTATGGCCCTTTCTATTCCTTTATAGCGGTGCCGCTTCTGTCCTCGCTTCTCAGGCATGAGTGGATTGGGGTCTGTTGCTATGCCACTTTTATCGGTCTCGATGCTTTGTCGCTACTGCCATGCCCTTCTTTTCGCCAGCTCTCCACTTTCTTCTGTACTATTAGCCGCGGGTTGCCTGGCCCGGGGTGGCGCCCATCTTGCACGATTGTGTTTTTCCTTTTATATTTCTTTGTTTTGCTCTTTCTCCTTCCTTTCCTCCCCCTTTCTGTCCCCCCCCTTGTTGGTTTCTTCCCCTTTGTTCCCCCCCCCTATTTTTCCCCCCTTCCCTTTCCCTATCCCTTTCCCCCCCCCCTTTTTTCCCCTTCCCCTTCCCCTCCCCCTTTTTCCCAGGCTCGTATTGTTAGAAGTGGGTTCGGTTCGTACAGTTTATTCGTTCCCCCTGCATCTGTTAACGTGTTATTGGGTGGGGGACATGAGATCTTGGTAGCACTTGTATGCTTCTCCACTATATTTTACGTTTGTTTTGTGCTGCGATCGACTCGTGCCCTTACATCCTCCTCCCCCCCAAGCCCCCCCCCCTCCTTTCGTTTCAGCATGGGTGTATTCCTGTTTCTGGGTTATCCCTTGTTTGTGAGTCAGTCATGAGCCTTCTTCCCTTATCATAAAATGGACCTCATTGATCCTGATATTGGGCCGTTATTGCCGCTCATCCCATTTCTAGCACTGTTTAATTATGTTTTGCTTGCCTACCAACTGGCCTAGTGTCGCTTATTTTGAATTTTATGATCGTCTTTGCCTTGTGGCCGGCCAGGTTGGTTGTAGGCCCGCACATGTTTATCCTAATGATGCAAATAAAGGTCTTCAAAAAAAAAAATAAATAAATAAATAAATAAATAAAAATAAACTGGTAGTGGCACTCTGGAGTCGAGAAGGCTGACCTCTCTTTTGTTAGGGTGATCTGCCAGTACCCTGATGTAAGATCAAAGGTACTGAGATACTGGGCAGCTCCTAACTGATCTATCAGCTCATCAGCCCAGGAGACAGAGTGAGCATAGTCTTACAGTGTTGTTTAAATACCCCTCACACACCAACAGGCCCCTTGGTGTCATGCTTCATCATCGGGGTCTTCGCAAACCTCTACGGAATGCGGCGTGCTACGACTCACGACTACGTAGGAGCACTTTAAGGTGAACTATGTGTTGGTGTGTGTGGAATAATTATGTGTGAGTGGTGAGGTGAAAAGTGATGGTTAAAAGATACCTGGCTCGTAGGGAAAAACAAAAACTTTATATTAAGTCCTCGGCTGGTATCATTAAAAAGTGCAGGTGAGGTTGTTTTTACTGATTATGGTATGTCAACCTCAAACGTGCGTCGACATGTTTCGGAGTCGTGGACTCCTTCTTCAGGACGAGGATGTGCACTGGTAATCCTCACCTTACTCACATGAATAAGTAGATGTCACAGTGTGCTCTACAAAAAATAAATAATGGTGAAATTTACCTATCCAAATTTATAATACGTAAAGTCCGTTGCGCCCAATTGGCGTTAATCAGAACCTGTGAATGAACAAAAATACCATGAAACATACTATCTTAATAGGACAAATGTTTAGAAAAAACGGTGTTTAAAACACAGGAGGGTAACGGCGAACCAAAAATAAGGTCCAGGAACCCTGTAAAAATAGATAAATGAAAAAGAAACAAGGACAAACACATAGACAAAGACACACATTGATGCTAACTGGTAGTCGCTATTGGATTCCATAGGATAAAAGAATAGGAATGAGAATCACACATTATTCGACATGTACATTGCTTACTTATGAATCAAGACTAAATAGCCTCATGAGCCAATAGCGTGGTATTGGGGGTTCTTTTTCTGCTCAATGTAGCAACCTGTGGGATGTTAAAGGAACTGAGTTTTAGGATCTCGGATGTTGAATCACAATAGAGACACAGACATTTAACCTCTGCACCACCAAACTCACGGTTACACCACGGCCAGATCGGCTGTCATCCCCTCAACGCGGCTCCGACGATGTGTCGGTTCGTTCTGACCCAACACCCTTTTGTAGTGCCGGTGGATGTTATAATTGACAGCTAATTGAAAACGGAATAAGCCCAAAGAAGGACATAGTCCTTAGGTTCGAATCCGGTCCTGCGTGAGTAAGAAGGTTGTGTCCGTTTCAAATGTGCATGCGCGGGGAAATGGCATTGCTCACGAGCGCATGCGCGAAAGGGTAGTGTCAGCGCCTAGCGACAGCGCTCAAGGAGAGCTGGGTGGATGATATATGCTCGCGCATGCGTGAGAAAGGGGACCCCGGTCCGAGGTGAAGTCTCGGGCCAATTCTAAAAGAATGATAGAATGAGACAAAGTCATGGGATCTCTAAGAAACAAGGGAATAATGGTTATTCAGACAAATGAATATAAAACAGATGTGGGGTTCTTATGGCATATAAGCAAAGTCCAAACCAAAATGAGATCTAATGATAACCTGACCCAGTGGCATTGGTAATACCAAGATGAAAGAAGAAAGGTATTTTGGAAGTTAATCGGGGTCATATTCAATATTCTAAGGGTGGAGCCATTATGCTGTTACGTCAAGGAGTGTGTATCAGCAGTTAAGGGCTTTTATCGCAGTTGGCTCCATGGAATGGAGTCATTTAATCCAGTGGTGTCCGTGCCCAGACGGAACACCCACCTTTGTTCTTTTTCAAAAAGACCCACATCCGAAGGTAGTTGCTCAATCACAGTCCAGTGTATTTCGTTTACACAATGTTGTGCCTCCAAAAAATGTGCTGACATTTTCGTAGTCAGTTTTTTACATCTTACATTGCTTTTGTGCTCGTTTATTCTCGTTTTCACAGCTCGTGTCGTCATACCCACATATTCCTTGCCACATGGGCAAGTGATGAGGTAGACAGCATTCCTGCTGTTGCAATTCGTAAATGCTCGTTGTTCCCATTTGGTGCCATTTTGAAAAGTGAGAGTCAGGCTCTTCTCAGTCAGGTGGCAACTATTACAATTACCACATGGATGGTGTCCCTGAAGCCCTCTTAATCTAGTTTGTTGAGTCACATTAGTTCGGGGTCTGGTATGCACCAGGATGTCTTTCAGATTCCTTCCTCTTCTGTGAGCAAATAAAGGTTTCTCTAGCTCTAGAGTACCGCTAGTCAGAATCCGCCAATGTTTGTTGACCAGCTTAGAGACCTGGTTGGAAACTGAACTATATGTTGTTACACAGACTGTTCTGTTTTCTGTGTTTTCTTTGTGAGTGTTGTCTTCCAAAAGTGCTTCCCGGTTGTTATTCCGAGCCCTTTTCATTGCTTGTTTACTGACTCTATCCGGATACCTTCTCTGTTTCAGTTTCTTACTCAGATCCTGGGCTTGGGATTTGTATTTCACCACGTCGCTACAATTGCGGCGTAGACGCAGGAACTGACTGTATGGTAGATTTTCTCTTAGGTGACGTGGATGGAAACTGTCGTACCTAAGGAGGCTATTCCTAGATGTGGGTTTAAAATGTGTTTCAGTTTTTAAGAACCCTGCCTCGTGGTAGATGTTCAAATCCAGAAACACCATAGATTCATTTGACACTTGATTGAGCAACTACCTTCGGATGTGGGTCTTTTTGAAAAAGAACAAAAGTGGGTGTTCCGTCTGGGCACGGACACCACCGGATTAAATGACTCCATTCCATGGAGCCAACTGCGATAAAAGCCCTTAACTGCTAATACACACTCCTTGACGTAACAGCATAATGGCTCCACCCTTAGAATATTGAATATGACCCCGATTAACTTCCAAAATACCTTTCTTCTTTCATCTTGGTATTACCAATCCCACTGGGTCAGGTTATCATTAGATCCCATTTTGGTTTGGACTTTGCTTATATGCCATAAGAACCCCACATCTGTTTTATATTCATTTGCCTGAATAACCATTATTCCCTTGTTTCTTAGAGATCCCACGACTTTGTCTCATTCTATCATTCTTTTAGAATTGGCCCGAGACTTCACCTCGGACCGGGGTCCCCTTTCTCACGCATGCGCGAGCATATAGCATCCACCCAGCTCTCTTTGAGCGCTGTCGCTAGGCGCTGACACTACCCTTTCGCGCATGCGCTCGTGAGCAATGCCATTTCTCCGCGCATGCGCATTTGAAACGGACACACCCTTCTTACTCACGCAGGACCGGATTCGAACCTAAGGACTATGTCCTTCTTTGGGCTTATTCCGTTTTCAATTAGGTGTCAATTATAACATCCACCGGCACTACAAAAGGGTGTTGGGTCAGAACGAACCGACACATCGTCGGAGCCACGTTGAGGGGATGACAGCCGATCTGGCCGTGGTGTAACCGTGAGTTTGGTGGTTCAGAGGTTAAATGTCTGTGTCTCTATTGTGATTCAACATCCGAGATCCTAAAACTCAGTTCCTTTAACATCCCACAGGTTGCTACATTGAGCAGAAAAAGAACCCCCAATACCACACTATTGGCTCATGAGTCTATTTAGTCTTGATTCATAAGTAAGCAATGTACATGTCGAATAATGTGTGATTCTCATTCCTATTCTTTTATCCTATGGAATCCAATGGCGACTACCAGTTAGCATCAATGTGTGTCTTTGTCTATGTGTTTGTCCTTGTTTCTTTTTCATTTATCTATTTTTACAGGGTTCCTGGACCTTATTTTTGGTTCGCCGTTACCCTCCTGTGTATTAAACACAGTTTTTTCTAAACATTTGTCCTATTAAGATAGTATGTTTCATGGTATTTTTGTTCATTCACAGGTTCTGATTAACGCCAATTGGGCGCAACGGACTTTACTTATTATAAATACGGATAGGTACATTTCACCATTATTTATTTTTTGTAGAGCACACTTTGACATCTACTTATTCATGTGAGTAAGGTGAGGATTACCAGTGCACATCCTCGTCCTGAAGGAGGAGTCCCCGACTCCGAAACATGTCGACGCACTTTTGAGGTTGACATACCATAATCAGTAAAAACAACCTCACCTGCACTTTTTAATGATACCAGCCGAGGACTTAATAAAAAGTTTTTGTTTTTCCCTACGAGCCAGGTATCTTTTAACCATCACTTTTCACCTCACCACTCACACATAATTATTCCACACACACCAACACATAGTTCACCTTAAAGTGCTCCTACGTAGTCGTGAGTCATAGCACGCCGCATTCCGTAGAGGTTTGCGAAGACCCCGATGATGAAGCATGACACCAAGGGGCCTGTTGGTGTGTGAGGAGTATTTAAACAACACTGGTTGCTCCCCACCACTGTAGGGATCACCGACACCTTTCGAGTGGATTCTTTTTGTTTATACATATTGCCAGGGGAGACAGAATCCACTTCTTCCTCTCCCTCCCCCTTTTGTTATTTACTGAGCATAGTCTTAGTCACAGAATTTATCCCGCAACAATCCACACAGAACCTTAGTTGAGGTGTGGTGCTCGGCGGGACAGCTTTTGGTACCAGAACCACAGGACTAGACCACGGACTACTGGAGGGCTCTATCACCCCCAACTCCAGCATTTTGAACACTCAGACTTAATGCTGGACCTCACCTTATCTGAGATCCTGTAAGACATGTGCATGGTGCCCTCAGACCTCTCAAAGTGGGGCTGGAGGTGATTGACATGCAGCACCTGCTAGTGTTAACTAGGGGTCATGAGATCCACGAAAAAGGTGGTCTCCCTCTTTCCCTCAATCACATCATATGGGCCAGTCCAGCAATCCTGGAGAGGTCTGGTCTCCATTGGCTCCATTGCCCACACTTTCTGACCAGGCTGCAAATCAAGAGTGGTGGAATTTTTGTAATACCATTCCTTCATGACCGCTTGACTGGTTTCTAGGTTGTTGGAAGCTAACTTCCACAACTAAGCCATTTGGCCCCTGAAGGCCAGCATGTAGCCCACTACATCCTGGGGAGATTTCCTGGGAGATTGCTACCAGCCTTTCTTGACCAAACTCAGCAGTCCTCTAACAGGGTGCCCAAACAGAATTTCAAATGGGCTAAAGCCCATTCCCTTCTGTTGTACCTTCTTGTAGACAAACAAAAGGCATGGCAAGTGGAAATTCCACATTTTCCTCAAGACCTCAGACAGGCCTCTAATCATGCCTTTTAAGCGTTTTGTTGAACCACTCAACAAGCTCATTGGTTTGTGGCTGGTAAGGGCTAGAGAACTTGTGAGTAACTTCACAGCCTTTCCACATTGACTGCATATATGCAGACATGAGGTTTGTGCCCGTCAGACACAACTTCCTCGGGGAAACCTAATCATGGAAATGAACCCCCATCAGGGCCTTTGTTACTGCTGGCGCAGTCACAGATCTCAGAGGGATTGCCTCTGGATACCTTGTGGCATGATGCACCAGAACCAGGGTGAACCTGTTGCCTGAAACAGTCTATGGATCCATAGGCCCTACAATGTCAATGCCCACCATCTCAAAGGATGTATCAATGACTTGTAGTGGGTTAAGAGGGGCTTTAAGCTTTTTCCTGTCTTACCACTAGTCTGGTAGGTCACACAAGCCCTACAGAAAGTTTCTGAGGTTATCTTGATCCGGGGCAATAAAAGTTGGAAAAGCCTTGCAAAGGTATTGTCTTGGCCCAGGTGTCCTGTCAGGGGAATTTATCCGGTAGCATTGGGGGACTACCATGGCCCTTGTTGTCCCATGCACAGGAACGTTAGGATCACTGTAAAGGAGGCTGTCCTCCCAGTAATCATGGTGGCTACCAGAGGCATTATCTGCTGCTTGGGCTTCAGCCTGTTGCCTCAGTCCCTCAAGGGCTGGACACTCTCTCTGGGTCCTACAGAACTCTTACTTGGCGGGTCCTTCTTCTACATGCTACCCAGAAATGACAGGCAGGTCACCTGGGGGAGCAGTGCCTTCAGTGGGCTCTGGGGAGGCCACTGCAGGTGTCCTAATCTAACTCACTGGGATTACATGCAGGGGCTGGTTTCCCACGTGCCTTGCCTTTCCCTTTCTTAGCAGCTGGCTAGGCTGTTTTTCCAGGCTCCAGCTCTTTTTGACTCCCATCCTGGACCATGGAACTTGTCGTAGCATAGAACCAGTCAGGTAATCCTAACATCGTCACATGAGCCTTGAGCTCCACTTCCTTCCAGATAGTGTGCTCAAGGTCAATACCTAACAAACTGTTTACAGGCATGGTAGGGCTCACAGCAACTTTCAGAAGACCTGAAACTCCCCCCAACTCATACCATGGCCACAGTATAGTGACCTTCTCTGTTGTCAGCCACCCCAACCTGGTGGAATGCATTTGGAATTACCTGCTCTGGGGAAAACAGCTGACTCCTTATCACAGTCATACTGGCTCCAGTATCTATTAGAGCCTCCACACCTAGGCCATTGCTGGTGACCCATTCCCTATACTTTGCAGTATTAGAGGGCTCATGGACCTCTGGAACCATCTCACTGTCACCAAGGGCCACTAGGGTAACCTTGCTAAACTCTCCCTCATTAACTGGCACAATACCTCTCCCAGCACTACATTCACAACCCCTGGAACCTTTCCTCCAGTGGGAGGTGATGCTCTTTTTAAACACTTGGGGTACCCTTGTAGTGTCCATACACATAGCACTCATAGCACTTAATGGGCTTAGGCTGCAGACGTTTGTCAGGGTAGTTTTTCCTCTGGTGGCCAGATTGGGAATGAGAATCAGATCTCTGTGAGTTGTTTTGGGGGCCTGAAGAAAACTCCTTCTTTTTATCCCCCTTCTTTTGTCTGGTGGGAACCCTGGCCATCCTTTTGGGAGTCCACCCAGATGCTTTCTTGGACACTCTGTTGCTGACCTGGATGTCCGCCTCCTCAGCAAGCTTCTTGGGATCATTAAGATTACTATACATTAGGTGTTGGCACCACTCTGTAAAAGCATGTGCTCCTTTGAAATTAAGTTGTACAGCCCTAAATAATCATTTACTTTGCTGCTCCTCATCCAGCCCTTCAGTGCCTTACCAGTATAGTCGAAGCAGTCAGCCTAGCTCTATGTGAATAGCTTGTTACTGGTCATGAACCTCTGTCTATATTTCTCAGGTGTCTGCCCAAGTGTTCTGCTTAAGATGGCCTTCATAGCAGTGTAGCATGTCTAGTTCGCCACCTCTAATGTAAGAAGAGTGTTCCTCCCCACTGTGGGCATGTACCTTCATAGACAACCACCATGGAACTCCTCTGGGTCCTTGTGCACACTAAGACCCACTCCATAGGCTGCAAACCATTTGCTCACGTCATCCCCACCACATAGCTAGGCACCAAATCCTTGAGTATTTTGACCCTTAACTCATGTCAAGACACTGAAGGTATGCTGCCTCCATTACTGTTGATGGACCCTACTTGTAGGGCTCTGATATCCAGCTTTCTAAGGTGGAGCTCATGGGTAGGTTTCCTTATTTTCCCAGAGCTACCCTCCTCTCCTGTAGAGCTTGCTCCTTCTCTACCGTTAGCTTGGCAATTTCCAGCTTTAGTTTTCTCTCCTCCCTTCTGTCTGCCAGCTCCCCTGGGGACATATTCTTGGAGAAAATGCTGCTCCCTGCTCTTCTGCTCCTTGCAAGTTGTTGGCCCCTCGACAGGCAGTCCCAGAGCCACAGCAGTCTCTGGAATCAGTACATCCTCTTACTCCTCAGGAATTACCTGCTCCTCATCTAGATTTTCATTCCCTGGGCCCTGGGACTCCAGCAAGGCCCTCAAAGCATTCTGCGGCTTCACCTTCTGGGTGAAGCCTCTCACGGAGACCTGAAAACGTTTGCAAAATACATTAATCCGACACACGGTGTAAGACTCTAACCTGGCCAGATCAAACTCAAAAACTTCAGGTGCAGTTGCATGTGCAGCTTACCCCGAGATTGAGACATCACTTAACAAGAAAAATCAAAAGGGGGAAGCATTGAAAGAAAAACCAAAATGGTCTAGGTATAGAGTTGTAGTGAACAATGCGTTGCTGTATAGTACTGCACAAACACAAGTCCTATCCTCAGTGCTGATCACCAATGTTAGAAATTGGGTTTCTGGTTTTCGGAGATATGCACCCTATCCAAGCAGAAGCCATAATCCTAGTCAGGGTAACCTAGATACACACTAAAAGATAGACTGTGCTCCCCCTCTGGGAGCTTGGCACAGAGCAGTCAGGCTTATCTAAAGAGGCAATGTGTTAAGTATTTGTGCAACACACACACTCAGTAAGACAATGGATACACCACAAAAAGACTCCACACAGGTTTATAAAGATAGATTATTATTTTATAAACAAAACAAGACCAAAACAACACAACTCAAATGTTAGAAGTTGAGCTATTGAACAAAAATGTAAATGCAGTAAAGCGCTTAGAAGCAAGTAGAGATAAAAAGTTACTTTAGGTTGTACTCGACCGAGAAAAGTGAATTTGGTTGACCGCCCAAAGGAGTGTGCGCATTAGGGAGTGTATTTTTGCAAACAGCATGCCTGGGATCCTATATGATTCAGAAAAGGGGGTGGTGATGAACAGAGTGCCTGAATTAAGCAGACCACTCTTACCCAGTCCAAAGATCAGGGCTTGATCCATCACCGTTTTTTAGCTCACTGCACCATCCCAGCTCAGAACTTGGCTATATGCAAATTAGTCTGTTCCTGTCCCAGTGCATGATGGGAACAGGGCAAACCAAACTACCAAGCCAATTCTTATACTGGGAAGGAAACAAGCTTCCGGGGTCCGGTTTCTGCCATTTCAGGCGTCGTCGGCCCGGCTTGCTTGAATCCGGATGGTGCAATGAGCAAGGGACTCACATCTGAGCATACCCTTCCACGCTTATGGTGGACAAAATGATTCAGAAAAGGGGGTGGTGATGAACAGAGTGCCTTAATTAGGCAGACCACTCTTACTCAGTGCAAAGATCAGGGCTTGATCCATCACCGTTTTTTAGCTCACTGCACCATCCCAGCTCAGAACTTGGCTATATGCAAATTAGTCTGTTCCTGTCCCAGTGCATGATGGGAACAGGGCAAACCAAACTACCAAGCCAATTCTTATACCGGGAAGGAAACAAGCTTCCGGGGACCGGTTTCTGCCATTTAAGGCGTCGTCGGCCCGGCTTGCTTGAATCCTGATGGTGCAATGAGCAAGGGACTCACATCTGAGTATACCCTTCCACGCTTTTGGTGGACAAAATGATTCAGAAAAGGGGGTGGTGATGAACAGAGTGCCTGAATTAAGCAGACCACTCTTACCCAGTCCAAAGATCAGGGCTTGATCCATCACCGTTTTTTAGCTCACTGCACCATCCCAGCTCAGAACTTGGCTATATGCAAATTAGTCTGTTCCTGTCCCAGTGCATGATGGGAACAGGGCAAACCAAACTACAAAGCCAATTCTTATACTGGGAAGGAAACAAGCTTCCGGGGACCGGTTTCTGCCATTTCAGGCGTCGTTGGCCCGGCTTGCTTGAATCCTGATGGTGCAATGAGCAAGGTACTCACATCTTAGTATACCCTTCCACGCTTATGGTGGACAAAATGATTCAGAAAAGGGGGTGGTGATGAACAGAGTGCCTGAATTAAGCAGACCACTCTTACCCAGTCCAAAGATCAGGGCTTGATCCATCACCGTTTTTTAGCTCACTGCACCATCCCAGCTCAGAACTTGGCTATATGCAAATTAGTCTGTTCCTGTCCCAGTGCATGATGGGAACAGGGCAAACCAAACTACCAAGCCAATTCTTATACTGGGAAGGAAACAAGCTTCCGGGGACCGGTTTCTGCCATTTCAGGCGTCGTCGGCCCGGCTTGCTTGAATCCTGATGGTGCAATGAGCAAGGGACTCACATCTGAGTATACCCTTCCACGCTTATGGTGGACAAAATGATTCAGAAAAGGGGGTGGTGATGAACAGAGTGCCTGAATTAAGCAGACCACTCTTACCCAGTCCAAAGATCAGGGCTTGATCCATCACCGTTTTTTAGCTCACTGCACCATCCCAGCTCAGAACTTGGCTATATGCAAATTAGTCTGTTCCTGTCCCAGTGCATGATGGGAACAGGGCAAACCAAACTACCAAGCCAATTCTTATACTGGGAAGGAAACAAGCTTCCGGGGACCGGTTTCTGCCATTTCAGGCGTCGTCGGCCCGGCTTGCTTGAATCCTGATGGTGCAATGAGCAAGGGACTCACATCTGAGTATACCCTTCCACGCTTATGGTGGACAAAATGATTCAGAAAAGGGGGTGGTGATGAACAGAGTGCCTGAATTAAGCAGACCACTCTTACCCAGTCCAAAGATCAGGGCTTGATCCATCACCGTTTTTTAGCTCACTGCACCATCCCAGCTCAGAACTTGGCTATATGCAAATTAGTCTGTTCCTGTCCCAGTGCATGATGGGAACAGGGCAAACCAAACTACCAAGCCAATTCTTATACTGGGAAGGAAACAAGCTTCCGGGGTCCGGTTTCTGCCATTTCAGGCGTCGTCGGCCCGGCTTGCTTGAATCCGGATGGTGCAATGAGCAAGGGACTCACATCTGAGTATACCCTTCCACGCTTAGGGTGGACAAAATGATTCAGAAAAGGGGGTGGTGATGAACAGAGTGCCTGAATTAGGCAGACCACTCTTACCCAGTCCAAAGATCAGGACTTGATCCATCACCGTTTTTTAGCTCACTGCACCATCCCAGCTCAGAACTTGGCTATATGCAAATTAGTCTGTTCCTGTCCCAGTGCATGATGGGAACAGGGCAAACCAAACTACCAAGCCAATTCTTATACCGGGAAGGAAACAAGCTTCCGGGGACCGGTTTCTGCCATTTAAGGTGTCGTCGGCCCGGCTTGCTTGAATCCTGATGGTGCAATGAGCAAGGGACTCACATCTGAGTATACCCTTCCACGCTTATGGTGGACAAAATGATTCAGAAAAGGGGGTGGTGATGAACAGAGTACCTGAATTAAGCAGACCACTCTTACCCAGTCCAAAGATCAGGGCTTGATCCATCACCGTTTTTTAGCTCACTGCACCATCCCAGCTCAGAACTTGGCTATATGCAAATTAGTCTGTTCCTGTCCCAGTGCATGATGGGAACAGGGCAAACCAAACTACAAAGCCAATTCTTATACTGGGAAGGAAACAAGCTTCCGGGGACCGGTTTCTGCCATTTCAGGCGTCGTCGGCCCGGCTTGCTTGAATCCTGATGTTGCAATGAGCAAGGTACTCACATCTTAGTATACCCTTCCACGCTTATGGTGGACAAAATGATTCAGAAAAGGGGGTGGTGATGAACAGAGTGCCTGAATTAAGCAGACCACTCTTACCCAGTCCAAAGATCAGGGCTTGATCCATCACCGTTTTTTAGCTCACTGCACCATCCCAGCTCAGAACTTGGCTATATGCAAATTAGTCTGTTCCTGTCCCAGTGCATGATGGGAACAGGGCAAACCAAACTACCAAGCCAATTCTTATACTGGGAAGGAAACAAGCTTCCGGGGACCGGTTTCTGCCATTTCAGGCGTCGTCGGCCCGGCTTGCTTGAATCCTGATGGTGCAATGAGCAAGGGACTCACATCTGAGTATACCCTTCCACGCTTATGGTGGACAAAATGATTCAGAAAAGGGGGTGGTGATGAACAGAGTGCCTGAATTAAGCAGACCACTCTTACCCAGTCCAAAGATCAGGGCTTGATCCATCACCGTTTTTTAGCTCACTGCACCATCCCAGCTCAGAACTTGGCTATATGCAAATGAGTCTGTTCCTGTCCCAGTGCATGATGGGAACAGGGCAAACCAAACTACCAAGCCAATTCTTATACTGGGAAGGAAACAAGCTTCCGGGGACCGGTTTCTGCCATTTCAGGCGTCGTCGGCCCGGCTTGCTTGAATCCTGATGGTGCAATGAGCAAGGGACTCACATCTGAGTATACCCTTCCACGCTTATGGTGGACAAAATGATTCAGAAAAGGGGGTGGTGATGAACAGAGTGCCTGAATTAAGCAGACCACTCTTACCCAGTCCAAAGATCAGGGCTTGATCCATCACCGTTTTTTAGCTCACTGCACCATCCCAGCTCAGAACTTGGCTATATGCAAATTAGTCTGTTCCTGTCCCAGTGCATGATGGGAACAGGGCAAACCAAACTACCAAGCCAATTCTTATACCGGGAAGGAAACAAGCTTCCGGGGACCGGTTTCTGCCATTTAAGGCGTCGTCGGCCCGGCTTGCTTGAATCCTGATGGTGCAATGAGCAAAGGACTCACATCTGAGTATACCCTTCCACGCTTATGGTGGACAAAATGATTCAGAAAAGGGGGTGGTGATGAACAGAGTGCCTGAATTAAGCAGACCACTCTTACCCAGTCCAAAGATCAGGGCTTGATCCATCACCGTTTTTTAGCTCACTGCACCATCCCAGCTCAGAACTTGGCTATATGCAAATTAGTCTGTTCCTGTCCCAGTGCATGATGGGAACAGGGCAAACCAAACTACAAAGCCAATTCTTATACTGGGAAGGAAACAAGCTTCCGGGGACCGGTTTCTGCCATTTCAGGCGTCGTTGGCCCGGCTTGCTTGAATCCTGATGGTGCAATGAGCAAGGTACTCACATCTTAGTATACCCTTCCACGCTTATGGTGGACAAAATGATTCAGAAAAGGGGGTGGTGATGAACAGAGTGCCTGAATTAAGCAGACCACTCTTACCCAGTCCAAAGATCAGGGCTTGATCCATCACCGTTTTTTAGCTCACTGCCCCATCCCAGCTCAGAACTTGGCTATATGCAAATTAGTCTGTTCCTGTCCCAGTGCATGATGGGAACAGGGCAAACCAAACTACCAAGCCAATTCTTATACTGGGAAGGAAACAAGCTTCCGGGGACCGGTTTCTGCCATTTCAGGCGTCGTCGGCCCGGCTTGCTTGAATCCTGATGGTGCAATGAGCAAGGGACTCACATATGAGTATACCCTTCCACGCTTATGGTGGACAAAATGATTCAGAAAAGGGGGTGGTGATGAACAGAGTGCCTGAATTAAGCAGACCACTCTTACCCAGTCCAAAGATCAGGGCTTGATCCATCACCGTTTTTTAGCTCACTGCACCATCCCAGCTCAGAACTTGGCTATATGCAAATTAGTCTGTTCCTGTCCCAGTGCATGATGGGAACAGGGCAAACCAAACTACCAAGCCAATTCTTATACTGGGAAGGAAACAAGCTTCCGGGGACAGGTTTCTGCCATTTCAGGCGTCGTCGGCCCGGCTTGCTTGAATCCTGATGGTGCAATGAGCAAGGGACTCACATCTGAGTATACCCTTCCACGCTTATGGTGGACAAAATGATTCAGAAAAGGGGGTGGTGATGAACAGAGTGCCTGAATTAAGCAGACCACTCTTACCCAGTCCAAAGATCAGGGCTTGATCCATCACCGTTTTTTAGCTCACTGCACCATCCCAGCTCAGAACTTGGCTATATGCAAATTAGTCTGTTCCTGTCCCAGTGCATGATGGGAACAGGGCAAACCAAACTACCAAGCCAATTCTTATACTGGGAAGGAAACAAGCTTCCGGGGTCCGGTTTCTGCCATTTCAGGCGTCGTCGGCCCGGCTTGCTTGAATCCGGATGGTGCAATGAGCAAGGGACTCACATCTGAGTATACCCTTCCACGCTTAGGGTGGACAAAATGATTCAGAAAAGGGGGTGGTGATGAACAGAGTGCCTGAATTAGGCAGACCACTCTTACCCAGTCCAAAGATCAGGGCTTGATCCATCATCGTTTTTTAGCTCACTGCACCATCCCAGCTCAGAACTTGGCTATATGCAAATTAGTCTGTTCCTGTCCCAGTGCATGATGGGAACAGGGCAAACCAAACTACAAAGCCAATTCTTATACTGGGAAGGAAACAAGCTTCCGGGGACCGGTTTCTGCCATTTCAGGCGTCGTCGGCCCGGCTTGCTTGAATCCTGATGTTGCAATGAGCAAGGTACTCACATCTTAATATACCCTTCCACGCTTATGGTGGACAAAATGATTCAGAAAAGGGGGTGGTGATGAACAGAGTGCCTGAATTAAGCAGACCACTCTTACCCAGTCCAAAGATCAGGGCTTGATCCATCACCGTTTTTTAGCTCACTGCACCATCCCAGCTCAGAACTTGGCTATATGCAAATTAGTCTGTTCCTGTCCCAGTGCATGATGGGAACAGGGCAAACCAAACTACCAAGCCAATTCTTATACTGGGAAGGAAACAAGCTTCCGGGGACCGGTTTCTGCCATTTCAGGCGTCGTCGGCCCGGCTTGCTTGAATCCTGATGGTGCAATGAGCAAGGGACTCACATCTGAGTATACCCTTCCACGCTTATGGTGGACAAAATGATTCAGAAAAGGGGGTGGTGATGAACAGAGTGCCTGAATTAAGCAGACCACTCTTACCCAGTCCAAAGATCAGGGCTTGATCCATCACCGTTTTTTAGCTCACTGCACCATCCCAGCTCAGAACTTGGCTATATGCAAATTAGTCTGTTCCTGTCCCAGTGCATGATGGGAACAGGGCAAACCAAACTACCAAGCCAATTCTTATACTGGGAAGGAAACAAGCTTCCGGGGACCGGTTTCTGCCATTTCAGGCGTCGTCGGCCCGGCTTGCTTGAATCCTGATGGTGCAATGAGCAAGGGACTCACATCTGAGTATACCCTTCCACGCTTATGGTGGACAAAATGATTCAGAAAAGGGGGTGGTGATGAACAGAGTGCCTGAATTAAGCAGACCACTCTTACCCAGTCCAAAGATCAGGGCTTGATCCATCACCGTTTTTTAGCTCACTGCACCATCCCAGCTCAGAACTTGGCTATATGCAAATTAGTCTGTTCCTGTCCCAGTGCATGATGGGAACAGGACAAACCAAACTACCAAGCCAATTCTTATACTGGGAAGGAAACAAGCTTCCGGGGACCGGTTTCTGCCATTTCAGGCGTCGTCGGCCCGGCTTGCTTGAATCCTGATGGTGCAATGAGCAAGGGACTCACATCTGAGTATACCCTTCCACGCTTATGGTGGACAAAATGATTCAGAAAAGGGGGTGGTGATGAACAGAGTGCCTGAATTAAGCAGACCACTCTTACCCAGTCCAAAGATCAGGGCTTGATCCATCACCGTTTTTTAGCTCACTGCACCATCCCAGCTCAGAACTTGGCTATATGCAAATTAGTCTGTTCCTGTCCCAGTGCATGATGGGAACAGGGCAAACCAAACTACCAAGCCAATTCTTATACTGGGAAGGAAACAAGCTTCCGGGGACCGGTTTCTGCCTTTTCAGGCATCGTCGGCCCGGCTTGCTTGAATCCTGATGGTGCAATGAGCAAGGGACTCACATCTGAGTATACCCTTCCACGCTTATGGTGGACAAAATGATTCAGAAAAGGGGGTGGTGATGAACAGAGTGCCTGAATTAAGCAGACCACTCTTACCCAGTCCAAAGATCAGGGCTTGATCCATCACCGTTTTTTAGCTCACTGCACCATCCCAGCTCAGAACTTGGCTATATGCAAATTAGTCTGTTCCTGTCCCAGTGCATGATGGGAACAGGGCAAACCAAACTACAAAGCCAATTCTTATACTGGGAAGGAAACAAGCTTCCGGGGACCGGTTTCTGCCATTTCAGGCGTCGTCGGCCCGGCTTGCTTGAATCCTGATGGTGCAATGAGCAAGGTACTCACATCTGAGTATACCCTTCCACGCTTATGGTGGACAAAATGATTCAGAAAAGGGGGTGGTGATGAACAGAGTGCCTGAATTAAGCAGACCACTCTTAGCCAGTCCAAAGATCAGGGCTTGATCCATCACCGTTTTTTAGCTCACTGCACCATCCCAGCTCAGAACTTGGCTGTATGCAAATTAGTCTGTTCCTGTCCCAGTGCATGATGGGAACAGGGCAAACCAAACTACCAAGCCAATTCTTATACTGGGAAGGAAACAAGCTTCCGGGGACCGGTTTCTGCGATTTCAGGCGTCGTCGGCCCGGCTTGCTTGAATCCTGATGGTGCAATGAGCAAGGGACTCACCTCTGAGTATACCCTTCCACGCTTATGGTGGACAAAATGATTCAGAAAAGGGGGTGGTGATGAACAGAGTGCCTGAATTAAGCAGACCACTCTTACCCAGTCCAAAGATCAGGGCTTGATCCATCACCGTTTTTTAGCTCACTGCACCATCCCAGCTCAGAACTTGGCTATATGCAAATTAGTCTGTTCCTGTCCCAGTGCATGATGGGAACAGGGCAAACCAAACTACCAAGCCAATTCTTATACTGGGAAGGAAACAAGCTTCCGGGGACCGGTTTCTGCCATTTCAGGCGTCGTCGGCCCGGCTTGCTTGAATCCTGATGGTGCAATGAGCAAGGGACTCACATCTGAGTATACCCTTCCACGCTTATGGTGGACAAAATGATTCAGAAAAGGGGGTGGTGATGAACAGAGTGCCTGAATTAAGCAGACCACTCTTACCCAGTCCAAAGATCAGGGCTTGATCCATCACCGTTTTTTAGCTCACTGCACCATCCCAGCTCAGAACTTGGCTATATGCAAATTAGTCTGTTCCTGTCCCAGTGCATGATGGGAACAGGGCAAACCAAACTACCAAGCCAATTCTTATACTGGGAAGGAAACAAGCTTCCGGGGTCCGGTTTCTGCCATTTCAGGCGTCGTCGGCCCGGCTTGCTTGAATCCGGATGGTGCAATGAGCAAGGGACTCACATCTGAGTATACCCTTCCACGCTTAGGGTGGACAAAATGATTCAGAAAAGGGGGTGGTGATGAACAGAGTGCCTGAATTAGGCAGACCACTCTTACCCAGTCCAAAGATCAGGGCTTGATCCATCACCGTTTTTTAGCTCACTGCACCATCCCAGCTCAGAACTTGGCTATATGCAAATTAGTCTGTTCCTGTCCCAGTGCATGATGGGAACAGGGCAAACCAAACTACCAAGCCAATTCTTATACCGGGAAGGAAACAAGCTTCCGGGGACCGGTTTCTGCCATTTAAGGTGTCGTCGGCCCGGCTTGCTTGAATCCTGATGGTGCAATGAGCAAGGGACTCACATCTGAGTATACCCTTCCACGCTTATGGTGGACAAAATGATTCAGAAAAGGGGGTGGTGATGAACAGAGTACCTGAATTAAGCAGACCACTCTTACCCAGTCCAAAGATCAGGGCTTGATCCATCACCGTTTTTTAGCTCACTGCACCATCCCAGCTCAGAACTTGGCTATATGCAAATTAGTCTGTTCCTGTCCCAGTGCATGATGGGAACAGGGCAAACCAAACTACAAAGCCAATTCTTATACTGGGAAGGAAACAAGCTTCCGGGGACCGGTTTCTGCCATTTCAGGCGTCGTCGGCCCGGCTTGCTTGAATCCTGATGTTGCAATGAGCAAGGTACTCACATCTTAGTATACCCTTCCACGCTTATGGTGGACAAAATGATTCAGAAAAGGGGGTGGTGATGAACAGAGTGCCTGAATTAAGCAGACCACTCTTACCCAGTCCAAAGATCAGGGCTTGATCCATCACCGTTTTTTAGCTCACTGCACCATCCCAGCTCAGAACTTGGCTATATGCAAATTAGTCTGTTCCTGTCCCAGTGCATGATGGGAACAGGGCAAACCAAACTACCAAGCCAATTCTTATACTGGGAAGGAAACAAGCTTCCGGGGACCGGTTTCTGCCATTTCAGGCGTCGTCGGCCCGGCTTGCTTGAATCCTGATGGTGCAATGAGCAAGGGACTCACATCTGAGTATACCCTTCCACGCTTATGGTGGACAAAATGATTCAGAAAAGGGGGTGGTGATGAACAGAGTGCCTGAATTAAGCAGACCACTCTTACCCAGTCCAAAGATCAGGGCTTGATCCATCACCGTTTTTTAGCTCACTGCACCATCCCAGCTCAGAACTTGGCTATATGCAAATTAGTCTGTTCCTGTCCCAGTGCATGATGGGAACAGGGCAAACCAAACTACCAAGCCAATTCTTATACCGGGAAGGAAACAAGCTTCCGGGGACCGGTTTCTGCCATTTAAGGCGTCGTCGGCCCGGCTTGCTTGAATCCTGATGGTGCAATGAGCAAAGGACTCACATCTGAGTATACCCTTCCACGCTTATGGTGGACAAAATGATTCAGAAAAGGGGGTGGTGATGAACAGAGTGCCTGAATTAAGCAGACCACTCTTACCCAGTCCAAAGATCAGGGCTTGATCCATCACCGTTTTTTAGCTCACTGCACCATCCCAGCTCAGAACTTGGCTATATGCAAATTAGTCTGTTCCTGTCCCAGTGCATGATGGGAACAGGGCAAACCAAACTACAAAGCCAATTCTTATACTGGGAAGGAAACAAGCTTCCGGGGACCGGTTTCTGCCATTTCAGGCGTCGTTGGCCCGGCTTGCTTGAATCCTGATGGTGCAATGAGCAAGGTACTCACATCTTAGTATACCCTTCCACGCTTATGGTGGACAAAATGATTCAGAAAAGGGGGTGGTGATGAACAGAGTGCCTGAATTAAGCAGACCACTCTTACCCAGTCCAAAGATCAGGGCTTGATCCATCACCGTTTTTTAGCTCACTGCACCATCCCAGCTCAGAACTTGGCTATATGCAAATTAGTCTGTTCCTGTCCCAGTGCATGATGGGAACAGGGCAAACCAAACTACCAAGCCAATTCTTATACTGGGAAGGAAACAAGCTTCCGGGGACCGGTTTCTGCCATTTCAGGCGTCGTCGGCCCGGCTTGCTTGAATCCTGATGGTGCAATGAGCAAGGGACTCACATCTGAGTATACCCTTCCACGCTTATGGTGGACAAAATGATTCAGAAAAGGGGGTGGTGATGAACAGAGTGCCTGAATTAAGCAGACCACTCTTACCCAGTCCAAAGATCAGGGCTTGATCCATCACCGTTTTTTAGCTCACTGCACCATCCCAGCTCAGAACTTGGCTATATGCAAATTAGTCTGTTCCTGTCCCAGTGCATGATGGGAACAGGGCAAACCAAACTACCAAGCCAATTCTTATACTGGGAAGGAAACAAGCTTCCGGGGACCGGTTTCTGCCATTTCAGGCGTCGTCGGCCCGGCTTGCTTGAATCCTGATGGTGCAATGAGCAAGGGACTCACATCTGAGTATACCCTTCCACGCTTATGGTGGACAAAATGATTCAGAAAAGGGGGTGGTGATGAACAGAGTGCCTGAATTAAGCAGACCACTCTTACCCAGTCCAAAGATCAGGGCTTGATCCATCACCGTTTTTTAGCTCACTGCACCATCCCAGCTCAGAACTTGGCTATATGCAAATTAGTCTGTTCCTGTCCCAGTGCATGATGGGAACAGGGCAAACCAAACTACCAAGCCAATTCTTATACTGGGAAGGAAACAAGCTTCCGGGGTCCGGTTTCTGCCATTTCAGGCGTCGTCGGCCCGGCTTGCTTGAATCCGGATGGTGCAATGAGCAAGGGACTCACATCTGAGTATACCCTTCCACGCTTAGGGTGGACAAAATGATTCAGAAAAGGGGGTGGTGATGAACAGAGTGCCTGAATTAGGCAGACCACTCTTACCCAGTCCAAAGATCAGGGCTTGATCCATCACCGTTTTTTAGCTCACTGCACCATCCCAGCTCAGAACTTGGCTATATGCAAATTAGTCTGTTCCTGTCCCAGTGCATGATGGGAACAGGGCAAACCAAACTACCAAGCCAATTCTTATACCGGGAAGGAAACAAGCTTCCGGGGACCGGTTTCTGCCATTTAAGGTGTCGTCGGCCCGGCTTGCTTGAATCCTGATGGTGCAATGAGCAAGGGACTCACATCTGAGTATACCCTTCCACGCTTATGGTGGACAAAATGATTCAGAAAAGGGGGTGGTGATGAACAGAGTACCTGAATTAAGCAGACCACTCTTACCCAGTCCAAAGATCAGGGCTTGATCCATCACCGTTTTTTAGCTCACTGCACCATCCCAGCTCAGAACTTGGCTATATGCAAATTAGTCTGTTCCTGTCCCAGTGCATGATGGGAACAGGGCAAACCAAACTACAAAGCCAATTCTTATACTGGGAAGGAAACAAGCTTCCGGGGACCGGTTTCTGCCATTTCAGGCGTCGTCGGCCCGGCTTGCTTGAATCCTGATGTTGCAATGAGCAAGGTACTCACATCTTAGTATACCCTTCCACGCTTATGGTGGACAAAATGATTCAGAAAAGGGGGTGGTGATGAACAGAGTGCCTGAATTAAGCAGACCACTCTTACCCAGTCCAAAGATCAGGGCTTGATCCATCACCGTTTTTTAGCTCACTGCACCATCCCAGCTCAGAACTTGGCTATATGCAAATTAGTCTGTTCCTGTCCCAGTGCATGATGGGAACAGGGCAAACCAAACTACCAAGCCAATTCTTATACTGGGAAGGAAACAAGCTTCCGGGGACCGGTTTCTGCCATTTCAGGCGTCGTCGGCCCGGCTTGCTTGAATCCTGATGGTGCAATGAGCAAGGGACTCACATCTGAGTATACCCTTCCACGCTTATGGTGGACAAAATGATTCAGAAAAGGGGGTGGTGATGAACAGAGTGCCTGAATTAAGCAGACCACTCTTACCCAGTCCAAAGATCAGGGCTTGATCCATCACCGTTTTTTAGCTCACTGCACCATCCCAGCTCAGAACTTGGCTATATGCAAATTAGTCTGTTCCTGTCCCAGTGCATGATGGGAACAGGGCAAACCAAACTACCAAGCCAATTCTTATACTGGGAAGGAAACAAGCTTCCGGGGACCGGTTTCTGCCATTTCAGGCGTCGTCGGCCCGGCTTGCTTGAATCCTGATGGTGCAATGAGCAAGGGACTCACATCTGAGTATACCCTTCCACGCTTATGGTGGACAAAATGATTCAGAAAAGGGGGTGGTGATGAACAGAGTGCCTGAATTAAGCAGACCACTCTTACCCAGTCCAAAGATCAGGGCTTGATCCATCACCGTTTTTTAGCTCACTGCACCATCCCAGCTCAGAACTTGGCTATATGCAAATTAGTCTGTTCCTGTCCCAGTGCATGATGGGAACAGGGCAAACCAAACTACCAAGCCAATTCTTATACCGGGAAGGAAACAAGCTTCCGGGGACCGGTTTCTGCCATTTAAGGCGTCGTCGGCCCGGCTTGCTTGAATCCTGATGGTGCAATGAGCAAAGGACTCACATCTGAGTATACCCTTCCACGCTTATGGTGGACAAAATGATTCAGAAAAGGGGGTGGTGATGAACAGAGTGCCTGAATTAAGCAGACCACTCTTACCCAGTCCAAAGATCAGGGCTTGATCCATCACCGTTTTTTAGCTCACTGCACCATCCCAGCTCAGAACTTGGCTATATGCAAATTAGTCTGTTCCTGTCCCAGTGCATGATGGGAACAGGGCAAACCAAACTACCAAGCCAATTCTTATACTGGGAAGGAAACAAGCTTCCGGGGACCGGTTTCTGCCATTTCAGGCGTCGTCGGCCCGGCTTGCTTGAATCCTGATGGTGCAATGAGCAAGGGACTCACATCTGAGTATACCCTTCCACGCTTATGGTGGACAAAATGATTCAGAAAAGGGGGTGGTGATGAACAGAGTGCCTGAATTAAGCAGACCACTCTTACCCAGTCCAAAGATCAGGGCTTGATCCATCACCGTTTTTTAGCTCACTGCACCATCCCAGCTCAGAACTTGGCTATATGCAAATTAGTCTGTTCCTGTCCCAGTGCATGATGGGAACAGGGCAAACCAAACTACCAAGCCAATTCTTATACCGGGAAGGAAACAAGCTTCCGGGGACCGGTTTCTGCCATTTAAGGCGTCGTCGGCCCGGCTTGCTTGAATCCTGATGGTGCAATGAGCAAAGGACTCACATCTGAGTATACCCTTCCACGCTTATGGTGGACAAAATGATTCAGAAAAGGGGGTGGTGATGAACAGAGTGCCTGAATTAAGCAGACCACTCTTACCCAGTCCAAAGATCAGGGCTTGATCCATCACCGTTTTTTAGCTCACTGCACCATCCCAGCTCAGAACTTGGCTATATGCAAATTAGTCTGTTCCTGTCCCAGTGCATGATGGGAACAGGGCAAACCAAACTACAAAGCCAATTCTTATACTGGGAAGGAAACAAGCTTCCGGGGACCGGTTTCTGCCATTTCAGGCGTCGTTGGCCCGGCTTGCTTGAATCCTGATGGTGCAATGAGCAAGGTACTCACATCTTAGTATACCCTTCCACGCTTATGGTGGACAAAATGATTCAGAAAAGGGGGTGGTGATGAACAGAGTGCCTGAATTAAGCAGACCACTCTTACCCAGTCCAAAGATCAGGGCTTGATCCATCACCGTTTTTTAGCTCACTGCACCATCCCAGCTCAGAACTTGGCTATATGCAAATTAGTCTGTTCCTGTCCCAGTGCATGATGGGAACAGGGCAAACCAAACTACCAAGCCAATTCTTATACTGGGAAGGAAACAAGCTTCCGGGGACCGGTTTCTGCCATTTCAGGCGTCGTCGGCCCGGCTTGCTTGAATCCTGATGGTGCAATGAGCAAGGGACTCACATCTGAGTATACCCTTCCACGCTTATGGTGGACAAAATGATTCAGAAAAGGGGGTGGTGATGAACAGAGTGCCTGAATTAAGCAGACCACTCTTACCCAGTCCAAAGATCAGGGCTTGATCCATCACCGTTTTTTAGCTCACTGCACCATCCCAGCTCAGAACTTGGCTATATGCAAATTAGTCTGTTCCTGTCCCAGTGCATGATGGGAAAAGGGCAAACCAAACTACCAAGCCAATTCTTATACTGGGAAGGAAACAAGCTTCCGGGGACCGGTTTCTGCCATTTCAGGCGTCGTCGGCCCGGCTTGCTTGAATCCTGATGGTGCAATGAGCAAGGGACTCACATCTGAGTATACCCTTCCACGCTTATGGTGGACAAAATGATTCAGAAAAGGGGGTGGTGATGAACAGAGTGCCTGAATTAAGCAGACCACTCTTACCCAGTCCAAAGATCAGGGCTTGATCCATCACCGTTTTTTAGCTCACTGCACCATCCCAGCTCAGAACTTGGCTATATGCAAATTAGTCTGTTCCTGTCCCAGTGCATGATGGGAACAGGGCAAACCAAACTACCAAGCCAATTCTTATACTGGGAAGGAAACAAGCTTCCGGGGTCCGGTTTCTGCCATTTCAGGCGTCGTCGGCCCGGCTTGCTTGAATCCGGATGGTGCAATGAGCAAGGGACTCACATCTGAGTATACCCTTCCACGCTTAGGGTGGACAAAATGATTCAGAAAAGGGGGTGGTGATGAACAGAGTGCCTGAATTAGGCAGACCACTCTTACCCAGTCCAAAGATCAGGGCTTGATCCATCACCGTTTTTTAGCTCACTGCACCATCCCAGCTCAGAACCTGGCTATATGCAAATTAGTCTGTTCCTGTCCCAGTGCATGATGGGAACAGGGCAAACCAAACTACCAAGCCAATTCTTATACCGGGAAGGAAACAAGCTTCCGGGGACCGGTTTCTGCCATTTAAGGTGTCGTCGGCCCGGCTTGCTTGAATCCTGATGGTGCAATGAGCAAGGGACTCACATCTGAGTATACCCTTCCACGCTTATGGTGGACAAAATGATTCAGAAAAGGGGGTGGTGATGAACAGAGTACCTGAATTAAGCAGACCACTCTTACCCAGTCCAAAGATCAGGGCTTGATCCATCACCGTTTTTTAGCTCACTGCACCATCCCAGCTCAGAACTTGGCTATATGCAAATTAGTCTGTTCCTGTCCCAGTGCATGATGGGAACAGGGCAAACCAAACTACAAAGCCAATTCTTATACTGGGAAGGAAACAAGCTTCCGGGGACCGGTTTCTGCCATTTCAGGCGTCGTCGGCCCGGCTTGCTTGAATCCTGATGTTGCAATGAGCAAGGTACTCACATCTTAGTATACCCTTCCACGCTTATGGTGGACAAAATGATTCAGAAAAGGGGGTGGTGATGAACAGAGTGCCTGAATTAAGCAGACCACTCTTACCCAGTCCAAAGATCAGGGCTTGATCCATCACCGTTTTTTAGCTCACTGCACCATCCCAGCTCAGAACTTGGCTATATGCAAATTAGTCTGTTCCTGTCCCAGTGCATGATGGGAACAGGGCAAACCAAACTACCAAGCCAATTCTTATACTGGGAAGGAAACAAGCTTCCGGGGACCAGTTTCTGCCATTTCAGGCGTCGTCGGCCCGGCTTGCTTGAATCCTGATGGTGCAATGAGCAAGGGACTCACATCTGAGTATACCCTTCCACGCTTATGGTGGACAAAATGATTCAGAAAAGGGGGTGGTGATGAACAGAGTGCCTGAATTAAGCAGACCACTCTTACCCAGTCCAAAGATCAGGGCTTGATCCATCACCGTTTTTTAGCTCACTGCACCATCCCAGCTCAGAACTTGGCTATATGCAAATTAGTCTGTTCCTGTCCCAGTGCATGATGGGAACAGGGCAAACCAAACTACCAAGCCAATTCTTATACTGGGAAGGAAACAAGCTTCCGGGGACCGGTTTCTGCCATTTCAGGCGTCGTCGGCCCGGCTTGCTTGAATCCTGATGGTGCAATGAGCAAGGGACTCACATCTGAGTATACCCTTCCACGCTTATGGTGGACAAAATGATTCAGAAAAGGGGGTGGTGATGAACAGAGTGCCTGAATTAAGCAGACCACTCTTACCCAGTCCAAAGATCAGGGCTTGATCCATCACCGTTTTTTAGCTCACTGCACCATCCCAGCTCAGAACTTGGCTATATGCAAATTAGTCTGTTCCTGTCCCAGTGCATGATGGGAACAGGACAAACCAAACTACCAAGCCAATTCTTATACTGGGAAGGAAACAAGCTTCCGGGGACCGGTTTCTGCCATTTCAGGCGTCGTCGGCCCGGCTTGCTTGAATCCTGATGGTGCAATGAGCAAGGGACTCACATCTGAGTATACCCTTCCACGCTTATGGTGGACAAAATGATTCAGAAAAGGGGGTGGTGATGAACAGAGTGCCTGAATTAAGCAGACCACTCTTACCCAGTCCAAAGATCAGGGCTTGATCCATCACCGTTTTGTAGCTCACTGCACCATCCCAGCTCAGAACTTGGCTATATGCAAATTAGTCTGTTCCTGTCCCAGTGCATGATGGGAACAGGGCAAACCAAACTACCAAGCCAATTCTTATACTGGGAAGGAAACAAGCTTCCGGGGACCGGTTTCTGCCATTTCAGGCATCGTCGGCCCGGCTTGCTTGAATCCTGATGGTGCAATGAGCAAGGGACTCACATCTGAGTATACCCTTCCACGCTTATGGTGGACAAAATGATTCAGAAAAGGGGGTGGTGATGAACAGAGTGCCTGAATTAAGCAGACCACTCTTACCCAGTCCAAAGATCAGGGCTTGATCCATCACCGTTTTTTAGCTCACTGCACCATCCCAGCTCAGAACTTGGCTATATGCAAATTAGTCTGTTCCTGTCCCAGTGCATGATGGGAACAGGGCAAACCAAACTACAAAGCCAATTCTTATACTGGGAAGGAAACAAGCTTCCGGGGACCGGTTTCTGCCATTTCAGGCGTCGTCGGCCCGGCTTGCTTGAATCCTGATGGTGCAATGAGCAAGGTACTCACATCTGAGTATACCCTTCCACGCTTATGGTGGACAAAATGATTCAGAAAAGGGGGTGGTGATGAACAGAGTGCCTGAATTAAGCAGACCACTCTTAGCCAGTCCAAAGATCAGGGCTTGATCCATCACCGTTTTTTAGCTCACTGCACCATCCCAGCTCAGAACTTGGCTGTATGCAAATTAGTCTGTTCCTGTCCCAGTGCATGATGGGAACAGGGCAAACCAAACTACCAAGCCAATTCTTATACTGGGAAGGAAACAAGCTTCCGGGGACCGGTTTCTGCGATTTCAGGCGTCGTCGGCCCGGCTTGCTTGAATCCTGATGGTGCAATGAGCAAGGGACTCACATCTGAGTATACCCTTCCACGCTTATGGTGGACAAAATGATTCAGAAAAGGGGGTGGTGATGAACAGAGTGCCTGAATTAAGCAGACCACTCTTACCCAGTCCAAAGATCAGGGCTTGATCCATCACCGTTTTTTAGCTCACTGCACCATCCCAGCTCAGAACTTGGCTATATGCAAATTAGTCTGTTCCTGTCCCAGTGCATGATGGGAACAGGGCAAACCAAACTACCAAGCCAATTCTTATACTGGGAAGGAAACAAGCTTCCGGGGACCGGTTTTCTGCCATTTCAGGCGTCGTCGGCCCGTGTTGGACAGGCCGCATGTTCGAGCTGTAACCCCTCCCCGCAATGGGACCAGGACCCTGGCTCTCCCTGCATCCCCAGCCAGAGTCCACCAACGACCACCCGAAGTACCCTGCAATCCCTCCACTACAAGACACCAGCTCCGGACCCAGCTGGCCCGGGTCACCATCTACCCCACGACATCGACCCGGCCGCCATCTTGGGGCACTGCAGCACGAGGCCGCGTGGCCTCAACTCGACCCTCACCCTGGGCCCGGCCGGGCCCGACATCGAGGCACCAACCTCCCCCCAGGAGGCAGAGTGACCACTTGGCGAGTCACTGGGAGAAGGAATCGTCAACGGCTCTCCTCCGCCAGGTGTCGATCACCCCCGGCCGCCTGGGCGCTGGCTCCACCCCCCTGCTGGGTGTCTGGACTCCCTCATCCCGGACCTCCCGGCCCCCAGGCGCGAGGGTCCGGACATCAAAGGGGACCAGACCTATAACTGGGGCAGGACCAGACCAGGAAGGCAGTTGTATCCTGGAGTCGAGAGACCCGAGAAGAACTCATCCGTGACTTGGCCTGCTGGCACTGCCGCGGCCCTCTGCCTCGTGAAACCATCGTCTTGGCCTGCTGGCGCTGCCGCGGCCCTCTGCCTCGTGAAACCATCGTCTTGGCCTGCTGGCGCTGCCGCGGCCCTCTGCCTCGTGAAACCATCTTGGCCTGCTGGCGCAGCCGCGGCCCTCTGCCTCGTGAAACCATCTTGGCCTGCTGGCGCTGCCGCGGCCCTCTGCCTCGTGAAACCATCGACTTGGCCTGCTGGCGCTGCCGCGGCCCTCTGCTTTATGAGACTATCACCTTGGCCTGCTGGCGCTGCCGCGGCCCGATCCACAGACCCTCCAGCTCGAGGATTGTGAGCTCGCCTTTTACCACCACCTGTACCGATCCGGTACTAAGACTGTCCCGCTACCCCCTTTCCCTACAGAGACTAGAAGTGAGAGGACCCCCGGGTCCAAGTTATCCTGTATCGCTGATATCCTTGCCTTAAGAACCTTATATAAAGCCTTGAACTCGACTTGGTGTGGTGCCTGTTTGTGGGGAGGGAGGGTACTTGTCTGTACGATCGCCGGAGACGGTCCCCCTCGGGGATCTCTCCCTCGGTATCCGGCCGACCCTCAGGGTCCCCGTCTAACATTGGTGGCCAGCGACGGGATCCGAACCTACGCATAATCGTACAGAAAGTCACTCGCCCCACCACACACAACAACCATGTCAATAGAAAGCGGAACAACGGAAAAATTTCAGATGGAAAAATTGGAAGACTACAACCACCGGGAACTGAAGCAATATTGCATAGAACTTGGACTTCCAACCACAGGTCTTAGCACAAAGGAAGACTTCAAACGAGCCCTAGAAGCTTGGGCAGAAACGGGTACGGCCGTACCCCGAACACAAACAACCGAAACGAGCCCCGCACCAACTAAAGAAAGAACGGATCTCTCCCTGGAAGAGATCCGAGAAAGAGAAAAAACCAGACTCCACGAATTAGAACTTGCCCGACTTCGCTTGGATGGGGAACTCAAGCTGGCAGAACAAAAAATAACCCTGGAACACTTACGACTCAGGGAAGAGCGGGAAGACAAGCAAAGACAGAGGGAGCTAGAGGAAAAGAGACTAGAATACGAACATGAGCGCAATCTCAAAGCACTGGAGATTCAGAAACAGAATAAAGACCTCGGGCTCCCCGAACGACCGACCCCGTCTGCCTCGACCGAACCCAAGGTTCACATCCCCAAAGATGTCATCCGGGAATACCACAAGAACGATGATATCCAGCAGTGGTTTAAAGCCTATGAGGTGGCAATGACCTCCCACCGGATTCCCCGAAGCGATTGGGGAGCCGGATTATGGGGGAGGTTTGTCAACGAAGGGCGGGACGCCCTGCTGCAACTCCCGGACCAGCTGATGACCTCCTACGACCACATGAAGGCCGCCCTCCTCACTCGATACGGGCTCACACCTGAGATGTACCGCCAACGGTTCCGCGACTGCAAACGGATTCCGGGTACAACTTGGGTGGAGTACGTGAACTTTTTTAGCCGAGCCTTCGAGGGGTGGATCAAGGGCAACAAAGTAACCACCTACGACCAACTCTTTGACCTTATCGTATGGGAACACCTGTCGAACAACTGCTTCGTGGAGCTCCGGCAACACCTCCTGGACAGCAAGCTAACCGACCCTCGACAACTCGCCGCCGAAGCCGACCGGTGGGAAAGCACCCGAGTTGGCCGGAGCGCACCCAGCGAAGTATCCAGATCGTATCGCCCCCGAGGGGGAGGAGGAAGTCAGGGTCGGGGGAGAGACCCCGGCCCCTCGTCACCCCTCAGAAACCCCTCGACCCCGGTTGGCCGGGGAAGCCCTGCCGTCCGGGCCGGTTTCCGGGCCAACATTACGTGCCACAGGTGCCAGCGACCCGGCCACTACGCCAGTGATCCCAACTGCCCAAAGAATCCGAACACTACTCCCCGCCAAGTTGCAGCGGCGGCCCTAGGGGAAGAAATAATCCCGGAAGACCAAGAGGAGTACGAGACCGATCCCTCTGAATGGGCACCCGCCGCCATGGCACTGGTCTGCTTAGGGGAGAGAGACATGATTCCGCGGGCCCCCCTTCCCGCCAACACACAGAAGTACGGTCAATGGGTCAACATCAATGGCCGCCGGGCGGAAGCCCTCCGCGACACCGGGGCCAGTGTAACGGCGGTCCGACGCCACCTCGTCACTCCAGACCAAATCTTGCCGAACATTCTTTGCCCTGTTCGATCAGCCGACAACTCCGAAAGCCTATGCCACATGGCCTGCGTCCCCTTCGAGTGGGGAGGAGTAACAGGGATGTTAAAAGTAACTGTCCGCGATGATGCCCCCGTGGACTGCCTCCTAGGAAACGACCTTGAAAGCTCTCCCTGGGCAGCTGTCGAACGGAGGGAGCACCTGGGGATGCTTGGCCTCCCCGAATGGGTCTGCGTCACGACCCGGTCCATGACCGCCCGCGCGGTCCCCAGCCCAGAAGAGCCCGAGTGGCCAGAACCTCCTCCCGCGCTCATCCCAGAGGAGGCCGCCCCAGAAGCCAGTCCCTTGACCCAAACCGAAGAAGGACCCGACCAGCTTCGGGACGTCCCTGACCTGGCACAATGGCGGCAGGAGGGAGGCCCCACGCAGGAACAATTCCGGGCCGAGCAACAAACCTGTCCTTCTCTCGAAGGACTCCGGCAGCAAGCCCTGGCCCAGAGCACCGGGGATACCTCGGGGGCCCACTGGATCTACTGGGACCAAGACCTGCTCTACAGCGAGCAGAAAATTGCAGAACTAGGGGCCAGTCGGGTGCTGGTGGTGCCCCTTCGCTTCCGAGACTTCCTCCTGAACTTAGCCCACGATGTCCCCCTTGCCGGACACCTGGGGCAGGATAAAACCTACGACCGCCTGGTGACCCATTTTTTCTGGCCCCACATGCGGAAGGATGTCACCAACCACTGCAAGGCCTGCCCCACCTGCCAGGCCAGCGGAAAAAGTGGCCGAAAAATCAAAGCACCATTACAACCCTTTCCTGTCGTCACCACCCCGTTTGAACGAGTGGGAATAGACATTGTGGGGCCCCTCGACCCTCGAACAGCCCAAGGACACCGGTTCATCCTGGTCCTGGTAGACCACGCCACCCGCTATCCCGAGGCCATCCCTCTTCGGACTGTGACTGCCCCCGTGGTGGGCCGGGCCCTGATGGGGATCTTCTCCCGGGTGGGGTTCCCCCGGGAGGTCGTCAGTGACAGGGGCACGAACTTTATCTCCAGATATATGAAGTCCCTCTGGCAGCAATGCGGGGTCACCTACAAATTCACGACCCCCTATCACCCGCAAGGAAACGGACTGGTCGAGAGATTCAACCGCACCCTCAAGGGGATGATTATGGGTCTAGAAGAACCCCTTCGACGCCAGTGGGACGTACTGCTGCCATGCCTCCTGTTTGCCTATCGGGAGGTCCCGCAGAAGTCCCTCGGCTTCAGCCCCTTTGAACTACTGTACGGACACCCCGTCCGGGGCCCCCTCAGCCTAGTCAAGGAAGGTTGGGAGCAGCCTCCCCAGAAAACTCCCCCGGACATCTACCGGTATCTCCTGGCTCTCCGCAACCAGACCCGGCGGTTCCGAGACACCGCCAAAGCCAACCTCGAGGCCAGTCAGGAGGACATGAAGAGGTGGTACGATCAGCACACGTCCTCCATTGAGTTCGAACCTGGACAACAGGTCTGGGTGATGTCCCCGGTTGAGCCCTGTGCCCTCCAAGACAGATGGTCCGGGCCCTTCAAGGTAATCGAACGCAAGGGGCCCGTCACCTATTTAATCGACATGGAGACTGCCCGGAACCCCCTACGGGTCCTCCATGCCAACAGGCTCAAACCCCATTTTGTGCGATCCGAACTCAGCCTCCTAATGGCTACCGATACTGGGACAGAAGAAGACTCCGAACCCCTTCCGGACTTACTGAGGGCCTTCGAGCAGGATGGCTCAGTGGAAGGGGTCCAGCTCTCCGAGGCCCTGTCCCCGGAGCAACGCCAAGACTGCCAAACGCTCCTGAGGCAGTTCGCCTCCCTGTTCTCCCTCACCCCCGGAGTCACCCCCTGGTGCCTCCACGATGTGGACACCGGGGACAGCCCTCCTATTCGACACCGAGCATACCGCGTACCAGACCGGGTACGAGCCTGCATCCAGACCGAGGTGTCCAAAATGCTGACCCTAGGAGTGATCGAACCCTCAGACAGTCCCTGGGCGAGCCCAGTCGTCCTGGTTCCCAAGGCAGCTGCCCCGGGCGTTGCCCCTGAGCTCCGGTTCTGCGTGGACTATCGAGGGCTGAATGCAGTTACCCGGACCGACGCTCATCCCATCCCCCGGGCAGACGAGCTAATTGACCGGATGGGGGCCGCCCGCTACCTGAGCATCTTCGACTTAACAGCGGGCTACTGGCAGATCGGCCTCACCCCTAGGGCCCAAGAACGATCCGCCTTCTCTACCCCAGACGGGCACTACCACTTTAAAGTCATGCCCTTCGGCATGAAAAACGCCCCGGCAACGTTCCAACGGCTGGTAAACCAGGTACTGGCGGGCCTGGAAGACTTCAGCGCCGCCTACCTGGACGACATTGCTGTATACAGCCACCAGTGGACCGACCACCTCCGCCACCTGCGGGAGGTTCTACTCGCCCTCCAGCAAGCCGGGCTCACCATCAAGGCCAGCAAGTGCCAAGTTGGCCAAGGGTCCGTGACCTACCTGGGACACCAAGTGGGGAGCGGGCTGGTGGCCCCTCTCCAACTCAAGATTGCTGCCATCCAGGCCTGGCAACCCCCTACGAGCCAAACGGAGGTCCGGGCCTTCCTGGGGCTCACCGGATACTACCGGCGGTTCGTGAAGGACTATGGCAGCATCGTGGGGCCCCTCACAGAGCTCACATCCAAAAAGAGCCCCAAAACCGTCAACTGGACCCCGGGCTGCCAATCAGCCTTCGAGAAGCTAAAGACCGCCATGTGCACGGCCCCCGTGCTCCAGGCTCCCGACTACAGCCGGGAATTCATTGTGCAGACGGACGCCTCCGATCATGGTGTGGGGGCCGTCCTCTCCCAACTCAACGCCGAAGGGGTCGACCATCCGGTGGTCTTCATCAGCAGACGCCTCTTGCCCCGAGAACAGCGCTGGAGCACCATTGAGAGGGAGGCCTTCGCCGTAGTCTGGGCACTCAAGAAGCTCCGGCCATACCTCTTCGGCACCCACTTCCGGGTGCAAACAGACCACCGACCCCTGCAATGGCTGATGCAAATGCGGGGGGAGAACCCGAAGCTGTTGCGCTGGTCCATCTCCCTGCAGGGGATGGACTTCACGGTGGAACATCGTCCAGGCCAGGACCACGCCAACGCCGACGGCCTGTCACGCTTTTTCCGCCTCAGCGAGGAGAGTCCCCAGGAAGATGGCTGACTCTCCCCGCCTTCAGCTGGGGGGGACGCATGTTGGACAGGCCGCATGTTCGAGCTGTAACCCCTCCCCGCAATGGGACCAGGACCCTGGCTCTCCCTGCATCCCCAGCCAGAGTCCACCAACGACCACCCGAAGTACCCTGCAATCCCTCCACTACAAGACACCAGCTCCGGACCCAGCTGGCCCGGGTCACCATCTACCCCACGACATCGACCCGGCCGCCATCTTGGGGCACTGCAGCACGAGGCCGCGTGGCCTCAACTCGACCCTCACCCTGGGCCCGGCCGGGCCCGACATCGAGGCACCAACCTCCCCCCAGGAGGCAGAGTGACCACTTGGCGAGTCACTGGGAGAAGGAATCGTCAACGGCTCTCCTCCGCCAGGTGTCGATCACCCCCGGCCGCCTGGGCGCTGGCTCCACCCCCCTGCTGGGTGTCTGGACTCCCTCATCCCGGACCTCCCGGCCCCCAGGCGCGAGGGTCCGGACATCAAAGGGGACCAGACCTATAACTGGGGCAGGACCAGACCAGGAAGGCAGTTGTATCCTGGAGTCGAGAGACCCGAGAAGAACTCATCCGTGACTTGGCCTGCTGGCGCTGCCGCGGCCCTCTGCCTCGTGAAACCATCGTCTTGGCCTGCTGGCGCTGCCGCGGCCCTCTGCCTCGTGAAACCATCGTCTTGGCCTGCTGGCGCTGCCGCGGCCCTCTGCCTCGTGAAACCATCTTGGCCTGCTGGCGCAGCCGCGGCCCTCTGCCTCGTGAAACCATCTTGGCCTGCTGGCGCTGCCGCGGCCCTCTGCCTCGTGAAACCATCGACTTGGCCTGCTGGCGCTGCCGCGGCCCTCTGCTTTATGAGACTATCACCTTGGCCTGCTGGCGCTGCCGCGGCCCGATCCACAGACCCTCCAGCTCGAGGATTGTGAGCTCGCCTTTTACCACCACCTGTACCGATCCGGTACTAAGACTGTCCCGCTACCCCCTTTCCCTACAGAGACTAGAAGTGAGAGGACCCCCGGGTCCAAGTTATCCTGTATCGCTGATATCCTTGCCTTAAGAACCTTATATAAAGCCTTGAACTCGACTTGGTGTGGTGCCTGTTTGTGGGGAGGGAGGGTACTTGTCTGTACGATCGCCGGAGACGGTCCCCCTCGGGGATCTCTCCCTCGGTATCCGGCCGACCCTCAGGGTCCCCGTCTAACAGCCCGGCTTGCTTGAATCCTGATGGTGCAATGAGCAAGGGACTCACATCTGAGTATACCCTTCCACGCTTATGGTGGACAAAATGATTCAGAAAAGGGGGTGGTGATGGACAGAGTGCCTGAATTAAGCAGACCACTCTTACCCAGTCCAAAGATCAGGGCTTGATCCATCTCCGTTTTTTAGCTCACTGCACCATCCCAGCTCAGAACTTGGCTATATGCAAATTAGTCTGTTCCTATCCCAGTGCATGATGGGAACAGGACAAACCAAACTACCAAGCCAATTCCTATACTGGGAAGGAAACAAGCTTCCGGGGACCAGTTTTTGCCATTTCAGGCGTCGTCGGCCCGGCTTGCTTGAATCCTGATGGTGCAATGAGCAAGGGACTCACATCTGAGTATACCCTTCCACGCTTATGGTGGACAAAATGATTCAGAAAAGGGGGTGGTGATGAACAGAGTGCCTGAATTAAGCAGACCACTCTTACCCAGTCCAAAGATCAGGGCTTGATCCATCACCGTTTTTTAGCTCACTGCACCATCCCAGCTCAGAACTTGGCTATATGCAAATTAGTCTGTTCCTGTCCCAGTGCATGATGGGAACAGGGCAAACCAAACTACCAAGCCAATTCTTATACCGGGAAGGAAACAAGCTTCCGGGGACCTGTTTCTGCCATTTCAGGCGTCGTCGGCCCGGCTTGCTTGAATCCTTGCTTGAAATGCCAGAAACCGGACCCCGGTAGCTTGTCTCCTTTCTGGTGAAGAATTGGCTTGGTAGTTTGGTCTGCCCTGTTCCCATGATGCACTGGGCCAGGGACAGACTAATTTGCATATAGCCAGGTTCTGAGCTGGGATGGGGCAGTGAGCTAAATAACGGTGATGGATCAAGCCCTGATCTTTGGACTGGGTAAGAGTGGTCTGCTTAATTCAGACACTCTGTTCATCACCACCCCCTTTTCTGAATCGTTTTTGGCCACTATAGGTGTGGCAGGGTATACTCAGACATGAGTCCCTTGCTCACTGCTCCATCAGGATTCAAGCAAGCCGGGCTGACGAGGCTGAAATGCCAGAAACCGGTCCCCGGTAGCTTGTCTCCTTTCTGGTGAAGAATTGGCTTGGTAGTTTGGTCTGCCCTGTTCCCATGATGCACTGGGCCAGGGACAGACTAATTTGCATATAGCCAGGTTCTGAGCTGGTATGGGGCAGTGAGCTAAATAACGGTGATGGATCAAGCCCTGATCTTTGGACTGGGTAAGAGTGGTCTGCTTAATTCAGACACTCTGTTCATCACCACCCCCTTTTCTGAATGGGATCCTATATGGGCAATTCTGGAGGATGTACAGCAATCGGGAAGAGTTTCCATCTTGAACAGAGCACCCCTTGCCATCAAGGAATGCCAATGTTTGACATATGTTATAGGCCCTGGAGTATGGGCATCATATTAGCTTCATAGTACTCCTTAGGGTCATGAGTTATCCAAATACCTAGGTATTTAAACATCTGCATTTCTCTTCTAAGTGGTAGGGGTAATTCCCTATCCTGGGTCCAGGAGTCCAAGGGGAACAGCAGCGACTTTTACAAATTGATGGCAAAAACCAGTATGTCTACCAAGGATAAAAAGATGTCCCATAGCCTTGTCAGTGTCTGTTCTGATCTTGTTAAACACAGCAGAATATCATCTGCATACAGGAGTATGTGCTCCCCCCACCCTAAGCCTCCTTGCCATCCCCAGACTTGTGCATCAATCCATACCCACGCAGCCAGGGCATATATCGCCAATGCAAATAGTATTTATGACAGTGGGCATCCCTGTCTTGTGCCCCTCTGCACTCTAAATTCCAGGGATGTGTATCCATTCACTTTCACCCGCACTTTTGGTCTATCATATAGCAGTCCAACCCACGTGATGTACTTTGGAACCCAGCCCATCCTGACTAGAACTTCAAATAGGTACAGCCATTAAACAGAGTCAAAGGCCTTATTGGTGTCAAGTGAGGCTTTGATGCGGACTTCGTTCACAAATTCCGCTCCCACCATATTGTTATGTAGCCTCCTCAGATTCAGTCTGATCGATTATTATTATTATTATTTTGAATATTTGTATAGCGCAGCTATCACCTTACGGGCATCTTAGCGCTGAGAATTTCTCGAGGAGGAAGAAGCTCGAGAGAGAGGCAGATCAGTAAGGTGGCCATCAATTAACCCTTTGGAAACAGCCAAGTTTTGACACGTTTCCTAAAAAGAAGTTCTTCCGTTTGGCGGAGGTCCAGGGGCAGACTGTTCCAGAGTTTAGCAGCAGCAACTCCGAAAGATCTGCCCCCGACCCTGACCTTTTTAAATCTCGGCACTTTGACAAGACAGGCCGTTGCAGATCGAAGAGCTCTGGTAGGGATATACCAGGCAAACATGGCTTGTAAAGAGCTAGGCCCAAGTCCATGCAGGGCTTTGAAAATGAGACAGAGAGATTTAAAGGCCACTCGCTGCTTTAACGGGAGCCAGTGGAGTTCAGCCATCGCCGCTGTGGCCCAGGATCTTCTGGACCAGCCAATCCCGGCATGAACCCTGCTTGGTCTGGGTGTACTAAATCCACTATCACTCCCCTTAGCCTCACTGCAAGAACCTTTGCCAGGAGTTTAACATTGGTATTAAGTAGAGAGATCGGCCGGAAGGAGTCCCACTGATCATGCAGTTTCCCGGTTTTTGGGATCCGAACAACTGTAACCGTCTGCGTATCCGGAAGCTCCTCCACCCGGAATGCAGCCTGATACGCAGCATGGAAAGGTACTGCCATTCTCCTGGCTAGCTTCCAAAATAATTCTTTCAGCAGACCATTTGGACCCAGCATCTTTCCTGCCTACATCGGTCCCATGGCCTCAGATACCTTCATCACCAAGATGTCCGCTTCTATATCCCTCACTTGTTGTGGGTTCAGGCGCCAGACAGGGCAATCTTTCAAAAAGTTTATAATATCCTCTCTAGTACCCTGCAATTTTGTGCTGTAAAATGCCTCCAAGAACAGGCAAAGGTTACCGCTATGCTCGAGCTGTCCATCACCACTTCACCAGATGGTCCCTCAAGTTCGCGCACGAACAAGCCTTCCCTTTCCTTGCTACTCAGCCACCAGCAATTTGCTGATCTGTTTCCGGCTTCATATATTTATTTCTGTTTCACCAGAAAAATAATTTTAACCTCGTGGCTAGCCACTCTCATATACTCAGTCCTCTTTAAGTCTAGGACAGTTTTGAAATGGGGGGTGGGAGAGGCCACGTAGTTCCTCTCCAGTTGTGTCTGTTCCCCTTCCAAGTCAGTCATCTTCCCCTGTACCTCCCTCCAATCACCTATTTCCCATGGAATATTCACACCCTTTATTGTTGCTTTATATGCTTCCCATAGTGTGACTGGGCTCTGTACCTTTCCCTTGTTTTCCTTAAAATAAAGGTCAGTGGCCTTGTCTAATCTTTGGACTTCCTGTTTGTTCAACGGGTGCCAGTTATCAATCCAATAGGCTCCTCTGCCCTTCTGTCCGCCTGTAGTCAGAGTTATTTACAATGTTGAGTGACCACCTATGCCCCTGGCTAAGTACTCCGCCTCAGCAAACCTATGCAAGGAACAACCGGAAGTGAGAAAGTTGTCAAGCCTGGAGTGCATGACACGAACATTCGAGTAATAGGAATAGCAACTCTTGAGTTGGTGAAATGCTCTCCAGATGTCACACACCCACATCGCCTGTGTAAACTCTTCCAATTTCCCTTGGGTCCCTTCACCCTCCAGCCTTTTATTCATCTTGTCTAGTAGGGTATCTAGTGCGAGATTGAAATCCCCTCTCACTATTGTAAATGCCAATGGAGCTTCTAATAGAACCTTGCCGACCTTATGAAGTGTATTAGTCTGTGAGCCTGATGGGGCATATACATTGACCAGTAGAACACGTTCACCATCTAGTTCCTCTAAAAGCACCATGAAGCACCCGGCCGCATCCATCATTTACCAGTCACATGAAATGGCAGAGCTTTTCAAAGAAGAATTATCACCCCCCCCCCCACACACCCCCCCGGAACCTCGGGTGAACTGTGCATGACAGGCCAATTTGTATTTGCCATTTGCCATACTATTATGCTGCCCCCCAATGAGATGTGTTTCTTGTAGGAACACTATGTCTGTGTTATATGCGCTCAAAGCCTTAATGACCAGTCCCCGCTACACCTTACTTCCCAGACCGTTTACATTCCATGTTAGCAGTGTCATGTCCAGACGTGAGTCATAGTGGTTGCAAATACCTCCTCCTATCTGTGTCTCCCATTTTTGATCGTGTGTAGTCTGTATACCCCATGAATTTTAAAATCCCACTACAACATGAACAATCCTCAAAACTACCCCACACCCACCTTACTGTGCTGTGGTCCTGAAACTAACCACCCCCCAATTTACATGTGTTGCAGCTAGCATTGGGGAGTGAGAGAGGCCCAATCTGCACAGCAGCCTCCAGGCCTCCACCTCTTGTGCCTCAGTTTCCACATTCCAAAAATAAAAAGTTCTCCGTCTTCACCCTCCTGCACCTGGCTGGACCCAGGGGCATGTGACAGTCTTATCATAGCCCAAAGTGCATGTGCCCCACGGGTAGTGAGGCCGATCTTACCCCTCAGCCCAAATGCTAGGCCATATGGGGATAACCATCGGCAACTTTTCACCTTCTGTGTCCTGGTCTGTTTCTGTCCGTTCCAAGCCACTGCCTCCTCCTCTGACACCAGTCCCCTCCACTTATTGTTGGTGAGAACATCTCTGCAGTTTCTGACTCCCATTACTAGTTTTTACTGGGCTGTCTTCATTTGTACCTTTGTTGGCGAGGTCACGCCATGCCCAGCGTTCCACATCTGGGAGGACACCCTCCTCCATTCAGTCTTTTTGCGTCTGGCCCAGGAGGCCTGACCATAGTTCTTTCTGTCCCAGCCATGACTAAGCCTCCTGTACTGTTTACATGAAGTGCAATTTATCTCCATGGACTATTAGCAATTTGGCTCGATAGATTTGAGGTTTAGGTGGTGTAGCACCTGTTTAACTGTTATTTATTTATTTGGATTTATAATGCGCATGGCTGCCCCAGCAACGAGGCGTCCCAGCGCAACCAGAAACCACGGGACAGAAGAACCAAGGGGAGCAGGGTAACGAATTAGACGGCCAATGTAGGGAAAAGCCAGATCTTAAAGGCTTTGCGAAAGGCCAGATGATTCATAGTGTTCCTCATAAAGACCGGCAGCGAATTCCAAAGCTTTGCCGCCAGGAAACTAAAGGAGCGACCTCCGGCCCTCGCTTTCCATACTCGCGGAACGCGAGCCAGCGCGAAATCAGCGGAGCGCAATAGACGCCCCGGCTCATAGGGCGCCAGCAGATGAAGTAGCCCTGCTGGGGCCTGATGTGTCAAAATCTTGTCAGAAAAACACAACACCTTAAACTCGATGCGCTTTTCAACCGGCAGCCAATGGAGTTTGGGGAGTACATGCGCCACCGAGCAAGACCTACGCAGTGCCAAGAGCCGGGCCGCCACGTTCTGAACCCTCTGCAATCGCTTGATACTTGCCTTGTTAGCCCCCAAGTACAGAAAATTACTATAATCCAATCTGGACAAGATAGAGGCCTGTACAATGGTCTGGCGCACCTTGGGAGGAAAAAAACCCAGCAGCGGTCTTAGAGCTCGCAACAGCCCAAAACAAACCCCGGCCACAGCTTTTGTTTGTTTATCGAAGGTCAGACCATTATCCAACCAAACACCTAATTTCTTCACAGCCTCCTTGGGGAGTGGGGCGGGTTTTAAACAATCCAGCCAGTACTGCTCAGACCAAAGCTCCCGGTCCTTGCCGAAAACACCCCTCTGCCACTGGACCAAGCTTGTATAGTCCAGATATATGTTCACCTCTCGGCCTTTGGTGGACTAGGGACCATGTTTCCTTGGAACCTGCAAGATGACATCCCTGTCTCTAAAGTCCATCAGGTGGGCTATAATCAGGCATGGGGCTGCCCCCAGGGATGGAGGGTGCGCTGGAATCTTGTGCGCCTACTCCACTGAATAGAACTTTTACGGGTGACCTTGTAGGACCATCTATTCCAACCATTCCTCCACAAAGAGCTCCACATTGGGCCCCTCTGCTTTCTCCAGGACATCAACCAATCTGACGTTGTGAGGTTGTGATCTGCCCTCCGCGTCTTTCAGTCTGTTAGTCAATGCCTGCACCTCCTTTGCCACAATGGAGTATTTTTGATTATGTTCCCTGGCGGTCGGCAGGGTGGTGACCAGCTACTCCTCCATTTCTTTGACTCAGTCTGACAGATTTTGTGCTCATCACACAAGAGACCAACCTAATTCATGACAGCAGCAATATGTGATTCCAGCGAGACCTTCGTATCCCATATGGCCTCTAGGATGATCACAGTGTGAGCGGTTAAGGGATCCATCCTGCTACCTGCCTCTATTTCGTCAGTCTCTACTTTGACCATTTGAGAGTCTGGCATACTAACTTTGAGTGAGCGGGGTTTTTCCATCACAGCCACGGCACGCTCCCTGGAGTCCACCCAGGGTAGCTCAGTACCAGGACCAAAAGGCAAGTGTTAAAGAGCACTCCAGTTCCCAAATAAATGCTTTAACCCAGTGCAGTTGGGGCAGCGAACTTAGTAGTGTTACATCTGTCAGCTCTCCCCACTTCTTTAGCTGTCAGATAATGAATTCCATGCAAGGCCTGGCACAGGCAATCCTTCTTTCACCAATCCTGATCTGCATGGCTCCTCCACCCTCTGTGCACTGAAGATGCTCCTCAGTCGCTCCTTTTGTATCCCACGGCCTTGTTGGAGGAATGTGGGTGAAGGGCAGCAAAATGAGAAATAACAGGGGGAATCTGTTGAGGGGGAACTAGGTGGTCCCCCCATAGCACCTGTGCAATATGTCCTTCTCCAGGTGGTAAGAGCTGCCTGCCAGCTTCACTTTCAGGCATTGCAGCTGCTTGTAATTTTCTCTCCCTCACTGCTTGCTCAGGTAGGTATCATGGGGCCAAGCACTGACAAGTTCACCCTCCTGGGCTGTCTGTTTGCACCGCTCTCTGGCTGGTAGAGTGATTCTAACTGCCTGGCAACCACCATGTTGAAGGCTCAGTTGTTCCCAGAAATGTAGGGGACTAATTCACTGTCCTAGGGCCACCACACTACTCCTCAAAGGGCCTTGTGCGGCAGCGTGATCGCTTTATAGGCCCACCGGCATTAGAGTGCCCTTCGTTAGCTGCTCTGGCAGCTGTCACGGGAGAGCCGACCAGCGCTCCCAGGAAGTCGCCATGCTCGGCTGCACCGTCTTCAGGGAGAAGTCTTGCTTGTATTGCGTCCCATCGTACCAGGGTGCTCCCACGGCCAGCTTAGCTGCCGCACCAGTGCTGTGGGGGCCCACCTCCACACTCCAGCAAAGCATCCAGCACTAGTGCATAGGATTTTAAGCCCTTAAGGCCTCTGCGGGGTTCTGGAGCTGAACGGAGATGATGTCTACAACATGGCACTCCCGGCCACGCCCACAACACCACCAATTCAAAGCCATCAGAAAGAAGATGTAGATAGGCACGCAGACACACTATCCTTCCTGCATTGTGGCTGCCTAGAGGGAATGCACAAAGTGTAGCTATCACCCACCCCAGACATGTATTGGAGTCAGGCTGTCAGGCACACAGAGCAGTAAGTGCAGAGAAATGCTTCCTTTCTAATAGTGGCATTTCTAAAATAGTAGTGTAAGATCCAACTTTACTAGGAACAAAGATTTATCATTACCATTCCAAAGATATGAAACATAAAAAAGCTACTTCTCGCTGATCAGAAATTACAGCTAAAAAGTGTATTAAGAAAATTCCAATGCTAACCATATGAGAAGAGTTGCTTACAAAACGCCCTGGCGTAGCCACGCACAGGTCGTACCATAGGGGGGGGGGGACACTAAACACAAAGACAAAGACGAACACAAAAGGTGACAAACAGTGATCACACACTTGTTAGCCCAAGACTAGTTTAAGTGATAGAAAAAAGAGCAGTAGATAGTGTTGTTAAAACTGGCTCATGCATACCTGTCAAGCCTTTATTCATAGGTTCCAAGGTCAGGATTAAAATAAGTGAAGGATGGGAAGTGTTTGTGAAGGAAATCAAGGGCCAGATGTAGGTAGCCCTTTACCGGTCGGAAACGGCCGAAAATACCGATTTTCGGCTGTTTCCGACCGGTAAAGGGCTTGGAGATGTAGGGGCTAGAAAAACGTACATTTTCGGTAATTTTACCGAATCGGTAATTTTACCGAATCGGTAAAATTACAGAATCGGTAAATTTACCGATTCTGTAAATTTTACCGATTCGGTAAATTTACCATTCGGTAAAAATACCGAAAATGTATTTTGTGATGTAGGTAGCACTTCTAACAGTGCTACAGGGCCTTTAGAATTCAGTATTTACCATGCAATACAATTGCATGGTAAATTACGAATTCTTGTGTACATGCACATCTGTGTATGTACACCTGTGCCATGTGGCACACAGACATGCCCTAAGGGCATGTCTGTGTGCCACATGGCGCAAACGCCAGTTACAGGGGCACCGTGCAACAGGGTGTCAAAGTGACACCCTGTCCCCCTTAGCAATTCGGTATTTTTACCGATTCGGTAAATACCGAATCGGTATTTGCTATTGAATCCTAGGTAAAAAATACCGATTTTTTTACCTACATCTCATTTACAGATTCAGAAATACCGAATTGGTAAAATTCGGTATTTATGAATCGGTAAATGAGATTTACCTACATCTGGCCCCAAGTTCCTAAGACAACTCTCCTAAAACTGTGATAGCCAACATGTTTCGACCGTCTTAAAGTGCCCACATTCAACAGGCCACGTCGGTCTTCTTCAGGACATCTATCTGTCCCAGTCTTGTCTCCCCCATTACCTTAATTCTGGCAATAAGGGGGTAAGAACAATCAAGTAGATCAAAACCATGTGGAGGTCAATTCTGCCATCACGGAATACAGATACTGTGGAGAGATATGAGACAATTCTAGCAGTATATTATGACACATCTTGTCATTTGTTGATATGCTTATATTTCAATTCTTCAATCCCTCCATACGTAAATGATAGAACTTGAAAATAGCGTTTCATGTATCCCCATTAACATCCTACTTAAATTTGAATGTAAATACCCCCTCGCCACATTTTAGCTCTCATCATTAATCATAAAATAAAATAAACTAGATGGGTTTCATAAAAATAAGCAGAAATATAAAACTGCTGCTGCCACAATTCACATATACCATCTGAAAGGACCAGGTGAGGTATATTACATTCATCCCTTTCATAGTCCGCATCGATGGCCACTCATTCACAAAAGATCACAACTCACCGAGTTTATCAATTGATTAAACTCGAAATGGCGCCAGGCGGGAGGAGCTCCAGAGAACACAACCTGTGTTCGAAAAAGAAATGAATAGGGTGCACAATTTAGATGGTATATCAATGCTCGCTAGGAACACTGCCGGGGTACCCAACAGTCTCTCCCTCTGTACCCGCCACAAATACTAAAGTACGAGAGACATCGCGCACTGGACCCCGAGACAAGCTAAGAGCTGCCTTGCTCCTCCGGGTTCCCACCCTCCGTAAAGAGATAGATATTCAATCCTCTCTGCCACCTATTCAAAGTTCCGTGCTTCCCGCCATTAGTCTTACTGTTCCGGCGGAGTCCCCAACACCTCTCGTGCCCGTTCCTGTCACGCTGCGGAGGTGAGCCGGAGAAGCCCGGCCCTCCATTATAAGCCTGTAACCATTCGCCATCGACCGCTTGCCGTCGCAGGCGCGCCTACGTCATGGCGTTCATCAGTCCTTCGGGCATCTGGGAAATGTAGTTGTTTACAAGCGGCCATCGATGACGCATAGAGCTGCCCGCAACTACATAATGTAATCGTTTGCCCCAACAATCTTACACATTCAGGGTCAATTATTTGAAGAAATCCATCAATCTAAAAGGAATCCAGCTGTCCTAATAAGAAGTACTCTCATTACACAGTCCCATCAGTTCCTTACCTATCAAGGACGGGTTTTACAGTACAGGAGATGACTGACACAGAAAATACGATCTAAAACTGAGTCCTTAGCTACCAAAATATTCAAAATCCGGGACCCATGCATGACCTATCCAACTCCCTTAGGTAGCGGAGTCATAAGGAAAGGCGGATTGTGCAGATGTATCAGAAGGGTGTATATCCAGATAATTGCACCACTGTCCACTCTGGTTTAAAACCCCACTCTTGCTTCCACCAATCTTCCAACCGAAAGTGGGGTATAGACTAAGCCTGATCAACTAGTCATCCATCGATAGGTGTGCCCCAATCAGGTTCCCAGAGTCCCTGATAAAAGGGTGTCCACTACCGACCCCCCACAGAAGAAGGGCTGGATCAACAGTATAAATGATGTAATAATACAAACTCAGACACTCAACCAGACAATCTCAATGGTGGAAGTTCCTGCATAGTTGATCATGGTCAAGTATATGTAAATTTACAGTATAAAGGGGTCTAAGAAGGTCATCTACTCAATGAATGCCAGGGTATATCATTATTGAGACCCCACACATGGCTTTTAAGGCGGAACACCCATTTTTGTTCTCTCAGAAACAGCGCTCTGTTGTCATCCGCCCCCTGAAACCCCATGTGTGGTTTTTCTATGACCGTCCATCTCATATCCTCTGGGGAATGACCTGCCTCAAAAAAATGTATAGTTAGTTTCATATTAGACCTGCCACATCTAATAGTGCTACGATGTTCCATTATGAGGGTCTTAACCTTCCTGCTGGTCATCCCTACATACTGTTTGTTCACAAGGGCATGTGATTAAATAGATCACTCCCTGTGGGTTACAATTGGTGTGTGCTCTCTGCTCCCAGGGAGTTGACAAGCCCAAATCAATACACTTCGTATCGGTAGTGAGATGACAAACACTACATGAGCCACAGCAAAAATGTCCAGTCACAGGTGGTTGGCCAGTGATAGTAGCCCTCCCACCCCCTGTAGATGGTGCCCGGGGTCTAGTGTGTATCAATAGATCTTTGAGATTTTGGCTAGGTCTAAATGAGAAAAGTGGTTTTTCCACATTCAAGCTGCCAGAGTTCAACATCTTCCATTTTTTGAATACCATGCGTCTGATTTGTTGGGAAGCAATATTAAATGTTGACACTAAAACAGATTTCTTAACTTCTGATCTGTTAGTTTTTGTTAATAACATTTCACGATCAACGTTAGATGCTCTCTTCTTGGCACGTATGATTATCCTAGTAGGATAACCCCTTTCTTGTAATTTTCTGGACAGAAGACCTGCCTCTTCTGTAAAGTCAATACATCAGTTACATTGTATGCGGAAAAATTGTCCAACCTGTAAATTTTCCCGCATCCACCTCGGGTGAAAGCTGTTGAAAGCTAACAGAGCATTCTTATCTGCGGGCTTGTGATACACCTTGGTATGTAGTACCCCACCTCTCGGTTCGATGACCAGGTCCAGAAAAGGGAGGCTAGTAGTTTAGCCATTTCAAAAAGAGGTCCACTGAGTTTTTATCACCCTTCCATATGACTAAGACGTCATCGATATAACGATGCCAAAGTCTCATGTGAGACCTCCATGGGCAAGGGGCATCATAGATCACTGAGTGCTCAAAGGCACCCACGTAAAAACCTGCCAAACTTGGCGTGAAAATTCTGCCCAGGGAGGTACCATGAGTCTGTAGACATAGGGTACCAGCATATTCAAAGAAATTTCTCGTTAGGGCAATTTCTGACAAATGCAGAATAAATGCCCTGGGCGTTTGGTAAGGCCAGTCATCAGAAAACATAATAACCTCTAATACCCCGAGGGTTTCCCTCTGTGGGATATTAGTATATAAGGCCTCGATATCGAGGCCTATGAGGAATTCCGAGTTCGGGCCAAATGGCATGTCTTTACGATAGTTCAAGATATCCAAGGTGTCTCTTAAGTAGGCTGGAAGTTTCTGGACCAAGGTTTAAAAAAGAAATCACAAAATTGTGACAGGGGTTCCAGCAGAGACCCCATCCCAGAGACAATGGGTCTGCCGGGAGGTGTTCTCGCTGGTTTATGAATTTTCGGAAGGATGTAAAAATAAGGTGTTCTAGGTTGTTTGTTCACTAGAAAATTCGCCTCATGTTCCGAAATCCAATCATTAGATCTTGCCTCTTCCACTGCTGTCACAATCTCCACTGTAATATCCTCAGTGGGATCTATAGATAGCTTCAGGTAGTTTCTCTCATCAGATAAAAGATGGGTGCATTGATCATCAAACATGGTTCTGTCCAGGACCACTGTGGCCCCGCCTTTATCGGCTGGTTTCAAAATGATCTGTTCACACTCCATTAGTTCCCTTGGGGCCAACTTCTCCACATTAGATAAATTTGAGAAGGAACAAGACTGTGACTGCCTCAATGTCTCCAAATCACACACCACCGCCTGTTCGAAGGTAGCCACCTCCGGAGGTAACACTGTAAGTAGAGGGGTAAATGTGGTTTTGGAATGAAAGGGGTATCACCCTTGTAGGGGTCAGCAAAGTCTCTATCTTGAAAGAAAACCTGCAGTCTTAAACCACGAAAAAACACTGACAGATCTTGCTGTAACTTGAAAAGATCTAAATGATTCGTTGGGACAAAGCCCAATCTCTTGTTAAGGAGCTGTTCCTGGATGGGGGTTAAATCAACAGAAGGTAAATTAACCACTAAAGATTTTGACGGCTGGTCCTGGGTACACTACCCGATGCCATACTCCTGGTCACCTGTTGTGTGATTTCTTGATCTTGATTGTCCCAGGTGACTCACTGTTGACCTCTTTGTTTGTCCCAGTCCTTGTTCCGGCCCCTCCCTAAAAAAGGCCCCTGGAAGTTTTAATATTGTGTGGTTTGAAAATTAGGGGTCTGGAAACGAGGATCCTCAAAAGCTGGATTGTGAAACGTAGGTTGAGGAGGGTATTCCATCGATGGCCAATTATAGGCCTGATTTTGATATTGATGGAATGGCTGATGGAACATTGGTGGTCTTGGTCCCCGCCAGTATCCCCGTCCTCTCCTTCTCCTTTTCTGGGGGTACTCATTATCACTCCCCTCACTGGAGCTACTTGTGGTGTAATGTCTAGGTCTACCCTGTTGGTTACCCTTATTGTTCTCCTGCATTTTTTGTTGGCATATTCCTCCGTTGTATATGGATAGACCTTCTCTCTGGAATTTTTTTTAAAATCTTTTTGTAATTTGATTATTTTTGAGTTCATCAAATAATCCCTGTACTCAGTGAGTTCCACATTAACCTGGTCTAATTTGTGGTCAAATGGGGTCTTTACTATTTCTGTCCTCAATCCTGACTCTGATGATTGAATTTGAATCAGGAGGGCATCCGCTAATCTTTTTGCCGTACTTATAATCAAAACTAACCAATCTCGTGTACATTTCCAGGCCACTAAAGCCCAATCTCGTCTAAAGGCCTCATCTTCCAGGAAGATTAGGGGTTCGTTCGTTACCAATAAACCACGTGGGACTGCATTACCCCTAAAATATTCCGTCAATATAGCCCCATGTAGTATAGTTTTGACCTGTGTCTTTTTTAATTCCAAAAGAGTATCCCAACATTCCACTTGTGCCAGGACCTCCGTGACAACGGCATCCCCCAGTAAGGAGGGCCCTGCCAGTATATCAGACACCACATCCTCTCCAAACGAAGGGACTGGAATAAGGGCCATTTTCAGAACACGGGAGAAAGAAATATCCCTCTCTGAAGTATTCGAGAAGTAAATGTACTGAATAGGGGGATACACAATGATATAGATCTTATTAGTAGCAACTTATGCAGCAGGATATATTTAATCAACACACACGTCTAAGAAGAGAATACAAAATAAAAAAATAAATATATATATATATATGTATATATTTGCCCCTGCGGCTATTGAATTTTATAGCCTTAACACCCAAATGGTGCTATTTTTAAGTGTTAGTAAACAAAATGCCTATTCTTGAGTTTCAAAGACATACCTGGGGCCATATTATACACAGTGCCCCAAATGTTGGCAGGCGTGTGTGCCTGTTTTTGTGCACCTAAGGTGCATAATTGTATTACAGAAGGGGCTGCAGACACTTGTGCATCCCCTTCTGTAAAATTGATAGCGCTATTTCAGAAGTAGCACCAGCACTATCATGAGTGGGTGTTCCCTCATTTACGTGGGGGTGTGCAACCATGCAAATGAGGGAAACACTTTGCCTCTGCACCTGCTCTGTATTACAGACTAGCTGCACGTCCCGACGCTGTCCAGGTATAAAAAAGATTTACATGAAGGACGGCAAACTTTACAGAACGCTACCCCACCGCTTTCCAATGCAGCAGGCATCTTAGAATGCACACGCCCACACACAACAACGCTGAAGGGCACGCACACCTCACGACGTGCACGAACGCTAATCTCATCACAGTGAGAGTAGCGTTCGTGCACGTCGTGAGGTGTGCGTGCTGTTCAGCGTTGTTGTGTGTGGGCGTGTGCATTCTGAGACATGTGGGCGTGTGCATTCTGAGACTCCTGCATTTATCCCTGGTTGAGATCGGTAACGCTTATGCCCAAAAAGGCTGCTTCGCAACATATGTTATTAACGTCGCCTGAATGGCAATGTGCGTGAATGCGGCGCACCTTGTGTCTTCTATACGGACGTGTGAGAAGTGATTATAACTTGTGAATGGAAAGGCGCGCAACTGAATGACGCGGCTTTTTTTTTGTTATAAAATTTGTGGCACGCCCCTCTGAGAACACTGTTGTGGTACGCCCCTCTCACAAAGTATAATGTGTGTACTTTGACACGGCTACGACCCCGACCCCGACACACCCACGGCCCTCTGAGTGTGTAGTTTGACACGCCCACGCCCCTCTGACAACGGTTACGGCCACAAAGTAAAATGTGTGTAGTTTGACACGCCCACGAACACGCCCCCGACACGCCCACGCCAACGCCCACGCCCACAAGGGACTACTTTACCCCTAAGGTTCTTTGACGTTTCTAATGTATATGGTGGCCACCTGTATAGCCTATGTCCATCTGCTGCAACTCCCCTTTCCAATGCTGTATTGGGTGTTGTGATTGGTGCTGTACTTCTTGAGTTTACCCGCCTCAAAGGTTTCAGCTCTCTCTTTATAATAGTAGTATGGATGTGGGCGCAGAGAAAACATAGCTTTAGGAGGCGACTGAAAGAACTAAGTTCAGCAGAGCTTCTCCTTAGGAGAATATCTTCACACTAAGACAGTTCAAGAGGGTTTGGCAATCAAAACAAAGAAGACCAGTGAACGTGAGAGGATATGTTGAAAGCAACAGAACACACTGCCCTGTAGAATAGACTTAGAGCCTGATTTATGTCTTTGCAGGATGTATTCTCAATCGCAAATGAGACGGAGAATACACACTGCCAACATAATAGTACGCCCACCCGATTTAATGGTGTGTGGACCTTAGATTTGGCTATGGTGTTGACTATTCTGTCACCACCATAGCCAAACCTCTCTGATGGCCGTCGAGGAAATGGCTTCATGTCCACCTACCCAATCAGGAAGGGCGGACATGTAGCCATTTTTTAGGTTGAGCATCAGCATGCATACACTGTCTACAAGATGTGTTGTATTCACTATAGGAGTGGAATCCCACCTGCTGCTTACCATAGGTTGACTCCTGTGTCCCTCTTCTTTACTGGCTCCGCATTTGTTGGTGCTCCCTATATATCACTTCCGTTTTTCGGTCTTGAGTACCGTCCAACTACAGTTTCCTTACACTGTAGGGCGTTTATGCGTCCCTTTGGGGACTACTTCTTTCATGTATGGCTTGTGTCACAATGTAAGTTCCTGTTCTAAGTACCATGCCTCGTTTATTTGATCACCACAGCGCTAGCTTCACAGGCCGCTGTGCTTATAACTTTCTATTCTATTCTTAATATTCTATATATAACTTTTCTATCTAGACGTCGCCGCGCTTCATGTTTCAGCGCAGCACTCACTTTCATGTCATTTATGTGGTGCTCACTTTCATGTCAGTTTAGTGCTTGTTAGTTTTGTAGCTGTTCTTTTACTTGTAAGCGTACAGGTGTGCTGGGCATCTGAGCCCATTGCTGTTGAAGTGTTATCTGTGATGCAGTCATCAGGTAGCAGCTGATTTGCTACTTCGGTTCAGGGTTAACAGCGACATAAGAATGAGAGTGCAATGTTTGCTATGCTATTATTTATGCCCTAGGTTCTAATGCTGCATTTCTCCCCACAAGCAGAGTTTGATGAGCTGACTCAGAGGCTCTTTGGGACACCAGCAACAAACAGCGACTGTCGAACTGCAGCACCGCTACTGTAATTTTTCATTTGATTAAAGGCTGTTGTCTACTTACCTGTTTCTAGCAACCTTTATTACAGACCGTCCGACCCCAACCCGCCAGGGTGCGGCGCCTTGATTATTATGTGCTCAAACCACGGAGTCCAGACCACAACAGCTGCTGTTCGTTAGCAGGTAGCTGAGCCCCCACTGAGTGAACAATGTCACCAGAAAAATCATGCATGCGTCATTTGCGTTGGTTACCGGGCTGGCACGGTAGTCCAAGTTGTTGCAGGCAGGCCATGCAGGGGACCCGCCTGTCACCCCGCCACCGACTCCATTCACCTCCAAAACTAAAGTAAGTGATACAGCCTGAGAGAGAGAGTATAAGAGTGAGCCGATATAAACACCCAGAAAATAATAAAGTAGCGGTCTGTATTCCACAGAATGCATGTTTCCAGCAGAGTTAAATAAAATAAATTGTGTGTTTGTTGATTTTCTTGGTGTCCGGGTAAGCAATTTTGTATTACTTCCAGGCTCGGAAAGACTAGATAACAAAAGGCCAAGATTCTATGAGGTGGGCTTTTCTCAAATTCAGGAGAATGCTAAGTGCCCACCTCGTCAAGAAAACATGGTTACCCCGTTTCCTTATACTAGCCGCCATAGTATCTCCATCGGTATGCCGCCACCCACAGCCCCAAGAACCAAATAATACACAGACAAGAGTTTGGAGTAAAAAAGCTGCAGGTTTATTTGTTGGACAAATAAAAGGTGGGTTAACTTACAGGCGACCCCGTCCGCCCCGCAACCCCTCGTTGCAGGGTACCTGAAGACGAGCCAAAGAAACACCAGCGGCCCTAGCCCGGTGTAGAACCTGGGAGAATAACTCCTCCCACCGGCAGACCTATCGTCCACCCATTCTGCCCTCTGAACAAGGGAGAGTTAACTCACACCTTCCCCAGGCGGGCGGAGAGCTATATGGCAAGCCCCCGGTTGTTCAGGCTTACAACCGCCCTAAGGACTAACGGGGCGCCGTCGTACCCCAAGTCCCCAAGAAGGACCCCTTGGAGTATGTATGACTCTGCACGGTGCGCTTAGCACTGGAGGCTTCAGGTCCAGTTCCTGCACTGTCTTGTATAGGGATCGCCCTGTAAATCTTCCACAGCCCTGAGAGTGGCGACCGCTAAGCCCAGGGCCCCCCACTACTTAGCCTCTTATTTCTCCTCTATTTGCACCCCGCTGTCTCCAGAGCTTCACCTACGTCTAGAAGGAATATCGCTCTACCTACTTTGGACCAGTGCACCCCGTCAGCTTCCCAGTAGCCAGTAGATTTCGCATGTAGCAAGCCGTGCCTTATAAAACCCAACCCACGCATCTCTGTGAATTTGCGCATGGCTGCGTTTACGCGCCTGCGCGTAACTTCCAGCGCCTCATGGGATTTCGCCCCATGCCAAATGGGTCTAGGCGTTATCTCTGACCACCATATGCTACATGCTCCCAGCTCACCGCTCAGAATGCTTAGGTCTCCCCTCATTGCGTCCAGCAGACGTCTTTTGCCTAATGTTACCAAGTCATTCCCCCCCAGGTGTACAATTAAGATATTTGGCTGCCGTCTATTCTCCTTCAGTGCCCTACGTACAGTCCTTAACAATTCAGCCCAATGCATTCCTGGGATGCCGTACCAAGATATATTAGTGTTGCTGAAGCCATGCTTCCACGGGACTGCATCCACCCAATGTGCCATTCTTGAGACATAAGAGTGCCCCATCACCCAAACCTCTGTTCCTGCAATAAAACACAATGTTTTAAAACTTTAAGTCTATTGCACACTCCAAACCACAGTACAGTAAAATAGGCTACGAAACAGTGGCACATGTATTCCACACTTCACAATCTGTACAATAAAAAGGCCACCTAATAGTGGCGTATGTACACTTCTCGCCCCTTGCCTGCCTAATTGCACTCTGCGTCACTTCTGATGGTCGGACGTATAGCACTTACTGGCCTCACATATATTTTGTAGCAATTGGAGTCCCACCGCCCGACCCTTTTTATTGCCTCCGCTGACAGGCCTTCCCTGTAGGCGGTGGTGGCCGCCCCTATCCGGAAAGAGTGAGAGCTGTATTTGGTCCCATCATTTATGTAACACGCCAGGAACAGGCACCCCTGCATTACGTGTTCCACTTAGTATTTTGTGACGTGGGAACCATCCAAGTGTATCAATAATAAACCGTCTGTGTGTGGGCGGCCGGCCAGGAAGGCGGCAAGCAGGGCCACCGGGCAATAGCTGTTGTTACCCAAGCGGTGCAGAGAGATGCCCTGTCCCCTGTCTGCCTGGTCAGTTTTTGAATGTCGTAAGAGTATTTCAACTGATTCAGATGTCAGGCGCACATCCTAGATTTGCAGTGCCCTGGGGTTTACCTCTTTTTTAGACCGTGCTACCAATTCCCCTATTCTAAATGCACCAAAGAATGCTAAGCTGAATGTTGAAGCGAAGAGCGTTGCCTCGTATGCGGAATGGGTGACTGAAGGGAGGGAGTCCAGCATCTTTTGTAGTGTCTCATAATCAATGGGGGCCCTCTGGTCTGGTGATTTAGGCACCACTCTAGCCCAGCCCTTGAGTGCCACCCTGGTCGAGAACAACACGGTGGGGTCACGTTGTCCAAGCAGCCTGGCGTGGTGCCCGATGGCCGCCAGGTGCCCTGCCACCCAGGAGTGGCTCTTCCCCCCATCTTTGGCCCATATCATAAATGCTTGAACCCTGTCCTCCCGTGACTGCGCCTCCTGCTCCCATGGGCCCATGATTTCGCAGAACTTTCCCACGCATGCCTGGTATCTCTTCATCGTCCGGGGTGCCAGAGATAGCTCGCCTAGCTCTCTAAAGTGCTGCGCCACTGCAGCAGGTGCCAGAGCCGGGCCGGGAAAGGTGTCATCTCCTCCCTCGCTCTGGGCCATGCCTTCCGAAAACGCTGCCAATGAAAACGTGAGAGAGCGTCAGCGGCAGTGTTTTGAGCCCCTGGGATGTGTCTAGCTCTACATTCTACATTGTTGTACAGACATACCTTCACTAATTCCCTGAGTAAACATAGTACAAGCGCGCAGCTGGCAGACTGAGTATTGATCGCTTGGACCACAGACAGGTTATCGGACCACAGGACCACCCTTTTTGCAGTTAACATGGCTGGCCAGAGGTGAAAAGCCACCATGATTGGGAATAGTTCTAGCACAGTTATGTTGGCTGTTATTCTTTTCTTCCTCCATGCGTTGGGCCATTTCCCTGCACACCACTCTCTGTCCAGTATTGCCCCAAAGCCGTCCCTGCCCGACGCGTCAGTAAACAGCGTCAGCTCCTGGCTGCTAGTCCAGGGGGCTCTCCAGATTACAGAGCCATTGAACTGTTCTAGAAATTCACCCCACATCTTCAAGTCCTCTTTTACCCCCATGCTCAACCTCACCTCATTGTGTCTGCGCTTTATCTTGGCAGCTGCTTTGGCTAACCTACGCGCAAAGGCCCTACCCGCGGGGATCACTTTGGTAGCGAAGCTCATTCTGCCATGTAAGCTCGGTATGTCATCTAAAGATACTTTTTCCTGTCCCAGGACCGTCGGGATCTGGGCTAATAATTCACTGACTTTTTCCGCTGGAAGCCTCGCTTCGCCTGCCCTGGTATCAATCTCTACTCCCAGGAAGACTAAAACTTGTGCTGGCCCTATTGTCTTACCCGGGGCCAGTGGCACACCCAGTTGCTCTGCTACTCTTTTGAATTTTGCTAAAGCCACTGTGTCCTCTCTCCCCACAAACAGGAAATCATCCAAGTAATGAGTCACATTTTCAACCCCTTCTGTAGCTTGCAGTACCCACTGGAGGAAGGTGCTAAATGCCTCAAAAAACGCGCAAGAGATGGAGCACCCCATCGGCATGCACCTGTCATAGTAGTATCCCTGACCTAACCTGAAACCCAGTAGGTGCTGGCTGCTGGGGTGTACCGGCAAGTGGCGGAAGGCTGACTCTATATCCGCTTTGGCTAGCCAGGCACCCCTGCCTGCCCTTCTTACCAAGTCCATAGTCACATCAAACGAGCAGTAAGAAACTGAGCACACCCTTTCTTCTAAGTTGTGGTTGACTGACTCGCCTTCAGGGTAAGATAAGTGATGAATCAGTCTGAAGGCCCCAGGCTCTTTCTTAGGGACTATCCTCAGGGGGGACACTATGAAATTAGCTAGTGGTGGTCGCCTGAATGGCCCCGCCACTCTCCCCAGCTCTATTTCTTTTAAGACTTTTGCTCTTACTACTTCAGGGTTATCTTTAGCGGATTTCAGGTTCTCTGCATCCCTTGGTTGCGGGATCCCTATGTAAGGTATGACAAAGCCTTCAGCAAAGCCTCCCAGTAGCAGACTCCCATCCGCTCTGTTAGGGTATTTGTTCAGCAGGGGGATCATTCACCCTAAGCTGACTGGTGATGGTCCCTTCACCGCTCTAGACTGTGTGAATGGCTGCGTGAGGGGGGCAGGGGAGCTCGGGGGGGTGTTGAGGCAGGCTAGCGCTAGGGAGGGTTACCAGGGGGGGGTTGGGGTGCGTCTGTGTTACTTATTCTGCCAAGAGCCACCCCTCCTTCTGTAATGTCCACCCTGTTTCTGCCCTTTATGCGCCCTGCATGCTCCTGCCTGATGTTGCCCTCCGCAATAGCTGCATGTGTGCGTGAACTTACAGGAATTCCCCCAGTGGCAGTGGCCGCTGTTGAACAATCTGCAGGACCCGGCCTGTGACTTCCCACCTCCTCTTTTCTGACCCCTCCCCCGGTGGCCACCCCGAAAGGGCGGGTTGCTTTGGTCAGTTTGCTGCTGAGTGTGGCTTTTTCCCGTTGTTGTTATCTGTGTCTCTTGCCCTTTGCTGTCTGAAACAACCCCTTGCAGAGCTCTGGACCCCATGTGATCCATCCACAGCTGTACTTCCTTGTGATCCCAGCGCATGTTAGGGGATCTGGACATCTTCTTTCTGAACTCCCTGTCGTAGTTCATCCAACCTACGCCCCCCCCATTTCTTTGCTTCATTATGTATTAGCCTGCTGTACTGTACCAGAGCTGGTCCTTGTTCTGAAAATCTTTCCATGATAACAGAAGACAATATAGCAAAGGCCTCCAACCATGTGTCAATTGTTTTTTCAGGCCATGGTTGAAACTTCACTTTTTTCTCGTCTTCTTTTAGCCCTGCCCTGCGCACATCTGTACCTTGCTGACCCAACACGAGTAATGAAAAAAAATCGATGAACTTTCTCTTCCAAATGAGTTCTTTTGCCGCCTGCGGGACCTCCCAGGACAGGGAAGAGCGCCCTGACAATAAAGGGGCGTCTAAAACAACTTCCTCCTCACGAGGTGGCATCGCCAGGGAGGGGACGGGGGGGGGGGTGCTGACACTGACGACACGGGGGGGATCGGTTTAGCAAGGAGGGGGGTTACCGTGTTCGGTGCTGGTGGACTAGCTGGCGATGGTTGCGCTGGCAACTCATGTGCTATGGGTGTTACCGCCGGTATTGATGCATCTGATGCCAAGGGGGCTGTGGCAGGTGGGGACGGTGTGGCTGGGGTGGTCTCCACTGGCTCAAGGGCTATAACTTGCTCTAGTGGAGGCCCCGGAGGCCCCTGTCTCTGAAGCGGCTGTTGCTGGTGGACTGGTAGTTGAACCCCCGGTGCCCCATACATTCGTAGGGTTTTCGCCCCCAACACCAATGTTCGCCACACTTTCTTTCATTTCTGTCATAAATACTTGTAGTGTGGACATAATCTTACCAAGATCGCTCTTTGTGGCGTAATCCGCTGAAGGGTGTGCGGGGGCGTGAATGCCCGAAGGACCAGGTGCTGCATGTACCAATGCGAATGTCGTTTTGGCGCCACCCTTCTTTTTTGGCGGGGGTGGGAATTCTTTGCTCGTGGCAACCCGCAGCCTCTTTGACACCCTAGAGTGTCCTGCCCCCCCTGAGTCCTCCCCATCCAGGGGTGTAATGTCATTGTCACCCAAAGGTTCTGTGTTGCTGGCATTGAGCAGATCATTGTCCAGGCCATGCCATTGGTCCTAACGAGTTGCAAAAAGGTCGCCGCTTGTGCGTCTGACGTCGACCTTGGTCCCGCTGATGCTTTCCGTCCGGACATCGTGCACGGTCTTTTAACCCCTGCAAGAAAAATGAACGATGACTACCCACGTTGCGGTACGGTGTGGGTCCAACCACCCACCCTACCTCCTATTGGCGCCGCTACCCCGCATTCCATATACTTACTTTGTGCACTTGCGCGCCGACGTGCCTAACGAGCGTCGAACTGGACTTCCGATAGCGAACGACCACTAATCCGCTGTGAGACCGGCTCCTGTATCTATCGCAATAAAATATAATCAAATTATGCCTTCCTTTACATGGGAAACCAAAGGGGGGCCAAGAGGGACCGGACCATGAACACCGATCCCCCCAGCTGCGCACACGTCTCCCTCGACAAGCGGTGGGCACCCCACTATTACCCCTCTCTCGCGCTTACCTTCATATTGTGCCTTCGCACTGGGCTCCCGCTGCTTGTAGAACTTGCCTACCTTTGCCTGTAATGAGGAAAAACGCATTATAGATAACTGCGAACGCCATAGCGTACAGGATATTCATTGTAGAACCTAAATACATGGTTATAAATAACTTGTGCGTGGGGGGGAGGGAGGGGCACGCATACTTCTAATCGCGCCTACGATGACGCCCTCATTCTGCTACTATATATACTGTTTTTTAATTACGTTGATAATATTGAAATTTGCCCGCACCACTGCCTCGACATCCGAGGGGCATGTAAAAGAGAACATCCTTACCCCCAACAGCAGCATGCTTATAACTAGAAAGGTGTGACGAACTGTTAAAAGCATTTACTTCCTCATGACAACTTTCAGGACCGTCCTGCCGGGAGCGGTAGTGGCATATGCGAGTGGTTCAACTCAATGTGTGACAGTGATCAATGTGTGACAGTGATATTGCATGCACATATGGTTTGCATTTGTGACAGATGTATACTAAGAAGGCATGTCAGTTTGCCCACTCTGGTATGTAAATGATGGTACTGTCCCTTCGCTGTGTACTGGACACACTCTTTGAACTATCGTTTACTCGATCGATCCACCTGCTCGTATGTCTTCTGCAGCGCGAGCCTCAATGTACCATTGTACCAGATCTGGACGGAGAGTGAGAATACCCGTGATCCCAGTTACCGTGAAAAAAGGGGGGGGGGTTATCACGCCCGCTTGAATGCATTACCCGATCCCGGCTGCCGATAAACTTGAGACCCGTGACGAGTTGCTAAGGTTGCACCAAGTGTGTATATGCCGGGGATTGAACCCCGGCCCTGCCGCTGCTGAATTTCCAGGGCGGCCGACCCGCGGCACCCGCGGCGCCGGCAACCACGCCCGAGCCCCCGTCCTATTTAAAAGACCCACACAAGCTGTTGACCCGGGCGCGCAACCGATCGTCGAATACGCCCACCGCGACGCCAGCACAACCATGGCAACCACTGCCCCCTAGTGTCTCTCGCTTGTGGTCACGATACAAGGGTGGGGGGTGAGAGACAGTGCGGCAACCGATGGTCGAAGACGCCCATCGCGACGGCGGCACAACCATGGCAACCAGTGCCCCCTAGTGTTTCCCATTTGTGGTCACCAGACAAGGGTAGGGGGGGAGGGAGACATTCAGCCCTCACTGCAGCAATGGCGCCGCCCCGCAGCCGACCCCAATCATGATCGCCCACGTCCAAGCCCCCCCAGAGCCGCCCCACTACCCGTCTACACAAATCTCAGCTGCCCCAACCATGCCGCTGACACAACCAGGGCAGCCCGACATGCAAGCACCTAGATGCTTGTCTTTAACACAGATACGTCCCCCCACCCCGGCGCCATTTTGCCCAGAGGAGGTGCATATTAACTTTGCATGCCGCGAAACACGCGCCATTTTGCCCAGAGGAGGTGCATATTAACTTTGCATGCCGCGAAACACGCCTGTACACCAGCTGCTTCCCTTTTCCGCCACGCTCGAACTGCCTTATACCTTATAAACTGTTCAGCTAGACTCTTTAAAGGCACCGGACTTTCACGTGTTCCCGACGCTGGCCCCGCAAGTGATCTACCAAACTGTGTATATTTAACGTTGCATGCCTCGAAACACGCCTGTACACAATCTGCTTCCCTTTTCCGCCACGTTCGTACTGCCTTATACCTAATAAATTATTTGGCTAGACTTTTTAAGGACGCCGAACTTTCCATGTGTTCCCTACGCTGGCCCCGCAAGTAATAAACCAAACTGTGCATCGTGCTCTTGCCCACGTCAAGCTCTTGCTGCCCAAACACCCCTTTTTACAAACCACACACACGACACGACACGGACCACAAGCCTCCCCGTGGTCGCTGCCACGGAGCCCTGTACAACTTGAATTTTTTATCCAAGGATGGGCCCGGGGGAGACATGAAATGCCCGCTTACCTCATCAACGTCCCGAAGCAGAGATGAAAACACGGTCTAAGATCCGGGAGGGGAGGGGAGGGGCAGCCTACGGCCGGACCGCGACGGGGGCAAGGGTGGACAACCTAACTAAGGGAGTGGGCAGCAGCAAAGAGGACGCATGGAGGGAGGAAGACCTATATAAACCCTCCCTTGGACCCACCCCTTATCCCGCCCCCCTTTTGGCTTGCGGCTGCCCACGGACCTACTACGGGGTCTACCCTCCTATGGGGTCCCCTGCAGGGACCACGGGTATTCCGCATAGTTTCTGACTGAACCAGGTTTCCTCGTTAGACATCTTAAACTAACTACTTCCTTCGCCCAAGTCACATCGGACTCTTTTAAAGCTTTGCCATCTGACCACCTAGACTATTTACTGTTTCTGCCAGTTGATTATCTACAACTGTGGATTGTGATTACTGCTACTACACGTTATGATTGTTCAGAAACAGATTCTGACTAATAATACAGTAGTGTGAAGTTTCTCACACCTTTAATTAAAGAATATTTTTGGAAATTTGCATCATTTACGTTTTTTATACTTTTCCTAATATATTTGAAGCTGCTTTCTATTGAACACCAGAGTTCAGCTTAATTCTTTGTTCTTTATTTGGAAGACAATGTATCAATGGCATCCAATCGTACAACAGTATAAAGTTGAACTTCAGCTCTCACTAGGAAATTACTTCCAGTTTTGCCTTAGACACTAAAACTCCATGATCTACACCCTCACACTAGCACAAAGTTACATAGTATTTGGCCTGAAGGTTCCCTTCTTGTTTTACCTCATTTTCAGCTGTTTTTTTAAAGTTCAGCCTGTGAGAAGTTGGCCTGGCATATGCTGTCCACTATTCTAGTGGGCACCTTGCACCAGTCCAAACCACCCTTATTGATGGTAGGTTTAAAGACAACCTATATAGAAAGCTATCCTAGTGATAGCTGTGGAGAGCAGCCTTCATGCTAAGTCTTGAAGGAATGTAAAGCAGCTTGTTTTACTAGTCTATAATCTCATAAATGACCAAATTAAATGAGAACCACAACAGGTTTATATATAACATATATGTATTTATTCTAAACACATCCCTCTAGTCGCTTTATGAGGCTAGAGGCAAAAGTACATTCAGTAAACTTATTTAACACAGAGTAAATTAGCACAATATATGTTGAGCCCTAGGGGCGTACCAAACCATATACTAAAGAAAGTGGTATAAGAACCACAACTGACATAGATACAAGGCCTAGAGCCTTTATAACCACTGGGGTCACCAGGAACCACCCAAGTTAGTAACACAGGGGACCCATGGGGGACGCGTGCAGTGTCTAAACACAGCCGCGAATCACCGTTAACTTCTATGGGGAAAGTCGCAGTTGGAAAATTACAGATTAAGGACACTTAGAAGAGGACTTGGACAAACCCCTTTAGAACGAGGCAGTTCTAGAGTCAATACCTACGAGAGCACCGGAGTACTTGAGTTACCTCACCTAGGGAAGCCGGGTGCATAGGTGTCTTTTGGTGTCTGGTTTCGTCGTCGATTTCAATGACGAGTTGCTCAAAAGTGCTGCAGGCGACCAAGTGGAAAGTGTCCGGATGGATCCAATGGTGTATCGGAGATCTGAAGAACCTGAAAGCAGAGTGGACAGAGTCTGGGTCACTAGCCAGTGACCAGGAAGGCGATGAGAAGATGCCAAGCAATGTCGGGTGATTTCAGGTGAAGAAGGTGAAGCTTGACTCTTCAGCCACATGGACCAAGAGGCGTTGAGAATGACCAGGAGCTGGATTTGTGCTGTCCCACAAAGGATGTCGAGTGCTGCGGTGTCGTGTCCTGATTGGACCCAACAAGCCATGGCAACAGCAACCCATGCAGAAAGCAAAGATTGGCTTCGGTGCAGACCAGCAAGGTCTGAGGAACTTTCCATTTGGAGGGGAGTCAAGGCATATCTGGAGCAACCAGAATAGCCCAAAAAACACAAGAGTTACTTTTGTGGGGACCCACCAGTCGACGGACCAGGGATCGCAAAGGAGCCTCAAGCGGAAATGCTAGAAGCGGGCCCACGGAACACTCGTGGAGTGTGAGCCTACAATCTTTGGTGCAGATGGTGCTCGGGGCTTGGACTACAAGTAGCCTAATGCACTACTTTGGGAAAGCTCGGGAAGTTGATGCACTAGCAAATGTGCACGATGTCCAGGAGTTCTGGTCCCACGTCACTTGTGAGGGCTGCGGGTCTCAACTTTTCTGGGATCTTGTGTCGGCCTCTGAGAAGTCTGGAAGTCCATGTCATGAGTCGCAAATCCAGCAGGATCCGGCGGGAGCCTTGGAAATGCAGACCGGCAAGATGCTTCTTTGGTGCCTGTTTGAATAGGGTAGTCACTCATTGACCCCAAAGGAGATTCTTCAGTCTTCTAGTCAATATAGAATGTCGAGGTTCCAGGATATATGTTGCAGAGTTTCATCCAGGTGTAATCTGAAGTCCTAAGGACTGGGTTCCTATACCTATACTAAGATAGGGGTTTGGACATACTCTGTGGACCCACCTATGGGAAGATCCAGGGATGGGGTGGCTACACCCCTTTCCCATTGTCCAGTTTCATGCCAGAGCACGGGCTGAGTGCCCCTGCAACCGATTTGAACTGGTATATGCACAGGGACACCCAGTGTGCCCCCAGCACTGTCTGAAAAGCATTCTATGAATGCACCCACCCATCCCCAATACACTGAAGCCTATCTGGGAGGTGGACTACATTCAAATAAAAATGCGGAGCTTTGATAGAAATGTGAAGAGCAAGAGTGTCCTGGTACTCTGAAGCGATCAGCTAATGGCAATCGACCTCACCCATGATCTTAAACTTGTTAGACACAGATTGAAATAAACAAAGTCCCAGCACAAGGTCAGCTGTTATGAATATGACTTCAAGTGCCCTTTGTGACTGGCCTCAGGCGGAATGATTGGTCAGCAGAATTCCTTAAAATAGCAACATGCGCGTTTCAAAATGCTGTGCACTGTACTTTTCAAACTTGCCATGAACTCGAAACTTAACTCAATGGGAAATGAAACTGGGATAAAAGCTGTAAGAAGTTCCTATTTTCAATGACATTTCGTTACCATTTGAGAGCTGACTTACGTCACATGCTCCATAAAAAGGAGGCTGAATTAAATCTGCTCCTTCTACTAAGAAACCACTTATAAGGTAGCTTTTCCGGCAACTGAAATCCTCATTTAAAGTTCACACAAGCAAGGACGCAGCTACCAGTGGTGCAGTGAGGTGGGAAGGGGTCAAACTGCCCTGCACCATCTGCAATTATTAAAAAGGCTGACACTAATTTTTTTAAACACAAAGGCTGCTTTAGGGCTGGCTTTCTGTTAGCTATTTGTGAAGTTTGGGTAGGGTATGGGGAGAGGAGAATGAGCGATACATGGAGAACAGCAAAGAAAGTGAGGAAAGAAGAGGAGGATTGGAACGTTGACATGATTAGAGAAGGAAATAACGATAAGATGAAAGGAGAAATAATGTAAGGACTAAAAAAACCGAGATGGAGATAAGAAAACTTGGGAGACAAAAGTAGTGAAAAGAGACAGAGGAAGAGGATAAAGAGCACAAACAGAAGGAGATGAGTGGAGAGAGGGACTGAGCAGGAGGAGAGAAGGAAAGGCGGACTTTATGAGGACCTTGGAAACGCATAAGCAGGGACACAGCTTTCATTGGTGTAGCAGTAGCAGTGATACCATGGCGGGGGAGCATGGCACCCCCATCACTTTTTTATTTTTTTATTACAAACCTCGGGGAGGGGACTATTTTCCGTGCTGCATTAAGACCAAATATATTCAGGCGGTGCCACGTCGCCCAAGTGCTTTAGGTTCATCTCAGATCCACTACTGTTGATGCAGAACATTTTAAACAAATCAATATAACACTAGAGATTTATGGCCAAATATACAAAAATGTTGTTGCAAAAAATGGTCCGAATTTGCGTAATGACCTTTTTTTTTTTCAGTTTAATAAGGTTTTTATTTTGTTTAAGAAAGATAGTACAGTATAATATAACAGCATGACATATAACAGAACCAATATGCAATAATCATAAAAGATAAGTGGAAATGAAAAAGGTTCAGAGAAAATATGAAATGGAAGAAAATAGTAGAGAGAAAGAAAGAGAAGAAAAGAAGAGAGAAAAAGAAGAAGAGAGAGAAAAAGGAGGGAAAGGTTAGGGAGGGGGATAAGAGGATAAGAAGGTAGAGAAAGGTAGCCAGGTAAGGTCAGATTTAATTTTTAAGGTGACAGAAGAGGAGGAAGCAATTGCAATTCTGTGCTCATCACATACAAAATTCCGCCATGTATGCACAGACAGTTTAGAGTTATCCTTCCAACAAGACAAAATTACTTTGTGGGGGACGCCACAAATCACCTGACTTTGCCGTTTTCTGTTCGAGGAGGAAGGAAGGACCGCTACCACTCGCGGAACCCGCTTCGCGGGTCCCGCTTCGCTGCTGCCATCACCGGACATACAGGTAGCTGCTGGGTGCGTGAGCGTGAGACAGGGCTGCGAGTGTAGGAACCGGGACTCGCTTTCCCAGGAGTCCCGGTAATCCTCAGGCCGAGTCACCTGGCCCGCTCTCCCTGACCGCCCCGCCCAGCTGAAGCACCTTAAAAGACTCTGCCTCCCATAGCGTGTGGGGACGCCACAAATCACCTGACTTTGCCGTTTTCTGTTCGAGGAGGAAGGAAGGACCGCTACCACTCGCGGAACCCGCTTCGCGGGTCCCGCTTCGCTGCTGCCATCACCGGACATACAGGTAGCTGCTGGGTGCGTGAGCGTGAGACAGGGCTGCGAGTGTAGGAACCGGGACTCGCTTTCCCAGGAGTCCCGGTAATCCTCAGGCCGAGTCACCTGGCCCGCTCTCCCTGACCGCCCCGCCCAGCTGAAGCACCTTAAAAGACTCTGCCTCCCATAGCGTGTGGGGACGCCACAAATCACCTGACTTTGCCGTTTTCTGTTCGAGGAGGAAGGAAGGACCGCTACCACTCGCGGAACCCGCTTCGCGGGTCCCGCTTCGCTGCTGCCATCACCGGACATACAGGTAGCTGCTGGGTGCGTGAGCGTGAGACAGGGCTGCGAGTGTAGGAACCGGGACTCGCTTTCCCAGGAGTCCCGGTAATCCTCAGGCCGAGTCACCTGGCCCGCTCTCCCTGACCGCCCCGCCCACCCAACACCTGACAATAACATATATAAAGCTGTGATCAACGCTGCGCGGGAGCGCGCGGGAGCGCCTGGGGCTAAGCCCGGGCAAAGGGCGGGCCCTCTGTGGCCCTCAGAGGCCTGAGGAGACTGGGCTGGGCCACAGATTTTGGCTAGGCGTTCTGAGCTCCCCCTCGCCATTTCCCGGGTTATGTCCTGCCGTGAGACAAGAAGTATGGCCGCCGCAGGAGCCAAAAAACTTACTGGGACACTGGATGATTTTATTACCCGCACACATGCACTTATCGACGAGGGGATAATTCTCATGGATAGGAGAGTTTCCCAAGACCTGGCCATGGCCAAGCGTTCCTCCCTTGGCCATATTGCTGAGGCTCGGACACCGAAAATGGATTCCCGGCGAGAAGCACAGGTGCTAGTACATCATTCTGGATCTAACACGGACTTGGATGCCCCTAATCTCGCCCAGGACTTGGAGGCTTCACCTAACTTACACATACTGACTGAGAGTGGAACGCAAAGAAGTGAAATAAATGTTAGTAACCCTACAGCCATTTTAACAGAAAGAGCGCGGATAGAAGGGGCAATCCCTAAACAAAAATGCAAAACTAACACCTTAATAGCTGTGAAAGGGAAGAAGGCCATTACTCTACCCAATCTGTGCATTGTTGAAAAACCCTCAGACAGTCTACCTATCCCCACAGAAGGCCCACCTCCTAATAACCCTGGCCTACTGCTGAGTCTCCCAGATTATACCGTAATTGACCAAAGTCTGGAAGAAATTCTGGAACTCAGCGGCCCCACGGGTAACTCATCAATAACACCCCGATTGGAGGAGCCGGGTTCTACCTTAAATAATACAGTAATTTGGAATATGTTAAAAGCTTTACTAGAACCTATAGAGGTAAGACTACGCTGTCTGGAAACGGTTTTAAAAAATATACATAAGGACATAAGTGCCCCCAGTTTTACCCTAAATAACAAGTCTATTCAGGCTACTAATTTATCTAAACCTACAATGGCTCCTAATAAAGCGTCGGAAACTAACAATACGACGACTAAGAAACCCAGCAGTGCCTCAAACCAAGTAGGACTCATAACTAAACCCCCTGTTGTAGAACAGATAAAAAAAACAGATACTAATCCGACCTCATCTAAAAACAATACCATCCCCCAGTCCATACCCAGCGTCAGTTTATCCCAGGCGCCTAAACTCGACATAGAGGACAAGGGTAAGGTTAAGAATCGTAGAAATATTCACCTTCCCCCAGATGCCGCACCTTATGTGGTTATTCTTACCGGAGTTACAGAACTCCGGTCGCCAGAAGAAGAATCATACCAGGCACTCAAAAATAAAGTCTGCCACTGGCTAGCGAACAATTATCCTCTCCCAACAAACATATCAGCTGATATCCTAATGATAGAAAGGGCTCCCTGGGTAGGACGAAATAAGAAAAATTTGCAGGGGGATTGTGTGGTGGTAACTTTTGAAAAACCAGAGGCAGTAGATTTTATTTGTAACAACAGGGCCCCAAGATATCAGGCGAGCAGGGTTACTGCCAGACCCCTCTCGTATTTTTATCTTCCCCACAATCAAGTGGATAATCGCTGGAGTTGGTTTAAAGGCTCTCACGATAGGATTTCAAGACAAAGGTCTAACTTCCCTTGGGATATTCAACCCCCAGTGAGGGAGGAGGGCTGGGATGGGGGGTGGAATTTGGTGGGGACTAGGGGAGGTAGACCACGTCAAGGTGGTCCCCCGCATGGCCTTCAACCCATCCATCCCTTTTTCTATCAACAACCTCAAAATGGCCCTTCTAATCCCCTGTACTTCCCTATTGCAAACCGCTTTGAGTGCCTTTCAAACACAGATTGGGTGGATTGACATACTCAGGGTTCGCCAGGGGAATATGGTGTTTGTCGAAACCTAACAAGTCCCTGTAAGGATGTCTCTATAGTGGCACCTATAACAGCTATTTTATCCCCCATACCCGGAACTAGCTTGACGACGAGAGAGAGCCGGGGTGCGGGTACACCGACCGCCCTTAACACAGACCTAGCACTTTGTAATGTCCTTACTTGGAATGTGGCAGGTTTAAATGCAAAGGCCTTGGACCCAACATGGCAAAGTTTTATTGAACAACATCATATTATAGGGCTTCAAGAAACGTGGGTCACAACACAAACTTTTTCCCTGGATGGTTTTTGCAGCTTTTCCACCCCGGCAGTTCCAGGCATAAGAGGAAGAGCAAAGGGTGGTTTACTCATCTTGTGTTCCCTGGATTTAGTAGGGGTTTTCAAAAAAATAGATACCGCTTTAACAAATGCTCTTGCGGTAGAATGGACTCTCCCTAACTCAAAGACGGTTCTGTTGATTAACTTTTATAACTCAAAGGAGTCCGTCATTGCAAATGAACATTTAATTTCTTTGTTGAATTTTTTGTCAGCCTATAGGAGTGATTGCACCACCCCCTCGGAATTGGTTATTCTGGGGGATTTTAACATACACCCCTGTGAGGGGGGCTGTTTTAATGATAGATACGGGGGGATATCACCTGAAGCTATTCCCCATTTTGAACACACTCCAGAGGGCGAGTACCTAGAGTTTTTTCTAGCGAATCTAAATCTCTTCGAATTCGACCAGGGCATTAGTGAGCCGAGAGCCCCAACTTTTGTTGGAAGAGATGCCAATACAGTTATAGATTATATTTTTGTTTCAAATGGGGTCTTGGCAAAGGTACATGAGTACAGCGTAGTTGACCTCATCTCATCGGATCACCATCCTGTTCTCTTGTCCTTGGATTTAGATTGCTTCCGCACTGACAGTCCGCCAAGTATGGCAGCTATAAAGGATCTGAAATCTAAAGAGCAGGGAAGGCGCCTGAAATGGGAGATGATCGTCCCAGAGGATTTCTTTCATGCAATTGCTCAAGAGACTGAGGACAGCATGGCAGTATGCTTGGACCCAACTGCAGAGGGCCCTAAGGTCTTGATAGCCTTCGAAGACATCTGCTCTAGGATTAGTAAGAACTTGGAACGAAGGTCGGTTGGGCAAGGGAATACAAAGACCCATAAATGGTTCAACAAGGAATGTTCGAGGGTCCATAGTGCTCTGATGAAAGCCATCAAACAAAAACCCAGAGATAAGTCCTTAGTGGCCAAACTAAGGAGGGAATATAAAACTATAACCCAAAAACGTAAAAACCAAATCAAGGAGGAAGCATGGAATAGCCTACTATCTGAGGAAGTCTTGAGAGACAGCAAAAAGTTTTGGGCCATTGTAAATCAGCCCTTTTTTTCCGACAATGGGCAAACGGATTTAGACTGTGTCATAGAAGATAACAGATGGCTAGCCCATTTTGGCAAAATCTATGAGTCTACAGCCCCTGCCTTAATTGACAAAACCCACGACCATACCAATCTGGTCATGGACTTTAACATCATGGAAGTTGAAAGGGCGATTAGAGAGACCAACAAACATAAGGCCCCGGGCCCTGATGGGGTACCAGCAGATCTCTATATACAGTACCCACAATTCTGGTCCAAAATTCTATCTAACGTTTTCAATGCTATCCCGACAGCTGGCTTTCCATCCTCCTGGTCTACCTCCATAATTGTGCCTATATTTAAGAAAGGGAATAGGGCGGACCCGGCCTGCTACAGACCAATCTCCTTGCTGGACTCTGCCGTCAAAATCTTAGGCAGAGTCATTTTGCACAGAATGGAGGATTGGCTGGAGGAGAGCGGGATCCTTTCAGACCTGCAGTACGGGTTCAGGGCACATAGAGGGACAATTGACCAATGCCTGAACCTTCATTTAATTATTAGTAAATACACTGTGGTGAAGGGGGGGCTTCTTTATTTGGGATTTATGGACCTATCCTCAGCGTTTGATTTGGTTAATCGCCCAAAATTATGGACCATCTTACACAACTTTGGTTTGGACACTACTTTGGTTAATTTTTTACATGACCTCCACTCTAATTTGTTTGCAACGGTTAGGGCATCAAGGGACGGTAGGTGTACAGCAAAGTTTAGATCAGGGAGAGGGGTCAGACAAGGGTGCATCTTGGCCCCTCTACTCTTTACACTGTACATCAACGCCTTGGGGAAATTTCTGAACACAGCCACCCTGGATATTCCGCGTATGGGGGGCCTACCTATTCCGGTCCTCCTATACGCGGACGACGCTGTTCTCATAGCGCGGACTGGCATAGGGCTTCAAAAACTTTTGGACCATTTCGGCCAGTTTATGGAAGCCCTTGATTTAAAAATTAATACCGTCAAGTCCCATGTTATGGTCGTTGGTTCGCGAAAGAAAAACATGAAGATCAGATCTTTCAGCTCCAATAATTCACCAATTTCAAGGGTGCCCTCCTTTTGCTATCTGGGTGTCACTTTTGACGAGAGAGGAACCTGGAAGCCACAATTGAAACTCAAGGAAAATGGAGTAATTAGGTCAACAACAGCACTTCTGAGCTTCTCAAAAAAATTGGGCTCGAAACCTATGGAAGCAATGACCAGGATCTATAGAGCCAAATGCTTGGCAATTGCTTCCTACGGGGCAGACATTTGGGGCTATGTTTCAGTCTCAGGCATACAAATTGCCGAAAATAATTTCATACGGGCCTTGTTGACTCTTCCGAAATCTTCCCCCACACATTCAACGCATAATGAACTAGGTATGGGGTACGTTACTGATCTTCTAAAAATGTCCCCAGTACTTTGCTGGATTAAAACCTGGACCAATGAAGAAATCAGTCTGAATCACTCCATCCTTAAGGATTGTATATCTCTAGATAAAGCTCTTACCATCCCGTGGCTGGCATATGTTAGAGCGGCATGTGCGAGCCTAGGGCGTCCGGAAATGTACTCTCTTCCGCAACATCTCAAAAAAGAGGATGCAAAGTGGGTGAAGCAACATTTTCGATCTCTGTTGGAAGGCGAAAGAGAATCGGCTGAAATCAGTAAACCTACAGTCAGATTACTTTTTCAACTTTCCACTACTACAGAGATGGAACCCTATTTAAAATATGTCACAAAGCCCTACCATCGATTTCTGCTCATAAGGTTTAGATTTAATTTGATCCATCTCATCCTTGGCACGTATACAGATTGGGGTACTCCAGAAAATTTTCCTCCTTGTACATGCGACTGTTTCTCAACACAGGACACTCTGCATCTGGTTATGCTGTGTGAGCACTATCTGGTTCTGCGAAAAAAAATTCTTGTGCCCATTCTAAAACCTTTAAATTTCGTTCAGGTACGGCCAGCATTACTATATTTACAGATGTTGAACTCAGTGCCAGTCGCTTTTGGCGTAGCCTGTTTTTTAGTAGCTGCCACCAGACAGAAAAGAGTAAGAACTGCCGCATTATCAACTCATGAAATTTGATTGTTAGTATATACTCTGGTGAGATTTATATACTGTTATTCTTAGGTGTTCCCTGTATCTACCAAATCCCTTCTTATTAATGTCCCCTTTTCCCCTTGTTTTTAAGTAGGAATGCAATCAACTCTCTTTATTTATTTAATTGTTTTTTATAAAAAATTATCTTTGTATCATGTACTGCTTTTATGGTTTTAATTAACCGAATAAAGTTTTTTTGACTGACTGACTACTTTGAAAGCAGTTGCAATGAGAAGATCAAACAATTTTGCGTTATAAGAATGTAAATCCAAAACATCAGATAGGGAACCTAAAAAAATATGCAACGATGAAAATGGTTCAGAGAAATGAAAAATACGCATGCAATATTTCCAAACTGCGTTCCAAAAAGTGAGAACTGATGGGCAATCAAATAAGAGGTGAGTAAGTGTGCCTGGGTGAGAGGAACAGGACCAACAAAGGGGTGAGGAGGAAGGGGAGAATTTTGTTATGCTTACGGGGGTAATTAGAGCTCTATGGTAAAGAAAAAAAAGTGACTGAGTAATACGGGCTGAAATCGAAGTCTTAAACAGTTTAGACCATAAGCGATCCCAAACATCAACAGATAACGAGAAAGATAAATCATTTTCCCAAACAGTTTCAATAACAGTTTTAGGCCTAAGGCCTACATTCTCTAATAACAGTTTATAAATTAACGCAGCTTTAGGTATTTGTTGAGTAAACATAGTATATAATGGAGTGGAAGGAGTAAGGGAAGGGAGGGAATCAAAAGTCGGAAGGGTAGATAAGTGAGATAAAATGGCAGAAGTAATAATGTCAAATTCTTTGCGAAAATGTGCAGGTAAATCAAACATAGTTTGCATTATATCAAATGAAATAATAGATGAATCAGAAAAAAATTGGTACACAAACATAATATCCTTTTCTTTCCAATACTTGAAGTAGAAAGATTTACCCTTATACTTAAGATATTTGTTATACCATACGCTAGAGGAAAGAAAAGTTTGTAGCGGGGACGAGTCTTTCGAGAATATATTATGCAACAGAGTATGTGAGTATTTCAGTACAGGGTGTACAGTCAAGAATGAACAATTTGACATGAAAAGGGTGTGTTGGAAAGAAAAATCCTTTAACAAGGACCTTTCGACAGCAATCCATCTAGGTAGAGGGGTATCATTGAAATCGAACGCCAATGAGAAGGCTTGTTTTAATAAAAAGGCAGAATGGTACGATTGAAAATCAGGAAAGCGGACTCCACCTTCAGATTTTGGGCGTATAAGTTTATGTAAGGAAATACGAGATCTTTTATTATTCCACAGAAATTTGGAGCAGATGGAGTTCAGCCGATTGAAATATAATTTAGGGATTTTCACAGGTAGCATGGATACAGTATATAAAATATGTGGAGAAATCATCATTTTGATGGTGTCTAAACGACCCCACCAGGAAAGGAAAAGGGGAGACCATAATTGGAGGAGTGATTGGATCTTTTGAGTAAGGGAGGTAAAGGTCAGTTTGAGTGTGTCACGCAAGGTAGAGGAGAACCAAATACCCAGGTATTTGATCTTAGAGGGACACCATGCAAAATCCGTCGATGCAAACATATATTGGTAACAAGATGAGTTGAGGGGTAGGACCTCCGTTTTAGAAAGATTAGGCATATAACCAGAAACAGAGGAGTATAAGCGGACTTCTTCTAAAAATGGAGGAAGGGAAGAAACAGGATTAGCCATGTAAACCAGGACATCATCAGCATAGGCTGAAATTTTTGTCTCAATCGAGGACTGTGTGAACCCTTGAATTAGGGGGTTAGAGCGGATTTTAGTGAGGAAGGGTTCAAGGCAAAGAATGAAAAGTAAAGGGGAAAGAGGACAGCCTTGTCTTGTCCCTCTGGATAAGGGGAAGAATTTTGAGAATTGATTATTAACAAATACACTAGCACGGGGAGCAGAATATAGTAGATTAACTAAGGAAATGAAGTGGGGGCCAAACCCAAACCAATGTAATGCTTTAAACATGAATTTCCAATTAATTCGGTCAAATGCTTTCTCAGCGTCTAAGGATAGGGCAGCTAGAGGGGCTTTGAATCGTTTACTGTGGGAGATAATATTGGCAAAAACACGGGCATTATCAGCTGCAAGTCTACCTTTCACAAAACCAACTTGATCGGTTGTGATTAGCAGAGGAATAAGGGATTCAAGGCGGGCCGCTAAAATTTTGGCAAAAATTTTACAATCGTAATTAATAAGGGATATGGGACGATAGTTTTTACACAGGGAATGGTCTTTATCAGGTTTGGGGATTATGATTATGAGGGCATCCAAAAATGAGCCAGATGCTTTGGCATTTGCGATAAAGGAGTTAAAAAGTTGTAAAAGATGGGGGACAAAAATAGAATGCATGTTGGAGTAAAATTCAATTGGGAGACCATCTGGACCAGGAGCTTTCGCTTTCTTGAGGGAGGTAATTGCCTTGAGAATTTCCTGAGGGGTAATTTCAGACTCTAATTGATGGAATTCGGTGGGGAGAGATGGAGGAGGGGGGAGGTCTTGGAAGAAGCGGGAAAGGTCATCGTCATCAGGGTGGGTATCATCAGTATACAGGAGTTTATAGTAGTTATGAAATACTTGTGCAATATCCTCATCAGAAGAAACCGTTGTATTGGTTTCCTCATTGAGAATAGAGCCAATCGATTTTCGCTCAGATTTAATTTTGAGATAGTTTGCTAACATTTTCCCCGCTTTATTCTGACCCCCATGAAATTTAGATTTAACCTTCAAGAGGGTATTGCAAGCTTCAACTGTGGCAATTTGATTAAGTTCAGATTTGGCTTTAATAAGTTGGTGGAGAGCGTCAGGATTCTTGGACGAGAAGTAAGAGTGTTCAAGGGTCTTAATGTTGGAAAGTTGGGCGGTATATTTATCACGATTGAGTTTCTTTTTCCGAGATACATAAGAAATTGTGAAACCTCGTAAAGCAGCTTTAAAAGCATCCCAATTATTTGAAACTGACGTGTCTTGGGGTAAATTGAGGTCGAAGTATTCAGAGATAAAATCCTTAACTTTAGACATAAAAACAGAATCGGAGAGAAGGAAAGTGTTAAATTTCCAATGAGTGAAAGAGGAGGAGGTTTGGGCTAGGTCAAAAGTGGCATAAACAGGTGCATGATCCGAAAGAAAAATAGAACCAATTTCAGATTTCTGAATCGCAGGGAGAAGGGATTTACTGACTAGGATATAATCAATTCTGGACCTGGTGTGGTGAACATTGGAGTAGAATGTATATTCGAGTGAATTTGGATTACATGTTTTCCACACATCGAAGAGAGGACGTGAGGCAATGGCTGATTGGAAGGATTTATGTGTCTTATCCGGCTGGAATTTGGAGGAAGATAGTCTATCTGAAAAGGGGTCTAACCATTGGTTAAGATCGCCAGCTAAGACAATATTAGGGCAGTCAATGGAGGAAATGAGGATTTTGACATCAGTCCAAAATTTAGGGTCAGGGCGGACAGGGCCATAAATATTGAGGAGCACCATAGTTTTGTTTTGTATAGTCACCTTTGACATAACCCAACGACCTTCTGCATCCGATTGAGAGGATAGAATTTGAACATCCAAACCTTTACGAAATAATATAGCAACACCACCTTTTTTATCAACAGCCGGAGAAAATACAACTTGACCCACCCACGCCCTCTTAAGTTTCAACGATTCGACATCTGTACAATGCGTATCTTGGAGAAAAGCAATCTGAGCGTTTAACTTGGATAAGTGGGACAATACCTTTTGACGTTTAACAGGGTTGCCGAGACCACGAACATTCCACGTAACAAAGTTACACATGATGGAAGGCAAGGGATGAGGGTAACAACTGGATCCAATACACTGCAGGTAGGGAACAACAAGGAGAGACAATGGAGACAAACATGTTAAAAATGTGATTCAAGTACGCAATATAAACATAGACAATACATATCGGGTAAAAATAGAGAAACAGTAGACGAGGAAGCATGATATTCAGTAGGAGAGGTGAGGAGGAACAATGAGGAGTACTGGAGTTAGTAATAAGAGAGGAAATAAGCGACACAAAGAAGAGAACGGAGCATAAATGAGCAAGGGATAAACATGAATGGCCTGTGAAAAGAAGAAGAAAAAGAAGGAAAAAAAAAAGAAGGAAATAGATAAGAAGCAGATCAAGGCAAAGACGCCAGATCTGAGAAAAAAGAGAATGTTTAGAAAGCAGGAGCATGGAGACGCCAACGCGGGCGCCCACCCCACAGAGCGAGGACAACGCGGGAATATAGATAGGATATAATCAACAAGAAGAGAAGTCATAGTAAAAAATGACACGAAAGAGATCTGGACAAGGCCACAACAGTCGTCATGACAGAAGAAAAGTGAGGGCAGAATTTAGAAAAGAGTTATGTTCAGTCATTAGTGTCCATCGTGGATGTAGAGACGGTTTGTAGATACTCTCGAAGCTTCTGTGGATCATCAAAGGTACGGGAACGACCATTGTGTGTTATTCTGCAGAGACAAGGATGAAGAATTCCATATTGAATGCTTAATTCCCTCATACGTGGACGCAGATTGAGGAACTCCTTGCGGCGTGCATTCGTGGCATTCGATAAATCCTGGGCTATGAAGATGGTGTGGCCCGACCAAATAAGGCGACGTTTCGCTCTTGCAGCTTTAAGAACAGTCATCAATTCAGTGAATTCCAGAAAAAGTAGGATAATGCCTCTGGGTTTGGCCGGGTTAGATGTTGGAAGTCCCAAACGATGAGCACGCTGTATATTTAGGGGAGTAGATTCAGGTTGGAGTTCCAAAAGTTCGTAGAGGAATTTGCGGATGAAGGACACCATATCACCCTCCCCAAGGGACTCCGGAACACCATAAATACGGAGGTTATTCCGCCTGTTACGATTTTCAAGGTCCTCTGTGTGAAGTTTCAACTGCTGTATCTCCTTTTCAAGAATAGGAATTTTTGTAGAGACATCCTGAACGTCACTAATACGTTGTTCTAGTTGCAGGACTTTATTTTCCATGACGACCCATCTGTCTTCTATCTGCTTGAGCTTCTCATTTGTTGCCACCATGAAAGGTTGTAGGCCACGAACCTCTTCTAAAATGGAATCCAGCACGGGGTTCTGAGAGGAGCGAATTGGAGATGGAGGGTCATTCTTAAGGCGTTTAGGTGTGGTACCGGTGACAGACGATCTCGCATGGCCTGCGTTCTGAGACATGTTGCCAACAGAGGGGCAAACTGGGAGGCCCACAGGAATGAAAGTCACACCGTAACAATCGATTTGCTGAGACCCTATGGTCCGATGTATACGAAGTACTGGAAAGAAGAGGTCATGTAAGAGGTAACATGTGGCAATGGAGAAGCAATACTGCAAACCTACACGGTATGCATCGAGATGCAGCAAAAATCAATTTCATGCGAAGCCAAAGAAACCATCCAGGAATATGGTATCAAAGAGACAGCAAAGCGTTCATGAAAAATGGGACCCAAGGTAAGTATTAAATGTGCCATGAAGGGTTAACAGCATAGGAAAGGAAGGTATGAGGTAATGCGCAAGGAGCACCTCAAAATGGCCGCCAAGATGTATTGTGAATAGGATTAGAAGTCCTGAGGAGAACTTTGGCGGTAAAAGTCAAGAAAACGTATTGGTAGCAGGAGGCGCATACCTTGGCACATACCTTTTCCCAAGATGAGCATTCAGTGCAGCAGACGGGCCATTGGAGCGGTGGAAATGCCAGAAAACGGGACGCGAGCGCGGCGGCACAAAATGGCGGCCGCCCGCGTCCCGTGACAAGTGGAGAAGAGACGGCAACCAAAAGATAAGAAAGCGGCAATTACGAGCGCCGCTTATGCTCGTAAGACACGGGGACCATGTTCCGCCGTGTAATGATGCCGTTTGCCAGACTCCGTGTGCGGAGAAAATTGCTGAAAAACAGAGAGGAATCCCGCGTAGGTCCGGAGCTCACGGGTGAAGCGCCATAACACGCCGGCGCGTAAGCCACGCCCCATCGTAATGACCTTTTTTGACTACTAAATTAATTTGTGAACTGACTCATATACGAAGAGGTCGGTTCACAAAATATGGAATTCTGGATTAATTGCAATCTGACCTTCTGAATCACTACATGTGCTTAGTACATATGAAAAAGGGTTTTATCATTCACAAACTATCCGATTTACCAATTTGGAAGATTGGGGAACGCTAAACCCCTTTGTTCATCTGACCCCTGGTTCAAGCTATACAACATTGGCTGCGGGTCTCATAAACCTACTTCCCTGATGCAAAGGTTTCACAACCACATCTGTACTAAGGATATCTATTTCAGATATACAAGGGCTACTTTAAAAACGATATTCAGAAAAACAACCAATTTGTGCAACAATTTCTTCACATTTATGAAGCTGGGACCCACAAAGAAGAAATTTGCTATCTTGAGCTATGAGAGGTAGATGGTGGACTTGAATATGGCAACACCTCCATTGTATTATTGTTTTATATCTTTGTAGAAATGTAGGTGTAATGAGTAACTTATGAGAGCTCACTCTGTGCCTTCTTTTTGTTTTCAATGCAGCCTCACACTGTGGTGTTTATTGGTTTTTTTGCTGGGTGCCCTGTCCGTCAGTGGGAAGTGTACTTACTTCGGGGGCCAAGGGAAGAGCCTACTCCCACACAACCCAATCCAGCTCCCTGCCCATCTGAGACATTCTTGGGAATCCCTGGGAGCTGGCAGTCTCTCAGTCTCAAGCCCGGGTGGGCGATGATTTGGTTTATGCCATACTTCCCCCAGGCACAGGTAGGGGAGCATGGGGACGCACTCCATGAGTAGTGTTCACTATTTAACTTTCTGTGTCAAGGAAATGTGGTTCCCTGGGACAGCATTCTTTCCCTTGTACCCATGAAATGGGGACCATGGGCCAATAGTGTATCTGGGAATGGGGCCCCATTACGTTAGAATAAGGAGGTTACGCCAACCCCGAGTGCTTGGCCCTCCCTGGAAGACTTAGAAGAATTTGCGGTGAAGTGCCATGCACTTTGTTCTCTGCCCAGTTCTCCCGGGGGACCAAGCCTTTGAGGCCTGTTTCACCTGCCCTGAAGAGCCGATTTTGACACTTTTGTTCTCATTTTGCTCCTAATGGAAAGCTTCTGGCACCAGGAGCATTCACATTAGGTCTCCTTGTCTCTAACTTGGACTTTCGTCGAGTGGCGTGACCTTTGCTGCTACCTTCCAGACCTGTCCTCAGCCTGGGCTTCTGATACCCTTTTTTGTTTAGCCATATCTTCTACAGCTCCTCAAAGGCCAACAGGTAGACTATCCTCAATGCCACACTCTTTAGGTCCCACATCCTCCTGTCTGCTTCCAGAGCCCCAGTGTGTCAGCAGAGTCAAGGGCTAGTCTACAAATGTCAGGGTAACCCTCCATGTTCCACTAGCAGGTCTGATACCCCTGCTATTCCTTAGGAGGTCCAAGGATGTACGGCTGGCCCAGGAGAGACCCATTCTAGTCCTGGGAGCTAGCTGATGCCAAAAAATCAAGGCTGGTGCACCAAACATTGGAGACAAGTAGCATCTCCCTCTCTATGCACATCCAGGCCTGTGACAAAAAGCACAGCACTCTCTTGCTCTAAAATATTTCTGGTGCTGCTCCTGAGATATATTTTTTCTTCGTATGAACTCCTCTACTACACGATGTGGTGTAATAACATAACAGCGGAAATTTCACATTATTCATAATATCATAATATGAAATGCCTCCTGTTATACGTATGCCAACGTGTTACAAATTATGCTGGATGTACTCTGATCATAGTGAGACATAAATCAACTATCACAAAAGTTTGGCGATGTTAGTTTGCCCTAAAAGTTGGCATAGGCTATATCTGGGTCAACTTTTAGACTTTGAAAGATCAACGATAGAGAGGCAGTTTTAAACCATACAGAACATTGTAGGGCCCCATAGAGTCTGTGGCAGTCTTGGTTCTTGCAGATTGTTCTAATACTTGAAGCAGGAAGGAGCGTGTTCATCTTTGTGCCACTGAATCGGACACCAGTGCTTTTAAAGTAAAGGAACTCAGCAAATTGTGAAATATCATTCTATGATGAACCTGAATAAATTTGACAATGCCAAAGTGCAAAACAGTTGATAGCTAAGCCAACAAAAACAGCACATCAGTACACATAAGTCAGGGATATAGTAATCATTGAAAAGCAAATAGTAGGAAATGAAGGTGCTATAGTGATACTGACCACCCTGCTACCTAGGGTGTGTGCCTGCCTAAGGCAATGCCCCTGGCAGAAATTGAACAAAGAATAGGTACCAAAGCACACACGAAATGTCCGTATAGTTAAGATAAATCAAAACAAGTAGTCTGAAGTAAATACATTTGTAGGACCCATAGCATTCTTCTTTTCTCATAAATTGCTTTATTCCTGAAATGTTCAATATCTTGGTATGTAAAAAGACATAAGCAGCTGACACGTGTTTCCATTGGACTTCTTCAAGGCTAAATGCCTTGTCAAGTAAGCCTAGAAACTTAGGAGCACTGTCCATGTTGCATCCCAACAAAGAGGAGACTATTAAGCTGATCATAGAGACAGGTACGTCTCTAAGATAACGTCTCACTATGAGGACAAGATGCCATACATCGAAAATAAGCCACTGCAACTAGTGCGTCTAGGTATAGAGAGAAGCGAGTGTAGTCCGCAGGGGAACAATAAACGGAGTAAGCTGTTATGCCGAGTCAGTCTCTCAACGAAGCGAGAAAGGCCTTGGTGAGCCTGGGAGCATGTGTCACGTCCGGAGAATAAGCTAAGGCAGTTCCTAGTGCCAAAGTGCAGACCAAGTGTGAGTTAGCTTTCCTTAACCCAAAAATAAATGGCCTCAATGCACAGGAAATGTACTCCCTGCATTGCACTATGGCCTGGTGACTACTTAGCGGATGGGCCTCCAGGTCAGAGATTTACACCAACAGAGCCAGTGGAGGCTCTGCCAGTGTAAAGCTGGAGCTTCCCCCGACTCTAAATAGAGCGGGAAAACAGCGAGTTTGGCAGGACAAAAGCAGCACCAATTTACAACAGTGCTTCTGCTCCACTAAACAATAAATGAGACCCCAGGTCCTGGTCCTAAGAGTCCACTTCCTCCTTCCATCTTTGAATGGCTGATTATGGATTATAGAAGTTGTAAACGAAAATCAAAAAATGTGCATTCTAATTTGCATTTTCTCAATGTCCCTTTGCTAGAAATTAATAACAAAAAAATTCTGATAACAGTTGTAAAAAAATGTATATGTATCTGCAATCTTTGAGGCACAGAGGAAAACAGCGAGCAAGCACCATCTTACCTGATAGCGCCAGCTTGGGAGAGCGCACAGGGAACCAACCACCAGCGGACCAAGGACTCGAACTTCCCGCCACCAGCCGCGCCGCCGCCACGGGACTACAAATCCCATCAGGCTCAGCGGCGGCGCGTTCCCCGACGCGGTAAACGCGCCGGGAGGGGCACTATAACACAGGAAGCCCTCGGTGGAGCGGGGGGAGGCAATCTTTGAGGCACAGAGGAAAACAGCGAGCAAGCACCATCTTACCTGATAGCGCCAGCTTGGGAGAGCGCACAGGGAACCAACCACCAGCGGACCAAGGACTCGAACTTCCCGCCACCAGCCGCGCCGCCGCCACGGGACTACAAATCCCATCAGGCTCAGCGGCGGCGCGTTCCCCGACGCGGTAAACGCGCCGGGAGGGGCTCTATAACACAGGAAGCCCTCGGTGGAGCGGGGGGAGGCAATCTTTGAGGCACAGAGGAAAACAGCGAGCAAGCACCATCTTACCTGATAGCGCCAGCTTGGGAGAGCGCACAGGGAACCAACCACCAGCGGACCAAGGACTCGAACTTCCCGCCACCAGCCGCGCCGCCGCCACGGGACTACAAATCCCATCAGGCTCAGCGGCGGCGCGTTCCCCGACGCGGTAAACGCGCCGGGAGGGGCACTATAACACAGGAAGCCCTCGGTGGAGCGGGGGGAGGCAATCTTTGAGGCACAGAGGAAAACAGCGAGCAAGCACCATCTTACCTGATAGCGCCAGCTTGGGAGAGCGCACAGGGAACCAACCACCAGCGGACCAAGGACTCGAACTTCCCGCCACCAGCCGCGCCGCCGCCACGGGACTACAAATCCCATCAGGCTCAGCGGCGGCGCGTTCCCCGACGCGGTAAACGCGCCGGGAGGGGCTCTATAACACAGGAAGCCCTCGGTGGAGCGGGGGGAGGCAATCTTTGAGGCACAGAGGAAAACAGCGAGCAAGCACCATCTTACCTGATAGCGCCAGCTTGGGAGAGCGCACAGGGAACCAACCACCAGCGGACCAAGGACTCGAACTTCCCGCCACCATCCGCGCCGCCGCCACGGGACTACAAATCCCATCAGGCTCAGCGGCGGCGCGTTCCCCGACGCGGTAAACGCGCCGGGAGGGGCACTATAACACAGGAAGCCCTCAGCGTCGCGGGACGCGAGCGGGACGCCCGGGACAAGCCCGGGCAAAGGGCGGGCCGTCTGAGGCCGTCCGAGGACGACGGAGGACGGGACGGGCCACCCCGCTGACATCCACCAATTTTGAACATCCCGCAAGTAGTTCCCCATATACACTGCCCCAATTGGTGATCAAATTGCTATTCTCCTTGCAATGTCCACAAGGGGCAGTCGCAGCAAGACTGCTGCAGGAGCTGGGAAAGTCACCGGGCCAATTGATAATTTCATCTCCAGGGCCAATGAAGCAATTGATCATGGAATTTCTTTATTGGAGCGAAGAGTCTCCCTGGAACTGGCACAAGCTAAACGTTCTTCCTTGGGTCTCCTTGCCACAGCAAAAACACCCAATAGGAATAACCTTGCTGATGGCGTCTTCGCAATTAGTGCCAGTGCAGAGATCCACACTATGCCTAACACCGTGGACTTATCAGTAACACAATTTCTCTCAGACTCATTACGGAGTCTGGAGAAATCGCCTAATCTAGACATTACTGATAACTTCAACACACAATTGGATCTCGTCACTAACTCTATTCCAGCAATGAGTTTTCCTGAGAGCTCGGGTATAATATCTATTGTAGAATCCCAACTACCTCCTATCTTACCAACAGACACTACATGTGACCAAGCCACAGACCCAATCTTGTCTACAGACCTTGATCCGATGGCCAAAAACTTCTCTCCTTCTCGAGATGTGGTCACTACACACACTCTCGTGGATTCGACCCCTACCTCAAGAGCATTGCGAGGGTTAAGGGAAGGAGCCATACAGAAACAGAAACAGCCCCAAGGCTCAAATACATTCATTGGAAGCCCTCTTCCCCAGAGAAAGCAAGGGAAAAACCCACCCAATAACCAAAAAAAGGCTAGTAAGAAATCTAATGTAGGGTCAGGTCACAAAGGAGGCCCGTCCCCTAAGGAGGGGTCATGCGAAGACTGCTCCTCAACAAACCAACTTATAACAAAGGTTGGGGAAATCATTTCTGCCCATCTTGCTACTATCGAAAAAAGGCTAGGGAATATGGAAAAACAACTTAACGAACTAAGTGCCCTAGTTAAAAGCCCACCAACCAAAGACACACCAGTCATAGCGGCAGCAAAATCACATATTCAACCTCCCTCGGGGCAAGTCGTGAAGAAACCAGCTACAGACCTTAGTAACACACATAAGCCAACCCCACCTCCGAAGGAAGCTCTGAAAAAATCCAACCCACCCACCTTAAACACAATCCCACGGGGGAAACAACCTAACCCAATACAACCAAAGGGGAATACCACTAGTAATCATAGGGACAAGAATAAAGGAAATCATGGAAGATTTCATGCCAACTTGCCCCCCGGATCTAGTCCATACGTAGTGGTAATGACGGGAGTCCCCGAGATATCGGACAATATTGAAGAGCCTACCTGGTCTCTTTTAAATAAAGTCAGTTTCTGGTTAAATAATAACAGACCCCTACCCCCATACTGCAGGAGTAACATCCTAACAGTCAGAAGAGTACCGTGGGTGGGCCGCGAAACACAGAAAACACATGGTGACTGTGTGATTGTTAACTTTGACGACCCACGCGCGGTAGAACATATCTGTTCATGGAGAAGTGAGGGGTATAGCGAAGGCATAGAAACAAGGCACCTCTCATTTTTCTATCCATCTAGGAGACCCAATCAGCACGATCATACCTTCGAAAGAAACTGGTGCCAGGTGGGGAAAGAAGATGCAGGAAATAACTGGGGTGAGTGGGGGTTAGATAATCATAGGCATCCCCATAGGAACATACTAAACCGAGATGCCTACTGGGGCATACCAGTTTTCAATAGATTCAGCAGCCTTGAGATGGTTGACTGACTCCCTTCACCACCCGGGCAGCTGAACATTGAACTGGAGGGAACAAAACTGGGTCGCCCCGATGAGTTAGTCAAAATCACAGAGATGCACGATAAGGAGAAACCAAGCACCCAACTGGCCCAAAACCATCATAGGTTGCCATTAGCAAGGAAAGACCAAGTAATGGACAACACTACAGGATGTAAAACATCCAACCCCCCAGATCCATATATTCATAAAAACCCTAATAGTGTGCTAACAATTGTCAGCTGGAATGTAGCCGGACTCCAACAACGGGTGTCGGACCTGGAATGGTTAAAATTTATATCTAACAAAGACATTATAATGTTACAAGAGACATGGGCCACCTCTGAAATAGCCATAGAGGGTTTTGAATGTTATAGCATCTGCGCTCAAAAGCCAGTTTTTGGACGCCCTATGGGAGGCTTGCTGATTGGGTTCAGAATAACTCTAGGGGGGGCTATTAAGCCAATACCAACTAAGAGCCCAAATATTCAAATCATCGAGTTTACATGTAGATCACCGCTACACCTGATCAACTTTTATAATAACGATTTTCACTCGACCCCTAATAAGAACTATATAGAGCTATTTGATAACATTACAAAAATAACCGAATTAGCTATCAATTGTGCAAACAATGGGATCATCCTAGCTGGAGACTTTAATGCCAAACTATCGAAAACCAAAGCAGGCACAAACCAACTAGATAGGGCCACCAAACGCGGGAATGAACTGAAAAACTTCATAAATACCCACACCCTATCAAATATAATGGATACATTTATAAATAGCGATGCCGCTTATATTCCAACTTTCAGAGGGAGAGATTTCTCGAGCACAGTAGATTACATCTTCACGTCTGTTTAACTACTAGATAAAGTCATCCAAGCAGGAGTGGTTAAAACAGCCTTTGGAGACCATAATGCATTAGAACTCAGATTAAGAATGGGCCCGATCCAAGCACCCCCCCGCACCTTGGGAGCAAGGGATATCATGACATCAACAGATACCCTCAGGTTAAAGTGGAAAGGGGTGAATTGCGGAGCCATTATGGACATTATTATGAACAATCATCAACCAACAGTTGCCTCCTGTTCACTCACCGATGGGAACCACCATAGGATAATTAAAGACTTTGCAAATTTGTGCCATGTTATTAAGACTCTACTGACAGTCCCCCACAGGAATAATAACGGCGAACCTAGGTGGTTTGACAGCTGTTGTTCAGGGGCAAATAAGGCTCTTCGCAAAGCATTAAACTCCAAACCAAGGAACCAAGTAGATGTACGGTCCGCCAGGCAAGCCTACAAAATAGCTATAGGGATAAGGAAGGCCACCATGATAGAGGAACATTGGAATGAACTCTCAGTTTCCGCTGCTGTGGGAAACAGTGCAACTTTTTGGCCTGCTGTAAGGAAGATGCGGGACATGGGTAAACAATTGTCACCAATCAGCTGCACTATTTCAAGTCAGAATTGGGAGCAACATTTTTCCAAAATATATGCTAATCCTGCTGCTCCCATAGAAGACCATAACTACGACAAACTGAGCCCACTGGATATAACCCTGGGGGTGGTCGTTCTGGCCATCAACCAAAGCCTGGGGAACAAGGCGCCAGGGCCAGATGGCTTCCCAATTGACTTAATCAAACACAAACCAGAATTTTGGGGGCCTATTCTGGTGAATGTTTTCAACAGCGTATCGACGGGCGCCATCCCTGCCACCTGGTCAACAAGCACAATAGTGCCTATTTACAAAAAAGGTGAAAGATCTGACCCTGCAAACTATAGGCCCATCTCACTCTTAGACAACACCCTGAAAATCTTGGGCCGGGTGTTGTATAACAGAGTGAATGATTGGGCCGAAGAAACAGGGGTGCTGGACAGATGTCAGATGGGCTTCAGAAGTAAGGTTGGGACAACAGAACAGTGCCTGAATCTCAATCTCATAATAGGCAAATATACCATAGCCAAGGCCTCTCCTATCTACCTAGCCTTTATGGACTTGTCGTCCGCATTCGACCTAGTGAATAGGTCGAAGTTGTGGGCGACACTCCTTTCCTATGGCCTTGATGAACCTTTGGTACACTTCCTAGCCTACCTACACGCGGACACTAAAGCCCAGGTACGAATTGGAATGGAGGGTGAAATCTCGGGGGCAATTAAGGTAGAAAGAGGCGTCCGACAGGGGTGCGTTTTAGCACCCCTGCTGTTCATCATCTACATAAACGGACTAAGTGACTCCTTGAAAAAAACAACAACGGATGTCCCGAAAATCCAAGGGAACCTGCTACCCGCACTCCTCTATGCAGATGATGCGGTGATCATGGGCCTAACACCGAATGCTCTCCGCGCCCTGGTCAAGAGCTTTGCACATTTTATGGGGAACCTGGACTTGAAGGTGAATTTTAAAAAATCATTTATCATGACATGTGGGCCAGGGGCCAAACAACTCAACTCCATTTCGATTGGACAAGAGAAGTTACACTCCACCAAATCATTCCCCTACTTAGGCATGGTCTTTGCTGCGAACGGCCTGTGGAGTGGGCATCTTGCCCACGCCACAGGCAAGTTCTCAAAGGCCATAAATTCAATCCTTGCCTTGCCGCGGCCAAAAAGGTCAGAAACAACTGAGGCAATCGTGAAAATTTATAAATTGCAATGTGTCCCGGTTGCAACCTATGGCGCAGAAATTTGGGGGATAGTGAGCCCATCTAGCCTGCAGACAGAAGAAAACCGGTTATGTAGAAAACTTTTAGGAGCTCCAATATCCTCTTCTCGGTATATCTGCCATGCCGAGCTCAACCTGCCCTACATAACCGATTTCATCGCCACGCGACCTGCAATATTCTGGTTGTCCATTTGGGCCAATGAACGTGCTACCTTAACACAGGAAATTGTGTCCGAATGTTTAAACTGTGACAAAGGTATGAGCATCCCGTGGCTTCGGGCAACAAAGGAAAGCCTAGATAGCATTGGCAAAACTCATCTTTTTAACGACCCTTCCCAGATTAGGAGCACGGACAAAAAGGACACACAAATCGAACTCTATGCCCTCTTTAGGGAGAAGAGGTTGGAGATAGAACTACAAAAACAAACTGTCAAATCATACGTGACCAACATAAACAATGACCTATCTCCACAACAAATACCTCTATACCTAAGACTCCCCATGACCAACTGGGAAAGGTCACTTTTATTTCGCCTAAGAGCTGGATCTATAAAATACTCACTTTCCTTTCCCATGGGCCATAGCACGATGAATTTTGGACACGAGCTTGGCCCTTGCCCCTGCGATGGACACAGTAGACAAAATGACTTACATTTCTTCTTTCATTGTAAATTGTTTATGAAATATATTAAATGGTTTTTAGCCCCATATTTTAAAAAACAAAGGCCAGTTTCCCTAATTCAATCATATCTTATGCTTTTAAAATTAGAAAATGATGAACTGATTTTCCGCGCTAGTTCATTTCTGAAAGTCATCTTTCATGCACGGAAATCTATGGAATCTCCCTGAAACGCTCACATGCCTAAAATGCCTCCCTTGCATTAGCACTTTAGCTAATTGGAATGCACATTGGAACGCACTTTAATAATCTGACTTTGATTGTTTACATTAATACTTGAAAACCAATTGCAGTTTTTAACTATTCATGGAAATTGTGTGAATTATTTCTAAACATGTATTTTTTATGTAATATGTGACTTTTATGGATTTCTTGCAATCCGAATAAAGTTTTCTTTGAATTAATAATAATAGTATATGTATCTGAAGAAGATGTAAATGTGATGACAATAACATTGAACTTAGAAGTTATGTTGTTCTACATCCATATTCTTAATTGCAGTTAGCAACATCATTGCGGAGAATCAGTAGGTTTCTAGCAAGTCTTTGCTCCCACCCCGCTAGTCTCTCTCAACACTCTTCTTGACGCACTGAGGATCCCTGGTGAATGGTCTTTGTGTGTTAAGGGCATCTAATTGGGTTCTTGTAATGGACAATTGTTTAGGTTTTTGTTGGAAGAAATGACCATCTTCTGCGTGGTATTCACCTGGCATTTTACCTACACTGTTTTTATCATAGAACTCTGTGCTCTTTACCCCTGCTAACCTGTGGTGACCAGTGGTAAAGTGCTTCTGCTCCCCTTTTAAACATGGTGAAATTGGGGTTGTATGACGTTACAACGCATACTTTTACAACGCACACCTTTACAACTTATTTTTTACAAAGCAACATCCATTACAACGCATTCCATTACAACGCATGCCATTACAACGAATTTTTAAAAACTACCTTTACAACGCATTCCATTACAACGCATACTACCTTTACAACGCATACCATTACAACGCATAACATTACATTGCATGTATGGTAAGTATTGGATAGTGTAGGGGTATAAATTACTATTCTAACTCCATGGGGTGCAACAGTAGGGTAAGTGTTGGATAGTGTAGGGGTAAAAATTACTATTCTCACTCCAGGGGTTGCAACAGTAGGGTAAGTGTTGGATGGTAATGGTATGCGTTGTAATGACTGCGTTGTAATAACATGCGTTGTAGTGTCATGCGTTGTAATGGTTGCGTTGTAATGGCATGCTATGTAATGGATGTTGCATTGTAAAAGTTTCGTTGTAATGGTAGTGCGTTGTAAAAGTTGCGGTGTAAAGTTTGTTTCCCTGAAATTGGTATACACCTGACATACACCGTTAATTCAACATTTGTTTTAAATTACAAATATTTCAAATTCACTCTACACATGACTTTAAACAAAATGTAATATATGTTAAATAAAAATTAAATGTTACTTTGGGTAGGGTTTTTAAATTATTCTTCAAGGAATATTATTTATAAATGAAATAAATGGATTGTAATCAATTAATCATTTTAACACATTTATCTTAATGCATGAATATCACTTAACATATTATTTTAATAATTCTAGGTTTATAGTAAATATTTTAAATGATTTCACATATATATTTTCACTAAAATGTACTATTTTCTTTTCAAGAATAGTGAACTTTAATATTATCCCTGTGCTTTGCCATTAGGACATATTGGCTGCGGTGGCAAAGATGTCCATTCCCATTTGAAAAAAGTGACTACTGTATATCCTGTGGTAGGAAACTCCAACAGGGGAAATGGTGTTGATTAACAGCAAAGTGCAACAGTAGTTTCACACTTGAGTAGATCTACATATGTAAATGTATCTTTTGGAATCAGGCCCAATGTGTTTAGTAGTGGTGCAACTGACAGGTTTTTATAGATTTGAGGTTCGCAGCAGTACAATGGTAGTGCAAGAGAGAGAAGTCTACATGAGCAATGTTAGGACATATCTAATTGATATCAATTGGCTGTAAGAGGCAGCAGCTTGAATTTTACTGATCACAATATTGTGTTAGCATCTTTTCATCAGAAAAATGCAAATGATGAAACACCTATCTTCCATATCTGATTGTACTCTTCAGAGGTGTGCTGCCCAAGAAAGCTCATGCCCTTACCTAATCTGCTTGCATGTTCCCTGTGCCTTGGATTAGTGAGGCAATACTGTATCTGACTCACTGAGGCAGATCAACTAGATATTGCTTAATACCTGTAGGAAGGATGCTCGTCCGTTTGTAACCACAGTAACGAAAACATTTTAGCTTGAACAAAGGCGAACGTCCTTTCATAGTAAACAACTTATTTTGGTTTCTCTGTGGATTTACTGCGTTGATCTACTTTTATTTCTTAACATACTAACTCAAGGTGATCTTTACTTTTCTGAGATCCAATGGTCTGGTCCCCTCGGTGAGGGTAATATTTAATTACCACTTCTGTTTCTGTACAGCTCTCTGAGCCGTAGTACTTCATACCAACCCATGCCATCTGCAAGATGCCTAGAAAGACTCCAAGCATGTAATTATGGAACCCCTTTACAGTTTGGCAGACAAAGTGTGTACCATTGGCATAGCACAGTACTTTACTACCTCCATGCTGAGGGTTCTCAGCCCACATAATTTAGAGATGCCCACTGACCCAGCAGATATCTCTTGAATTGGCAGGATTCACCATCACGGCGGTTCCTGTCAATGCACTGAAAGTTTGACAGATGACCCCGTGAACATGATGGAGCTGTTCGGCAAACCTTCAATATTTTTTAATTTTGAAAAACAAAATTCAAAAACAGGATTTTCTTTTTGAAAATTAAAAAAATAACTTGGCTTGGCTATCATTACAAGTTTTCCCTGCGTCTTACTGACAGGTTTTACTTGGTGGTGGCAGACACTGAAAACTGCCATATTGACCACACAATTTAAACCGAGAGGGCAGTCAAATGGCCAAACCTACAAAGAAAGGCCCTTACTTTGTCGAGGTGTCAGAGGTGTATGTCATTGGCGGAGATGGCATAGTTTCCTCTGCTGACATGCTTCAGTTCCACCCGAAACTAAATGAGGGGGGTAGAACTTCAGTTTGGCGGGGAGGGTACTTTGTTACTTTCAGGATGTAGTACTCTAAATTAGGTCCCATGTGCCTTAAGTTACATGATCTGCCTCACTTCCCCATGGTTTGGGATGAAACCCAGGAGCGTTAGACTGTTCTCAGACTTGGGTTACCCCTAAAATAAGCACTTTTCTTCCAGAAGAGCTTCATGCCTTGCTAATTTGCTGTCATAGGAAAGAGGTCTACAACCTTTCCTCTTTTACGGCCGATCAGCGTCAAAAGAGAGTGAAAAGGGGGGGCCCTCGGCCCCCCCGCACGCATGGCGGCGCGGCGACCGTCGCCCCCACTCTCTCCGTTGTTGCCATTCGGCGGTGGGGGCGTGCCCTGGGGGGCGCGGCCCACCGCCGATTGGCTGGTGGCCCCCTTGACCCGGATCCTGGGAAGTGGGTCCGGGTCAGGGGGGGCGGGCTAGAGGAGGGGCCACCTGGCCCCTCTGGAATAAAGAGATAGGGAGCGCCCAGGAGACCCCCTTGTCCCTGGACGCTCCCTCGCCGAAACGGTGTGCCCCGCGCTCGGGGCTTCTTTGTTTTTAGGAGTTCACGGGACCAGCCTCGCGGGGAGGCTCCTTAACCCTGTTTTTATTTTCCAGGTTCAAGAAACGCAGTGAGGACCGAGCCAGCGGTGTTGTAGGCTCGCAATGGGCAGAGGGAGCATTCCGGTGGTCGAAGATCTACAATCGCGGAGGGAGCAGCCATGACCGGCGGGGCGAGCAGGGCGGCGAGCGAGAACCGTCGGAGTCAAGCAGAGCTCCGTATCACGGGACGGATCGTTTCTCACGAGGGCATCCCTGCACACGGCGGCACTAGGACAAAGTTAAGTGACCGAAGCAAACCAGATGTTTGGCGTGGGGAGCGTTTTTGTGGTAGCTCATTTGGTGGAGAATGAAGCGACGGTATGTATGCCGTCTGCGAAGTGCCCGAATATATGACCTTTAAACCGCTTTATTCATGGCATAGAACTCTTTCAAACGAATTTTCTCCCATATGACCTAAAAATACATGGGTGTATTTCACCGATTTCGTTTTTCTCTGCTAATCATTTTGTCCACGCTATTCACGATATGGTAGAATAAGTTCAGGAGGGGGGAGACAGGGGTCTTGTTTTACTAATTCTTTTGAAACACAGAGCAGCAGTAGGGTTTTCGTAAAAGGTCGCCTTGAAGGTATCACTTGTAACACTGAACTTCTGGGGCCTCGGAAAAGGTCCGATTGTTCGTACTTTTGTGATATTTAAAGAAGTGCAAAGAGCATCCAACAGAACATTATTGTGGGCAATCTGAGTGAGTCTGAAGTAAACGAACATTAAATAACAGGTCTTTCGTTTAAGAGGCGAATCCTGTATAATATTCAACATAAGACTGCGTAGCCTTAGGAGACGCACCGCGCTCGGCGCCTGTGGAATATGTAACACTCGCCAGCAGGGCCTCAGTGCTCCTGTAATGTGTTGGAGAGGGGTCAGCGCAATGCATGCTGGATTCTGTTTATGCCTTTAAATAGGCACGATGTACTGAAATGTGTTATGGGCATAATAACGGAACACGCGCTCACAAATGACATCAGGAAAATCAAATGCTTGCTTTTTAATGTTCTCCCGGCCTCACCGCTAGCTTCTAATAAAGTCTGTTGCCTCTATAATGTTAGATTGTGGGCAGGAGGTGGACGTAGCTTTGCATACTCCGAGCGGCTATTTTTCACTTAAGTCTGTTCGAATTAATTTTACTCCCAAGCTGTCCATCAGAGGGTTCCTCATAAACCTGAGCGATTTGCAGGAACACTATGTGACCTTCGGAAAGGGGGGGCCCTCGGCCCCCCGCACGCATGGTGGCGGTTAATAACACTTTAATTTATCATTACAACATCATACAGGGTGTCTACAAAGAAATATAATCTATTTATGTGTTTCAGTGCAGCAAATTGACCATACAACATTCTATGTGTATTTCCTAAAGCTAATGTGCACTATGACCTATGTATTTCTGCAGAAACCAACAGTTCTCTTTTTCAGCACGTCCATGTGTTAGGCCTAGGCTGATTAACTATTTACATAGGTTTAAACCTATCCCTCACCTGAAATGTTTGCATTGGGGTTTGGGATTTTATACTTGTATTTATGTGTCTATAAAATGTCTATAAAATGTATTCCTATTCATAAGAGGTAACATCACCCTCTACAGCTCGGAAGGAATTAGAAACGTCTCCGTGCACACTTTTATTTATGAATCAAAAACGACAAAACGGCGTTTGTGGCCTAGGGGTCTTCAATTTCAACTTGCTTCCTGCTTTGCGGCCGCTCTTCAGGTATCGATCTCGAAGTGCGTGTGTCTTTGCTAATTTCCAAACCAAGCTCGTCAGGTAACAGAAAGGGCGCAGGGGTAAACAGTGACAGGTTTACAGGTTACAAGAGAGAACACGGGACAATTAGAGGTGTAATACTGCAATATAGGCTTGACACACAGACGCAGGAACAAAGCCACGTGGGCAATGGTGGCACTTATGCAGGTACCAAAGCCGACAATAATGTGAGAGGTACAAGCCTTGGCAAAGCCAACAGTTCTGCCTTTACAGCAGTGACCCTAGCAGAAGCACACATGCCAGGAGACGATTGCACGCAATTGCGTGTTAAGGCTAGATCTTGGGGTGCTAGGCGGGTAGCATTTCAACCCCGTAGGGTGGTAGTCTATCGGCTGTTTCCCCAGATAGGCACAGGTCCCGTCAGGCAATACGGTTTCAGCTAGCAATGCTTCAGTTTCACGCACCATTACTACCTAAATAAATAGAGGCCAATTAACGCAAAAGTGTGATTTATTTATTTATTCAAAGTTTTATATAGCGCGAACAAGACCCTTACAGATATCAGAGCGCTTCACAAGGACAGGGGAGGGGCAGTAGGAAAGAACGGAGGCAATGGGAACAATGTAGTAGTCACTAACATGAAAGGATAATAATAACATACATAAAACGTATCAATGTACAGTCAGGTAAACAAGTAATGTAAGACGGCACAAGTCATTGATCCCACTACAGAGTGTTGAATGAACACACACTGGTCTACTGGGGGCCTTATACTGTCGGATTTCCGTCCTTTATGCCCATTCTAGCGCACAATACTGTAGTGCAGACCGTGAGAATTGCCCAGGGCACAAGAAGAATCAGGAGTAGGCAATGGTGGCAGTTGGGCACGTATCAATGGCAAGCAGAATGCGAGAGGTACAAGCTTTGCCACAACCAAAGTTCGGACCCCAAGGGAGTGACCATGGCATCCCACCTAAAGCCCAGTCCGTGGGAGCGAGGATGGTACTATGATGCGATACCCCGGGTGGTAATACCACGTGCAAGGCGCGTCATCAGGGCATTGTGGTCCATGGGTTGTTTGTTAGGGAAGGCCACATCTCAATAGGGGCTTGAAGGCAGTTAGGACGATGGTATCACCACGCTGATTGGCCTCTCCTGTCCGTTGCTCATTTGGTGCTGGGCTTCCCGGATAGCAATTGGGGCAAGCACATCTTTTATTAGGGGCGTTATGATTAGCGCTAGCATGGGTTTGTGATATTAACCCCTAACGTCCTGGAGGTGAGTGGGCCTCGGTGCTGTATGTTCGATTAGGTGAACATAATTGAAATGTTACATGATAGTGTCTCCTTCCTGCAATAGGCAGTAGTGTTAAACTGGGCTAGCCACTGCATTGTCAATGCCTGAAACAAACGTAGGAAATGACAACGATGAGCAATATAGACTCACCTTTGCAAACGGGTCAGACAAACAGCCACGGCCTCAATTAATTTAAATTCAAATGAGCATGGCAATGGGCCGTCCGTAGCCTCACCTGGCGAACTTTAGGCGTGTCCATTCCTCCATTATATGCCTGCCTGGGTCCCCTTAACAGGATGGTGGTAAGTTTGGGGTTGGGGGATCACGACTGAGAGAACGTCCTCCCATGGTGATTCTATTGAAACACGGGCAGATTGGGGGTGCCGTCTAGGCACATAGGACATTCGAGTGCCATTCCACATTAGGCTCTATGCGCAACGCACAGATCCTGGAACATGACCCTCGGCATAATAAGGAACTGGAACAGGTGTTTAAACAAGGGGATGGATGCTCCCGGGGGTTAGGACAGAGCTGTAACTCACCGAGGTTGTAATGGCAGGGAACACGGGCCAGGGGTGGTTTGAATAACGTCAGGCGAAGTTTGGACGGTAGGTAACTTCGTAGGGGCCCTGAGTGTTTTCTTTTTGTTTTGTTTTTTAGCAAGGATAGGATTGGTTCCTTCACTGTGCTGGCAGTGTGTTTGGTATTGACAGTAGGTACCCATGGGGGGGGGGGGGGAGCTATGGCATTTACTGGAGCCTACAGGCTTACTCTTGGTCAGGGTTATACTAATAGGCACCACACGGTAGCATGGAGTCAAATGCGCTACGGGTGTCACAAGCTGATGCTGCTGACCACTCGCAACGGCGAGTAAGGTGGGGAGTGCACCCGGTGTTCATCTCAGCTAAAGCCTAGCATCGGAGGGCATTGAATGCAGACGGGTGGGGCAGCTTTCGTTAAGAAGCCAGATACTGTACCTGAATATACAATATTATTGCACGGCATTTTACAATGTGTATTGTTCTGGAGTAACAATGGAGGGGCTATTGCATTCAGGGTGGACCACTGGTCTAAGCTTTCATGAAGGTCGTACTACCAGGCATCCTTAGGTAGCCCTAATGCACAGGTAGGCAAGTAGCATAATGCCGAGAGTACATGGAATGCAGGCATGTGTGGATCGACTTGGGGTATGAAGTCAGGAACATTACCTAAATATACAGTACGATTCCACGGCATTTCACACTACATGGTCCTGGAGTAACAATGGATGGGCTATGGCATTCATTATGGACCACAGGTCTAAGCTTTCATGCACCCTTAGGTAGCCCTAACGTGAATGTCCGCAAGTTGCGCAAGCTGACCCAGTTATCGGCAGAAACACTAATGCTTTGTGTTTATCTTTTCCATTTATGTATGGCCGGGTCCATGGTGGATACCTGGAGTGCTCCACATCACAACAGCTGCAACAGGTGGCCAGCCCACGGGATGCTTACGTCAGTCACGGCTGGGTCCATGGCGGATATCTGAGGGGTGCCCCACACTGCAACATCAGCAGCGGGTGGACGTCAAAAGGGAAGCATACGCCGAGAAAGAGGACACCCAAGGGCCCAAGGAGTGCTGGCAGGTGTAAGTGCTACCCATTCCCTAAGGTGGAAGTGGGATTGTCACCCAGGTTTTCTTGGTCTTTTCCTGGTTCTGGGAGTTTCTCAAACCTGTGACGCAGGAGGGGAACTCATCACGGGAAGTGGAGGAGTTACAACGTCCCAGCACAAGCAACGGGCTGGATGCGGGACAGGGAAGATTTGGTTTGGGGGGTCTGTGCCTTGGTCAGTTCAGGAACTTCTTTCAGGGACTCTTAGCTCAGCAGCCCGACCCCCCCGCCGGTGGTGATACTTCACCCAGGGGGGAATGACTTGGCCCAACTTGGGAGTCGGATACTCAGTGATGAGCTACTCTCCACTGCGGGTGGGTCTCCTGGACATCTCATTCTTCTGAAAAGGGGGGTTTTGTCCCAACCAGTTTAGTGGATTACTTCCAAGGGCTGTTAGCGCGCCGGCACTTTCCCTCGTCAGTGGTGATACTTCACCTAGGGGAGAATGATTTGGCTAAACTGGGAGAAGCATTCTGTTGGAGGAGATTATCTCAACTGCAGGGTAGAGTGCCAGGATCTGCCCGGGTTGCACGGTAGTATGGTCGCAACTCATACCTCTATTGCAGTGGCGGGCGGGGGATTCGGTCAGGGCGTTGAATCACTCGGTAAAGAGGATCAACACACAGTTGGACGAGCGGTTTTGAGCCCCCCCCCCTGTTGCAGACGATGCCTCATGGGCGTGTCGGGGGTGGACGGTATTACTTGGGGGATGGAGTGCACTTGAATGAAGCAGGTAACTTCTTGTGGTCTGAACAATAACTGGGCCTGGTTGGAGGGATTTCCAGACGGAGGGAGGGAAGGTCCTGGGGTCTGATACTGTCAAGGGCCTGGTTGAAAGGTTTTCCTAAAGTGAGAATTTTCTAGGGTAGGTCGAGGCAGGGGGAGGCCAGATCGTCGGTTAACAATGCTGGCCTGTGGCGGTAAGGTCATTATCGGTGAGCACATATTTTGAGGTCTGAGGGGGCGGGCATCATCCTATGGAGGTTCCCGCCCAGGGGGAGGAGCCTGCGGGCCACTCCCACAACTCCAGGGGCAAGGTAATAGATGCTGCAAAGCAAAGGAGCGCGGGTAGGAGTAGTTCACGCTTTCCTTAGGCTGGTAGCCACCCCGCGCGCGTGGACTCATGACGCCACCGGCGCAGAGTAAGGGCCCTCCTTTAGTGGGTAAATGGAGTTTGGGGCGTAGACCGGGCAATTCCCGGGGTAACACTGCGCATGCGCACTTCTAAGGGGAAGGCGCAGCTTGTAGGACCTGACACCGGTAGTGACCCTGCCATATGGCCAGAAATGTACAAAAATCAAGATAGGATGTTTAGTTAAGCTAGGTACAACTTGTATTAGAGTTTTGTTAAGGTCAGGCTCTCAAACTTGTTGATAACGATTGTATAACTGAATGTCCTGCTGATTTTTGTATTTCATCGTTGATTATGCAATTAAAACCTTTTTAATTTCATACTTTAATAAATACGGCCGGGCGACTAGCGCCCGCCTTCCAAAAAGTAAAGACGTCTCGTGTACACGTTCCTGGGTATTGGGTGCCGGATTGGGGGGGAGGCGGCAGCTAGTCGCTGACCATGTGAAAAGGGGGGGCCCTCGGCCCCCCCGCACGCATGGCGGCGCGGCGACCGTCGCCCCCACTCTCTCCGTTGTTGCCATTCGGCGGTGGGGGCGTGCCCTGGGGGGCGCGGCCCACCGCCGATTGGCTGGTGGCCCCCTTGACCCGGATCCTGGGAAGTGGGTCCGGGTCAGGGGGGGCGGGCTAGAGGAGGGGCCACCTGGCCCCTCTGGAATAAAGAGATAGGGAGCGCCCAGGAGACCCCCTTGTCCCTGGACGCTCCCTCGCCGAAACGGTGTGCCCCGCGCTCGGGGCTTCTTTGTTTTCCCACCCACCACCCCTTGGGACAAAAAGTTTGGTAACAGTTCTTATCTCTGGTTGAAGGGTCAGTTCTGGATGTACGGTCCACGGGTCTCACAGGGTAATAGAGATGAACGGTTGGTGTATTTTGTTGATGCTTTTGTCTAGGAATTTTTTCCCCCTTTTAGCAAGTCATGTGTGAAGTGAACTGTATTTAATGCTATGTGTCTTTAGGCCTTTTTTCCCTTTGTAGCTATACGTTGATACTGTTTGAAGTGAACTGTATTTAATGCTATGTGTCTTTAGGCCTTTTTTCCCTTTGTAGCTATACGTTGATACGGTTGAAGTGTACTGTATTTAATACTATATGTCCTTAGGCCCTTTTTCCCTTTGTAGTTATATGTTGATACTGTTTTATTAGCCAGTGTAGCTGTCCTTTAGAATTTTTTCCCATAGGTCGTCGTATTTATTAGGTATGGGGCATGCGGTAAGGTCATTATCGGTGAGCACATATTTTGAGGTCTGAGGGGGCGGGCATCATCCTATGGAGGTTCCCGCCCAGGGGGAGGAGCCTGCGGGCCACTCCCACAACTCCAGGGGCAAGGTAATAGATGCTGCAAAGCAAAGGAGCGCGGGTAGGAGTAGTTCACGCTTTCCTTAGGCTGGTAGCCACCCCGCGCGCGTGGACTCATGACGCCACCGGCGCAGAGTAAGGGCCCTCCTTTAGTGGGTAAATGGAGTTTGGGGCGTAGACCGGGCAATTCCCGGGGTAACACTGCGCATGCGCACTTCTAAGGGGAAGGCGCAGCTTGTAGGACCTGACACCGGTAGTGACCCTGCCATATGGCCAGAAATGTACAAAAATCAAGATAGGATGTTTAGTTAAGCTAGGTACAACTTGTATTAGAGTTTTGTTAAGGTCAGGCTCTCAAACTTGTTGATAACGATTGTATAACTGAATGTCCTGCTGATTTTTGTATTTCATCGTTGATTATGCAATTAAAACCTTTTTAATTTCATACTTTAATAAATACGGCCGGGCGACTAGCGCCCGCCTTCCAAAAAGTAAAGACGTCTCGTGTACACGTTCCTGGGTATTGGGTGCCGGATTGGGGGGGAGGCGGCAGCTAGTCGCTGACCATGTTCCTATTCATATATAAAGGTGAGTTGGCTCTGCCAGATAGATTTTTTTCGCCGAATTCCACAGCTTTTGCAACAGCAGAAAGAAGGCAAAGAGCGACTTCATTTTAGCGATAAAAATAATTGAATGCCTTCATGCAGGGGAAAATGCTGTTACCAAAGAAAGAAGAGCACATTGCGCTCACAGCATCTTCTGAGATGGAGCTGCCTTACTCCCTGCCCGGGCAGAACTGAACAATCCCTCTATCAGGATGACAAAGCTATAGTGCAACATACACACGCTTGGACAATCTTTGTACTCAAATACAACAACCTAATACAGCTGTAATTTAGGGTAATGCGGGATTATTTCCTCTCTTCGAGCTCATTTCATCTCATTTTGATTGAAATTAGATGAAAATCGCAGTGTGCCCAGTATAATTCCACCGGATGCAGACGATATACTTCCTGCGCGTGCAATTGATACTGCACTGTTAATGCAAGCCCAGATCAGCAGCATCTGTCGGCATCAAGGATGTAATTTGGTATGCTCGGGTCAGTTACCGGCCTAGCCTAAAGAGAAAGTTTGTTCGTTTTTTAAAATAATGGTTTCTTTGCTTAATTGTCAAAGTGTGACAATTCAGCTATTTTCTGTTAGCATGTTCGAAATGTGTGCATTTTTACTAAAAGAGGATAGTTCCGGAACTCAATTACATCCGTTTTGCTCGAATAAAACAACAAATAAAGCAATGTTGTGCATTTAAAGTGTGCGGTTTTTTTTTTACCGTAAAATTATATGACAATGCGTCAGATGTACTAAGCATTTTTACAGTCGTAAATACCCCGGTTCATTTGAAACCATAAAAACACTTTTCCGGATGCACTAATCCCATTTTAGGAGTCCCAAAAATGTGTACGAGTTCTAAATTGGGATAGTAACATGCAAACCTATTCGGTATTTGGAAGGGTCGTCTAGTAGCTGTTCCTTAAATACTCAATCGGTATGCTATATATAAACATTTTGCGACCTACATCCAGTTGCAAACATTAACAATTACAGAAACCTCAAGGCAGTTGGTAATCTATTCATAAAATGTGAGGGATTCCCTTGAAACCCTTTCCCCTTTGTGAATTACAAATAATAATAATAGTCCACTGGACCACTGCCAACTCTCAAACACATAAACAAAAAATGCTTTGTGTTTTTAAATAGAGCCCTCCCTGGTTGTTCTACGGAAAACAGGATGCATTTATCTCTGTGATGGCCTCCAATCAAAGTGAATTGCAATTTGCTACCCACTACGATTTGGAATTTTACAAACCAATCACAATTTGTGACCAGTAATTTACAACCAGTTATTTATTTTTTTAAACATTTTTATTGAAATAAAAAAAAATCTGCATATACAGTTTTACAATCATGAGGACAGTTGCACACTGCCTATCGGTACACAGTTTCCACAAAGACACCACCTCCATGATGACTACAATAATGTTATATCTCATCGTCCGAGCCTCGATCCAATATCAGAGGTGTACAGGTGTTTCTCCTATAGGTATTCCATTTGCCCCACACCCTCCCCCATTTCTTTGGACGTCCTCTGTGAATGAAGGTGGCCTTCTGAGCCACCATGACCATATCCATATCTCTACACCATTCTAGTAAAGTTGGTACATGTGCGGACCCCCATTTCTACGCTAAATTTCGTTTAGCTATCATCATGCCTGTCGTATCTTACTGATGTTGAGCGTGGTTAAGGTCTGTTGGTTTCCACATGTTGAGAAGGCAGCATTTAGGATCAAGTGGGACTTGCTTTTCATTGACTTACGTAATGGTGTCTATCACTGCTGCCCAGTAAGGTGTAAGCAGTGGGCATTCCCACAGGGTGTGATAAAATATACCTATGTCACCACAGAGGCGTAAACAGTGTGGGTCGTGGATTCTTCCCATCTTGTGCAGTGTTACCCGTGTGTAATAGGTCCTGTGTAGTATTTTTAGCTGTACCAACCGTATTCTAGAGGAGATTGCCACCTTTCTAGGTGATGCAGTCGTGTCCCGCCAGTCAGGTTCGTCCATATCCACAACCGCCGTCTGCCAAATCGCCCTAAGTCGGACGAGGGGTCCGTCTGGTTCTTAATGATTTTCTTGTAGGTGAGTGAGGTTGTTTTTTTGTCTAGATAGTCAGTTAATAGCCGGTCCTCTAAGGGGGATGATACAGGGAGTGTTTCTGCTGCTGGAAGGGCTGCATCTATCGCATGTTTGATCTGCGTATATCAAAATGTTTCCCCTGGAGCCCTTGTGTATTGTTCTTGTAGGTGGGTGAAGCTCAAAACCTTATCATTGTGCCAGAGGTCCCCCAGCTGGGAGATCCCTATCAGGTCCCTTTTTTAAAATCCATTGCTCTTTCTCAGGGTGCCGAGTTTGTCTGTGTCCCACAGTGGAGTGTGTTGCGTTAGTCTGTCTGACCAGCCCAGGTGCCGTGTTACCGTGTGCCAGACTTGAATTGTGTGTGTCGTTGGTCCCATGAGATCATATGTTTTCCATTTATTGTAAAGTACCCTATTAACTCCTCCCTTCCCCAGAGCCACTCTGTCCAGACGGTAGGCAGGGTCAGTGTCGGGCACATGGACCCACTGATTAATTACTGTGAGTTGCAAAGCCCAATAGTATGTCTTGATATCAGGTAGAGCAATCCCCCTATCGTACCAACTTCTGATTAATTTGCTCGCTGCCACTCTAGCCGGTTTGCCATCACAAAAGAGAAAAGCGACCTCCGATTTCACTGCTCTAAAATATGAGTCCGGGACTGGATAGGGCGTGTTGTGTAGGGTGTAAAAAAATCTGGGCTGGGCCATCATTTTAAAAAGTGCCTCTCTGCCTAGTAGGGTGAGCAGCAATGCTCTCCAATGCTTGATATCATGCTTCAGCCTTTGCAGGGGTGCTTGCAAGTTAAGTGCAAGGAATTCGTCCGGGTCAGACGTTATGTGGATCCCTAGGTATTTAGAACTATCCGTCACTATCTGGATGTGCATCCCTTTTGCAGACGTGGGGTCAGTCCACGTAGAATGTAGAGTACGGACTTGTCCCAATTAATTGCATACCCCGCCACCGACCCGAACACCGCACAGATATTGAGCAATGAGTGGAGGGATCGTGTGGGCGAAGCTATATATATTAAGATATCATCGGCATAGAGGGAGATGCGATCTTCCCATTCCTCCCTCTATTTTAGACCTCAGATCATTGGATTCCATCTAATCCAGGCAGCCAGTGTTTCCAGGACCAATGTGAACAATAGGGGCGACAATTGGCCGCCCTGTCCTGTCCCTCTACCCAAAGTAATTTCACGTGATATGTGCCCATTGGCAACTTTATGCGCGATAGGGTTTTCATACAGTAGGTGCACCCAGGAGCAGAATTTCGGTCCAAACCCTAAGTGTTGGAGGACCACAAACAAAAATGCCCATTCCTCCGAGTCAAAAGCCATTTTTGCGTCAAGTGAGAGGACTGCAGCATCCTCCCGCACCGTATGTTTCCGACCCAGTACACCATGCAGGCGGCTGAGATTCAATGCCGTGTTCCTACCAGGCATAAATCCCGATTGGTCTGGGCGGACCAGTTTAGCAAGATGGGGTGTCAGTCTGAGCGCTAATGTTTTGGCCTCTGCAGTGATTAATGAGATCGGTCAATATGATGTGAATTCCACAGCAGGTTTGCCAGGTTTGTGGATGGCCACAATAGCGGCCAACCACTGATCCCTGGGGAGTGCTCCTTGGGATCAACTCGTCTCATACATTTTCAACATGTAAGGGGCTACCTTGTCCACCATATGTTTATATAATTCTATTGGGATGCCATTGGGGCTGCTGGCTTTACATGACTGTATCTTGGAGAAGGCTACCTTAAGTTCATCCACCGTAATATCTGCCTCTATTCCCTTAGTTTCCTGTTTACCAGCTTTATCCCCAGATTCATAGATCCTGTGTTGGACTGCCATTATGCGAGTTTTAGCATCTGCCCAAAGGTATTCTTTATATTCCTGCCGCTTAACACACAATTCATGCGCGGTAGTGTCAGTGGGGTCTCTAGCATGTTGAGACTCCAAATGTTGTACCTCCTGTTCCAAGGTCTCTACATCATTTTTCTTTTCTTTTTTATGACCTTCCATGAGGAAGATGGCCTGCCAACGTATGACTGGTTTGTACGCCTCCCATAAAGTTAGCGGGGAAGTGACCAATGTCTCATTTTCTTGAAAATAATGCGTTATTGTGGTTACCAAACCTTTCTTGATTTTAGGGTTAAGTAGGAATCCTGGATATATGGGATATAGACAGTCACTAAGTTAAGAAGGCGACCTTCCCATTAGACCGAAGTGGCAGCAAAACGGCCCTGGTTATCCTTGGAAGTGCGGTGGACAATGAGAGGGAATTGCTTTCTAATGAGGAGTCCCATCCCTCGGGACCCTGAGGTGAACTTTGTGTGCACTATTAATTGGAACCCCCATCGGTCAAGTGCTTTACACTTGGATCCTACTAGATGGGTTTCCTGCAACAGTATAACTGCTGGGGCCTTACGCCTAAGGTAGTGCAGCACCAACCCTTGTTTTATCTTGTCCTTCAGCCCATTAACATTCCATGAGAGGAACAATAACGTTGGTGTTGGAGTGCGTTCTGTCATTGGATCAGATGAGGTTATATAAGGCATGGGTCTTCGTGACAGCCTGGATATCTGAGGTCAAGTGTAAATATGTTCCCGTAATGACTGTATGCCAGTGTTTGCAGATCGTTAACTATCAGAACAATAACAACCAAAAAAACTTTGTGTCGCAGATATACATCATCTATAGATGGATACTTAACTCCCCAGTCTTCGCTCATTCGAAGCAATGGCACAAGCATAAAAGCATATTTCACATTCCTGTAGGGGCTAAACGATAGTTCTGCTTTCATGACAATACAAAACATTAACAATACCCTTCCCGCAATCCCAAAGAGTAACTGGTCCCCACTCCCTGCATCTCTGCCTAGTAGGTCTAAAACTACCCGCATCCCCAGTAGCAGAGCGCCTATGATCCCAAGAACAAAAAACATTAAATGTAGGGTCCTGCGGTGTCAGCACCCAATAGCCTCCCCCTCCCAGGCCCTCAGCTATACCCCAACAATATTGAGGGTTAATATTGTATTCTAAAGTTCATAGTCCATTCGACAATTTGCCAGTCCTATATTGAAGATAGCCGAGAAGAACATATCATCCCCCGAGGAAGGAATTCCCGCTCCCCGCACCTCAAAAAGACAAAAAGATAACTACAGACCAGTAGAGTCCATGCAGTCTTTTCACTTCCCAGCCCGTGCTGTGTTGCTGCCATGGCTAACAGAGCGGGAGCTTCTGGATCTCGATGGCGAGCGCACCCTCCCCCCATGCAAGTGCGATGAGTCTTTAGGGCGTTGGCCCGTGGCTCCGCGGTCTATCTCCTCTCGTCGGCGATGTGTCTGAGAGGGGCCCTCATCGAGCCATCGTTGAGCCTCCTACGGTGTCAAAATACGTGTGTTGATGGTCGGGGGCAGTGCTCCAGGTTTCGGCTTAGGGATTGGGGGTCTGTGCGCCCTTTCCACGGAGAATACCGGTGACAGTCTTTTGGGCTCGAGGTGATGCAGGATAAGGTCTTCGAGGAAGAGATCCATGCTTGGGCCCTCCACCCATTCAGGCACTCCGACCACCCGGATGTTGTTGCGGCGGGCCTGTCCTTCCTGATCGTCCAGGTGGAGCGCCATTTCTCTATGTTGATGAACCCATTTTTGAACCCTTTCCTCCAGCTTACGCGTCGCAGACTGCAACTCCCTTATATTTTCTCCCGTTACAGTGACCCTTTCGGACGTTTTTTGCATGTCGGCTCTCATGAGGTCCATGTCAATGGTGACCTTGTCGATTTTGGACTCTAGATTTGTCCCTACTATTTGTATTGCCGCCATAATTGAGCTGAGGGATGGTTCTTCTGCGGCCGTGCTGTCATTTTGCGTCCCTTCTTCCGTAGTGAGCTGTCGCGGTACCGCATATTTGTCCATTTTATTAACTTGGACAGAGGCCATAGCTCCCTACTGCTTCATCATCGTACGGTGTGCCACTGAAGTCAGGCGGCGCGATATGGTTGGGGACTCTCACCGCACACCCAGCCAGTATATGCCGCAGTCCAAGGGGTCCCAGTCTTCCGATATCAAGGAAGATTATGGCTTGTCAGTAATATGGTGGGAGAGCTGCGGTCCCTCAGACAGCGCCAATCCAATAATTACAGGTCCCACATGTGGATAGATGAAAAAGAAGGGGGAGGGGCGCAGAACCACACCCACATCCCCCCCTGCTCGGGTTCACAAGGCCTCTCCATGCGTCACAACTCTCTCGTTTGCACTGCCTCAAGCCACAGCGCAGTGTCCACACCGAACAGTTGACTGGGGGCCAGGAGTCAGGGGCCGTCACTCGCAGGCTCAGAGCATCACCAACCAGGCTCAGTTATTGCCGGAAGACACCTCGGGAGCATGTACCTCTCCAGTTTGCTCATGCGGGGGCCTCGTGTCATCTCCGGCGTCCACAACCCCCAGCACGACTTCACGTTATCAGCTATCACCTCCCGGTCTACCGGAGCAGGGGGGGGCGAACAGGATCAAGCTTCTCTGGTGCGCGGGGGGGGGGGAAGAAAGCCCCACTGGGTCTCACCTTAGTTTGCACGCTAACAGAAGCGCTCACTCCCCAGGCCGCCACACACTGTAGTTGGAAGCTCCAGTCACAGGCCAGAAGCAGCGGGTCTTGCGTAGTGCGAAGCCTCTGCCTCACGAAAGCGATATAGGCCGGCGCAATATGTGATTGCGCCACCCCCTCTTGCATTGTTGTGGGGTTTGGCTATAGCGGTTGCCATGCACCGCCAGGGATAGAAAGCGTCTCCTCCGCCGTAAACCGACACTGGGGAGCTTTTGCTGAACTCCTCTCTCCTCTGGCTGTCAGATTGTTGGTGGATTTCATGGGCTTTGTCACGGGCTCTGACGGAGCTCGAGAGCTACGCCACCATCTCGATCAGCACCAAGCCACGCCCCCTCTACAACCAGTTATTGTACCCTAGATCTCCACAGCACTGAATTACTTTTAAATGAACTAAAGACCAATGTACAAATGGCAACTCACTAACCTGTCCTTGCTTTCTGCACACTGGCTTTCTCATTTTCAGTTTATTTTTGTGATGCGATTGACACATCACAAAATACACATTTAAATTAGGTTGGACCACCTCTTGATTCATTAATGTGAATAGGTCAGGAGGCATTTTGTGGTACACTGCGAATGTTTGCAAATGCAGTTATGGAATCCTGCGAAGGACAGCATTTTGTTATGTGTATTTTTAAAGCGTACTATCACCCATGAGCGTATCCTGGCACTGCATGTACCTGCATTTCTGCATTCACATTCCCTACATGCCAACCGTTCATTAAAAGCAGCCCTATTTCCCAAAGGGACCCAACGTTGGGTCATGGTAACCTGTCAATGATTCAGAATGAGTCACAAAAGGCATCGAGTGAGTTGGAAAAATGTTTCTGAGTGGCAAAATACCTTTAGTACATTGTGATTGTACTTTTGTAGTTGCAAAACTCTGAATTTACGAATCACAGGCTTTGCAACCATAAAAGCACTTAGTAGATTGGGCCCTGAGATACAAGAAGGATCTAAGGATCTAAGACCACAGTGTTTCAAGGTTTGGCACCAGAGACTGTACTTTCACAAGGACTAGTTGTTTGTTACGTTATCTATGTCTCTGAAAAACAGATATTTTAAAAGTTTCTAAACCGCAGTGCCAGGCTGCAAGTGAAAGGCAGACTGACCACTCAAGAGTAATAGCTACATTCAACCAGTTTCAGGTACTCTCTGATCCCAGTGCCATGTAATATTTACAGGATCTAAATCGGCCCGTTCAGAGAGAGACTATTCCTATAAAGATTTTTGTAAAAGTAGTATAGTGCATACTTAAGATTCTCTTACATGGTACTGGAAATGTGTCATTTGTTTCATTGGTGGTGTGGAGTAGAAGAGACCTTGGTAGACAACTGTTGAAAAAGCCTTCATTAAACAATGAGGATCTCACCAATTTTAGTCCATAACCCGGTTCTAAATAAGGCAGCAATTAGACATTTGCAAGCCTTCAATGATGATAATGTCATACTAGATGATTTACAGGCGGGGTTCCTTTCAGGAGTACTGAGGCAGTTATTGACTTTGGAGTTGAAAACCTAGGGCTTTATGCGCATTCTCTTTGGAGTTGAAAACCTCTAGGGCTTCATGAGTTTGTTTGTTCCAATATTTCTCTGCAGAGTTTGACACTGTGGAAGGCTCTCTAGAGGTTCACTTTTACCATAGACAGACTACAACTGGTATTTTTGGACATGCATATCGAAGTTTTGGAAGGAGTATTGAGTACTAAGATATACACCAAACCCACTGTCAAAAGATATGGCACAATGGCCAGAGTTTAAAACTTTGAAACTTGGGAACCAGGCTCAAATCCTGGTCTCTGCTAAACATCCTGTAATTCTGATCAAATCACGTAATATTCCAGTGGCCCACACAATGTTCAATCTAATCTGATGCTCATTTAAAGTGCTTTAATGCCCTTGGGCTGACTTTGCGCTATATAAAAAGGTAAAAATACTTAAAAATATATTAGCTACACACCAAATTGCAAATGGACAATTTCTCCATGTGAGGAGGAACTGCTCAAAGCTAGGGGCTCTCAGGGAACAGCCTGAGGTACTCATCGCAAGACTGTTACAAAGAGAACATCTTTGTAGACTCATACAACAAGCATTTGCAAGGCCATAGTTCTCACGTTTACGTTTGATCTGTTGGCATTGTAAATGACAATGCCTTTTATTTATGTGTTGTTTTTAAAGCAGATAAATAAAAGTCATTGTCATTTGCAATGTTAATTGCTTAAACTCTCTCGAATTCGAGACCTATTGCATTGCAAATGTGTTTGCCGCCTGTGCTTTAAAAATTTAAAAAGCGTTAAGAGAGAGCGTGTCATGCCTGCAGCAGCAGGCAGGACAAAGCTATTTGAGAAATTAGTGCTTGATGGCTGTAATTAAAACCTACCAAGTATTAACACGTGTAACAGGGTTTGTCACCATGGATGGTTACAAAATGACACAAGGAGGTACTAAGGAGAGACTACTAAGCCTGTTGATCAATCAACAGCCATAGTTTACAGTGGACAATGGCACAAGTCAATGAAAAATATGGGCGGAGAGAGGGGCGGAGCTTCAAGTCCCTACCTGAATACAGCATGCCTGGCAGAGCAGTACATGCGCTACCCAGGCTTTACCTAAAAATGACCAAATAGCAACAATTGTGAGTCCCTACCTGATACCAACATGGAATAACCGCACAACAATATCACGTGGGATTACTTTTTCTACACTTTCTGACAAAATAAAAAACAAAATAAACAAATACTGGAAGACAGTGCAGATGGGACAAACTCCTCTTGAGAACTGCCAATATGAACATCACTACACAAGAATCTTAAGGGACCATCCTGTCTCCAAAGAAGATTTGCCCCATGGTCAGTGTACGGTCTGCCCACTAAGGAAACTCCACATGAATTATTATAAGACTTTCCTTTCCTTGGAAACAACAGAAGCATACCATATGCAACAGTAACAATGTAATATACACTATTACATGCCCTACAAACTGAGATATATTGGAATGACTACTAGGAAAGAAACACGTATACAAGAGCATAGGTGTAGCATATGTATTGCCAAACTTACTACCAAACTAGTGAGTCATTTCTCTCTGCTGTACCTTTGTTGTGTTATTAACAATCTTTCAAAATGCCCATTTGTTTGTTACATAATCTGTTGTATCATAAACAAGGTAAACAAACCACAAGAACTGCTCCACTGGATTTCCTGACGGATTCAACATTTTCCTCTCTTTTTTAAAGATCTCAAGAATACCAAACAATACCTTTCACAGAAGTGTTAACCTGCATCACGTCACATCATAGTGCATGCATCATCATGTTGCATGCTAGTGATCCAGCATCCCTTGTCACTCACTGAACCAGAGTTCAGAGAGTATTCTTAGACTGCGCTTGCACTTGTTCTAGTTCGCTTTGACAAACTAAAGTGCTGCAAAAAATGTAAAGGTATATCACAATGTGGTTACTATATTTAAGACCTGGGGCCAGATGTACCACCATTTCATTTTGTTAGTTGCTAATTGCGTTTTTTTGTGACTCAAAATAAGAGACTTGCAAAATGTAATGTACTTATGGGGTCGCAAATGACCTGCCTCATCAGGGTTGATAAGGCAGGTCGCAATTTGCGACCCATTGGGATTGGGCAATAACACCGGGTTAGTGACCTGCTGGGGACAGCAGACCACAATGTATGTGTCTGCTTTTAAATAAAGCATTAAAAAAATGCAGCCCATTTTCCTTAACGGAAAACGTTTCTGTTTCATTTTTTCAGAGTAGGAAGTGGTCCACTGCCTGCTCTTAAGAAACGTTTTTGCTGCCAGTTAAAAAGGGGAATGGCTTACCACCTTCTTTTAGTGGGCAGCAAACTGCGATGGTTTTGCAACTGCATTCCGATCGCCAAACAATAGTACATTACCTTGAGACTCGCTATTAGGAAGGGATTGCCTTGGCATGCCCCTTCTAAATAGCAACTCACAAACCCAATTTTGGGAGTCAGTATTAAGTTGCCAACTCACAAAATAGGGTTGGTACCTTGCACAAGCCTTTTTTAGCGGCCGCAAAGAGCCCGATTATCCATTTGTGACCGCTAAAAATGGTTGCACATCTGGCCGCTGGTCCGTACACACATGACCAAGCTAATTCTTACACTTTATGTTGATTAATTGTAGCATACTGAGCATGCTGCAATATGTCCCTCATATCCAGGGATTACCACAGACCCTCCTTTTTAGGGACCACAATGCTGCCACTTTATACTGACAGACATTTTCATGACTGATGTGAAGAGAGTGAGGTCATGAATACAAATAGAACTTTGCCCTTCATTTACTGTAGCCTTTTTGCATATAAAGCATGGTGTACCAGATATTGTTATAATTATACAACATGCCATAGAATAATTTGTTTTGTGTCCATGTTCTCATAGGTTGATATATAAAAAAGAAGTTCTTTTACAGTAGTGGAGTGGTGTGGCTCACTGGTTAGAGGCGGCAGACCCGGAAGCAGAGAACGGCCCGGGACCAGGGTTCAATTCCTGACGTGGCAGAGTCGTGGACCAGGGTCAGCGGACACGATAATTCTCGCCTCGGTGCCTACTCTAACCAGGGATCACACTCGGCAACTCTGGGCATTAGCTTGCCTCATCTCTACAACGGCCCCGCACATTCGCCGGGGATGCCTGGTTACACCTTGGAGATACCCAGTAGGGACCATCTCACAGGGATAGCCAGGACGGGTTCCCCAGCGGTCTACAGCGCCACGACGCCTCAGGGCAGCAGTGCGCTTTACAAGACACATACACATTTACACATTAGTTCTGGAACAGGTTGTAGGTGTCAATCCTTTTCTTTTCTTTCCTTTCACATGCAACCTGTTTTGAACTATGACTAATAATAGTTTCCAAGCTGTAGGTTTCCATCATTTCTTTTGTTCTGATGAATGCCCCTGACCCTTAGTAGCAATATTGTGAGGGCCAAAACAGGTTGGCACCTTTCCTGACACAAGAAGAGTTTTAACTATTCCCCCATTGTGCCATATTTTCTTTTAAGTGTGCTAGGTAGGTGTTATAAACTATCCACGTTTAACTTTTCACTACAAACTTGTAGTGGCTCTAACCCCTCTAGGACCACCAAATTCTTCTATATTTCTTGGTATGAGTCCTCTCTTTACTCATCAGATGGGATCTCACTCTATAACTTACTGTGGACATTTCCACTAGTAGGAGAAAACTCGATGACGAAGTATACCTCACAAACATGGGTGAGAGTTCATGGGGGCGTGGCTTGGAGGCCGATGAGAAAAGCCGCGTGAGCAGCGAGCTCTGCCAGCAAACCCGACATAATCCTGATTAAATAATGCATTTGACCCCCTGATGCCACCGAATGATTGGAAAGCGGAGCAGGCCAGCACTGGTGCGGCTCCGCTGCAGTATTGGGCAAAAATTAAGAGCTAGTGGCGGTTTCCCGGCTTGAGACAGCAGCAGAAGGCATTCACAAAATGGCGGCGATACGGGGACGAAAGACCCAGAGCCTGAAATAAAGGAAGCTGCCGCTTGCCGATGGGGAAGCCGATTGCTCGGCAAACCAAACGACTGAGACGGCGGGGGCTCCCTTAGCACAGAATCGGAGCTGCAGCGGTGAGCTGAACGGGCGGACTCGGCCCGCGCTAGGTGAGCCCTGAATAGAAGCAACCTGCAGTGGCGGAGCACGGTGGCCGGCGCCGATGGTGTGGAGATCACTGCACTCCCCGGAGCCGCGCCGGGATACCAGGTCATCGGTGCGGCTGCAGGAGACAGCCAGGGGGCATGGGAAGAGCCTGACCTCGCACTGGTGAGTGGGGTGTGGAGAGACCTGGGGCGGCGAACCGCGGAGGTGGGCGCGGGGCCCCGGGGACGCTGCGGCCTGCAAGCCAGGGCGTGGTTGTGAGCGCTTGCCCAAAAAAGACTGTTGGCCCCCGGCAGGAGACCTGAGCAGGGACGGAGCTCGACAGTGGAGAGCCGGTGCCCAGTGAAACAACGGCTGGAGGGTCGGACTGATAGGGGCAAGACCCTGGAGGTGCAGTGAGACACGGCAGGCCCAGGGGGGAACTGCACTGAATGACTTGCCTCCCGTGAAGCGACGCACTGCTGCAGGCCTGAGCGGTTGGTGGTTATCTGTGCACATAAAGTTGACCGAATGCCACTATCATTAGCGCCAAAGATACCGGTCAGGGCAGCTGGAGCTTGGCCCAAGCCCGATGGTGTGGAGATCACTGCACTCCCCGGAGCCGCGCCGGGATACCAGGTCATCGGTGCGGCTGCAGGAGACAGCCAGGGGGCATGGGAAGAGCCTGACCTCGCACTGGTGAGTGGGGTGTGGAGAGACCTGGGGCGGCGAACCGCGGAGGTGGGCGCGGGGCCCCGGGGACGCTGCGGCCTGCAAGCCAGGGCGTGGTTGTGAGCGCTTGCCCAAAAAAGACTGTTGGCCCCCGGCAGGAGACCTGAGCAGGGACGGAGCTCGACAGTGGAGAGCCGGTGCCCAGTGAAACAACGGCTGGAGGGTCGGACTGATAGGGGCAAGACCCTGGAGGTGCAGTGAGACACGGCAGGCCCAGGGGGGAACTGCACTGAATGACTTGCCTCCCGTGAAGCGACGCACTGCTGCAGGCCTGAGCGGTTGGTGGTTATCTGTGCACATAAAGTTGACCGAATGCCACTATCATTAGCGCCAAAGATACCGGTCAGGGCAGCTGGAGCTTGGCCCAAGCTCAAAACAAAGGTGATAGCAAGTCCCGTTTGGGTTCCCAGGTGATGATGCCTTATTATTTGCGCCTCTGCTAAGGGCTACGATACTGAGCCGTTGAAATTGGTACTGCACACGGAAACAGCAGCAAGCAGGTGTGCGCTAAGTTGGGTGGAGGTGCTCGCAACCCTCAGATTGGGGAGATAACATGAATACAGCTGGGATATAGTGGTTCCCTACGCCCCTGAACTAGACTTATTCAACAGATGTGAGGAGAAACACCTACACAGTCGGACCCCCGAAACCGCGCGCACTGGCTGTGAAACCTGATTATCATTGGGTGCGTAAGACTTGACCAAACCCCTAAAGTTGATAAGGTGGATGCCGACAGACCTCAATATGGGAAAACTGAAAGGGAAGAAAGAAGGAGCGCAGCTGCTCTCAGACAGTGAAACCCCTGGCCAGGCTGAACCAGACATGCAGGAGGCACCGCGGGACCCTGGCATGCAGCAGCAATTTGATAAAATCCTGACAGCAATTGCAGATTTCCGCACTGCTCTGCAGCAAGATATTGCACAGGTGGCAACGGACCTTGGCCTCCTAAGAGCGGACCACTCTAAGCTAGCAGACAGAGTGAAACTAGTGGAGGGTGTACTTCAGGACATAGAGCCAGCACAGAATGCACTAAAAGTCACAGTGACAAATGCCTTGGACCATATCGCGGCATTGGAGAGGCGAGCTGAGGATGCCAAAAGTAGAAATCGGCGGAATAACATCCGCGTGGTGGGCCTGCCCGAAAATGCGGAAGGATCGTACATGGTGCAGTACCAAGAGAACTGGTTGAAATCGGTGGTGGCCCCAGAGGGATTGTCATCCTTTTATACCTTGGAGCGAGCGCACAGAGTTCCTGCTAGACCGCCGCAGCAGGGGCCACCCCCACGACCGGTGGTAGTGCGCCTGTTGCACTTTCGAGACAGGGATCTGCTACTCCAAAAGGCGCGCACTGATGGCCACTTCCACGTAGGAAATAGCAAGGTCAACCTGTTCCCGGACCATACCTTTGAGATCCAACGGCTCTGTTCATCCTTCTTGTCAGTTAAAAAAGAGCTGAGGGAAGAGGGTCTACAGTATTCCTTGCTGTTCCCAGCTAAACTGAGAATAATCATAGATGGCTAGACCTGCTTCCATGACACTCCGGAAGAAGCATGGGCGTGGCTGGAATCCTATAGAGCTGGAAAGGATGATCAGGGACGAAGGACCCAAGACACCTTGGAAGGGCTTCCACAGCGCAAATCACAAAGACTTCGACAATGGCGACGTGGTCTGCGGAGGCCCTCAATGTTGCAAACTGAGTTTTAGCGGCGGGGGTGCTGGAGGCGGTATCTGCTTTCTCAGGAGATCGGATGGTGCACTCTCCAGAAGACACTGACTCAGAGAAGGACAAGGAGCACTCCGAAACTGAGACCTCAGAAGCGGACAGTATACGGATGCCGCATTTCACAACGGCGACAGCAGATGGGCTACTGGACGAATAAAGGTTTGAACTCGAGGAGGCTCTTATGAAACTGCTGAAGATGGTGAGAGGGACTGTGGACACTACTGCAAAGATGGGATAATGATGTTGGATGCTGAGCGGGAGGGGGGACCCCTTCGTCTCGACTGTGCAGTGATAAGCTCGAATTGTTAGTTGATGCTCAATGAGTCTAAAACTGGTGAACGGGAGAGAAAATGTATGTTGTATTTTTTGGGGTTTTCAGGGCGGGAATGAGTCCAGAGCGTTTGCGGCAGCCCGTTGACACTGAGCTCCCCTCATTGCCCATAAGGCATCCCTCAGTAACTGCTGGTGGGCTTAGGTGTGTGCTAATTGTTGCAGTGGCTTGGATGGGGACTAGCTCTTTGGTTCTAGGTCCTGTTCTGGGGGGGTGGGGATGCTGGGTATTTGGGAGAAAGGTTGGGTCAGGGGGTTCACCGATGTGTTTACTAGGGTACGAATTGAAATGTGGACATTGCACTATAGCGATGGGGGCGATACCTGATTTACGCTGTATTACCTGTAACGTGAGGGGTCTCCACACAATGACAAGGTGCCACAAGATCCATGCATACTTAGTCAGGAGAGGAATACACATAGCATTGCTTCAAGAAACTCACCTCACCAAGGCAGAGGGTCTGACTCTGCAGCGGAGGTGGAGAGGACAGGTATTTAGCACCACATACTTTGCGTTTGCATGGGGGGCATCGATCTGGATTAGGGCTGGGGTTCCTTTCCAGGTAACGAAACAGACTATAGATCCTGAAGGCAGATTTGTAGCAGTGGAAGGGAGACTGCGCTGTAGGGATTTAGCGCTCTGTAGTATTTACGCACCAAATATTGACCAAGCGCGCTTTCTAGAACGTTTATTTGGCACGTTAACACATTACTTTACAGGCTCTGTAGTGTTGGTAGGGGATTTTAATTCCATAGCGGATGTATCACGAGATAGATCGCACCCCCCGCTGGCGACTCCCCTGTGCATAGATCTAAATGTAGGCTGGAGTGGCAAAACAGATGGAATTTAGTGGACATATGGCGCACACACCACCCACACGACCGGGACTATTCATACTTCTCTGCGATGCACGACCTGCATGTTCGATTGGATGCAGTTTATGCTCCACACTGATAGTGCCCTCCATAGTGCACACTGAATATCTCACCAGGACACTGTCTGATAACAACCAACTGATGTTTACTATGCACTGGATGGCTGCAGTGTCTGCCATCCCCACTTGGCGGCTATGACCTGAAACATTAGATTACCCGATTTTCCAGAGGGAAGTAGGTGAAGGGATAACACATTACTTTACCGAGAATGCTGGCACGGTGTCCACAAGAGCAATGAAATGGGATGCCTTTAAGGTGATAATAAGGGGGCTCTGCATTGGTAAACATGTAGGGTTGAGGAAGGTACTACTACAGGACGTAGACCGGGTCGAAATTAGATTGAGGAAGGCGGAACTTGCAAGGCCTGGACATCCTGCAGTGCAAGCATAGGTAGTTGCAGCTAAGGAAGAGGTGGCAGTAGAGATAGAGAGACTGCGTTGCTTTGATTATAAAACTTATGTCACAAAAGCACACGCTGAGGGGGATAAGGCGGGGACGTTACTAGCTTGGTTGGCCAATCCGACGAAGCGGGGTTCACCAATATTAGCACTGGAAGATGGAGATGGGGGCAGTGTTTACTCAACGTGAGATTTTAAATCGTTTCTTGCAGTATTATGAGGCATTGTATAGAAGCTCATTGGTGGCGGGGGAGTCCGAAATTGACTCCTTTCTGGGTGGGACATTCCTTCCAGAGTTAGAAGAGGAACAAGCAAAATGCTTGGGCCACGATATAACGATGGAGGAAATTAGGAGTGCTATCAAGCACATGGCCCGTAACAAAACACCGGGAGTAGACGGATTGCCTGTAGAGTTCTACTGGCAGTATGTGGATTTATTGGCCCCGAGGTTGTTGGAGGTATATAGAGAGGCGAAAGAACTAGGTTAACTCCCTGGGTCAATGAGGGAAGCACTCGTAATCCTGGTATTAAAACCTGGCCGGGAAGGGACAGATACAGCCTCCTATCACCCGTTATCGATGCTGACCACTGATTACAAGATTTGAGCAGCATATTGGCGACTCGCCTCTTGCAGCACATGACTGCTCTGATCCATGAGGATCAGGCTGGGTTTATCCCAACAAGGAACACAGTCTCTAACGTGCGGAGATTGGTGTGGATATTAGAAGAGGATCAACTGGGTGCGCTGAAACCTATGGTGCTTTCAGTGGACATAGAGAAAGCCTTTGATAGTTTGGAATGGCTGTATTTGTATAAGACGCTAGGACGCTTTGGAGTAGGAGACGATTTTGTGAACTGGACAAGGGTGCTATACACATCCGCAGTGGCTAGAGTGAAGATGGGAGCATTGATATCACCCCAATACCGAGTGGCCCGTGGGACGAGGCAGGGGTGTTCGCTTTCCCCCTTATTGTTTGTCCTGGCAATAGAACCATTAGCGGCAAGAGCTAGATTGGGAGAGAGCTATGACGGCCTGTGGTACAGGGGGGATCGGCCGAATATTTTGTTGTATGCTGATGGTCTGTTAATGTTTGTAGAGGATGCAAGGAGTGCACTGGAGGGGGCGGCGAGCTTGCTGTCAGAATTTGGAGATGTTTCAGGCCTACTGGTGAATTGGACCAAGACATGTCTGTTTCCGGCGAGGCCCGGGGAGCTACCACCCACCACATCCAGGGAAGTGCGATGGGAACCGACCTGCCTGGCATATCTGGGTGTACATATCTATCATAGTGCCAATGATATGCTGGTAGGGAATGTGGAGGGATGCGTGAGAGCATTGAAGTGTAGCATGGCCTTTTGGGCAACTCTCTCGTTGTCTGTGATGGGACGGATAGCTCTATTAAAAATAATGGCACTGCCCAGGCTGTTATATTTTTTTAGAACGTTGCCTGTCTGGACACGGTGCTCGATCTTTAAGTCATTGAAATCCTTGATTGTGGGGTTCATATGGGGGTCTGGTAGACGGAGAGTGGCCCAAGCGACTTTGATAAGACCAAAGGTGGATGGTGGGCTAGAGGTCCCCTATTTTGAACTGTACTATTTGGCGGTACAGCTACAGGTATTGATGCAGGCAGTGGCAAGGGAATTTAGAGGCCCTGAGCACCTGAGAGGCAGGGGGATTCCATGCCATGTTATATCCTTTATAGTTATGCAACAAAAGTTGGACCTTAGGGATCTCTGCATGGAGGAAAAGACACTGAGACTGTGCTGGAATCGTTCACAACATAGGGAAGGAGTTTTACATCCCTATGCGCCCAAAATCCTGTTGGGGATGGCTACAGCATTGCCTCACGGAGGCGATTGGACGACCTTATTGGACTGGGAGCAGGCGGGGATCCAAGTAATTGGGGACTTGTATGAGGACGGGGAATTATTACCTTACCAAGCATTACAAGAGAGGTACGATCTGCCTAGAGGAGGATATTTAATACACCCCACTGATGAGTTCAGGCCTCAGCAAGGCCCAAAGGTACCGAAAGGGTCCGCCCTTCTGTGTACAAAGTCCTTAGACTTTCAAATGAAGTTGGCAAGGAAACTGGAAATACAAAAACATAGTTGAATAAACCTTTAAAGGTGGTGATACAACCTCCACAACACTTCTACAGCATTGTACAGAGTAGCACACTGAATACAAGCACATGGCCCCTTTTATACACAGTGGAAGGGGTTCAGTTTACAGCTTAGACAGAGGTTACAACCACGTAAGGACATTTCCAAATATATCAGTGGGTGGAGCTAACAGTATTTCTAGAACATGGGAGGGCTATGCTAATAAGGAACAACTGTTACTTCTGCTGAGCATGCGCTACACTCTCAAGAAGGACTAATAATAACTGTTGCTAGGTAGAATCCACAGTGTAACTGGCAGAGAGGTAGGACAATCAGAACATTGAGCACATGGCAATGTAGGGCATGAAAATGGCGGACTCGAAATACAAAATGGAATCCCTATACTAGATATTTGGACTGATGCATTATGGCTTCAGCTAATGCTTAATAATACCGTTGTTTTATTTACAACAGATGACCCTTTCAGCGTTAGCTGAAGCCATTCCATTTCATAGGGTAGTCATCATACTCATCTTGAATGTCAATGCTCATAATGTTAGAAATCTCTTTAGTTAGACTCTTTTGATAAGCAGCTTCGGAAACAGCTTTCTTATTGGGTATACAAGAGGTAATGCAAAGAGAACATATCATAGGACCACAGTGAATACACATACAGCAAGTGAAAAGAATTGCTACTATTATACAAAGACCAGTGAGGATCTTCCAACCCCATGTAGTAAATAAGGTCCAAAACCAACTAGAGAAGGTCCATGTACCATTATCTACATGTATGTCAGCAGCTATTTTGTGCAGTTTATTTATGGCATTATAAACAGAAGGCGAGTTGTCTGGGATGAAGACACAACAGCTACTTCCAATAAGTCTACAAGCTCCTCCCTTTTCTGCTAATATGACATCTAACACCATTCTGTTTTGCAGGGCAACAATTCTAGTAATTTGCAACTCTTCAGTTACGTTTCCTAGTGCTGCAGCAGTTTGGTTGGTCACTGCCTCTACAACTCTAGTTAATCTTCTTATCTTTCTACTGTTTAGGGCAGCTCCAACAAAGAAGAATAAACCTAAGTTAAAATCTACATATTGCTGCAAACTAGTGTCGGTCTGGTCCACATCATCAATAGATAAAGTACGTTTGTATCTATTCACAGTGGCATTATTCAACAATTTCAAGTTTTTATGATAAGTGGCAGGTGCTAAAAACACTGGTGGTAATAAAAACGATACATAGCATACTCCTGACCAGCCAGCTGGTAATCGATAATATCCTCTATTACCGCATACAAAATATGTATTATGGGATGCTAAAAATGTGCTATTATTCAGACCATCTATATTTAAGACTTTAATACAATCACTAACACCTACAGGGATGTACCCAACACTTTGTACGCATAAGTCCGCTTGTGCTTGTGCAACTGAGATCACAAATTTTTCACTTTCGACAGTGTCTCTAGTGTTCGTAAAAATGTAGGGAGTAGACTCATTGTCTGGACGATATTCTTCCCACTCCCATATAGTTCCATTGGCTTGTGGATAGCCTTCTTTATTCTGGTGACATTCCTTGTTTAGTCTAAAAAGTAATCTTCCAACAGCAGGCTTTCTTGTGGCAAATAGAAGAGTATACCAGGCACGACAAGAACCATTATGAGAGAAAGGGAGAGGTATAAACGGTGTTCCCCCCTTCTTCTGGTGCGCTGGCATCATACCACATATCCAGCAATTTGTTTCATTTGTAGCAGTGTGGGTATGATGTAGCATCTGAATGAAGGTGTTATTTACAAAGGACAAGCAGTGTTTTGATTCCTGATAGGGGAGCGTATAAAAGAAATGCTCCTCTGGCACCGGTGTAGAAACCACATATAGATCACGGGCAGGAATTACATCCTCAACAAACCACGTGATAATGGCAACAACTGCCACACTAGCAATAAATCCAAAGGCGCAGATCACTTTCTTTTTCTCCATGTTGAACAAATGTCTCGCAAATCTTCCTGAAACTAAAAAAAGGCTGTCAGAACTCTTCCCCCAAGGCGGCTGTTGTTTTCTTCACCAACGGGCCAAGACGGGTGTCACTACTCTAATGCAAGGCGGATCCCCCCCCCTTGCCTCATCGGCTCTCCGTTGCACCAACCGAGAGGCCGTTCTGACAGCAGTCTAAACAGCAGCAAACTTCTTCCTGGGTCGAAGGTTGTATTTTCTTACTCCAGAAGTCGTCGGGTCCGGGAAGAACTCCTCTTGCTCATCAGGTACCACAGCAGGGCCTTTCTCTGTAGTCAGGATTTCTCGATGGTCAGTCAACACGGCAGGCTCCACCAATCCGGGTTGCACTCTACGACAATGAAGGGAGTGAATCCAGTTCTTCCGGTTGGTCACTCGGACGGCCGTTCTTGTTGCGAGCAGAACCTGCTCGGGACCGCACCATCGGGGCTCCAGGCCACTCGTCCTCTCAAACGCCTTGATGAGGACGAAGTCACCGGGTCGGAGACTATGACCCTCACCTGTGGACCGGTCAGGGAGTGCTTCTCGAACCTGTTGATGAATAGAAACCAAGTTATCAGTTAATTGTGCCAGATAGTCATTCATCAATACACAAGGTACATCATATACGGAACTTGGTTTGGGCACTCCCCAAATATTCATGGGACGACCAAACACCACTTCATACGGTGTAAGGCCGGTTCGGGAGTGTGGTACTGATCTTATTGACAACAATGCCAAGGGCAAAGCGTCGGGCCAAGTCAGAGAAGTGGAAGCCTGGATCTTTGCTAGTTTAAGCTTCAGTGTTCCATTGTAGCGTTCCACCAAGCCAGCCGACTGTGGATGGAATACTGCATGAAACTTCTGTTTTATCCCCAGACCTCTCAGAACGTACTTGATAACGTCTGCTATAAAATGAGGCCCGTTATCACTCCATAATAGTCTACAAACACCATACCTAGGGAAGAACTCCTTCAGTAGCACCTTTGCTGTAGTCATTGCAGTATTGTCCTTAGTAGGGTAGGCTTCAATCCATTTACTGAAAGCACACACCACCACCAAGACGTACTTTAGATTATTACAGCGTTCAAGTTGGATATAGTCCATTTGCAGGACTTCAAAAGGTGCAGTAGGTATTTCAAATCCTCCTGCTGGAGTCCGTGTTCCTTTCCCTGGGTTGTATTTAAGACAGATCATACAGGTCTGTACCACTCTCTTGGCCGTGCTAGCAATCTCTGGATGCTCCCAAACTTGCGCAAGCAATTTCACAATCGCTGAGGCTCCAACATGTGCTAGCCCATGTGCCATTTGAACCATAGGTTGGACAAAAGCTGTGGGCAACTTCCACCTATCCATTTGTTTGTTGCGCCAACAACCTTCATCATCCAGTTCTCCATTTTCAGACCATTTCTCTCGTTCTTTATCAGAAGCAACTCTCTGTATTTCCCTCACTTCTTTCCTAGCATCATGCCATCGTTCTGCTTGTGACTTCACAACATACATTGAAGTGGAGTCAGGTCTCATTGCAGTTTCTCGTGCTACTTGGTCAGCGAAAGCATTTCCTTGCCCTACTTTGTCAATAACTTTCTTATGTGCACTGCATTTCACTATAGCTATCTTTTTAGGAAATGTCAGGGCAGTCAAAAGATTGTGCACCAATTCTCCATACATAATTTGTGTTCCATGTGATGTCAGAAAACCTCTTTCCTTCCAGAGCAGGCCAAAATCGTGCGCTACTCCGAAAGCATAGCGGCTATCTGTATAAATATTCACACACAACTCTGCACTAAGCTCACATGCTCGTGTCAATGCTATCAGCTTCGCTGCCTGGGCTGATTTCTGTGGTATGCGTGCTGTTTCCACGATAGTATACAAAGTAGTGATGGCATATGCTGCCGAAGTCGTACCATCCGGTAGCTTCAGGCAGGAGCCATCCACCCATAATTCTCCATCTACATCTGAGAAAGGCGTATCCTGGAGATCGATACGACCCTTTGTCTGTTCCTCAGTCACAAAAATACAATCATGTGCTTCTTGTGCCTCAGGCTGAGTCGTCAGGAATGGTATTAATGTTGCTGGATTTAACGTAGCACATCTCCTCAATGTGATATGGGGAGCCAGCAACGTTAGTTCATATCCGGTCAGACGGGCACTTGTTAAATGCTGCGTCTTTGTTTGATTCAAAAGGGCGTCAACAGCATGGGGAACCAACACTAACAGCTTGTGAGATAACACTATTCCCTCACTCTGACGTATTGACACAGCTGTCGCTGCGACCGAACGAAAACACCCCGGCAATGCCCGAGCAACAGGATCGAGCAATGCTGAGAAGTATGCACACGGACGCTGCCTGTCCCCGTGCATCTGTACTAACACAGATGACGCACATCCATCTCTCTCGTGTACATATAATGTGAAAAGTTTCGTGTAATCAGGAGTGCCTAACACTGGTGCTGAACAAAGGGCCTGACGTAACTGTTGGAAAGCGTTTTCACATTCATCTGTCCAAGGAAGGGGAATTGGAGTGTCTTTTGTCAATAGCGCTAACAGTGGTTTGACTATATGTGAAAACCCCAGTATCCACTGCCTACAAAAGGACGTAAGACCCAAAAATGCTCGAACATCTTTCTGTGTAGAAGGTGTTGGTGTGTCCAGGATGGCTTGGATACGATCTGATGTAAGTGCACGCCCCTCCTTAGACAAAAGGTGGCCTAGGTAGGTCACCTTAGGTCTACAGAATTGCAATTTCTTCTTAGATACCTTATGATTGTGAGAAGCCAAAAAGGAAAGCAAGGACAACGTACACGTCTCACATTGCTCAGGGGTGTCAGCAGCCAACAAAATATCATCGACATATTGAATAAGCACTACCCCCTCAAGCAAGACAAAGGAATCCAACTGTCTTTTCAATGCCTGACTGTAGATACTAGGGCTCTCAGTATAGCCCTGTGGAATTCTACAAAATCTATACGATCGATTATTCAAAGTGAAGCCGAAAAGGTAACGGCTATCAGGGTGAATAGGGATCGAAAAGAAGGCATTCTTCAGGTCGACAACCGAGAACGTTGTCGCTGTTGGTGGGACCAAGGTAAGAAGTGTCGTAATGTCAGAAACAACAGGGTATTGGGGCACCACTATCTTGTTCACCTCCCTCAAATCAATAATAAATCGATATACCCTAGTATCGGTGTCTTTCTTCAAGATTGGTAAAATAGGACTGTTACAAACATTGTATGGGACTTCTTTCACCACCCCCACTCGAATGAGATCCTGCACAATCTGTATGAGCGCTTCCTCACCCTCCTGTGAAATCCTATATTGAGGCAGGCGTGGCAACACAGCTCCCTCCTTTACACTAATGCGAACCGGAGGAATGACCATCTGTCCCACATCAGTGTCTGAAGTAGCCCACAACGTGTGAGGTAAAGAGGCTAATGCAGCACTTTCAGCGACCATACACACTCTCTCTTTTGCAGGGTAATTGTCATTTAAAATCACGCGTACTCCTTCAGGGGAGCAGCGGATTGTGGCTCTAAAATGTTTCAGCATGTCTAGACCCACAATGTTGTCAGGCGTGTTTGAGGAAAGCAAGAATGGACATGGTGCTGTAAATTTGTCGACATGAAATGCAAGGGGTTGGGATAATGGGCTAAGAGAAGGTGTTCCATCGAACCCTATAGATGTGATCGTTAAGCCAGACAGGGGAGCCCTCGGAACCAAGTGTTTAGACAAAGCGCTACGAGTAGCCCCTGTATCAACCAGAAACTGATCAGTAGAACCCAAAACATGTGCTGTAACATAAGGACCCCTCTGATCTACTGGCACTTCAACTGATTCCTCCCCCCATCCTACGCAATCCTATGCATATTGGGAATCATGACTTTCGGGGTGCACATAGTCAGACATCTGATACTGATTTCGTCTATCAAAGGTATTAGACCCTCCTTGTTGTTGCTCCCTAGATTCGAATCTAGCCCTGTCATTTAGGTTACCTCGTGGTCCAGAGAAACCCCCACGATTTCTCCCAAAACCTCTACCCCGTCCCATAGCCCTGTGCTCTCGCGCTAAAGGACACTCATTGGCCCAGTGGCCTCGTTGTTTACAATATGCACATTGATCTTTAGCCAAGTCTGTGCGGTTATATGTAGAATCATAAAAACCCCGACCACCTCTATTTTTTCCTCTCTGGGGTGGTCCATACACTTGTGCTAACATAACTTTTGTTTTTAAATCCTTAGATTTCTTATCTTCATTACTTTTTGCTTCTAATTCCTGACGCTCGTAATACTGAGCCATTGTCAGGAGGGATGCCGGAGTCGAAGTCGTCCAGGAGCTTTCACTCGCTTTCAACCGAGCTGCTACTCCCGGTAATAAATTCGAAACATATTTGTCTACAAACAGATGTCGACCCGTGTCATCCGTCAGAGACTGACCACTGAAATCGGTAAAAGTTTCTTCAAATCGCGTAAAAAAGTCAGAAACTGATTCATCTGTCTTTTGCTTGCAAGATGCTAACATAGTCCAGTCAATCTTTTTAGGGGGGATAATCGTCTTCAATTTAATCAAAATGGCAGCAGGGAGGTCTAGAATGAGCTGGGGTGGTTTCTGCGCAGGTTTCCTAGCTCTGTCCTCCTCCTCAATGTCTTCCCATTTAGCTTTAAACGTCACTAAATCATCAATTTTCCGTACTGATCTCCACATGTCAGGGGGTAATATAAGACCAAAGAATAAATCAATGTCAGCTAATGTCATAGTACAAGAATTCAAAGCCCCCTCAACTTCTTCATAAAAGGCAGCAGGATTTTTCCGTGGGTCAGGTAACGCTTTCTTTAAGGCCATAACATCCGCTCTATTCCAAGGAGTATATACCCAATTATAGATAAAATACCCTCGGGCATCAGCTGAATCTTTATCTGAACTAGTACCCGCTCCTTTAGGAGGAACATACAAAGGCGCTGCCTCTCGCATAGGTTTAACATGCACAATATCAACCTTATCTGAAGAAAAGATAGGTGATTGTTTCCCGTCGCCACTCAAACCCGTCTCTTTGTCGTCCGCCGTCTTTTGTCGTTTTTCTTCTCGTAACCGAGACGCCTCATCCCGCAATACGAATAACCGTCGAACTGCATCAGCTACCTGGGAAGGAGAAAAGAGACCTTTACGCAATTCTTTCTTATCTTGTATTATGTCATCAGGTTCAAGAACAGGAGAATATTTTCGAAAAGCCCCGACTACTTCATCAGAAAAGGTTTCAAGAAAATAAATTTTTTCCCTGTCCGGCCATTTGTCAAGAGGCAACAATATTTCAGCAAGAGAAATTGTACCCTTAAGAATACGATAAGAAATTTGTCGGAGCTCCGCCATACGATCAGATGTTAACTTAGACCGCGTGTCTACCTTATCTTTAAATGATCCAGAATCCTCATCTTCCCCTTTCGGAGCAGACGGGCCAGCATACGGAGGCGGAGAACGATCTAGTAATGAAAAATCATCATCAGAATTATTAAGGACAGGATAAAGAGGCCGTCTAATAGGATATTGGCCAGATATCTGCAATCTACGTTCCTTTTCCCGTTTTTCTTCCGCTTCTTTTTGTTCACGTTGTCTCATTTCTTGCGCCTTCTCACGCACATTCTTCCTCTGCTCTTTCTCAATCAGCGCATGTTCACGTTTCTCACGCTCACGTACTTCTTTCACCCACATTCGCACACTCTCAAACATGTCTTGTCTCGCTCGGCGCTTACACAGGCACTGTTCCACATACTCAATTTTGCGCACATCAAACGAACCATACAAAGGCCATCTCAACTCAGGATCCTTCTTGGTATACTTCCTCCACAATGTGCTGTACATTATAGGGGAAAGACCAAACTTAATATACATGTCCCTATTCGGCGTCCCTTCTGGGGGAGCCGGCTGCGATTCTTCAAGACTTAACCGGTTTCCACAGCAGCACCACTTACGTAGTGCGCTAAAAACAGGCATGCTAGAAATAGTGCGAAATACGCAATATTTATACAGAAAAATGGCACTTAATCGTTGCGCCGCTCACAACCATATGTTGGAGAAAAATCTCCACATTGCCTGCCTATATGTGTTGCAACGCATATATACCCATATTCATAATCATAATATGATCGATCATCCAAACATATCCATATCCATATCCATATCCATAAGCCACAGCAAGCGTATCCTAAAACTGCCTTGCTAATCACTGGCTACCATAAACACTCACAGTAATTACCATACAATGGTCCTTACCAAGCACGAGCGTCCAGATTCCACTTGCCAAGTTCCACAATTTGCTCAAACAGCTTATCCACGGCAAACCGACAGAAGAGGTCTCAGTCGAGGACCGGCGCCACCCAGATGGTCAGATCGGAAGGAAGGAAGAAATACCTCAGGATGCCAGGACTAAAGACGCCGCTGGCAGTGATCACTTCCCCGGCAGAGTTCCATTCCTTCGTCACGACCAGTCCTTCGAGCCTCCGAGTCGCCGATGAGCCCCACGTGACGGGCGCCAATTGATGAGTTCAGGCCTCAGCAAGGCCCAAAGGTACCGAAAGGGTCCGCCCTTCTGTGTACAAAGTCCTTAGACTTTCAAATGAAGTTGGCAAGGAAACTGGAAATACAAAAACATAGTTTAATAAACCTTTAAAGGTGGTGATACAACCTCCACAACACTTCTACAGCATTGTACAGAGTAGCACACTGAATACAAGCACATGGCCCCTTTTATACACAGTGGAAGGGGTTCAGTTTACAGCTTAGACAGAGGTTACAACCACGTAAGGACATTTCCAAATATATCAGTGGGTGGAGCTAACAGTATTTCTAGAACATGGGAGGGCTATGCTAATAAGGAACAACTGTTACTTCTGCTGAGCATGCGCTACACTCTCAAGAAGGACTAATAATAACTGTTGCTAGGTAGAATCCACAGTGTAACTGGCAGAGAGGTAGGACAATCAGAACATTGAGCACATGGCAATGTAGGGCATGAAAATGGCGGACTCGAAATACAAAATGGAATCCCTATACTAGATATTTGGACTGATGCATTATGGCTTCAGCTAATGCTTAATAATACCGTTGTTTTATTTACAACACCACGCTGGTTTATGCACTAAGAGCACAGTGGAGGGAAGGGCTCACAGAACCTAAAACAACAAAGGCATGCCGATATGTAATGATGGCGGCCGGGACGTTTAAGGCGGTCACATGTCTGTATTTTAGAATGCTGAATGAATGGCTGACACCACTGGACACATTGAGGCTAAAATGGGAAGCGGGTATCGAGAAGCCCATACCGGAGACAGCATGGGAACAGATAATGCGTAGAGCTTGGAATAGCACGAGGAATGCAAGATTTCAGTTGGTGCATTTCTTTATACTACATAGGGCATATTTAACACTGGGTAGGATCAGGAAATATTGTAAAGTGGAAGATGCAGCGTGCCCCCGGTGTGCGAGCGAAGCAGTAGAGCTGGAACATATGATGTGGGAGTACCCTAAGCTAGGGGACTACTGGGAAGAAGTGGGAGACATATTGAATATGATCACGGAGCGACAATTAACTTTTGACATAGCAACATGCATACTGCACTGGTTCCCTCACACACCCAAGACCAAGGTGACAAGCAAATTCGTAGATATGGGGCTACTGATAGCAAAGAGGGAAATAACGAGGCATTGGAAATCGAAAGACGGCCCTAATAGCAAGAGATGGAAGGCTGAGTTTCTAAAATGGGCAGGCAGTGAGAGTGTCCTTAGATATCAGCTAGCGTGACATCTAAATAATGAAAAGGCACTAGATTCCGCAAACGCATGGGAGACATTGGTACAATCTTTATCAGATCACCAAGCAGAGGAAGAGTAGGCGAAGTGAACTGGGTTCCATAAAGACCTCTCACAGGTACATTGTGGGATGCTTTTAGTAGTAGCTTCATCACGCCATGAGTATGGAAAGGATGCTCACAGTAACACACACCGGTGGGAAGGGAGGGGGAGGGCGACGTATTGGGGTATAGGGGTAGTTTAGTATGAGACTTAAGGTTTGCAAAATCGAGATCTATAGTATGATCACGTATGAATCACCAATGTATTGTATTGCATCGATACACTATTGGATGGCCTATGTGTGATAAGTTGAGGGAGGAATATTGGGATGCTTGACATAAGATGATGGTGAATGGTTACGAAAAGTGTAATTCGTACATATAAAACCGATAAAATATGTTTAAAAAAAAAATGGGTGAGAGTTCATCATCATTAAAAATTTACTTTTTTCAAAGAGAGGAGATGGCATTAAACTAGTTGTCACTGCAGGTTTGATAAAAAAAAAACACAGTGTAAAGCTCCAAAGTGGTCCAGGTTGGGGCAAAGGTGTTCTTGTTTTACAAAGGGAAAATTGCCTTATTGTGACATCTTCCCCTTTTAAATCATGGTGGGCAGTATCAGTAGATCAGACAGTAGTCCAAATGACCAATGCGTGCTCTGCTCGATGTGATTTCTTCCCGGTGAACATCTATTTTTAAAAGCAGTCTGTTCTCTTTAAGGGACATGAACTACTTTAAAAAAAATCGTCCACTTGGAAGAAACATGAAAGAAGGAATGTAGGTCTACTGTCCTCTGCAGGATTCCATACCTCCTTTTGTAGGCATTCATAGGGTTTTTCAAAAAGTGTCCTGTCTTTATTGTTCATAAGGCAGGATGTTTTGCTACCTCTGTACATTTTGTGATGCAACTGAATAATACTTACGTCACATCGCAAAATGCAGACCTGTTTGCAAACCAGTCAGTCTGCAATTTCCACCTACTGGCTTAAGAAGAGCGATTCAGGCCCAACATCCGTAATCATCTGCAATCAGTTTCTAAGCAATACTATTTCGAATTGTTCATTTCCTCACTTTCCTCACATCACTATGGATAATGAATCGGTTATTGATATCAGGCTCACCAAATCCTTCCTTTTTTCCACCATTTCTGCTGACAACTTTGTATAATAATTTATTTCCAAAACAAAGGGGGTTATTTACTAAAGGTACATTAGTTAACCCATGATCCCTATTTATGGTTTGACCAGACAGTCAGCTCTCGGCAGACAATTAAATGAGAAGAATCACCAGAAGATAGGGGCTTTGGCATCACCCACAAGTCCAGCTATCCAGCTATTTTAAGTTTCAGGGGCACACATATAACATTGTAAACCTACTACAATGTCTTAGATAACTAGATAATGTATGGCTACATAAAGCAAATGGGTGGAAATGCTATCTTGATCTGCACATCACCATATGTACAGAGGTCATGGAAATTACAATATGTCACTCTCCAACCATTTAATATTGGGTGCTAAAACAGCGCCAAATACTCATCCACCTAGGGTATTACACTTTTGGAACTACGAAGAAGTCCCAATCCAAATGCATCTCGTAAGCACTGTGGCACACCAGAGCAAAGTCACTATAGAAGTTTTTGAACAATTCAATCGTTGTCAATGCAAAAATGTTCAATGTTTTTCTGTCCAGTCAAAAAGTGTGCTAAATGACACAGAAAACTCCACAAAGTGATCCAAATCCACGTCGAGATTTCAATAGTCAATCTTTATTTCAAATTCACACAGCAGCCGACACCCATTTTGCCCAGCAGGGCTTTCTCAAGGCTGCAAAAATTACATACAAAAACATCAAATTGTACCTAATCATTCTAAACACATTTATATAAAATCATCTATGTCACATTAAAATATTCCCATCTCCAATGACTCTAAGAACATCCGTGTAAAGAGCCATCACAAAAGATGACAACACAAGCCAAGATAAAAATAGGGTTTTTGGGAAAACCCATCAGGGTTTTGTCCAAAATACACTGAGTGATGAAGAATAGTATCACTCCTACCAAAAGATCATGTTAGTATATGGCTATTAACTCCAAAGTTTGGAGTTAGGTTATCCGAATATAAAATGTGCCTGCTATAACCAACAGGGGATAGTTACTCCCCACCAGGAAAACAGTGTGGTGACTATATTGAGTATAGCTTCCGTATTTGTTCAAAGAGTGAGACAATCAATTCTCACCTTTTGGAATGAATAATTCTTCCTTTGATATAATCAGTCAGTCTTTTGTAGAACTGCTGTCTTTGTTGAGATCATATCTTTAGGTTTCTGCAAAGGAATCCACATATAGGCAAACATTCAAGATTCATATAAGTTTCGCAAAAAAAAACAGAAGAAAGACCGCAAGTCTAGAAAAGCGAAAGCGACACAAAGCACATAGTATGCGAATACTAAATCTTACCAAATGTAAAATATGATATATGTGGTGACAGATCCAATCACTATCAATCCTAGCTTGTAAGTTCCAAACCGTTTTGAAGTGAAAGCGTCATAACTCGTAGAACCATGTTACATCCTCACTGTCAAGACAAGAACATGATGCACTTGTCCATTTTGGTGTTCTAGCCTTGTATCAAATAAGTACATCTATAAATGAGTAGACCAGTGCCATTAATCTATTATGTCCCCCCACAGGGTAATGCTGAAAATTAGTATTAACCAAGTTGGTCATCTGATCCCCATATTATATTGAAAGTGGATGAGGTATATTCAATGATTCTCATTTAGCTTAAAAGACATGATCTCATTATAAAATCATTAGCCAGGTCATGTTATAATTTCCATTAAACATAGTTTGTGTACTTTTCCATGTGCCCCATATTGCCCCCAATTGCATCATGCTCTTTTATGGGAGGGCAATATTGCCATCATGTATTATTTCCACCCGCATGGTCATTGCGTGCCCTTACATCGGAGGGCAGACAAACTCTCAGGTATATTTAGTAATGCAGTATATAGCTGGTAATATGCTCCAAACACATTGTCCCTGTATGACCATCTCACTTGAATTTAATGCGACGCAATAATAAATTCGAGAGAAAAAAAAGAAGAAATGGTTTGCAAAATGTGTGTTCCTTACTTGCTGTCCCGCGTCCCAACAGCTTGTCCCCGTATATGCCTAGCACTCACATCTTCCCGGCGCGCCATTTTATTTCAAATGCCACTCGAAGAGGATTAGTAATTGAAAAGAAAAGTAGGTGTCACCACCAGATAAGTGACACTCAACCAGAAGAGTTAAGTTGAGTAAATGATACTGAACATTCTGATGGTATAAATATTGTGAGTCTGTCCAGCCATGTTTTGAATGATCCAGAAATAAATGTGTTAAGCAAGGGACTGGGTTTCTGTCCAAATGCTATGCCAAACTTTACATCATTACACATACCTTGTTTTAAATTTGTAAGAAAAGTGAAGCTGTTCACATTTTTCCAGGATAGACTAAAGGTAAACAGTTCTGTCCCTACTGGTGTTAGTACTCAATCCATTCCATTAATCAAGGATATCAAAGATGGGCACCTATTACTATCCGTAGATGATCAGGGGGATAGCCCCACAATTCAAACTATGGCAGCTGACCTTAATTTAGATACATTTTCTAGGATTGACAGTGGCGTGAGGCAAAAGTCGAGGTTCACCCCCCAGCTACCAGGACATAGTCTGATTGACAAGTTCCAACAGAATGTCTTCTGTAACTTATACAAATCAGAGGACAAAGTGTGCGCTAAAAATTTCCATTGGGAACAGAGCATCACTGCAGAAGAAAGAAAGGCACTGGTAAATCTCAGAAATGACGACTCCCTTGTCATCCGAGAGGCTGACAAGGGATAAAATGTGGTGTTAATGAATTAATCAGACTACATGGCTGAGATAGACAATTGGCAGACACAACAACATACACTCATTTAGACAACAATCCATTATATACAACAATGGAAACAATACATAATAAGTTGATGCACTGGAAGGACTGGTGTTAACAGCAGCAAGGTGATTGGTCTGAAGGCCCTAGTTTTCGCTCAGACAGGTAGTGGGAGGCTGTGCATGTACTCCACAAAGGATGTACATTACAGCTGGGTGGAGAACATGCTAAGTGCGCATGACTGTTTTGGCCGGCCTAAGACAGCTGGCCAAATCGTCAAGTGCACTTAGAGAGTTCCACCACTCCCCGCTTGCTCTGACCAGCCCAGCCCCTTCCCGCATGAAACAAACTGAGCCACATTAGTTCAGAAAAATACGATGATAAAAACGTTGCGTTCCTACCATTATCCTTTTCCTTTTTGAAGTGTTCGGAAAGCAGGGGTGCAACGCTCCTCGCTTGAAGACCTCATCCTTGCCTCTAGTGTCTAAAAAATAAATCATTAGCTGCAGCATCTCACTCTAAGCCTCTGCCATCATCACTCATTGACAGATGAAAAGTTACACATTTTAGAGCTTCACAGCCTTGCATATTTATTTAATCTTCGACAGCCTTGCACTGTACAAAGTCAGTGAAAATAGAAAGAAAGAAAAATAAACTGTCAAAAAGGGGCCCTGAGGTGTAGTGCAAAAGTTTCCACACTAATGCAGGGTTGCAATCACTTTGATCTGCTGCCACCATGACTGTGTTTCCCACATGCTATGTACTTTTCTTTTCCAATAAATGCCAAACAATTTCAAAAAGATTTTCAATCGTCCAAAATGTTTGGGAGTCTTCCAATAATAAGTCCTTAGGCAGTATGTTGAATTCAAGAAGATTCCTTGTTGAAGTATATGCTGCGTGAATTAGTTGGCCTGATTCAATTTCAGATATATTCCAAACATCCATGCCTTTCAAATCACTGGCTCTACAATCTTGTTCTTTGAATTTACAATCTTTTAGCGCCTATTATTCATGTAATTTTACAGTTTTTCCAATGGAGTATGGTTTCCCTCATTTGACATGGCCCGATAAATCCTGCCGACCACACAGCATATACTTCACCAAGGAAATCTGGTGAGCTATGTGCCAGAATCCAGTCAAATTTCTATAAGATCCTTTGAAGGCAGATACATAAACAGCAGTTCAATAGTCAAGCCCTGATGATGTCCTTTTAGGACGAAACGCGTTGGCTGATGTATTGTTTGGAATTTGCTTGGAATACGAATTATAATAATAGAGAAGAAGATTGTGACTGCTTTTGTTATATGGATATTTGAACTGTGATCGTTGAAAAAAAGAAAAGAAAGAATCTTCTTGAATTCAACATACTGCCTAAGGACTTATTATTGGAAGACTCCCAAAAATTTTGGACGGTTGAAAATCTTTTTGAAATTGTTTGGCGCTCCTCTGATTCGCATTTATTGCCTTAGTTATTTGTGGTACTGATGCGGTGGACCACACAGAGTGAGGTCCAGTGTTCATTATAATAATCTTTCCACACATCAGTATAATCAACTAGTGCGCCCAAGGTGCTTTGCCTGAACCGCTTAGATGTCTTTAAATTTTCATACTTTTCTTTTCCTTCCAGGATGCCCACAGTCCCAGGGTGGGACTTTTTTTAGTGGACAGAGAAACGTGCACTCCTTAATGGTTGTCATTGTGTTTCAAAGCTCTCACTCAGGGTTGGAAACCCTAAGTGACTGCTGGAGAACCAGTTACCTACAGCCCAACGTCCTGTGAGACATACAGCAGTAGAGAACAGCGTGGGAGTGAAACATATTTTCGCATGGGTCGAAGTAGGAAAAGTTTTCTGAGTTCCTCGGATTACCAACGCTAGCTTTAAAAATGGTACACACACTTTCACTAATTCTAGCAGTACTTTATTTTTCTCATTAATTCGAGCCTGGGCAGCACATGCTCTGCTCTGCAAGGTATGCTGTATTGAGGTATTGCATAGAAGCTCTGCCCATTTCCCGCCCATCTTTGCAACTGGCTCCTGTTATTGTCATTGCGAAATCGTTGTTAGGTCACGCCTAGTGTTGAGCGTGCATGCGCTCCTCGCTCTGCGAGGCGTCTTGTAATCGATAAGATTTCTGAAGTGGAGTTGCAGCCCTGCCCATCATTTTTATTGGCTGGCGTCATCAGTTATGCTAAACGCTGGCCTCCGATTGAAAATGAGGCTTCTTTGTTACCGCCCTGTCTCCTTTTGGCCCTCCCATCCCGACTATCGTTTCCTTGCAGCGTTACACGGTCTCCTTGAATTAGTCCGTGGGCACTTTTTTCCTCATTTGTGCAATGGCAACAGCTTGTTATTAGTTGATAGTTCATGCTCAGCGCAGGGACACCGCGCTCCGTTTATTTATTTATTTTTACTTAAATTCAGAGCGCGGCGCCCGCTTTAGGGACACTGCACTCCATTTATTTAATTATTTTTACTTTAATTCGGAGCGCGGCACCCGCTTTAGGGACGCCGCGCTCCATTTATTTATTTTATCTTGTAATGATGTGGCGCAGCGTCACAAACATACCGTGGCAACCTGGACTGAGCCTGGACTGAGCCAGTTATTTTTATTTTCAATGAACTTCCCTGGCATCGTGTATCCCCTTTTGTCTCTCCACTCCCTCTCTGCACCACCCCACCCACACACACAATTGTCAGTCCACAACTTCTGCCCGAAGGCTGATGTCCTATTACTTCTCTTGGTGCCCTTAGCCCCCACTTTACAATTCCTCACCGTGAGTGGGGGCTCCATGGCCCCCTAACGCCCTCCATTCATCACCAAGAGCTGTAACTTCCTTGGTGTTATATTCTCTGCTCCCCTAGCCCCAACATTCCTCCCAGAGAGCGGTGGGTGTCGTGGCATTTTAGCTTTAGAGCTGTGCAGTGCGGACACAAAGCATTGAATAGGCAGTACAGAACCCGAGTCCTGGTTTCAGTTAGAGCCCCCACCCCCAGACTGAGGGCTAGGGCCAGCTGTCTAGGGCCCCCTTGCTTTCAGATGCGGCCCCCTCCCTCCTCTCTGCTCCCGGCAGCGGGTGGGGGAGGGGCAGTTCTAAACCTTCTCTTTATGGATTCAGTTCATGGGTCAGCGCAGGTCTTGGCTCAGAGATTTACATACTGATTTGTTTGGGTTAAAAACTGACAGAGGCAGCTGAGCATCAACCCCAAGTCCCCAGCAGCCCCCTCCACGTTTAACAAGCATTTGCAATGCAATTTAAACTATTGGCATTGTAGATCACAATGCCTTTTATTTATGTTTTAAAAACGAAAACAAAAATAAAAGGCATTGTGATTTGCATTGTCAATAGCTCCAACTCGCGTAAATGCAAGACCTATTGCATTGCAAATGCTTGTTTTTTATCTGTGATTAGGCTTGGTTGTCCCTCCTTGGTACCGCCTTGTCTACATGTGTAACCTTCCATTAGGACTGGACGTTCTACTTGAGTTGTGGCATGATCTGCTTTATAAGTCGGTGAGCACTATTTTCTTTATTGATCTTCCACTGTTCCACCCACGACATCGCAGCAGGCCGCCTGCTTTTATATTATTTGTTTTTAAATTATAGCTCGGTCTGCTTCAACTATAGCGCTGCGCTTATTTAATTAATGAATTTACAGAGTGGGCCGCTTGCAGTTTAGTGGTTCTTCTTATTCAATTAGTTAATTTACAGCGCAGGCCACTTACACTTTAGCGGTTGCGCTTATTTATTTATTTAATTAATAGTACAGGCCGCTTTCACTTTAGCTGCCGTGCTACAGAACATTTAAATTAAAAAAAAATCGCTTTTGGTGAAAGCACACCATACGCTCTTTCACTTTAATGTTGGCCACGCCCCTTTCTTCTGTGGCTGCTCTCTGTAACCTTTATATGGTGAGCAGCGGCTAAAGAAAGTCTTGCAGCCAACCTTAGAGTGGTCTCGCTTTTGCGAGCGATTGAGCTATTGGCATTAAAAATGACAATGCCTTTTATATATGTGTTGCTATAAAAAACACGTAAATAAAAGGCATTGTCATTTACAATGCCAGTAGCTTAAACGCTCGCAAATGGAAGACCTATTGCATTGAAAATGCTTGTTTTGAATCAGTCGCTAACATCAGAACAATATCCAGCATCCTTAAAAACATCTACAGCTAATTCACTAGGTACGTAACATCCGCTCATTCTTCCCTGCACACTAGCTATCGTCCAGTCTCTGGTGTACCCCTTTTATACAATGACCTGCTCTTTGATATTAGCAGGAGTGTATCACGTGCTTTCCTCCTCATTATGGATGTAGAGACGCACATTCAACTGCAGTCCAAGCTGGCTTTGACTTTATTCCCCTGACACGTCATCACAAACTGTCCTCTGTGTTGATACTTTTCAAGCATTTGATACTCATTTTCCACTCTTTTTTACTTTCTGATTGTACTGTGGGTATTTCTCGTTCTGGTTTGTCTGTCATCTCCTTTGTGTGTGCATCTCCTTTGTGTGTGCTGGTCTTTGTCATTTCCCTGAAAGGGATGTCTTTCACTGACTACCTTTTTATTTTCCTCTCATGGGATTGTTCAAGGTTCTGCACATGCCCCCAGCTGTTCTTGTTTTATCCCTTCCAACCCCCGTCTGTTATTCAATCTTCATGCATATCTCTTTCTGATGACACCTCTGCAGCTTTGTGTTTTTTATGTTAAATTAAACAGGCAATACTCCTGTTCTACTGGTCTGCCAAACTTCTTCTCCAAAACCTGATTGTATGATATAGTAGAAGAATATTGCATGATACGAACATAGGGGCATATTACTAACAAAGTGGCGAAGAGAGGTGTTAGCTGCTTGGCTTAACGCCTCTCTTCGCCACTTCGGAAACGCTAGGCTGCACCATATTACCAAGGATATGGCGCAGCCTAGCGTTTCCCCCTGCGATGGCGATAAGTTTTACAACTTAAAGCCAGCGCAGGCAGGGAAGGTTTGTTTATGTACAGGAAGGTGTTCCTTCCTGCACATAAACAAAGCTTAAATGCCATTTTGTAACTTACATGTGTGCTGCAGCACACATGTAAGTTACAAATTGGCATTTTTAAAAAGAGGTTTGTTTATGTACAGGAAGGGACACCTTCCTGTACATAAACAAACCTTGGCATTTTGCTTTTACCATGTGTGCTGCACAAGGCAGCACACATGGAAAAAAGCAAAAACGAGGAGAAATGAAGCGGGTGCCGGGGGTGGGTGGTGGTTGGCGGCGAGGGGGAGAGGCGGTGGGGGATGGGGGGGACGGAATCAGGCAAGAAGCGCAAGGGTGCGAATAAGGCGACGCTGGCGTTTGCGGGGGGGGGGCAGGGGTCCAGAATAGTGCATCAGGTGAGGCTGGGGGTGAGGGGATGGTGGGGTAGGGGGCAGGGGGAGGAAATGGTGCGCATACTGTGGAGGGGTGGGGGGGTGTTGGTCGGGGGGCTGCCAGGCGTACATACTGGGGAGGGGTGTGGGCAAAGGGGGCTGGCTGGCGGGGTGGACAACGCGCTGGGGCCGGGGGAGGGGTGAGATAGGGAGCTGGGGGGGGGGGTCCCAGGGGCTGGATCTGGGAGGTGGGGGGTGGGGAGCAGGGGGTGCGGGAGTGGTTGGGGTGGTGGTTTCGGGGCGGGTGGGGCACCCAGCTGGGGGGTTGTGGGGCTTGCGGGGGGGGTATGCGCGGGGGGACGGTGGACGGTGGGGAGGAGTGGGGGGTATAAGGGTGGTTGGGGGGTGGTCAGCGAGGCGGGGGGGCATTCCGCGGCATGGGGAAGGTGCGCGCGGAGGGGGTGGGGAGTAGGGGGTGGCGAGTAATCCTGGCATGCTGGACTTCGCTCCCCCTTTTTCTTGGCAGGAACAGTTGGCTGGGTGCTCGGGTGAGCAGCTTGCGGCTCCGACCCACCGAGTGGATGGGCCAGCTCAGCCTGGGTACGGGTGGTCGCGCTCCAATGTGGGACCCCTCACAAGAGAGTGTTAGATGGCGGGGGGATAGGTCCCCGCCAGCCCCACCCCGAAGGGTCTCAACGGCTGCCGGGAGATGGGGATAGAGTGTTGATCGACCTTAATCTGAGTGGCTGTTGTGGTATTCCGTGTGCTGAATTGTTCTCTGATGCTAAACGGAGTTTTATTTCTAGGGAGGAGGAGGGGATTAGCGGATGAATACTCCACTGCCTCGCCTGGGGGGACAGGCGAGGCAGTGGAGGGACTGTTGGGTAAGTAAGAGCTTGGAGTCGAAGAGGAGGGGGATATGCGGGAGGGGGTGGGGGTGAAGAGTAATGCTGTTGGAAGTGTCTTACAGGTATGCCCCCGGCGGGCAGTGCCGAGAGTGACGGCCCCAGCAGCAAAACTGGTTGGGCGGCGGGTTCCCGTAAGGACGCCAGCCTTGACACCAGGTAAGGATGGTGGTAGAGTGGGGAGTGGCTTGGGCACGCCTCATGGAGGCCAGGTGTTGGTGGGTATGGATGCATGGGGGGAGGTCTTGGTGAAGCTGGTGGGGGGCAGGTTGTGACAGATACCGGGGGGTACAGTCAAGGAAAAGGGGGGTGGTGGTTACAGCGTTGGCGAGCGCTGGGACAGAGGGGGTTGGTGCAGCGGCGGCAGATGCGGTGACGCCTGGGGGGGTTAAGGCGAGCGCCGTGGGGATGAAGGCAGTTGCGAGGCACCGGTCCGGAGGCTCCCGTTTATGGGGGGGGCTATTTTAGGCTGTGGATTAGTTGTATTTTATTTATGCCGCTTAGTGCCTCAGTGTTGTTTGCTACGTTGGTGCACTCTATCATTTAAGCCGCTCTTCGCCCCTCTGCAATGTAAAAATTGTAGTCCAACATATATTTTTATGAAATGTAGAGATTTTTGGATTTAAAAATCTGGTCACCCTAGTGTTATGGTACACGTAGCGGGGTACCGTGGTCTGGGATGTCATGTGATTGAGGTTCAAAGGGTGTCCGATGTCCCTTGGTAACCCCTCTAATTATGCCAGTGTTGCTTTGGACCTCTCCTTCTGCCTCCTTCTTACCTTTTGTGTGGTGGGAATGGGTGCTGGAAACTATCACAAACTTCCTCTTTCTACGTCCTTCAAAGTTCAGACTTCTGAAGCATTCCCACTTAACCAATAGGAAGCACAACCCGTTGCTGGCACCCTCGGCCAAAAGATAGATAGACCATCTCTGCAGTACATTTTTAGAAGCAGTTTGTTTTAAAATGTTAATGCGCTGCAAAAATATCTAAATAAATAAAAATAAATGAGCGCTAGACCACAACACTGCTGTCCCCCAGGAGAGTGGCTTTACTAGGCTGTCTTTCCAGTTTGGCATTTTCCCAACCTGGTCAAGTAATTCACCTAATAGAATACACCTCATTCTATAACTGCATGATTATGCCCTGCGCTGGGAGAAATGTTAGACTTGGGTTTAAGGTCCCCAGCGTTTCTCTTTTATAGGCTACAGCATATAAATAATTTAATGCTGACCTGCAGCCCGTGAACGTGCGCAAAGGGATCCTCCGGGAGAAGCTGTTCAAGGTGGTCAGGAAGGGAAGGATGGTGGCCCCCCCTTTCATGAGCTGCCCCTGCCCGTTTGGATCGTTTCCCCGATCAGGGTTGTTCCCAAAAAGGAGCCGGGACGCTTTCGGTTGATTCAGCGCCTGTCGGGCCGGGGGGGCATGTCAGTGACTGGATATAGATCGGCAGGCCTAGCGGCGGGTCGTACTCGTCGGCTTGATGGAGCAAGGATTCGCACATTACGCGACTTGCTTGAATTCATGAACCTCGAATAACCTTAACAAAGTAACTCAATATGTTCGTCTTACTAATTTCCTTTTATTCTGACATTGGGAAATGCCTTAGAGATGCTTGCCTATGTGTTTACTAAAACAAATAACGCTTGTCCCTAAAATGGCCACTGATTGGCGGGTTTTCTTCTGCGCATGCGTTAGTCACACTCACATGACGTGACGTATTTGCAGTTCTGGAGGGAATTCTTGCGCTTGCGCAATTGCATTAAGATGGCCGCATGATGTCCTCACATGATGAAGCTTGCGCTGATGTTTTCGTGTTGTAGTTTATTTGCACTAAACCTTAATGCCAATAGTTTATATAAAATAAGGGGTATAGAGTAGCAATTCATGGTATACAGTGTAATTATTTATTTCTGTGTTTTAATTTGTTTTAGCGTACTTTTCATGTACCGCGTTCTTGAGGGTCTGCGAGACACTCGTGAATCCATATTGAGTTACCCTTCTGCGCATGACAGTCTTCTGCCGGTGGCATTGAATCCCTGCCAACCCAAGGTCCTAGCCAAGATGTGCCTGGGAAGATGCAATCTCACCCAGCAGAAGAAGCTAAAATGTTCTGCAAAAGTTACATTTGTATAGTTTTATTGTATTCTGTAGAGTATGTCATGGGAACCCCAAAATCAATAGGCGGCCCCAGAATATGTTAATATAGGCTTGTAGAATTGAAATGTGATTGGTGTGTTGACCTATCCTACTTGGGGACCAATCGAAATTGGGGATTCTTACACTTGCAACATTTGGGGGGTGGTACACTGACCCAAAAACAGTATAACTAGCCTAGGTTTAGCTAGAGAAATTGTCCGACTTGTCCGAATAGCTGACCTGTCACTGACCCAACGCACTCAATAGGTGACTCGATACAGAGGGCTGCGGAGCACTCTGTCCGAAATTTCCATAGACTCGAGGGTTTGTAGAGAAACCCTAAGTGCTGGCGAAGCACTTTGCTGGGGAAGTCGATAACCCAATCGGGGTTCTGACTGATAGCTGCAGAGAGGGTGGAGCGCAGGCGTTGCTTCCGAACTGCGGGTGCTGGTCGTGCCTTGGTGGTCCTGTCCTGATCCTAATCTGGGTTTCCTGTCCTGTCCTGGGGTGTCCATTCTGCACCTGCTGTCCTACTGATGACGGGTTTCCTTTGGGGGTCCTTCCTGTTCTTAACTGACCTGTGGCCAGGGTTGGTCTTCACACCATTCTAGGTAAATATAGTGCTGAAAACTCTATACTGCACCTTTCTATTTATCTGTCTTATGCTTTAATAAAGACATACCTTTGCATATATTGATTTTCCATGCTTTTTGCAAACTACTGAATGAAAGGCTCATACATTATTGTTGATAATCTAGCATGTTCCTATTTTTTCCCCTTTCCTTAAGTACATTTTTTCTCGATACCATTTATGAAAATAGATGTGTTTGATCTTTACCTTTAAGCTGACTCTGAAATTCTAGTATGTTCCACTTCTTCCCCTCCCATAGGTATATGTTATTTTAGAGCCCTAGTAATTCAGAATCCAAAGTTCTTTCCCAATTCTATTTATACCAGGTATACGTTTTTCACATATGACATTATAGTAGGTTCTAAATCTTTCCCGTATTTAGTATTCCCGGATAGAGACTAATTCTGAGGTTTTCGATTACGTTTTCCCTGTTCTACAATTTCCTGATACTTATAAATGATTAGCTTGATCTATTTCCTTTATGGATATGTACTCGTTATTATCTTGGTTATTGATTGTTTACTTGTTATAAATTTAATGCTTTCCGAATCTGAAATCTAGATAAAATCTTTAAAACTTCCCCAGAGTTTGTGGTTTTTATGAAATACAGAGGTATATAAAGTTGGTATTGTGTTGTTTGCCCTTTTCTTCACAGCTAGCTCCCTGGTTCATCGTGGTCATTAGGTACCCGTAACGGTGGATTGGTAAGTCGGGTACAAAGAAATATATAGGAAGAAACTGGGGTACTGGTAGTAGAGCGTAAGGTTACCTGATTAATGAATATAGAAAATTGAAGTTTATGGGCCCGATAGGTATATGGTGAATTTGGTTGGTCGGGTGACCATCGCGCGCTCTATCAGTATTTTCTGGTAGCCAGAGGATGGTTAGGGACTAGTTAAAGAAAATGGTTAGGGACT